>NC_057852.1:77428242-78057742 GCF_015237465.2 Chelonia mydas
GTTGGAAGCCGGGAGAGATGATGAGGCCAATCCATACTGGTTTTGAAAGATGATATAAAGGTTAACTGGACTTCTTGGATATGATAGTGGTGGTGGTGGTGAGGAACTTTTTGGAAGAAAAAAATAATCTGGGTGTAGTAGGGTGATCACCCAATCCTGCCTTAAAAGGCTTAAAACATCCCAGGGAAAGAGCTGTAACAGGGAAGGAAAAGCGAGGCTGATTGGGAGAAGCAGCCTCAGCTGGGGGCCAGGCCCCAATCAGGCTGCGGCTGGCTTAATCAGGGCCCAGCTGACCCTTATAAGGGGGCAGTGGGCCAGGAGCACACAGAGTCTCCTCTAGCTGGGGAGGGAGATGGGCCTGGCTGTTGGGGAGTGTACTAGGGTATCTGAGGTGAAGCAGGGCTGGGGAAGGCCAGAGGTGCTGGGAGGCTCCATACTGGAAAAGCCCCAGGCTGCAGGCCTGGCAGACAGCCTAAGACAGGGTACTGAGGTTGCAACAAGGCAGACCATGGGTAGGCAGAGGCAGCAGGTCCAAACCCCCCTTGCCTGTGATGATTGGCTTTTGCACTGCAGTCCACCCCAGTGTGCAGGGGCTCAATGGTGACTGGCAGTGGCCAAAGATTGAGGTGAGGTGGGGATAGTGGGTGTGGGTTCCTGGGGAGGGGAGACCCAGAGACTGGGGTGGTACTGCCAGGGGGCAGCACCCCAGGGAAAGGGGCACTGGGGTCCGGGAGGGATATGGCGGCAAGCGGGACACTGGCCTGCACAGGGTGCTCTGGAGACTGAAAGAGCTAATTCCCTGAGAGACCAGCAGGAGGTGCTGCAGGGGTGAGTCCTACACCATGACACTGGGTGTGGGGTTTTTTGTTGGTTTTTTTTGAGGGGGGCGTTGTGTGATTATTTTTAGAAAATAAAAAAAAGGCACACTGACTTTTTTTTTGTCTGCAGTTACAAACCTGACAGGGATGTTGAAGAATGGACAGCCTCACAGCTGTTTGTTAAATAAAGAATGTTATAATAAGAAATTAACTCTTGTTTGAGACTAAATTTAGAGCCAAGTTTGGTATACTTCTTGCAATGATTAGTGCAGCTGTGTTTAAAGCCACTGAACATCTATTGTGTTTTCAGTAATCTCTTTTTTCATAAAAACAATGTTTTTTATTTTTGATGGCTTGAGTTAGAGGTAGATGCTGTTAAATTGGAGTATTCCCTCTTAGGGCACCTTGAAAATAATTATTTCTTTCCCAAATGGTACCAAAACCAAACTGGCCTAGGCTAGCATATATAGGCCCAAGAAGAGCTGAGTAATGCCAAGACCTGTTTACAAAACAATTTAAATAACTAGTTTATTTTAAAAGAATAAAAGTGATTTATAATCACTGATCTTCCAGGCACCCATTCTGATATATCAATTAAGAAGTTGAAGCAACATCTCTGTAACAAGTTATTAAAAATCATACTGTATTTTTGGTAGGCTTCAATAATTACTATTCCTTGTATTTTACACTGACTTCACCACATGCCAATAATTGTATCATTCTTTACTCACTTATTCTTGTAAAGAAGCTTTACAAGAATAAGCAATGACTGTAAAGCTAATTTAAAAGCTTTCACATTCTAAGTGCTGATTTAATATTCCCAGGCATGGTGTGGGAGAGGTCTCTTCTTCATGGTCACTAAGTGTACCTTTAAATTATATTTAAATTAGGAGCTGTCATGGACTCAAATAACTTTCATATGATTCATTCCTATAAGAGTAATTCCTAGGAGCAGATGCAACACACAGAGAAACAAAGACCTAATCGGAGGCACACACTCAAGTCTCACCTTACATACACATATAAATAACATAAGAACAGCCCTACTGAGTCAGACCAAAGGTCCATCTAGTCCAGTATCTTGTCTTCTGACAGTGGCCAGTGCCAGGTGCCCCAGAGGGAATGAACAGAACAGGTAATCATCAAGTGATCTATCCCCTGTCGCTTATTCCCAGCTTCTGGCAAACAGAGGCTAGGGACACCATCCCTGCCCATCCTGGCTAAAACCATTGATAGACCTATCCTCCATTAATTTATCTAGTTCTTTTTGGAGCCCTGTTATGGTCTTGGCCTTCACAACATTCTCTGGCAAGGAGTTCCACAGCTGACTGTGTGTTGTGTGAAGAAATACTTCCTTTTGTTTGGTTTTTAAACCTGCTGCCTATTGATTTCATTTGGTCACCCTGAGTTCTTGTGTTATGAGAAGTAGTAAACAACACTTCCTTATCTACTTTCTCTACACCAGTCATGATTTTATACACCTCAATCATATCTCCCCTTAGCGGTCTCTTTTCCAAGCTGAAAAGTCTCAGTCTTAGTAATCTTTCCTCAGACGGAAGCCGTTCCACACCCCAGATAATTTTTGTTGCCATTTTCTGATCCTTTTCCAATTCCAATGTATCTTTTTTGAGATGAGGTGACCGCATCTGCACACAGTATTCAAGATATGGGAATGCCATGGATTTACATAGAGGCAACATGATATTTTCTGTCCTCTTATCTATCCCTTTCTTAATTATTCCCAGCATTCTGTTGGGGTTTTTTTGACTGTCAGTGCACATTGAGTGGATGTTTTCAGAGAACTATCCACAATGACTCCAAGATCTTTCGTGGTAACAGCTGTTAGGGGGCTTACTTCCCTGGTCCTTCTCGCATGAACAGAGAACAACAATACCTGAAGTCCTAAGGTGCAAACAATTCGATGTTTATTGGGGTGAACTTCCAGCAAGCATGATTCCAGTTTCCTTCCTTAGTGTCCCCCTCTGCAGTTCTGACACCACAGAGCCTTACCTGTGTCCCTGTTCCCATTTCCCCCCTTAGCAAAATTGATTCCAATTCCCCCACCACCACCACCATTCCGTTCCCATTCCCCTCCACACACTTCCTGATTGACTGCAGACTATACAGTAAAACTTGAGTTCTGCTTAGCTATACCTTAACCAATCATTTTACTGAAATTTAACTAACCAATCCTAACATATGTAACATGATTATTTAATCAGTTCTATCCTACCACCTTTATTAGTTTACACCCAGCAAAATTAATTATACAGCAGACAGAAACAATCACAGGACCAGACGGAGACCATGCAACTAAACAATAGCAAAGTGGGAACTATAATGACAAAACAATACAGAAGTGAGGATTTCACATCCCAGCTATTGATAAGTGAGTTCTTGCCAGACAGGATGCTATCAAACTAAGTTTCTTTTTACATCTTCTAGGCACTTCCCTTTTCCTGGAGGTGATAGGCACTATCAGGACAGGATTGTATTCCTAACAGCCCAATAGCACCTTCTTTCAATATGACTACATATGGGGGACTAACATGAAGGGGAAGGGAGTCCAGGAGAGCTGGCTGTATTTCAAGGAATCCCTGTTGAGGTTACAGGGACAAACCATCCCGATGAGTTGAAAGAATAGTAAATATGGCAGGCGACCAGCTTGGCTTAATGGTGAAATCCTAGCGGATCTTAAACATAAAAAAGAAGCTTACAAGAAGTGGAAGGTTGGACATATGACCAGGGAAGAGTATAAAAATATTGCTCGGGCATGTAGGAAAGATATCAGGAGGGCCAAATCGCACCTGGAGCTGCAGCTAGCAAGAGATGTCAAGAGTAACAAGAAGGGTTTCTTCAGGTATGTTGGCAACAAGAAGAAAGCCAAGGAAAGTGTGGGCCCCTTACTGAATGAGGGAGGCAACCTAGTGACAGAGGATGTGGAAAAAGCTAATGTACTCAATGCTTTTTTTGCCTCTGTTTTCACTAACAAGGTCAGCTCCCAGACTGCTGCGCTGGGCATCACAAAATGGGGAAGAGATGGCCAGCCCTCTGTGGAGATAGAGGCGGTTAGGGACTATTTAGAAAAGCTGGACGTGCACAAGTCCATGGGGCCGGATGAGTTGCATCCGAGAGTGCTGAAGGAATTGGCGGCTGTGATTGCAGAGCCCTTGGCCATTATCTTTGAAAACTCGTGGCGAACGGGGGAAGTCCCGGATGACTGGAAAAAGGCTAATGTAGTGCCAATCTTTAAAAAAGGGAAGAAGGAGGATCCTGGGAACTACAGGCCAGTCAGCCTCACCTCAGTCCCTGGAAAAATCATGGAGCAGGTCCTCAAAGAATCAATCCTGAAGCACTTACATGAGAGGAAAGTGATCAGGAACAGTCAGCATGGATTCACCAAAGGAAGGTCATGCCTGACTAATCTAATCGCCTTTTATGATGAGATTACTGGTTCTGTGGATGAAGGGAAAGCAGTGGATGTATTGTTTCTTGACTTTAGCAAAGCTTTTGACACGGTCTCCCACAGTATTCTTGTCAGCAAGTTAAGGAAGTATGGGCTGGATGAATGCACTATAAGGTGGGTAGAAAGCTGGCTAGATTGTCGGGCTCAACGGGTAGTGATCAATGGCTCCATGTCTAGTTGGCAGCCGGTGTCAAGTGGAGTGCCCCAGGGGTCGGTCCTGGGGCCGGTTTTGTTCAATATCTTCATAAATGATCTGGAGGATGGTGTGGATTGCACTCTCAGCAAATTTGCGGATGATACTAAACTGGGAGGAGTGGTAGATACGCTGGAGGGGAGGGATAGGATACAGAAGGACCTAGACAAATTGGAGGATTGGGCCAAAAGAAATCTGATGAGGTTCAATAAGGATAAGTGCAGGGTCCTGCACTTAGGATGGAAGAATCCAATGCACCGCTACAGACTAGGGACCGAATGGCTAGGCAGCAGTTCTGCGGAAAAGGACCTAGGGGTGACAGTGGACGAGAAGCTGGATATGAGTCAGCAATGTGCCCTTGTTGCCAAGAAGGCCAATGGCATTTTGGGATGTATAAGTAGGGGCATAGCGAGCAGATCGAGAGACGTGATCGTTCCCCTCTATTCGACACTGGTGAGGCCTCATCTGGAGTACTGTGTCCAGTTTTGGGCCCCACACTACAAGAAGGATGTGGATAAATTGGAGAGAGTCCAGCGAAGGGCAACAAAAATGATTAGGGGTCTAGAGCACATGACTTATGAGGAGAGGCTGAGGGAGCTGGGATTGTTTAGTCTGCAGAAGAGAAGAATGAGGGGGGATTTGATAGCTGCTTTCAACTACCTGAAAGGGGGTTCCAAAGAGGATGGCTCTAGACTGTTCTCAATGGTAGCAGATGACAGAACGAGGAGTAATGGTCTCAAGTTGCAATGGGGGAGGTTTAGATTGGATATTAGGAAAAACTTTTTCACTAAGAGGGTGGTGAAACACTGGAATGCGTTACCTAGGGAGGTGGTAGAATCTCCTTCCTTAGAGGTTTTTAAGGTCAGGCTTGACAAAGCCCTGGCTGGGATGATTTAACTGGGAATTGGTCCTGCTTCGAGCAGGGGGTTGGACTAGATGACCTTCTGGGGTCCCTTCCAACCCTGATATTCTATGATTCTATGATTCTATGACTAGTTTGGAATGTGAGGCTGTGACCATTCGCTTCCCAGCTTATGGCTGCCTCTGCTGCTTAGCCAAAGGCCTTAGCCTAAGAACAGGGCCTCAGACTGTCACAGTAAGAGAAGGCCCTTACACCGGCAGACAGTGATTTTGATTCTTTCTTTTATACCTCTAGAACTAGCTAAATGATAAGAATACACCTAAATTTTTAGAGTATAGGCCTAACAACAGCCAGTGTAGACCCATCATTTTATATGTATAGTTGGGATTATGCTTTCCAATGTGCATTACTTTGCATTTATCCACATTGAATTTCATCTGCCATTTTGTTGCCTAATCACCCAGTTTTGTCAGATCCTTTTGTAGCTCTTCACAGTCTGCCTGGGTCTTCACTCTTTTGAGAAGTTTTGTATCATCTGCAAATTTTGCCACCTCACTGTTTACCCCTTTTTCCCAGCTCATTTATGAATATGTTGAATTGGACTGGTCACAGAACAGACCCCTGGGGGACACCACTATTTACCTCTCTCCATTCTGAAACTGATCATTTATACCTACCCTTTGTTTCCTATCTTTTAACCAGTTACCAGTTCATGAGAGCACCTTCCCTCTTATCCTGTGGCAGCTTACTTTGCGTAAGAGCCTTTGGTGAGGGACCTTGTCAAAGGCTTTCTGAAATAAAGAATACGTACGTGGGGCCCAATTTTCAAACTTGTGAGCCTGTATCAATACTCATTTCTGCATTTGTGCCAAGATGAACTTCCAGATGCAGGATTTGTCCTGCCTTCTGCAAGAAAGGTGCTTAAACACCCTCAAAGAAAAGATGTTTGACACTTCATCTAACCTGAAAGTTACTTATATATTGATAGATTCCCAGGCCAGAAGGAACCATTGTGATCATTCAGTCTGACTTCCTGTCTGACACAGGCCATAGAATTTCCCCAAAATAATTCCTAGAGTTTCTTTTAGAAAAAACTTCCACTCTTGATTTAAAAGTTGTCAGTGATGGAGAATCTACCACAACCCCTGCTAAATTGTTGCATTGATTATTACACTCCTCTTAAAAAAACTACGCCTTATTTCTAGTCTGAATATGACTGCTAACAGTTCTCAGTTTATTTGAATCCTGCATTTGTAATTTGAGATAGTTCAGTGAAAAGTTTTCTTATAAAAAAGCTGTGTTTAATTTCTAGCGTAGATATTGTCTGAAGCTCATATGGAAAATGAGAGTGGCTGTTTGGAGATAAATAGGAATGTAATCTGATAAAACCATGTTGTATGACTGAAAGCTTTTTAGTTAAATTTGAAATAGTAGCTTTATATGCATGTCTGTAACCTATTCAGCTGTTTGATATTGTCTAATGACCATGCATAGAATAGAAGTTTCAGAGAGTCTGACTACAAGTAGCCTGCTATTGTTGTGAGGGTGAAAGGAAAACGAGTCATGCCTTGGGTTTTGGGATTATGCACCATGGAAATTTTGCTCTTTAGAAAAAAAAATAAGGTGCTTCTCTCTGTCTGTGGATTTTTGTTACTTCTGCAGAATTTAAGTTTAGATTTTTAAAAAGTTCATAACTGTTTGTGAAGATACAACAGCCTTCTAAATGTAAAACAATGTTTTGCTCTCTTCTTTGAGACTGAAATAATAACACCAAGATGTTTGAACTGTCACCATTCATAGATTATAAGGACAAAAGGGAAGAGTTCTCTATTAGAAAAATTCTGTTTCCCTTGCAGGTTCTTATAGATGATAATCAAGTCACCTTAGTTTTAATCTTCTCTTGGTAAAGCTAAATAGGTTTTAATATGTAATTGATTGAGTCAATCAGTTAGACACTATCCATTTAATGTGTTCCAGGTTGATTTTGTATTGCTCTAGTTTCTTAATCAAAATGTTATGTGGTACCAAGTCAAATGCTTAACAACAGCCTAATTATATTACGTCAATAGTACTACCTTTATCAAGGTAATTTTTTGTAATTTCATCAAAAAAAGATGTCCAGTTAGATCTATTTTCCATAAATACATGTTGATTAGAATTAATTATCTTATACTCCTTTAATTCTTTTTTCATCAAGTCGACTATTTTGATCAGGTTGGCAGGCTTATACCTCAGTTGTTCCATTTACCCTTTTAAAATATTGACACAGTATTAGCCTCCTTCCTGTTATCTTTAATTTCCTCCGTTACAGACAAGAAGTACTGAAAATCATCTTTAAATAGTCTTAAGAGCTCCTTGGCCAGCTCTTTTAAAACTCTTGGGTTCAGGCTATCTGGGCCAGCTGATTTAAAAATGTCTAGCTTTAGTAGCCACTGTTTAATATTTGCTTATTACTATAGGAATGGAAAGTATTTCATCATCTATTTTCCCCAAATACAGAACAGAAATATTTATTGTACACTTCTGCCTTTTCTGCTTGTTGACAATTCTATCATGAATCTGGTAATGGACTAATATCATTGTTAGGGTTTCTTTTGTTTCTAATAAAGATTTATTAAAAAAAATTCATATTGTCGTTAACTCTGCCAGCCATAGATTTTTTCCCTTATGTCCTTCTGCATCCTGTATCAATTTTCTACACTTCTGAGATTCTGTGTATTTATAACTATCAACTTCTTTTTCCTTCAATTTGATCTGGGGTATTTTTATTTTATTTTACCTGTTTTCATTTTCACTTTAATCCAAGTTGGCATTTTAATCAGTGTGACCTTTTTTACTCAATTGTGGGGTTTAGGGCACAAAATAAATGTCTTTAAACAGTTTTTACAATCATCATTCATCATAGTGGGATGTTGATTCTGAATCCTCATGATGACAATTTAAGCTTTATTCCTGAATATTTTAGCAGAATCTTCGTTTGTTTGACAAAGTGTGGACGGATTTCATTGAAAGTTCCACAGAAATAAAGTTGTATTTTTAAAAATGCAAATAAGTGAATGTTCTATCAAATATTTTTTAATATTCTCACCAGGAAGGTAAAAATTGTAATTGTATGTTCTACAGTGATACACAGTTCCCTTTACTGTATAGATTCAGTTAATTTAAAACCCTGTAAGGTGTATGTATAGTTTAAATATTCCTCTCCAATGTGCATTTATCAACACTGAACTGCATTTGCCATCATGTTGCCTGTTTACCCATGGTGCTTAAGGATTTCTGAAGTTCCTTGTAGTAACCTTTTGTGGGCTCTAAAACTAGCCAATCCAAGACACAGTTACTTTGCATGTTGAGAAATTGTTTCTTTAAACTTTGTGCTGCTGTGCCATTTAATATGTGGGTAGTTGAAATTCCCTATTTTGTTAGATTTTGCTGCCTCTTTGATCTCTCTAAACACTCTGAACTCAATTTCCTTTTCTTGATTCAGAGACCTGTAGCATTGCTTGAGAATATTATCCATATAGATTCAAGTCTGTGGTCTTCTCTAATAAGAATTTTTATCTCGCTAAATTCTGCAGAATCCTTAGATACGTTCCTGCTCCCCCATCCCTGTGGCCTAGTCTGTTTTTCCTGTATAGCTTGAATCAGGTCTTGCAGTATTCCACTGGGTTTTTGTTATTCCAACACATTTCTGTAATGTTTATTATATCAAAGTCCTTCTCCAGGGCAAGGCATTCTAGTTCACCTATTTTAAAACTTTTTGTTTGTATATAAAACTGTTTTTATTCTTGACCAAGTACCTTGATTTTTTTTTAAATCTTTAATCTGACACTTTATGCTGATTTTACAGAATTTATCTTTGTGCTCTTATCCTGTCCTTGTTCTAGTTCATCTCCCCTCTCTAGTGGATACAGAGGTACTGTTGAACTGCCAACATCTTTAAATAAAAAGAAAAGGAGTACTTGTGGCACCTTAGAGACTAACCAATTTATTTGAGCATGAGCTTTCGTGAGCTACAGCTCACTTCATCGGATGCATACTGTGGAAACTGCAGAAGACATTATATACACAGAGACCATGAAACAATACCTCCTCCCACCCCACTCTCCTGCTGGTAATAGCTTATCTAAAGTGATCATCAAGTTGGGCCATTTCCAGCACAAATCCAGGTTTTCTCACCCTCCGCCCCCCCCCCCCCCCCACACACACACAAACTCACTCTCCTGCTGGTAATAGCCCATCCAGCAGGAGAGTGAGTTTGTGTGGGGGGGGAGTGGGGGCGGAGGGTGAGAACCTGGATTTGTGCTGGAAATGGCCCAACTTGATGATCACTTTAGATAAGCTATTACCAGCAGGAGAGTGGGGTGGGAGGAGGTATTGTTTCATGGTCTCTGTGTATATAATGTCTTCTGCAGTTTCCACAGTATGCATCCGATGAAGTGAGCTGTAGCTCACGAAAGCTCATGCTCAAATAAATTGGTTAGTCTCTAAGGTGCCACAAGTACTCCTTTTCTTTTTGCGAATACAGACTAACACGGCTGTTACTCTGAAACCCATCTTTAAATAGATGTCTCTGTCCAACTTACATGCTCCTGTTGGCTTTCCCGTACTCTAAGTTTAAACACTCCTCCAAAACTTTATTTTACATCCTTCCATTGTGATTAAGATGAAGCCCATCGCCTCTGGATCAGCTCCTCCTTCTCCATAATGTTCCCTAGCGCATAATAAACTTTTAACAAACCATAATAGACACCTTTGCAACATCTTCTCAACATATTGAGACTCTGAAGTTCCCTCTGTCTAGCTGGACCTGCCTGTGGAACTGAAAGCATTTCAGAGAAAGCTACCACCAAGGCCCTGGACCTAAGTCTTCTGCCTAGCAGTCAAAATTTCCAGGACCCCCTCCCACATCATAATAATATGGTTAAACTGTGTATCCTTGCCATGTAGATCATACAAAAAGGGGATGCTAGATTTAAATGAATATCTATGGGAATCCATCAGATTACTCCACTTATCTCAGAGTGCAGTTCTCTAATCTTGTGGGTGTCTTAGAATTTGTTGTGGTACTGACCAATCTTCATTGTGCATGTCTATGAAATCATTTCCAGAAGCACTGTGGAGGCTATAACAATTTCCAGTCTTGCATTGCCTGTCAATTCAGCGAAGGTCTGGGTCTTGGGCAGGGGGGGAATATTTTACATACCCCAGGGCCCCAAACACCATTGTGGTTGGAGGCACTCAGCCATAAAATATTGTACAGTGATTTAGTTTAACTCCTTGGCAGTGCCACGTGGGATTTCCAGATGCTAAGTGCTAATGCATGATTTAAAAGTCTGCTTGCTTCTTATTCTTTTTGAATAGTGTGGTTGTCTGGTTGCTTGAAACATCAAGGTCAATTTGAGGTCAAACTGAAGACTAAACCATATGATCTGAATAGCTGTGGCTATACTAAATTGTGTGCATGAGAGGAATTATACTCTGTGTTGTGAACATATGTGACTAGACCCTGTGCTGTTCCTTCTCTTAGTTTTCTCTTAATGTTTCTGAATATGAAGAGTATTAAATCACTGGAGATTCTGTGAAACTCACATCAGTCAATCATAGATATTTTTCTCCAGCAACAAACAATCTTTGCAAGGCCTCACTATAGGAAAAGAATATGAAGAGAATGCCTACTTCGAGAAATGAAGTTGCATTTGATGTTACTTCTAGCTACGCAGTTAAAATCTAGAAACCTATCCCAGGCTGGTCAGAGCAGAAAACAATTCTTTCTGTACAGCTAGGTGGCTTTGTGTTTATTTTACATGGCAGTAGAGCTCAGATCCCTGTCAAAATGGAGTTCCCATTGTACTCGCCCATAAAGTATAAACATTAGAATGGAGAAGAAGAGAAAAAATTCAGGTAAAGACAAAGGAGAGGAAGGAAAAGACCTGAGCAAATAGTATGAAGGGTTATGGGATTGAGTGAGTGGAAGGTGTGGGATCTGCTAGTCAGTCAGGTGGGAGGGGTGTTTTCAGAAGTATGTTAGGAACTATTGCAGTAGCATACCCCACTTGTGGTGTGCTCGGACAATTTTAATTTATTCCTCAAAGCTAGATCTGCAAATCTCTGCACTCAAGCAGACAACTTTGGTCCTTGTTCTAGCCTTATAGAAAGCCATTAGCTCTTTGCTGATAACTTATTTGCAGGATCGGAGCACAAAACTTCAACTTCTTGAATGTAAAGCCTCATTAGTCCTTTGTGTTTCCATGTTCTATTTAACTAATGTGCAGAACTGAGTTTTCTTTATTAATATTTCCAACCCTGAGTCAGTTTAATAGTATTTGCTTACTTTTGCAGAGCGAGGTAAAGGCCCCCTCTTTGAGATTTTTCTATAGTCAAAGAGACAAGCTCTTTTCTTGAGGGAAATTCACGATTTGATAGTGTAAACATAAAAAAAAAATCACAAACTTTGCTAGTGTGAGCCCAATATGGCAAAAAGCATCTTGTATTCCACTATGATTAGTAAATAGGCAGAACAGATTAAAGATACTCAGTTACCCTTCATGAATAATTCTTTTTGAATTGCATTATTTCAATATGTTTGCATTTTCTGTCAGATTGTGAAATATAATACAACTCAAGTGACTGGCAATAAAGTAACATCAAGTACCAGAAATTAATTTCCTCAGTGGTTTCTGAAAATTTTCATTAGCCTAGAGGGTTAATTTTATGTGGCTAGTGCAATCACTTATAATCTCTTGGTTTACAGGAAAGAATTAGTTATTATCTATTAAATTATCCATGAAAATTTGACACTACTCTAGACCAAACAAACCCTGGGGCTTGCTGATTTTCCCAGTATGAAACATCTGTGACTTCAGCTAGAGAGAAATTAACATTGTCTAATTAGATTTCTAAGATTTATAAGGCTCAAGTACTGTTATTAGAAACCTGAAAATTAGAGCAAAAGTTTAAACTTGCACTGATTGAAGTTTATTTAAAAATATATTTAACAGCACCAAATGTTCCTAAAGACTATTGGCTTGTAATTGGTACAGATTACCAGATCATTTGCTGTATCCTGTAGCAGCAGGAGTTGGGGGGGGGGGGGGAACATGCTCCCTGTAAATCTGCTAAATTGCTCTCTTCAGCTTCAGTAATTAAAAATATTTTATTGAAAATGATGGGGTAATTATAAGGTTATTTTCATGTCCTAATTTGCTGTTAGTTTAAATTCCCTCACAGAAGCTACTGAAGCAAAAACTCTACTGTTTTGTCTCCTATTCTGTGATACTCCCAAACAGAGCCAAGTCAAAATGTGATGCAAAGCAAATTCAGGTTAGTGTTGAACTTGGGTCTGAGAGGCAAGAGCACAATGAGCTATCAGACATCTTTCTGCTTGGCTTAAGACTGGAATTTTATAATTACAAGCTCTTTTATAGCATCTTCCATCATTGGGTCTCAACGTGCTTCACAAACATTAATCAGTTAAACTACACAGCACCTTCGGATCTAGGCATTGTATGCATTATTACACTCAAATATGTAAAAATTAGTAAGGCTGGAAAATCAATCACTGAAAAGTTAGGAAATGCCAAAATTGCCAATGCAACTGTAATTCAACCAGCTTGTGCACATTCATTATGGTACAGTTTTTAATTACATGACCACATATTATTTCTTCTACAGAATCCCTCCCTGATTCAATGCACAGAATACATGGTGCTCACTTAATGAGCAGCTATTCAATATTTTGTTTTCTCCTCTTCATTCAATGTGTGGCCTTGCCTCATTGACTGCACACTAGTCAAATCTTGCTGTGAAGACAGAATTATGAATTTCCTCATGGACTTTGCTATGCCATTTACCACTATACTATCTGAGTGCATCACAAACATTTATTTATCATCCCACAATATCCTATGAAGCGAAAGGGTGGTATTATCCCTATTTTACAGATGGAGAATTAAGGCACAACTGGGAAGTGTAATTCCCAACTCAGGTAAACATACATGCACTAGTGCTGCTCAAGTTAACGCGGTAAAAATAGTAGTGTGGCTGCAGCAGCAAAGGTGGGGCTTTGGCCAGCCACCCGAGTACAATACCTCCTGGGTACCTACAAGCCTGAGCTGCAGCCAGTGCCACTGTGGCCACACCGCTATTCTTAGTGTGCTATCTCAAGCAGAACTAGCACATGTATATGTACCTGAGCTGGGAATTACACCTCCCAGCTGCTGTATAGACATACAGATAGAGAGATTCAGATCAAAATTTCCCACTAATTTGGGATACCTGGTTTTTTTTCCAGAGTACTTAGCATTGCATATCACTTCATGTGTTCAAAGCAAAGCACCCCTTGAATACATTTGTAGCGTGAGTAACCATTCTGAAGTCCAGCACCCAGAAAATGAGGAACACACAGTTACACCCACATTTTTCATATGTGGTCACTAAGTGACTTGTGTGGCATCACATGAGAGCTTTGTAGCAGAGGCAGAGAGTCCAGTTCCCTAGGCAGCAGTCAGTTCTTGTCTTGACAATAAGACTGTACTTTGTTTCCTTCTTCATTCACTACACACCTTCCAGCTCCATAATTGTCTCCTGTCGTAGGCTCCAGGAGGTGAGGTCAGACTTGCCCCCTGATTCTTTCATGTTCCTTGAATGGGTTCTGCAGAAAGATGATCTTCACCCACCCTTCTCCCTGTGGAACTTGTCATTGGGCCCTTGCCATAAGAGCCTCCACGGCCTGTCCTGGACCTGCCACATGAGCTGATATCACAGCTGCACGATTTCCAGCTCCTCCTCCTCTGAACTATACCCAGAGAACATTTGTACATGCTTGTGCTTCATACCATCCATTTCCTCACCCTCATGTCCTGCCCTGACCCCAAGTGGTGGGACCTGCTGCCACATGAGAAGGGTAAGGAACCCTGGTGGGCCAACCTGTAGTCCATTGTGGTTCCACACCTGCTTGAGCGATTAGTTGGTGGTTCCTCCATGGGGCCATGAGCTCAGGCAGTCCCTGGCATGGTTCACGAACTCCTGACACCTGTCCATTTTGCAGCAAGAAGGAGATCCTGGCGCATATCTATGAAAGGTATGTCAGGTTGCAGCCCCTCTTCTGCCTCCTCCAGAATCTCTTACTGAGGTTCTGGCTGCAATTTTTCCCACAACTCCTGATCTATGCATACTCCATCTGTAGTCCCACAGGACCTCCTCATCAACCTCCTCCTGGCACTGTCCAAAATGGCCACCCATCCAGGGGGAGGCAGCTGGATATAGGTATTCTGTGACTGTGGGGCCTATGTCCAGTGCCTTGTCAGCTCACATCTCCAGGCACAGTCCTCTGGGCAGTGTTCACTGACTCCATGGACACCTTTGAGGAGTAGTGGGCACTGTCCAGGGTTCTGTACTCAGTGCCACTCTCTGGATCCTGGATTATTTACTTCAGACCTCACTCCCGTTCCTATTTCTTCATTTTTTTTGTGTGTGTCCTCAGAAAACAATTGTAGCCTGGGCTCAGTGGTTCCTCTTCCCTGGAGGGGTGGGCTTTTGTTATGAGCAGGCCTAGATCCGCCTGCTCCAGTACTACAAATAGTACACAGTTCCAAAATTCTTCAATAAATGAGACAAGCATCCTACAAACAACAGGTTTACTACTTTACTACAGAACCTTGAGACATCTGCCCTGAAGACCTCATAGTCTACATAGACAAGATTGACAAAGGGTTGGAGGGGAACCAGAGAGGTGAACTGATATGCCCAAGGTTGCACAGTTTGTCAGTGGCTGAGCTGGAATAGAACCTAAGTGTTGACTGTGACAGACTAACTATCTTTCAATATCCTGGACAAAATGTATGGAATTAAAATATACTTTTAATTGAGGGGGTTTGGAAGGGTAGCTCCTGCCAGAGTCCATGTTAGGGTTGGGATGATCTCTGGTTAGTTTGTTAGCATTCATGTACCTTTATATAATTTAGGGAACACCCTGATCAAGACCAAAGTAAAATAATCAGTTATTAGCCAGGACTCTTTTATTAAAGAAGGGAAAAGAAAATATTAAACAAAATAACAAATGCCAGAACACAAATGATAAATTGGTTACTTCTGTTAGAGTCCCTTCTGTATGGTCTCTGTGGAGAGCTTTTAGGTGAGAGTACACCTTTAAGTGTGGACCACCTTTAGGAGTGTTCTTCATTTGGTAAATTAAGACAAAAGAATATATTTTCCCAAAATTATCTTGAGTCCAATCTTAGTATCTTATTAGATACTAAAAAACTGTGTGGGCAAAAATAATTTAAGATCAGATAAGATTTGAAATCTGTCTAGGTATTAAGTAGTCAGTTTGTAGATGGGCAAAATAAGCAATCTTAATTAAATCCTACTAAATTTAAGTATTTAAATCAGTTACTTAGAAGAAGTCACTTAAAGGCCACTTAAGCCAGTATTACCACTATTTCTTTGTTTACCAATGTTTAGTCTCTGTCTCCTCTCCAGAAATACATGGTCTAACTATCTGATGATAAACTGGAGAAACTGTGTTGTATATTAAACTACAACGGGACTGACATATCCCAATAAAATAATTGCAAGACTCTTAAATCTAATCTCTTGGCAGGGTCTTTGTTAATTTTCTCTCATCAATCCATATTGAAGTTTTGGGAAGGTTTTTTAAGTTGGTTTCTTCTTGAGTCTTCTGGGTGTTTTTTTTTCTTAACTGTCATGGCAGCTTGCTGGTGGAGATGGACAGAATAAATTGAGTGCTTGCCGTTTAAGCAGGGAAGCAGTATGAATGAATGAGGGGTACTCACTTGAGAGGTTTTTATACTCTTCTCCTTCCTATTTCCAGAAATTTATAAGAAAACACATCTCTTTCCAGTTTGTTTAAATTCAGAATTGCTTGCTGTCACCCTTTTATTGGCTCCAGGCCTTCAGGGTTGGCTTAGGTGACACCATTAGCACCTGAATATGTAGGTTTGCATTTGCTTTCGTTCTTGAAAGCACCAAATAACTTTTGAAGTTTAACTCTTTGTATTCAGTCCATTTTCTGAGAGATTCTTTCAGTTTTATTAGAATTTCACAGAAAATGAAATTCTGTTTTCAAAAAGTCCAAACACTTCTGTTCTTTATATACAATGTTTAAAACTGTGATTTAACGTTAAATAATTCCTAAAGAGTCTTTATCTTACATATTTCAGAGTGGTAGCCGTGTTAGTCTGTATAAGCAAAAAGAATGAGGAGTCCTTGTGACACCTTAGAGACTAACAAATTTATTTGGGCATAAGCTTTCATGGGCTAAAATCCACTTCATCAGATGCATGGAGTGGAAAATACAGTAGGAATATATATATACACAGAGAACATGAAAAGATGGGTGTTGCCATACCAACTCTAACGAGACAAATCAATTAAGGTGGGCTATTATCAGCAGGAGGGGGAAAAAAACTTTTGTAGTGATAATCAGGATGGCCCACTTCAAACAGTTGACAAGAAGGTGTGAGTAATAGTAGGGGGGGAAATTAGCATGGGGAAATAGTTTTTTAGCTTGTGTAATGACCCATTCACTCCCAGTCTTTATTCAAGCCTACTTTGATGGTGTCCAATTTGCAAATTAATTCCAGTTCTGCAGTTTCTCATTGGAGTCTGTTTTTGGAGGGTTTTTTTTTTTTTTTAGAATTGCCACTTTTAGGTCTGTAATTGAGTGTCCAGGGTGGTTGAAGTATTCTCCGACTAGATTTTGAACGTTATAATTCTTGACGTCTGATTTGTGTCCATTTAGTCTTTTGCATAGAGACTGTCTAGTTTGGCCACTGAACATGGCAGAGGGGCATTGCTGGCACATGATGGCATATATCGCATCGGTAGATGTGCAGGTGAAGGAGCCCCTGATGGTGTGGCTGATGTGATTAGGTCCTATGATGGTGTCCCTTGAATAGATATGTGGACAAAGCTGGCAACAAGGTTTGTTGCAAGGATAGGTTCCTGGGTTAGTGTTTTTGTTGTGTGGTGTGTGTGTGTGGTTGCTGGTGAGGTGCCACAAGTACTCCTCATTCTTTTATCTTGCATATTATTAAAGAAGTTGTTGAGTCTACATGACAATTTTTGGAAAGATGTAGGATGGTCTTATCTCTTTGAGTTGGGTGAGAGTTGCTTGAGCATTGCCAATAATTCCCCATTAATAGACATATTCTATACTCAAATGACATCTTACATTAGTAATTAATTAAGCGAGGTCATTAGATTCCATGTTGGTACATAAAACATTTAATCATTTACATACCAATGATATTATGAATTATATTAAGAGTTTTTTGCATTTAGCTAGCATATTTGCAAGTATCCATTTCACAAGGGTGTTTGCCATTTCAACATTTAGGAAATTTTAAAATATTTCCAAATGCATGTGTTTTCTCAAGTGTTTAGAAAACAAGGTTTTCTTTAAAAATGAAGAAAAAAGCACGAGAAGAGGGTAGGTATAGCCCACTTTGTAACCTAGATTTATTGCTCTGATAACACATTCTTGCCATTTTGAGGTACCCTGGTCTAGACAAGACACTCTTAGGGGATTGTTGTCTCTTGACTCAAGCTCCTTAGAGTGAAAAATCTGTTTGTTATAGCAATTAAACTTCTATTAAATATTTTGTACAAAGCACAAATTCCAATAGCTTCTAATATATCTTTTAAACACAGCACAAAAGAAAATAGCATAAATGTTAAAACAATTTAACATTTAAAACACAGCTTTTCTGAGTTTGTGTAACACTCTTAGGAATAATAAACATGGTTTGATGGCTAAGGAGGGGTAATCTTCCTGACATTTGCTTGTCCTTCAGAGATAAAGTAGAAGCCTCCTGGAATTCCTTTGCTTATATTTCATATAATTAAAAAATAATATAATAATGTGCCCTTCTCCAAGCAACATATGTATCAAAATAATAAGAGGCAAGCTTCTGTAAAGGCACAGGAAAGTTTAATGACCAACAAAAAATATAATCATTTTATTAACATTTCTGCATCAATAGTGAAGTCTGGCCACCACAATCCTTTAACAGCCGTACCTGGCTCTACATCAATGTGATTCACTCCCCCAGCCAGTTTCTGAGAGAGAATAACTGGGCCTACGTAAGGCACACCTCAAATCTGTGCTTGTACTCTTCCTAGAACCTTGAGCACTATGCTTTTCTTATCCCAGCCCTGTACTCAGGTTTGGGATACTTGTTGCCACAAAGAGCTCAGTGTCATAAGCACTCCTCAGTTTGTGGCAAAAGTAAACAAACCAGTGTCCTACTTTAGATACACCAGCACTGCTTCTTGAAGGCTACTTATGGAAGGAAAACCAAACCCCACAACACCCACCAGCCTGGTGATGGAAACATTTCTTCTGCATTCCAGAATCATGATGAGTCCTCACTCCACCTCAAATCCATTCAAAATACAGCTGCTGCTAAGGTGGTCTTCCTAACTCATTGCTCTGACAATGTCACCCTCCCTCTACCAACACATCAGACACCAGAACTTCTTGCCTTTTCTTTCAAACCATTCACAATTTAACACTCCACTATTATTTGACCTTGCTTTTTATCACAAAGTGGGCAGAGCAAATATGTCAGTCTCCATTGCCTGATTCTTACCTTTGCAACACGAACTTCCATGCTTGCTTCAATGCTACGCTTTATGTGGGAAAAGTTCCCAGTCAAAATCTGGAAAGCCACCATTTTATCCTCCAAGTTCCTCCTCAAAACACATCTCTTGATAACATATAGTGTAAACTGCAATTGGATAATGGCAAGTTGTGACTATTATTGCTGACCGGCTAAGGATTATGCACATCCATTTTTTTAACCCTGTCTTCTTCACCCCCACCCCAACTCATCTAAATTAAGTCTTACCTTTTACACTCTACGCTCCTTGGGGCAGGAACCATCATTTGCTCTATGTTTGTTAATAGCCTATTACATTGTGGCCCCAATCGAGTTGGCATCTCAGCACAACAGCAATATTAATGTTAAAAAATCACCATCTTCTGCCTTGACAAACTACCACCAACATTTTTGCAATACAATATAAATGTTTGATCACAGTAATGAAAAATGCTGCCATAGAATTTCACTTCTTTACAGTAAGATGAATGAAAATGGGTGAACTAGTTTCCCTTTATATGTGGTAGGAATCCTGAATGTGCTCTGTATCTCTCCTGATCTTGTGTAGTCATCTTTTACATAAGACTCCCCATGGACAGAATTGACAAATTGGTGGTTCGTATAGGACATTTGTAAACAAGAACAATTAGATATTTCTTCATTTGAAACAGAAGAATTAGAAGACCTGAACTTAAATTATAGAAATAAACAAATTGATCTGGAGGATGGCGTGGACTGCACCCTCCACAAGTTTGCAGATGACACTAAACTCGGAGGAGTGCTAGATACACTGGAGGGTAGGGGTAGGATACAGAGGGGTAGGATACAAATTGGAGGATTGGGCCAAAAGAAATCTGATGAGGTTCAACAAGGACAAGTGTAGAATCCTGCATTTAGGGCGGAAGAATCCCATTCACCGCTACAGACTAGGGACCGAATGGCTAGGCAGCAGTTCTGCAGAAAAGGACCTACGGGTTACAGTGGACAAGAAGCTGGACAGGAGTCAACAGTGTGCCCTTGTTGCCAAGAAGGCTAATGACATTTTGGGCTGTATAAGTAGGAGCATTGCCAGCAGATGGAGGCCCATGATCATTCCCCTCTCTTCGGCATTGGTGAGGCCTCATCTGCAGTAGTGTGTCCAGTTTTGTGCCCCACATGACAAGAAGAATGTGGAAAAAATGGAAAGCATCCAGCAGAGGGCAACAAAAATGATTAGGGGACTGGGGGCACATGACTTATGAGGAGAGGCTGAAGGAAGTGGGGTTGTTTCTTCTGCAGAAGAGAAGAATGAGGGGGGATTTGATAACTGCTTTCAGCTACCTGAAAGGGGGTTCCAAAGAGGATGGATCTAGGCTGTTCTCAGTGGTAGTAGGTGACAGAACAAGGAGTAATGGTCTCGAGTTGCAGTGGGTGAGGTTTAGGTTGGATATTAGAAAAAACTTTTTCACTAGGGTGGTGAAGCACTGGAATGCGTTACCTAGGGAGGTGGTGAAATCTCCTTCCTTTGAGGTTTTTAAGGTCAAGCTTGACAAAGCCCTGGTTGGGATGATTTAATTGGGGATTGGTCCTGCTTTGAGCAGGGGGTTGGACTAGATGACCTTTGAGGTCCCTTCCAACCCTGATATTCTATGTTTCTATGAAATTTTGTCCATTACTAATAAGCCATTATTGTAATGGATGCTGCCCAATAAAAATGTCAACTTTTTATTTAGTATGATTGGGAGTGTAAAGGAGCTTTAGATTTGTACACTCTAAGTTGCTTTTAAAAGAGAAAAATGTCACTATCTGCTGTTAATTAGAAATATCTAAATGATTTCCCCTTGAAATTCTTAATAAATCATTCAGTTCATTATTTCTTGTCAAATTTGATTGTTTGTATTTTTATGGAGCAACACTGATAGGCAGTGGACAGCTAAATTTACAGCATGTCTATTTTTATAGATACCCCCCATGGGTTTATCTCCACCCACAAATATTATGTTTGATCTATCTAACCACCATTGAAAACCATGTGAAATATTAAAAATAAGCAAGGCATTACACTACATTTTGCACCTTAGCCAATTGGCTTTCCCTAGATTAGAAAGAATGTCTGTAGCAGTGTTTAGTAGTAGAACAGAAAAAATAAATTGTGTAATCTCACAGGAAAAAGATGCAAATATTTCAGTAATTTCATATGAAACATGTTGGGGTAGAGGGAATTTGGACACAAACATCTGTCTCTTAGGCCTATTGAAACAATTTACTTAAAGTCAGAATATTCTGAAATTAAGAGAAGTGCACACTTGGATTTGTAACTGACTTGTCAGTATGCAATAAATGCACTTATCTTGCTAAAGTCTGGAATCAATGAGACTGTTGCCATGCTAGTTTTCAGAGTCTGTGGCCACCATTCAGGAGTGTAAAGATTGATCCTAAGAACAGTATTTTATCCTTGTGGAGAAGTGGAAATACAATTGGTGAGGAAAGGACATGCTCTTTTCAGTTTATTGAAAAATTATCAGAGTTGTCTTATTTCCATCAGAGAGTCACCTAATGACCTTACATTTCTACAGTGGGAATTGCACTCACTTTGAAAGATGCTAGATATTCCAGTGCTGCCTGTTCTGAACTACTTAAATGATAAAAAGATCATTCCTTCCCCTACTAGTCAGTCATCCCTAACCTGAGGTAGATCTACTATCTGATTTGAGAATGTGATATATTCTAATGCAGCATTGTCAATACTTGCAATTTTATCACAAATCTCATGATATTGTGTGTTGCTCTTAAGTTCCCCAGGTCCTGGAATCATGGGATTACATGAGAATCTCAGGGGCGGGGAGAGTTGGTTTTTGTTTTTAAGCAAGTTACTAGCTCCTATGGCTGCAAAGAAATGCTGGGTGACTTGAGGACATCCTAAAGTCTCAAACATATAAACTTTATTTTTGAAAAGCAAATTGTATTTTTAAAAACACAATCTCATGAGTTTTGGGGGCTTGACTTATGATTGGAGTTGGCAATGGAGCTAATGTTCCCACTAGGTTTTGTCTGTAGGCAGAACCATTAGGTTTATAAGCACAAATGTAAAGCGTATGGGTAACACTCTGCCCTCGATCCATGTTAGCAAGTCCCATCAATGTCATTAATATTACAGTCAATCTCTTCCTTAATGTCTGGCAAAAATGGCAAATCCTCTGCTCAGTACCTGGTCTGAGTAAAAAGACTGAGCAATGGGAACGTATGTAGGTGAAGGGAAGGAATCTGTCCTCTATGCCAAGCAGTGACCACAGAACTGATTTGCTGATGGCTGGAGTATACCTTGTGACTCTTTAAACAGTCATCTCTCCTCCTGTGCAGAGGCAGATTTCCTAGCCTGCCCATGCCCTGCTTCTGCATGCTGCCACAAAGGTGCCCCTGTGGAGCTGAGTTCCATGCCATACATGATATACACACCCTACATGGCCTTCTCCCCAGAATCCTGTCCACTCCCTCCTTGCACATTGGAATGTCACCAGTTCCACTGTCAAGTGATCCGCAAACTGAGAGGACCTAGGGAAGTAGAGGCAGGATTTGCTACTGTGTGTAATTTACAGGGCTGGCTGCAGGCACCAGCGAACCAAGCAGGTGCCTGGGGCGGCAAATGTAAAGGGGCAACAGGACATCGGGCTCTGGGGCGGCAATCCGCCCTCGGCGGCGGCGGGAATTTGGCAGCTGCTCCATCACAGCACATTTTGCACTCGGCGGCGGGGACGCGAGTCATCTTCGGTTGCTGGCAGCTATTTGGAGGCCGCACAATCACTCTAACTCCGTGATCAGCGGCAAGGTTTAGTTTTGTTTTTTTTTTTTGCCACTTGGGGGGCTGCAAAAACTCTGGAGGCAGCCCTGGTGATTTACACATTAAAAATCCCTTGATTCTTTCTGGCTACTGAAAGGGGAAAGTGGCTTGAGAAAAGGAGCAAGCTTCAACATCACTGTCACTTTATTTCTCCTCTTCTCCAAGGGATGGGTGGCCTTGAGTTTCTAGTTGCGCTCATATTCTGGGAATATAGTTCCACCAGTTGCTTCTCTACCAGGTCCAACCCTTAGAAAAGCTACTCTCCCATTTTTTGTTCACTTGCTTACAGCTTCCACTGTGTTTCATGTGGAAGAATGTATATCTATGAAAGGCTGCTCTGCTGAAGTCCCACGGATAGAGTGGTCCAAATTTTATGAAAATTTGACAACTTTTCACAAAAAAAATCATTTTTAAACTAGCACTATTACATGTATTAACTTAATCTGCTCACAATATGCAGAACATATAGATCAATGTTTATAAAACCCCAAACTGCTATAATAAAAAAAATATAGTGATAGTCCAGTATTGAGAAAATGCTTGACGAAAGGCCTTGGCTCTGTGCCCTGAGAGCAGACTGAGTATCTGTTTGTTGGATTGTCAAAGGAAATGAGTTCCATAGCATGGGCACTTCCATCTCCACTGTAGACACCACTGTAATTCAGAGCTCAGGTGTTACATGCTCACGCCAACCCACTCCACTAATTAGACAGACCACGCTACTCTCAGGCCTTGTGTGGTCTTCAAGGGTAGCCCTAAATTGAATGAAGAATGGAATTCTGCACTCCACATGAAGGCTGTTGGGGCACACAGATATTGGGGGAAAAATTTAATTGGATTAGTATACTCAAGCTTGAAAAGTATCCAAGGAACCAGATGAATCTTAAGTTGCTCTGCTGAGACCCTCTTAACTTTTTTCCATAAAAGGGGAGATTCAAGTTAGAGTGGTAAACAGAAAATCTGTTGTTAATGAATGATAGCTTCTGGAACAAGGCCTCTTAAGTAACTGCTTGCTTAAGATCAACAAATTTTATGGGTAATGTCTTTATTTACTGTATCTTTCTTTTTCAAGTCACGTCAAGTCTACTGATAAAACTAGGACAAATCACATAGCCAGGCTATTTCTGTTTATTAGGTAGTATACAATTCAATCATTATATCAACTCAATAAGAATATTTGCCAAAGATAGCATGATAGAATTGATATCAAGGACATCCATTAAGCAGACAGCTTCACTGACCTCTATAAAGGCAGCATGGTGACAATTTTATTCAGATTTATGGGACACCTTTGTCATTTATAAAAGCTGTAGGGAAAACAAGGACAATGAAAATTCAAAACTACACCATTTTTGCAGATTTGTGCAAATTTGAGAATTTTGTAACAAGTCTTGCTTTAATCAGGCAATAAACAATGGAACAAACAACGCCAGATAAATTTGTATAATTTATCTTCCCTGACAAATGCTCTGTGTGCAGTGTACTGTAGATATAGTATGGCAAAAAATTAACACTGGTTATCTAAATGTAGGTTCCTAAGGCCACATTTAGGCACCTAAATAAAAGTTCCTTTGTCAGAGGTACTGAGCACCCACAGCTCTCATTGAATTCATTATGAGTTGCTCATGCTCTGAAAATCTATCCCTTTTTATTTAGATGGTTAAATGTGGAAGTGCAGTGCTTGGATTTAGCTTCTCCTTAATCACACTTTTGTGTGATGCAGACTACACTGCACCACTGACTTTCAGGAATGCTGTTGAAAAGCATTGCCAGTTGAAATTAAAGGGGACATTACATATGAGGAAGAGAGCACTAGTGGTGGTAGCCATCCATATTTAAACAAACAAATGTTTAATTATAGAAAGGCTAAGATAAGTGAAAGGTAAAAATGCTCTTTGAACATAATCTCATTTGATTTGCCTGTTTCACTAGTCTGCTCTCCAACAGTTTGTGACTAAACATAGAGCAAATAGCTTCTACACATAAATATGCATGGCTAATATGAACAAACTGAAGAGCGATACCACTTACTAAACAGGGGGAGAATGGTAAGTACAGAAAAGGATCTTTAAAAGAAGAGGGGTAAAATCATGTGACCATAAATGATCTTTAATTTAAAACATTAAGCCACTAGACAGAGGTATTGATCTCATTAACAGGAATCCCATAGATGAGTGGAAAGGTTCAATAAAATAAAAACCTTCTTGTTGACACAGTGTTGGCACAGGATTCAGGGAGTGTATGTAAGACTCAATAACAAGCCTGATCTCTTACCATGTATTTTCTAAATACTCCCATTTATGATCAGATATGCTTGGCATAGATTTCTGAAAGCTGTACAGGCTTTATAATGACAAATTGGAGGAAGGGGGAACCTTAACCATACCTTATAGGAAGACTTTTTTTAACCTAAAAACAGAGAACTAGTGTATAAAAGTTATGGATATCTTATAATCTGATGTACAATAAATTACTTTGGAGATTTTCTCAGTATCCAAAGCTCTGTAATATAGCCTGCTGTGAAGTAGGCCAATGTCCTAGAATAGGAACATTAATCTTTCTAACACTTACAAAATATCTGACAGCTAATATGTCAAAACAAAGCATTTTTAAAAGATTTAAATTATTTTATGTTTACCAAATGTGTTAGGGTAACCACTTATTTCAACATTATGAATGTTTGATGTTAACAGTGATCTGAATGAATTAATGTACTGTTCATATGCATTTTGCATATATTTCCATTAATAGTCCATTGAATTTTTGCACTTACAGTTAGTAATTAATGAATACTCAAAGTGTTTTTGCCTGGTTGTACCAGTCTACTCAAAATAGAACTTGAAAATATGCAATACATTTTAGTGAAAAAGACTGTACAGGAAACATCTTGCCACACGTTTGTAGTATGAGCTAAATTCTGCTCAGTTAACCAATTTTAATTCCTTTGACTTTGCTGAAGTTACTCTGGATTTACATGTGTATAGTTTAGTTGAATTTGACCCCATTAATGTATGCTGGTCAAATACATCTTAGAGGGTGTCATAAATATAAAGGGAAGGGTAACCATCTTTGTGCTATAAAATCCCTCCTGGGCAGAGGCAACATCTTGTTACCTGTAAAATGTTAAGAAGCTCAGCTAACCTGGCTGGCACCTGACCCAAAGGACCAATAAGGGGACAAGATACTTTCAAATCTTGGGGGAGGGAGGCTTTTGTCTGTGCTCTTTGTTTACATGGTTGTTTTCTCTTGGGACTGAGAGGCCAGACAGAAATCCATCTTCTCCAACCCATCCTAATCCAAGTCTCCAATATTGCAACCAGTATAGGTAAGCCAGGCAAGGTGGATTAGTTTCTTTTGTTTTTTGTGAATTTTCCCTGTGTTAAGAAGGTTTATTCCTGTTTTCTGTAACTTTAAGGTTTTGCCCAGAGGGGGATCCTCTGTGTTTTGAATCTGAATACCCTGTAAAGTATTTTCTATCCTGATTTTACAGAGATGATTTTTACCTTTTTTTTAAATAAAATCCTTCTTTTGAGAACCTGACTGTTTTTTTTTTTTTTTTTTCAGTGTTCCAAGATCCAGGGGTTTGGATCTTTGATGATTTTGTAACAAATTGGTTAGAATATTATTCTCAAGCCTCCCCAGGAAAGGGTCTGTGTAGGGCTTGGGAGGGATATTTTTTGGGGGGAAGACGCCTCCAAGTGGGCTCTTTCTCTGATCTTTGTTTAAAACACTTGGTGGTGGCAGCATAGGGTTCAAGGATAAGGCAAAGTTTGTACCTTGGGGAAGTTTTTAACCTAGCTCGTAAGAATAAGCTTAGGGGGTCTTTCATGCGGGTCCCCACATCTGTACCCTAGAGTTCAGAGTGGGGAAGGAACCCTGACAGAGGGGTTCAGGGAAAAAAAAATCTGGATCAAGGATAAACCAAACTTGGAAATTGTATTCAGTTCTGAGCTTTGTGTCTTGGACCTGTCTCCATAAATTCCACAGGGAGTGTGTCTGTCCTATCTAAACTATTGCAAAATAAGCATTATTTCCCTGATATAAAAATCCCCTAGAAAATTATGAGTGATTTGAATTGTTTTTCTCTTTAGTATAGTTTAATATTTGCAAGTTGGGGAGGGAGGACCATATGCCCCATTCCTGGAGAAAGAGTACGTCACAAAGTACATCGGACACCGTGTGGTTCATTTCTAGTTTGCCCTCCTGGGGTGTTGAGTTCCACAGCTCTGGCCTGTTGCCAAGAATGCATTGTATCCAATGCAAGAAAGTTAAAGCCTGTATTTTCCAATCTGCGTCACATCTGTGGCATGTATCTATTTTGGTTTTGCACGCAAGAGTAAAGTGGTTTCTATTAAAATCAGGCTCCAATCCGTTAAAGACTTTTGTAGATAGGATCCAGATTTTGAATTTGGTCCATAAGCAAATGGAGCGCTAGTGGAGTTAGCAAAGGACAGTGTTGGGTTTGTGCTAACCTTTTTGCATGTGAGGTATATTTCTGCATACAGTACCAGCGTCAGCATTTTTGTGGCATTTAAATTAAGCCCTCAGTAGAGTCAGCTTAACCTGGGGATTAGACAAAACATGGTTAGTGTGGGTAGGTCATTATCTGAGAAGTGGCAAGGCCCTTTTAGGGGCAAAGGACTAGGGAATGGTTTTATCACCTCTTGTAAAGTACCAAGATACCAGACTGTGTCATCAAAGTCCTCTCTCAATGCAGTTAGGGAGATTTTCATTTTATAGTTCATATATCATTTGTATGCTTGTTTTTTCATCTCCATGAGTTGGGTAATTAAAAAGTAGACTAGTAAGGTGTTTTTCTGAGTCAGGTTTCATTAGGAGAGCAGTGAAATGAAATGTAATTGCTATCTATATCCTATGTTTCAGGATAGTCTGAAGATTTTTCATATACTTTATCATTGTGCACTTCACACTTCTACAACACATCTGCTAGTTTGTGAGTGGGAATAATTGACAAATATGGTGTATATTTTTCAGAATCTCATTCAGACACTAAATTGATAAGTGCTATGTCGGTGCTTTGTTAGGTATTATTTTTTTCTTCCAATGAGCATAATGAGAGTGACTAAGAGGCAAAAAGTAATGGGCCAGATTCTCATTTGGTTTAAACTTCCGTAGTTCCATTCACTTCAGTGAAGTTATAAAATATTTGTATTCATCTTTCAGTCACTGTAAATTAGTAATAAGGATCACCATATGGAGAATGTTCTTCTGAGATAGTTTTGGAACTCTTCTTAGCACTAATGGGAGTTATACGTTCCTGCTAGACTGAGAGTGGAGAAGTAGCCTGTATATTTACTAAGTAGTGCTTTTGTGGCATGAGCAAGGTGAAATGCTCCTTGGAAAGTTTGCTTTTGTTTTGTGGCAGATATGTTTTACATTCGTTTTTCCTATCTAATTTGTCTTAGAAACGTTGCAAGTAACTTACGCCAAAGAGGAAACAAATGTCTCTCCAACTTGTATATTTATATCACTGTCATAAACAATTATACAGTTAATGGATACGTGTATACATGGTGCAATCAACAGCCAATCACATGTATGTGGCTTTGAGAATAGAATTCTGGATTTTTCTTCCAAAAATGCGAGTTTTTACATGGTAAGTGGAAGAATCAGGTCTACTAGTTCAGTCACTTGAAGGAAGTGACATACACATGGCCGGGATTTCTCCTCAGAGTGATGGTGTGTATGTATAATAAACATAAGCCTAACCATCACAGCAGCTGTGGATATGGGAAATGATCTCAGCTTTCAAAGACTTTTGAGAATTATTAGTTAGAGGGGAAAATAACTCCCATACTTTTCAAGAGGTAGTTTTATTCATTTATATGGTATTTGGAATTCTTGGTGCCTGATATAAATGGCTAAGACAATAAAGATCCGTTATTCAAAACTGTGTGCATGAAAATACATTCACAAAAATGCATGCACAACTGCATGCCTGGTTTGTTCATGAGATTACTGTAAAAGTACATGGAAATTGGGTATTTCTGGTAGCATGGGACCAGCTCTGTGTCTAATTGAATATTTGTACCAAAAAATACCCAATATGCTTTTGCAGTCATTCTAACTGCCTACACCAGTAAGGTATGATTTTAACTCAGACTCCAAAATAAAATAAATGGATACTATGAAAGATATGTGGAACTCATTCTTTGCTTGTTTTTTGCGCCAGGATTGCAAAATTGTACATTTCCTTTGTAGTTCAATTTGATCCTTACATTCTCTGATATTCAGCCCAGTGTATAAGGTATATTAAAAATTATCCTTTTTTCCTGCAGTTTTCTGTCTCTTTGTAGTGATATCCTGAAATACGTAAGCTTTCAATTTAAATAAAATTTTCATCCAGAACAGGATTTGGAAAGTTTTTGACCTCTGGATGAGTGTTCCCATTTCAGCTGTACTTACAGTGTATTACAGTACTATAGATCCTTTAATGCTAATTTGCTAAAACGTTTGAGTCCTTGACAAATCAGTCCTGTTTCAAATTTCATTTACACCAATGTAGTTCCTTCACTTCAGTGAATTTCTCCTGACTTAAACTTAGTTGATAAGAGAATCAGGTCCCTTGACTCTGACCTGGATGTGCATTTTTGGTCTTTCAACTCTCTGTATATCTGACAGTGATAGTAAATAGATTGATTTCAGTTTGTTACTTTCTCTGTCAGTTTAAAGAGTCTTTAATCATAATAAATGAGGGGAGGCAACCACATTTCTCTAAAATACCCATTTTAGGAAAGAATTTCCCTTATATCAAATAGCAAAAAGACTTTCTTATATATTTTCAATTCCTAAGAATCAATAAGACGCTTCTATCAAACTGGGCTCATATAGAACAGTACATCATACCAGAAGTGAAATGATGTTGCTGTGTTCAGATGGTTTAGGTCTTGAACATATAGTATGTTAAATACATTAACAGAGTAGTTAAATGAGATTAAGAGATTTGATGATCTCATGGGATACAAAGATTGTTACCACTTATATCATGGTTCAGTCGCAGCCCAAGGCAATATTGACTGCAAATGATGATTATCTGATAGCAATTTAGTGGTCTCTGACAAATGAGTTGGTGGTCCCAGTTTTCATACCAACTTGACACATCTCAGTCAGAGTTAATATGCAATACTTGTTGCACTCTGTGTTGAATGGGTGTAGAAAATAAGTAACCTCAGCAGACATATAGATGAGCCCTCCAAAACATTGTTTGCTACGTGTTGGCAGGGTAGTTTGGGGAAGCTTACAGTGCCAGTATCTGTGCTGTAGCTTTTTTGTGGATAAAAGCCTTCTCTTTCCAGTGTTGTTAATCCAGACCTTTTAGTGAATATTATATTCTCTGTAGAAAAAATAAATTAATAGAAGCAGCCTAAAATATGTGCTACAATGGTGAAACATTAAATGATTTGATCTTTACAGAATAAACCTAGTAAGGGAATAAAATGTTAACAGAAGGTGGTTAACCACTTCCTATTGTGTAAGTTTATAGATGTTCTAGTATATTAAAAACCCCGAAACAGAAACATCCAAGTTTTATCTGATCTGTTCAAATTGCCTTAAATCACGAGTCAAGACAAAAATGAAGAGATGATGCATGAGTGCAGCAAATGAAACAAGAAGGGTTGTTTTAAATGCATGTGTACATTCTGCTGGTTCATTCATGATTTGGTGGGCCACTGAGCACAAGAGTAGTGGGAGTCAAATTCCCTCACTATAGTAGTCCACTGGCTTTGGTTGGCATGTTGTCCTGGGGTGGACTTTGAAGACCACTAGTCAGTCTGGTTTGCACTTCCCTGGGGTGATGGACTTGCTGGGAGTCGGAACATTGCTGTTTCCTGCTGGCCGAAGGATCTTTAATCAACACACCCGAGTCTGTTTACAAGTTGATCAGGTTACATCTTTTCATGAGCATCATTTAGTTACTTATATACAGCTGTGGTTGCAGACTTTTGGGGAAGAAGCTGTTGTAGATTTCCCCCCACTACAAAGTAGTGCTGTTGGTGTGTGAAATTACTGGGAGTTACCACATGGTACAATTACAGCTAGTTTTATTCAGTAAATTCTGTTTATCTTAGTGCATAGATGGTAGATATTGGAAAAATGGTTATTGTCAGCAGTCATGGTGTTCTTATGTGCTGAGCATATCGCCAGTCAAGTCCACTCTCTCTCTGCTCTAGATTTTCTGAATGAAATCATTTTTTTTTCTTGTGAACCAGAAATTCAAAGACATTTTAGTTTCAGAAACACCAATTTCTAGGCTCCCAGCTCCACTGCAAGGAACTTGGAAGTTTTAAGAGCTCCAGCTTGAGCCAGCATCCTTAGGGATTCCAGGCTCCATGATGTGGAGGGTAGCCCTGAGAGCCCCCAGGGATTCCAAGCTGAAAACTCCATGGAGCTGCAGACCCTAGAAGCACTGGAGTCCCCGGATCCTGGGCATTCCTCATGCTGGACCTACCCTGGAGCAGCATACCCTGGAAGCCCTGAGGTCCCTAGCCTTGAGGCTGTTGACATGCAGGACTGCCCCGTGGGCATGGAACATAGAAGCCCAGGCTGCCCACCAGGCTAGCTGTGAGAAAAACACACTCAGGTTTCCAGTGGAACCCTGCCTATGGTTCGTCAAGTGTGTCTAATCCTGTTTCACTGGGAAATTCCTGACCATCTCCAGTGGTGTGCTGTCAGAGTGAAGCAGCTCATCGTTTGTTCCCCACCAAAATTAGGGGGTTTCCCCTCTGCACACCTAATTTAGGTGTAGACGGAGCCTTGGGCAGTAAAGCTGTTATACCTTATCCCGAGCCCAAATAAAGGTAGCTGTGAGAGATACAACAAGGTTTAGGATATGGTCAGGGATTTACCATTGAGCACAGTCTGAAGGAATTTTTTTCCTGTATCATTTTAATAGGACAGTGCTTGTTGAGGGATTTGGCTTTGAAAATTGAATCACATTTGTTTCTGGGTGGTTCCATTAATTTGCAGCTTGAATAGGTCATTGAATGGCACAGAATCTGATATTGGACTCCTTTTATATACTGAGGAATATGGGAAGGACTTCTGTCCATAGTAGCTAAACTATTTGAATAAAAAATTGAAGCCAATATTAATTTAAAGCAGAATGTTTGTTTTTTATTAATTCCTGGTGTCAGAATTAAACAAATTTAACAGCTACAAGGCATTTTGCATCTGAATCTAAAGGAAAAGACACTTCATAACATAATGAACATTGTAAATGGGATAGGATCTGAGGCTAAAAATAGGGAAAGAACAAATTAAGAATTCCTTAGACAAATTAGGTGACTTCAAATCAGCAGGGTAGGATGAAGAATATCTAGAATACTTAAGGAACTGGCTGAAGAGATCTCAGAGCCATTAGCAATTATTTCTCAGAACTTGTAGAGGCTGGGAGAGATCCCAGAGGACTAGAAAAGGTGAATAAGGACAACCAAGGGAATTATAGAACAGTCATCTTAACTTTGGTACCTGCAAAGATAATGGAGCAAATAATCAAGCAATCAGTTTGTAAGCACCTAGAAGATAATAAGGTGATAAGTAACAATCCACATGGATTTGCCAAAAACAAATCATATCCGGTCAACCTAATATAGTTCTTTGACAGGGTAACAAGCCTTGTGGATAGAGGGGAAGCAGCAGATGTCATAGATCTCGCCTTTAGCAAGGCTTTTGACAGTATATCACATGACTTTCTCATAAGCAAACAAAGGTGGGTGCACAACTGTTTAGAAAACCATACTCAAACTAAAACCTCTCCAACGCATCATCAAGGATCTGCAACCTATCCTGAAGGATGACCCATCACTCTCCCAGATCTTGGGAGACAGGCCAGTCCTTGCTTACAGGCAGCCCCCCAACCTGAAGCAAATACTCACCAGCAACCACACAACAGAACCACTAACCCAGGAACCTATCCTGGCAACAAAGCCCATTGCCAGCTGTGTCCACATATCTATTCAGGAGACACCATCATAGGGCCTAATCACATCAGCCACACGATCAGAGGCTCGTTCACCTGCACATCTACCAATGTGATATATGCCATCATGTGGCAGCAATGCCCCTCTGCCATGTACATTGGCCAAACTGGACAGTCTCTACGTAAAAGAATAAATGGACAGAAATCAGAGGTCAAGAATTATAACATTCATAAACCAGTTGGAGAAAACTTCAATTTATTTGGTCACTCGATTGCAGATCTAAAAGTGGCAATTCAACAAAAACACTTCAAAAACAGACTCCAACGAGAGACTGCTGAATTGGAATTAATTTGCAAACTGGATACAATTAACTGAGGCTTGAATAGAGACTGGGAGTGGATGTGTCATTACACAAAGTAAAACTATTTCCCCTCCTTTGTTCCACCACCCCCCACACACGTACACTGTTCCTCACAAGTTCCTGTCAACTGCTGGAAATGGCCAACCTTGATTATCACTACAAAAGGTTTCTCTACCCCCCGCCCCCCCTTCTGGTAATAGCTCACCTTACCTGATCACTCTCCTTACAGTGTATAGTAACACCCATTGTTTCTTGTTCTGTGTATATAAATCTCCCCACTGTATTTTCCACTGAATGCATCCGATGAAGTGTGCTGTAGCTCACGAAAGCTTATGCTCAAATAAATTTGTTAGTCTCTAAGCTGCCATAAATCCTCCTTTTTCTTTTTGCAGATACAGACTAACACAGCTGCTACTCTGAAACCATACTCAAAGAGTAGTTTTCAATGGTTCACAGTCAAGCTGGAAGGGTATATTGAGTGGGATCCCACAGCAAAATGTCCTGGGTCTGATTCTATACAACATCTTCATAAATTAGTTGGATAATGGCAGAGAGAGTACACTTATGAAGTTTGCAGATTATACCAGGCTGGAGGGGGTTGCAAGCATTGTGGAGGATAGGATTAGAATTCAAAATGATCTTCACAAACTAGAGAATTGATCTGAAATAGAATGAAATTCAATCAGAGAAAATGCAACGTACTGTACTTAAGAAGGAATAATCAATTACACAAACACAAAATGGGAAATGACTGCCTAGAAGGAGCACTGCAGAAAAGCATTTGAGGGTTATAGTTTGTGATCCACTAAATATGAGTCAACAATGTAATACAATTTCAATAAGAGTGAACATTATTCTGGGATGTATTAGCAGGAGTCTTATAAGCAAGACACTAGAAACAATTCCTCCACTCTACTCAGCAGTGATACAGCCTCAACTGGAGTATTGTGTCCAGTTCTGTGCACTGCACTTTGGGAAAGATGTGGACAAATCTGAGAATGACCAGAGGAGAGCAACAAAAATGATTAAAGAAAACATGACTTGTGAGGAAAGATTGAAAAAAATGGGTTTGTTCAATCTAGAGAAAAGAAGATTGGGGGGAACATGGTGACACTTTTCAAATAAGTAAAAGATTGTTATAAAGAGGAGGGTGATAAATTTGTTCTTGTCCACAGAGGACATGTCAAGAAGTAATGGGCTTAAATTGCAGCCAGGGAGATTTAGGTGACACATTAGGAAAAACTTCCATTATTGTAAGGGTAATTAAGCACTGGACCAAATTAACTAGGGAGGTTGTGAAATCTCCATCATTGGTGTTTTTTTAAGAACAGGTTAGAGAAACCCCTGTCAGGAATGGTCTAAATAACACTTAGTCCTGCCTCAGTGCAGGGGACTCGATTAGATGACCTTTTGGGGTCCTTTCCAGTCCTACATTTCTATTATTCTATTTAAAGGCAAATTTCAAACAGGAATGTAAAAATTAATTCAGATAATAAGATATGGCTTTCAACCTGAACGAAACTCCAACCAAATTACTGAGGTTTTAAAAACTTTGATAAACATAAAGTAATAGATCTTTCTGCAAATCCTGTTTTCAGTTGAGACTGAAAACAGAAGTATCACGAGAGAAGCTATTCTTACGGCAGTTTTGACATAAACAAATACATTGAATAACAGTAAATCTCACAAGTCAATCTGTCCTTGCAAAATGTGCAGCCTCATTTCTAACCTCAAAAATGTTGGATGAATGTGGATAACCACCACATTCAGGTAATTTCGACACCAAATTCAGCTTTGTTAGTAAATAGACACAATTTGAATTGACTGGAGTGAAACTTGCACTCATTTTTGCTAGGACCTGAATTTGATCCTTGATTTGTAGGAACTTAACTCTTTCAGTTCATTTGTCACTAAATCTAAGCCAAGTGCATAGTGAGTTGTGTTTCAAAACCCACCAACTTCCAGATGAGACTATCCCTTACTATCCATTTGCATGTGCATAGAGTGTGTTTTATATTAGATTATCACAGTGGTCCCTTTTGCCCTTGGAATCCATGAGTCTTTGAAGAAAGCATAAGGTCTTTTTGTTTGCATTGCAATGTCTCTTTCCTACATGGTGTTTCTGAGATGACATTCCTCCTTAAATTAAATATTTATGGCTTTGTATCCTAACATGCTAGTGTTAATCTTGTTTCTTTAGTTCATAAATCTGAAGCACTTAAATATGGATCACATGTACTAAAATAGTGGCAATTTGATACCAATCACACACAAAATATTAAGGGCAAGTACATGGGAATGTTAGGTACAAGTGAAAAAACAAAACTGTATATGAAAAATTAAACTTAGAAATGTAGACTAGCCTAATAAGTGTGGCCTATGGATGAATGACTTACTAGTGAAATGTACAGAAATACATACTGACAGAAACAACAAATGTTTTTCTAGTTCTATCTTAAAGATGAAACTTTTAAATTAGGAAATAAACAAAGACAAATGCAACATGTTGTCGTCTTCCATTTATGTCACAGGCAATAAACCTGGGTTTTGCTCTTCATTCTTCTACAGCACCTTGGATTAATCTGAAGACTTATGAGCCTGGCTTGAGCATGGACTTGGTGTGTGTTGGTGTAAATTGGTGTATATCTGTTATGTAACCCCCTCCTGATTCCAAGATGAAAAAGAAGTCACTTGCTTCTCCCTTCTAACAGCATGTCTGCACTGTGTTTAAAAACCTGCGGCAGCAAATCTCAGAGCCTGGGTCTACAGACTCGGGCTTGTGGGGCTCACAGTATGGTGTTTAAAGCAGCTGTGTAGATGTTCAGGCTTGGGCTCAGTCTCAGGCTCTGAAGTTTGGGAAGGGGGATGGTTTTCAGAGCTCAAGCTCCAGCCTGAGCCTGTACATCTGCATAGCTGGTTTTAGTGCTATTAAGCGAGCCCTACAAGCCTGAGTCTGTAGACCCAGCCTCTGAGACTCACTGCCACAGACTTTTAAACCGCAGTGTAAACAGACCCTAAGTGTCTCTGGGTCCTTAGGATCAATGTACCCTGGATTCTTTGTGCCTTTGGCTGATAGCAGGTATCAGCCCTTAGCTTGCTGGTTGTTGAAGCTAAATTGGATTCTTAGTGTGTGCTGTCTCCAACTATTGACCATGTGAATAAATGAATATACAGCTCCTCTGACTTCTAGGACATGGAGAATGAAAAAGACTAGAAAGTTAGAGGAAAGAATAGAATTAAATTAAATTAAAAAAGGTAGAACTGAGCAAACTTCAGAATTTCTGTCCTGCAGGAAATTCTGACATTTCAACTTTTTGTTTTCAGCCCACATTGAAAGTTGATATTTCAAAATGCAATTGTGAAATGGAAATTCTGAAAAACTTTGATTTAGAAATGTTGAAATGTTTGATTTTTACATTTTCTATTGAAATGAAACATTAACATTCCCAAAATTGAAGTGTTTCATTTTGGTTTGTTGAAATTACCCAAAATGCTTTCTTAGAAGCCAGTTCAATATTAAACTGCATTATCCCCTCTAATAATTGAATGTGATCAAAATTCCACACAGAGTAAGCAGGTGAGTGGGTGCAAACCCAGAGTCCATTTGCAGCTCTCAAATGGTAAAGGGACACAGAGTCTGGCAGTTGTATAAGGCTGACTGAACAAAGGAACGTTTGTACAGTAAAATAATCAAACGTACTCCAGGCCTGAGCCTCACCTGTGTGTGGTGCAGTGCCAGACCTTCTCCCCCCACCCCGCCTTTGACTCTGGGTGAGCCTTCAGCTACCTTAGAAATGTAGGACTTCCTCTCCCCTGAGCCCTTTCCTAACTAGCAAGATATGGAGTGCCAAGAGTTTTCAACTTTGTGGTGTTCCACTCTTTCCAGGACAGCTAAGTGAGGAAGGACACACCCTGTGAAGCTGTCTGCTTCTGACTTGCTGTGCCTCTTGGCCAGGAGACAAAGTGAAGCCCTCTTTCCTTCTCTGCAGGATAACTGAGGCTACATCTCTCTTCCTGCTGCTGGAAGCTACCTCCTGCAGCAAACACTGGGTCAGTCTGGGCTCTATGTACATATCTGGGAGTTCTGATTATGTGCAGGCTATCCAGAGCCTACAGATGGTTGCCCTGGCATGTAAGCCTGGCCTCTGACCCAGTAATCCCTCCTTGTCTTCTCTGTTCTCACAATGATTGTTTGTCTGACACATAGGCTAGGCAGACAGTTTCTGTTTCATTCCATCCAGCATCTGGCCTCTGCCTGTCTGTGTGAGCTGCTGGGAGCTGCTTCTTTCAAGCCCCCAGAATGGCAGCAGATGGTTACATATTTCTGAACAAGGTATTCTGATTTGATGTTTCATATGCTTATGTAACTTATGTCGTATTTTTAGTACTTTGGGTTGCATTTAACACCAGTTCTTGACCTATTTACCCTAAAAATATTAGATATTTGACAAACAACTATAACACAATTGGAAAAGGACTACTTGTGGCACCTTAGAGACTAACCAATTTATTTGAGCATGAGCTTTCGTGAGCTACAGCTCACTTCATCGGATGCATACTGTGGAAAGTGTAGAAGATCTTTTTATATACACACAAAGCATGAAAAAATACCTCCTTCCACCCCACTCTCCTGCTGGTAATAGCTTATCTAAAGTGATCACTCTCCTTACAATGTGTATGATAATCAAGGTGGGCCATTTCCAGCACAAATCCAGGGTTTAACAAGAGTGTCTGGGGGGGGGGTAGGAAAAAACAAGGGGAAATAGGCTACCTTGCATAATGACTAAGCCACTCCCAGTCTCTATTCAAGTCTAAGTTAATTGTATCCAATTTGAAAATGAGTTCCAATTCAGCAGTTTCTCACTGGAGTCTGGATTTGAAGTTTTTTTGTTGTAAAGTAGCGACTTTCATGTCTGTAATCGCGTGACCAGAGAGATTGAAGTGTTCTCCGACTGGTTTATGAATGTTATAATTCTTGACATCTGATTTGTGTCCATTTACTCTTTTACGTAGAGACTGTCCAGTTTGACCAATGTACATGGCAGAGGGGCATTGCTGGCACATGATGGCATATATCACATTGGTGGATGTGCAGGTGAACGAGCCTCTGATAGTGTGGCTGATGTTATTAGGCCCTGTGATGGTGTCCCCTGAATAGATATGTGGGCACAGTTGGCAACGGGCTTTGTTGCAAGGATAGGTTCCTGGGTTAGTGGTTCTGTTGTGTGGTATGTGGTTGCTGGTGAGTATTTGCTTCAGGTTGGGGGGCTGTCTGTAGCCAAGGACTGGCCTGTCTCCCAAGATTTGTGAGAGTGTTGGGTCATCCTTCAGGATAGGTTGTAGATCCTTAATAATGCGTTGGAGGGGTTTTAGTTGGGGGCTGAAGGTGACGGCTAGTGGCGTTCTGTTATTTTCTTTGTTAGGCCTGTCTTGTAGTAGGTGACTTCTGGGAACTCTTCTGGCTCTATCAGTCTGTTTCTTCACTTCCGCAGGTGGGTATTGTAGTTGTGAGAATGCTTGATAGAGATCTTGTAGGTGTCTGTCTCTGTCTGAGGGGTTGGAGCAAATGCGGTTGTATCGCACAGCTTGGCTGTAGACGATGGATCGTGTGGTGTGGTCAGGGTGAAAGCTGGAGGCATGTAGGTAGGAATAGCGGTCAGTAGGTTTCCGGTATAGGGTGGTGTTTATGTGACCATCGTTTATTAGCACTGTAGTGTCCAGGAAGTGGATCTCTTGTGTGGACTGGACCAGGCTGAGGTTGATGGTGGGATGGAAATTGTTGAAATCATGGTGGAATTCCTCAAGGGCTTCTTTTCCCTGGGTCCAGATGATGACGATGTCATCAATATAGCTGTATTGATGACATCTATATTGAGAAACTGCTGAATTGGAATTCATTTGCAAATTGGATACAATTAACTTAGGTTTGAATAGAGACTGGGAGTGGCTTAGTCATTATGCAAGGTAGCCTATTTCCCCTTGTTTTTTCCTACCCCCCCCCCCCCAGACACTCTTGTTAAACCCTGGATTTGTGCTGGAAATGATTACCCACCCACTTTGATTATCATACACATTGTAAGGAGAGTGATCACTTTAGATAAGCTATTACCAACAGGAGAGTGGGGTGGGAGGAGGTATTTTTTCATGCTTTGTGTGTATATAATATCTTCTACACTTTCCACAGTATGCATCCGATGAAGTGAGCTGTAGCTCACGAAAGCTTATGCTCAAATAAATTAGTCTCTAAGGTGCCACAAGTACTCCTTTTCTTTTTGCGAATACAGACTAACACGGCTGTTACTCTGAAACCTATAACACAATTGGACAATTGCAGAAGAACAGAATTATAGTATGTCCTTGTTTGACAACCACAGTTGTGGCTGTCAAACACCAATGATTGAATTCGGGTCCTTCAGAGCTAAATTTATGTCTCCACAGGTGGGGCTAAGGAGCCTGGCTTTCCAGCTCAGAGTTACAGACTATCATCCTCTATGGACTGTGCACAAAGGAGAACACCTAATACACATTTAGGTGGATTACATACATACTTTTGGTCAGAGGAAGTTCATCCCAAGTATCTGAGGTTCACAACAATTCAAATCTCAGATGAGCCTCCATTCATCTTGACCGACACCTGGGATTAAATCGGGGAACTCAGCGGCTAAGAGCATGAGTTCGGTATAGCGGGAGCTAAAGGGTCAGGCATCCAGCTGAGAGCTGTAACAGACTCACGTACTTTGTGTATTGGGCACAATGGGAGGCATGTAGCATACTGACAAATGATTTACACTTGAGATTAGGCAAATAATATGCATTTAGCAGCCTACCTGTTGTAAATTACAAATTGCCCACTCTATCTTCTATTCTGAAACATGCTGTGAAGGCCTGAAATAGTCAGAGAAACAAATTAGAGCTTGTTCCAGTTAAGGGCATATTCAGAGAGAGTTCCAAGGCTGATGTCCACGATTACGTATGAGGAATTTACCATAATCTGACTGGCAACAAGTGACCCTCTAGCCCCTTCTAGAAAGTACTCACCAGCCATAAACAACATTAAAATGATGCGCTGTAGTGTTTGCCTTTGTGTAAGTTTCTGAAAGTAGAGAATTGTGCATTGATGAAGACTAGGCTCTCTCTATATGCTCATTTGGCATTCTGAGGAATATTAAATTATTTCTCCAAAACGGCAGCAGCTGCTCAAATGGATGGAACTTGAAATTATGGCTGCAATAGGTAACCAGAGAAGAAGATACACAGTTGTCATCTGTCTAAAAATAAGTCTAAAAAAAAGAGTTAGTATGTGGTCATCTAAAGCCTGTAGATATCCTACCTTGCAGGACTGTCAATTCACCTCTATTTGGAGGAAGATCAGCTCTGGTGATTAGGAGAAAAGAGATCTCTGGGTATACATGTACATGAGGGTTGCAAGGGGGCTTAAACAAACACTTCCAAACCCTTTTTAAAAAAAAGTTCTCTTTTGTTCTCATGTTGAAAACTAAATTGGGGGAGAAAATGCTGGTTTTCAGTATGTATTTGTGGAAGGGGCTTTTGTTTTTTAGTTTTTTGGGGAGGTGGAGGGTAATTACAGAGAGGGCAGAATTGAACCTTGAATATGAGGGGATTTTTTAAGAGTAACCTTCTCCTCTTTTCTTTGCCCTTTTAAAATTTCCTTTTATAAAGACAGTGTGCAAGTCTCAGTACTGCTTGCCTTCCAGTTACCATTAAACATGGGGATTTCCCCATATCTGGCTTCTTTAGATAATTTTAACAAGTACAAAAATGTTAACAAAAATGAAATTTTATTCAATTAATTCAGTAGTGTGACCTGTGCACTGCCTTGTATTGCATCCTGTTAATTCAGGTTACACTGGGACACCTAATACACAGTAACTTCACACATTACAATTTTCTATGCTGGGGTGTGAAGATTTTTAGAGGGGGGCAGGATGTTTTTCACCACAGTTGTGTGTGGCAATTGATCTTTATATCATCATTTGAATTTTGTAAGCAAATGCTTTATATTGCTCAACAAATTAAATTTTTATAAACTTTCTGAAAAATAGCTAACCAAGAATGTTCTAGGGGTGGCCTTCAACAGATTTTTTTTTCACTTCTTATCTACTGGTAGAGCTTGATCGCAGGTATTGAACTGTCAGCACATCTCTAAATTTACTTTGATGCAGGCTGACAAAGGCAAAAGGCACTGCAAAACTAATCTTTCCAACAGCATATGTCTCCTAGAAAGAAACAGGACTCTGTGTATTAAAAATAGCCTGACTGAAGAAAAAATATATTGACTAGGATTTCTTAGTTATCTGATATTTACTTTTAGGTACTACCTGCCTTTCCTGTCTTTTTTTTTCTCTAGTCCCATGAGGAATAAAGAGGCCTGTGGCCCCAGAAGATCTATTTCTGTATTAATTTTTTTATTAATAGCGCTGGTAATATCTTCATCCCAGATGGGGGGCAGGGAAAGTCTTTCTTTTTGCTTCTCTTTCAGTGTGTCAGATCAGAAAGTGGGCTAAACTTGCTTCTGCAACAACCAAATCTTTCTTATTGCATTTTCAAATTTTTGTTGCATATGTCAATTCTCAGAAATAATATGATGAATGCCAGCTCGAGTCAATTCTTTGAGTTACATTGAACAGTCTTTCAATAACATCACTTGAAATAATACAAAATGAGCTGTAGTTCCCCCATCTCCCCCCCGCCCCTCCCCCCCAAAAAACCAAACCTATCATGGATCTGTTTACTGAGTGATTAGCATAAAAATGGAAGATAGCATAACCTTTTGGGATATTATATTTGATAACTAGTGTCTTTTGCTTAAGGGAATGGGGAATAACACCTCTGAAAGAGGATTTGTATTTTGAAAATTACAATTTATTTTTCCCAAAAATTTTCCATGTTTCAAAAAGAAAAAAATAGGAAGAAACTAAAGAGAAAAGCTGTTGAAATATATGTGACATTCAGTTATTTGGATTTGTAGATGTTCGGTATTCTGTTGGAGTGCAGTTATCTGAGTAGCCTCCTTTGTAGAAAATCATGGGATGTGGGAAGCTATGACAGGACTGGGTTACATTGACTTCTATCAAACTGTTCATGTGCTTGTATTTAAGCACGTGCATAAGTGTTTGCATGAGACGGGCCTAACCCTGTAGTTAAGCCATCTGTGGTTCAGTAGGAATGTAACTTGTACCCTTTCTCTTTTTTTTGCTTTTTGTTAGGGCTGTTCCTTGAGTTATGCATTTAGAATCTCAATTTCTCTCCAGGCTGGAAGAGTAGGGAGTAAAGTTGGTTGGACATTTACCTTTTTAAAAAGACTTGTAGAATTTGTTTTATTTCTCTAGTGAGGAAGCAAATGACACTGCTGCTGGTGCTTTTTGTCCAAAGGGCAACGATAGTGTTAAGTAGTAATAGGCCACTTCAGTTCACTGATATCGGAGCACTTTACCAATAACCATTAATCTAGCCTCAAAAAAACCCTGAAGTAGCAAGTATGTTATTCCTATTTTACAGCTGAGGAAACTGACATGGATAAATTTTAAGTGATTTGTCTCTGCCACAGACTTGTATGACTTTAAACAAGAAAGGCCCTAGCTCTCCTGACTCCCTGTTTTGTGCCTTAGTCTCAATATCACCATTCCACCAGAAGAAATGTTTGTATTTTAGAGCAGAGATCACCCTCCCCCTGAACCTCCCCGGTACCTAGGCTCTGACTTTTGCTAAAGAAAGTGCTTTCTAAGAATATGGCCAAATATGTAAAGAACACAAATTTGTGTTTGTCTGAAGAAGTCCGGTCTCATCACATATATTATTTTAAAGTTTGTTTTTTCTATTGAATTATTTTAAAAAGCCAGTCTCTGCAGGGATGGGGATGGTGGAGAAAAATCAAAGTAAATGAAAGCCTGATTCATGACTGAGGGAGTAGTCTGGCTGAAACATGGGAATAAAAGCAATTCCAAGCTCTTAGGCTATTTATGTCTACACTAACATTTTTCTTAAAATTTCTCACCCTAGAATTACCTCTAGTGCCACTCTACCAAATAGCAACAGTGTGAGTTCCAGTGTAGAGCAAATACCAGTATTTTAAACAGTGTGATATAATCCTGATCAAAGTATGTTTTGATGACATGGTTATAATAATGGTCTGTCTATACTAGTACTCCCAACATTGATACTACTGATGAACCTGCACCAGTAGTAGTAGTGCAACACTGAGAAACATTAAGAAAATTGCTAATACAGGGAATGCCTTACACACTAGGCTCTCATATGTTCTCCGAAATGGCTTTAATGTACTGAGAGGGCATGGAAAACATTCCTTCCTGTTCATCAGTAGTTGCTCTTAACTTATGGATGAAGAATGCTTTGGTGGTTAGAACACTAGGCTGGGACTCAGGGAGCTGGGTTCTTTCCCCAGATATACTTTCTGACTTTCTGTGTGACCTAAGGCCAGTCACTTAAACTCCCCATGACTTGGATACTTTAAATTGGGGCGTGTCAGTGCTTGCCAATCTCGCAGAAGTGTTATGAGGGTTAATTAATGAATATTTATAAAATGCTTTGAGATCCTTGGGTGCAAAGCACTATCCAAGTTAAGAATATATTTCCATTGACGATAACTGAAATTTACAGATAAGCAAAGTAAGAAAAATGCTACTTGAGAATTTATTAGAGGATATGTGATGTTTCATAGATGCTAAGGTCAGAAGGGACCATAATGATCATCTAGTCTGACCTTGACAATTTGTGTTATAGTAGTTATAAAGACAGGTTTCAGAGTAATAGCCATGTTAGTCTGTATTCGCAAAGAGAAAAGGAGTACTTGTGGCACCTTAGAGACTAACCAATTTATTTGAGCATAAGCTTTCGTGAGCTACAGCTCACTTCATCGGATGCATACTGTGGAAAGTGTAGAAGTGAGCTGTAGCTCACGAAAGCTTATGCTCAAATAAATTGGTTAGTCTCTAAGGTGCCACAAGTACTCCTTTTCTTTTTAGTTGTTACAAAAAGTTATAGCTTTATATCTGTCTACTGTCATTAAACTATTGTCTGACCCCCATATTTTCCTACAACTGTGAAAATTTAATTTGGTAGGGGGAAAGGTTTAAAATCCACGGTTTTGCACAACTGTGAAAATGTAAATTTATAAAAAAATTAAAAATGATTCAAAATAAACATCTGCACTATCCTTAAAAATATACACCCAAAATCAAATCTGAGCTAGCCTAATTACCATTTGGTTTGTTAAATGAGTAAATATTAATGAAAAATCAAGTATACATTTTACAGAAGTAACATGGAAATACTATAATTTGATGTTGACTTTCCAAAGAAAACAAGAATCTGTCATCTCCAATTTGAAAGATGTGGAAATCTATTTTGATAAATAGCAAAACATTGATTATGGATACAGTCTATAATCCCCTTATATCAATACAGTCAGTAATCCATCAATTTGGCAATCTAGCACAATCTTACTGTGAATCTCCTCAACAGCCTGCTCCCTGTATAATGCTAATGGCAGAACTAGATAACAAGAACATATTCAGATATGTAAACAAATCCACACAAATTGAGGTAAACAAAACCACACAAATGTGAGGTTAAAACCTTACATTCAAGTGACCAGTTTCTCAAGGCAACTGGACTTTAAAACACCTGCATGTCTTTTATTACGGTAAATTGGTTTGTGGCATGGAATCTGATTAAATTCAGTTTGAGTGGTGTGCTCAGAAAATAAGTTTTGGTATTTGGCATAAAGCCCCACTGACCTCATTACTTATACTACATTGCAGATTGTAGTCCTCCTGCTTTTTTTCTCTGTTTCAGGAGCCTTTAGAGCATGTAAAAGGAAGACTGAGATGGGTATTCCTTGATTAAGTTGATGCAGCCATATATTGTTACCTTACTGTATCTCTCTCAAAATTTTATGAGGCTTCACAGAGTGGGTGAAGTGAACAGATTTTTATGTGCCATACCTAACAGATCATTCAAGTTACTGTCATTGTGAATTAGGATATGCTTGATCAAGTTCCGAAAATGCACACATGATGGGATGTATTTTCTTCACTGTGATGTACCTTAAAGCCAGAAGACAGATTATTAGAGGTTGGTTATTGGTTTAACATTTTGAGAACTTGGATTTTTGCCAAACTACATCTGGTTAAGTCTTTCAAAAACAATGTTTGCATTAATTCATTCAAATGTGAGTGGTTGGTTTGGTGTAACTATGGACCAAAATATTTTGATTTACAGCAATCCGAGATCCCCTGGATTTACATGGATGTAAAGGAGATTAGAATCTGACCTGATTAGCAGGTGTTTATATAAACAGAATTTTGTTCACACAAGTTTGGGGAATGGCTGTTTGTCATATGTGTATAAATATATGCACTATATTTGCATATGAACAAAGGTCTTTGTGCAGAAAAAAGAATATTGACTGCTCATGACTCTCTTGGCCATTTGTTCTCCTATTTAAAATGTGTAAATATGAATATGTGCAATTATTTCGGGGGATTATTACACTGACTGGGGTTCCAGCATGTTGGAAAAAAATTACAGAACTTAAATATGTAATTGTCATTTAAATACTTTATAATAATAACAACTTTGGAATTATAGCACAAGGCCATTGGATCCATTACAGTGCAGAGTTCTCATGGTTGTTAGATAGCAGTTTTAAAATGGGACACTTTATCCCTTCCCAATTTAATTGTTACTTGTTAAACACAAAACTATAGTCCCAGTCCCAAAAGGTGTGTCCCTGTGGCCTATAGAAGTATGGAAAGGAGTACTGTGAGTATTTGAAAAATCATTTTTTCATCTTAAAGAACAGTACTCTGAATAAAATAATCTCTACATTGTCAAGTTACATGGGGTTTGGTTTGATTTTTTTTGTATGTTTGTTTTTTGCTCAGGGCCCAGATTTACTCTTGCTCTTTTTTTAAAAGAAGAGCAAATCATAAAGCAAATAGCAATTTGTGGCTTAGGAAGCAGGTGGTTTTCAGACAATTTCACAATATTACTGAGGTCCAAAAACAGTCAGAAGTATATAGATCCTTAGACATAAATTCTTAATATACTAGGGCAAAATAAGAACACATACAGCTATAATTCTTTTTCTTCTGGCATCCTTTTGCCCAGAAGCTGAGCCGTTGCAGTTTGTCATCATCTGAGACAGAGAACATGCAAGTAACCATCTTCTCGATACTGGTTCTTTTTTATTTTCCTTTCCAAATGTGCTGTGTCAGTACCACATGTACACCTGCTTCCCTTGAAGCCTGGAAATCACTTACAATGAATCTATTTCACTCCTTGAATATTCACATTCTGACAACATACGTGCTGTTGATTTCAGAAGTATAACAGTGAACACATGCAGCTATTATAGGACATCCTTAAATCTTTTCTCCAGCCTTTCAACATTGCATGTTTTCAGCCACCGCACCTTAGCTTTTTGATTGAAAGACACTGTAGGATCCCAGGATGAGTTTGAAGCACCAGCAGTTAGGAAAAAATACCTCTTCTCATGAAACTGAACATATTTGATATGGAGTCACTCGTACTTACAGCTATACTGGAATTCTTCCCTTAAAATTTTTCATTGTTACTACTACTGGTTCAGCAGTTAGTATCTCACTCTTTTTGGAATCCAAAAGTTGAGCTGTTTTCTTTTCTTTCTCTGTCATCCGCAATAATAATCAGCAATTTGGCTGATGGTATGACAAAATGGTATTAGCTTGTTTTGCAGGGCTAATAAAAGTAATAGACTTATCTTAGCCTGTAAATTAAGTAGAAATGACTCGATGGACATGAAGTGCAGAACTGTTGAATAAAAAGGAGTAATATATAAATGCGCACTTCTTTGATTATAACTGCACTTCAAAGCATACAATAAACATTAGGAGGAAAGATGCAAATAGACATATCCACTGAGATCACTTATGAATATTCTTAAAGAAGAGTCCTATGGTATCATTCAATGGGAAAATCAAGGTATGGATTCAGAAAGTAACCTGCAATTTTGAAAGGTTGAGGAAAAGCTATAAGCATGTCCTATATGTCATTATATTACTTCTGTAATAAGCAGCACGGCACAGTCAGAAACGGAGTTTCAGGATTGTTAAATTCCAGCTTCCATGGGCGATCCTTCTATAAGCCATCAACTCCACTTCCCCTTTAATAGGTAAGATGTACCTTTATTTAATTAATGTCCTCAATGGTTTGCCCATTATCCTAGTCCCCAGGCCTATTCTTTCCTTGCTAGGTCTTCAGTTTTATGATTGTGCTTCCCCCACATATCTGTATTTTTCCTTCTGTATTTGTGAAATGGATGGTGGGCTTGAAACCCGTGGCTTAGTTTGGTTGTCCTTGAAATTCAGTGTCATATTTCACACAACTCGAATGCTAGTTAAATTAAAAATGCTTGTTGTCCTTTCTTTCCCCTCAGAAAGGGGCCATCCTCAAAAAGGCAACGTGTGGCATCAGTTGAGAATAGAAACAGCAACATCCACAATAGTGAGTCGATTTAAAATTGGGAGTTTCAAGAGTTGGAGTTGTCTAAATATAATAAGCACGGTGATAATTATATTGTGCTTATGATATCTGAAATGTAGTCAGCTACATACTTCTACTTCATGCTTTCCGTGAGTTTCTGTGATTCTTTGGGGCTATAATTTTTGTTTTATTTTTGTGGAGGGTAGCTTGGGGACTAAATTCACTTATCTGAGCGACCGATGCAGCGCAATCAGTGGTAATAGCTTCACCATGCTGCCCTGCTAGTAGGCTTCAGCATTGCCCGAGGGACCATCTCTAGGGATGAAATAGTAGTTCAGTCTCAGTGCCATTCTGTACTTGGCCTCTCTGCTGAGGCTGCCACCAATGGAGTGTGAACTGTAGTGCTCCAAGATTTTTGGAGGAAGTTCTACATAACTAAATAAAGTGCTTTGCAGAATCTGTTAAAGTTCAGAATATTGTATTTGTGTGTTACAAATGCACCTTAATTTAAAAGAATACGAATAGTGTGAATTAGACATTATCAGTCAAATGTAAACATTTAAGTTGGATATTTTCAGATTGTCTGTCTGCACTTAACTCATGGTGTTATAAATGAATGCTATCAAGGAAAAGTGGCATAACTGCAAATGAAAATGTTTTCATTTTTTTAAGATTCTTCTGTTGCAGTTTATTTTTTATTTTAAATTGTTTATAGAAGACCCATATGTCTCATGCACAAGAGACTATTAGACAATTTCTCTTTAAAGATAAAAACAGCAAACGTAGTTTATAATTATCTTTGGTATTTTCAAAGTCCGCAGAGGACTTTATGCATGCAGTACATCTCTGTTTATAAAGCTTCAAAGGCTCTCACAGCAAAGTCTTCAGTCCTTAGCAGCTGCTCTTTCTGATGTTGGTCAGAAAGGTAACCTAAGAAAAAATCTGGCTAGGATTACTTTTTACAGTAGAAATGAACTTTCCTTGTTTACTCACAGGAAACCAGAAAAAAAGTTTGGTATTCTTCCACCCTACATTTCCTAATTAATAATAAAAATATGTGGACAATCTGAAACCTTAGTGTGATTTACAACACAAGTAAAGGTAGCCAGTACTCCCAGTGCAGTGTAGGTAAGCAGTCTGGTCTTCACTGTACAGATAAGAACAAAGAAGCAACACAGAGATTAGATTATTTGTGCTCGTGTAATCCATGCTAATACAGAGTGGTTCTATGCTCCTTTCTAACTACTAGACTCCATGTAGAGGTTTCGGAGTCTGCTACTGTTTCCAAGTAAAGCTGGTCAATTTTTTTTGGTCAAAATGGATTTTTGTCAGGAATTTGGGTTTTCAATTAAACGTTTTCACTGGGGGGAGGGGGGGAGAGGCTTTCCATGAAAACCAAAATATTTTGCCTGAAAACTAAAATATTTGATTTGGAGTTTTAGTTCTGTTTCCTCAGGTACTCCTTCTCTTATTCCCCAAAAAGGGAGAGTGTGGTGCATCATGAGAGAGAGAGTCTGACCAGCAAACCCAGCCTATTGAGTAGAATGGGATCATGAAACTCCCAAACTATAACTCCCATGAGGCACTGAAGCAGCTTTTTCAAATTGAAATATTGCCTTTTTGGCTGAAATAATTCAGTATTTTAATTATTCCTGAAAAATATTTTTATTAACAGCTCTTATTTTTCAATCAGCATTACTTCAAGCTAATTACTGTGATTCTTTAGCTCAGGCATTAAAAGCTCATGGAGATCCAGAAGTCACAGGTTCAGTCTCTGAATACATCCCATCCTAGAGGAGGAGATGTTCCAGATTACATTGAAAGTCTATGGTGAAGTCAAGAATAGAACCCAGTTGTTGTGACTCATCCTGCTGTACCTTATTGTTAACTTGCAAGGGGAAAAAATGTTCATGCCCTTTTTTGGTTCTTTTAATGGTATTTAATGATAGAAAGTTAAAGGGTTTGAGTTTTTTTCATTCATTTTTTCATTCATTTTGGTTTTTACTTGACAAATATTAGCCCTTGACTTCCCTACTTTTGCTGAAAGAACTATGTAAAGTTTCATGAGGACTTGGAGTAGGCGCAGTAGTTGAAGTATGTTTAACTCTTATTCATACCATTTAGATTTCATGTTGGAGTGTCCCTTTAAAGAACAGCAAAACAAGAATACAAAAGGAAAATCTTTGAGAGAACATAGAGTGGCTCTGATCCTCCACTACCTTCCACCTTGTATAGTCATTTATTCCTGGTTAAAATGGGTGTGAAAGATGGCCATTTTGCTATGATCGTGTTTTCAATTCACACAAGGATAAATGACTGTCCAAGGTTCAGAGGAGTGGAGAATCAGGCCGTGTATTTGCATGCATGTCTCCTGTGACAGACTGCATTCAAACATAAAACGGCAGCTGCCCCTGCCCCTGCAATAAGAAAACATCCCTGTAGATAAAGGTACAGTGAGGATATACAGGGGTTGATAAACCACAAAATCTTTGGGAGAAAACCTTTCTTTGTGTAAGATTAATCACTCCCTGTCATTTGATAACTGATAAAACTTCCACTGCAGTTTTCTATCCTCCAGGAGTGCTCCAGCAAAAACAGGACATACAACCTTGTGAATATATTGCAAAAAACAAGAAGCTGAAAAAACAACCCTTGAAGTACACTTTGGGGGCTTTCTACTTCCTAACAAAAATAGGCACACACCCAACTTTTTTCCCCTTTGCAGTTGACTTTTAACACTATCCTCACTTCTTGAACCATGTTAAAGTCAGGGGTCAGGACAGAGTGGTTTCAGGTTTATCCATGCCTGTAAATGATACTGCACCTTCTGCCCATTCTCCCTTCCATAATAGAAACGTATAATAAAGGTAAAGAGCTTATTACTGTGGGGGAAGTGTGATGATTAGTACCTTGTTATCCAATATGATCTACATCGGCTACAGTGAAAGGTTGGATTTATCCATTTCTGTTCATTTTAATTTTCCAAACTCTATTCAGCCAGAAAACATACCTAATCCCAAGGGTAAAGTGTTTGTTAAAACTACCAAAAACACTAAGTCAAAACACGAAGCTTTCTCACAAATACAGAGTTGAGGATAGGAAACCGTTGAAAGGCTCCAAGATGTTAAAATTAAATCTTATAGGCTACTTAATTATTATTCATCCACAAAGACTTTGCATCCAATTTAAAGATTTATCCATGAGATACATTCAGGTATTGTTTTGGAATGGCTGAAAGAATCTGGAGATGAACCCGTGTAAATTAGGAAGAAATTAAAGGATTGTATATCTGATTAAATGGAATGATGATCCTAATCAAGTATGTTGCTAGTCAAAGACAAACAGCAACAACAAAACCTTGAACTTGTGAATTGATATCTGGACAAAAGGATAGTGTTATATAGTGTAGTAATGAAGACTCTCTATACTTTTTTCAGAGTAGCAGCCGTGTTAGACTGTATCCGCAAAAAGAAAAGGAGTACTTGTGGCACCTTAGACTAACCAATTTATTTGAGCATAAGCTTTCGTGAGCTACAGCTCACTTCATCGGATGGGTACTCCTTTTCTTTTCTCTATACTTTGTAATTGCATGCTAAACTGTAATATACTGCTCAGCCACTGGGAGGCACTGTGTAACATACCTTATTTAAACTCTGGCAGAACTTTCAAGGATTTTATAATACATACATCTGTTGTGTGTATCTCTGAGGTTATGTCTACACTACCGCAGTAAGTCGATCTATGCTACGCAACTCCAACTACGTGAATAATGTAGTTGGAGCTGACGTACTTTAGGTCGAGTTACTGCAGGGTCTACACCGTGGGGGGTTGATGGGAGAAACTCTCCCGTCGACTTATCTACTCTTTTCATTGGTAGAGTAGAGTACAGGGATTGACTAGAGAGCGATGTGCAGTTGATTTGGTGGGTCTTCACTAAAGCCGCTAAATCGACTGCCAGTGGATCGATCTCAGAGTGTTCATCCCGGCTGTAGTGTAGACATAGCCTGAGAAGGAGGTTCTGTATTCAGTCCATAGTTGGTACAGAAGCTTGACCTGCTAGTAGGAGCCCTGCAACCTACTGTGTACAAGAAGTACATTACACAATTGGTGTAACAGAGTTGCTACCCTTCCATTTGGGTTTTGAATTATCAACCCATTTAAGAATGGATGGGAAAACAAACAATGCCTCTCCACAACAACTGACACCTCCTTGGAGCTTCAGACCTCATAGGAGGCAATTAGTCTCTCACAGCTCCATTTTTCATAAGGGTGACTTAACTGAAACAGTCTCATCAGTTTGGTCAAATGGTCTCAGTCGTCCCTAATGGATAAAAGTGGGAGTCCTGGCCACTTCCCCAGCCTCTACTCCTCTTCTCTCTGTTTACTCTTCCTTCATAAGAGCAATATGCGCTCCCAGTGAAGCTTTTGGCTTCCTCTTCAGGATGTCTAATGGGCCACAGCTGTCAGCCATTCTCTACCAGCTACACTTTTCCTCAAAGCCCAGTGAATAGTCTGAATTCTTTAATTATTATTATGAATAATTATGTGTACTATTAATGCCTAGAGACCCCAACTGAATTTGGGATAGAAATTTGTGAGGCACTGTGCAAATACATAGTAAGAGACAGTTTCTGCCCCAGTGAGCTTATCTAAATAGGTAGGAAAGAAGAAGGGTTGGAGGGGAAATGGAAGCAGAGAGGAGTGACATGATTTTCCCAAAGTTACACAATAAGTTAGTGACAGAGCCAGGAATGGAACCCAGAACTCTTTATTTCAGTTCCCTGCTTATTAGACCACAGTACCACTTTAAAAAAAAAAAAGAGCTATATGCAGTCTTCACACTTGGATTTCTATCAGAGAAAAGGGACGGAGTGGAGATTAAAAACCGGTGACAGTGAAACAAAGACTGGCAGAAGCTAGATAAGAGAACTTTCTGAGACATAAGGTTTTGATCTTGCTTACTCAACTATGCTTTTCATGGTGTTTTAGTCTAGGTATGTTTATTTTCCACTTAACACTTATGTATATTTTCTCTTCATTTCTACATTTTGCCAAAAAGCAAAGTTTATTTTCAAGCTATGTGGTACTGCATACATATATACTGGCAACAGGGGTGCTGGAACAATTTGTATAATGGGGGTGCTGACAGCCAATGAAGCAAGCTGTAAATGCTGCATATGATGGAAACCACTTCAAGCCAGGGGGTAATGCTGCATCCCCAGCTCCTCTAGTTCTAGCACCTATGATTGGTAGGACTTGATCCAGCTTCCATTGTAAGCAGTCACTTCAGGAGCCATTGGACTGAGCTCTTAGTGTGTCCAATCATTGTTAGACACTCTGGATAGAATGAAACTGATCTGTGTCCTTTAGGAAGGCAAAAGCAGCTGTGAGGTAATGGACTGGAAGACATCCAAAGGCAAGACAGTCTCTTCTACCACCAGAGAGGCAAGTGACCAGGCATAGGCTAAAATGGAGTCAAGACTTCCTAAAAGACCTGAAGGATGCAAGGTTTTGGTTCTAGGAAGATTTTTAAAGCTGATAATGCCCCTTTATTCTAAAACACATGCCACTTACAATACACTAAGTCTAAGACAAAGTTGTTGTTGCCGGAGTCTTATTTTCCAATAGTGTCTGGTTCTGGAATGTTTTCAGATGTATAGAAAAGCTTCTTCCCATCTCATCCAGAACATACTATCATCATTAGTGGTAGCAGTAGCATTATTAACAAATAATTCCCTCTTAATGCTGCTTATATGAATTAGATCGATAGTAAAAATTATTTATTTTTGTTAGAATCAATCTAGAAAAATTGTACAATACACTGAGACATTAGGGAATCATAAACTATCATTTTCCTAACAGAACAGTATGAATTATAATTAAAATATAACATTTGAATACTTTGCACTATACAAGCAGTGTGATTATTAATTATTATTTCTATTGTAACTATTCATATACCTATTAGCAAAATTTGGGCTAGTGTTAGTAATGTCTTTAATTTAATATCCAAGGACAGTATTCCCATACTACACCTTCACCTGCATATAATGTGATTTTTTTCAAGTGTACCATATACATGTACAATACAAACAATAAGAATCAAGTACACACACATGATTATGTTTTGGTTAGAAAGGTTAGAATTATTTCTACCTGACAATGATTGGAGTTTAGCATGTTTAAAACCCAGTCTATTTGTTTAATATGTAAGGGTTGGTACTGAAGAGCAGAACATAGAGATGGGCCACATGCACTTGACAACTGGGCAGATCCTTGGCAAACCTACCTAATGCACTTTTGCTGAGCACTAGCACAGTTAGCTGTGTTGCCCTTCAATCTAGGTACCCTCTATCAGACTCTGTTTACATTGAAGTAAAAGATACCATAAGGCTTAAACTACAAAAGAAACAATCTTGGTGTCGTGACCAGCATATCTTTTCTCAGTAATACAAGTCCAAGGCTGTGAAAATATCAATGAGTGCATAATTATCTGCTTTGTTTGCCTACATGATGATTGCACAATCCATATTGAACTTTGTGAGGTACTATGATTTACTGAGTTAGAAAAGCATTATGGGAAATCAAGTTTTGTTGCATTTAGATCATATGATACATAATATATTCATTAGTTGTTTGTTTATTTATTTTTAAGAAAAATTAGGTGATACTTCTTACAGAAGTAAATACAGACTGCATGTAGATAAGGACACAATCTTACAAGTTCACTTATCAGTTCAGCCTTGTTTTGATGTACTGATGTTTCAGAAAGTGCAAAATATTTTCTCAAGATAATGAATTATCTATTTATAAAGATTATACTTACACATTTATATATAAATAACTCATTTCTAGATAATCACTTAAATTGATAATTTTCTTAATGCAATGATACAGCCAAATGACAGGCAACTTCTATTATCTTTCTAAATAGGTAAGTATATAGATGTGAAAGAAACACTGATGTGGAAAATGTTAAAATAACAAATCTTATTAGAAGAAAGAATTTAGAAATAACTAGCCAGGAGGGTAATGACCTCAATTACATTTTATGTGAAATTATAATTGGCATTTTTAATAAAGGAATGCTATTGCAAATTGCATATTTGATGTTATAATATAATGGCACATCTTATTTCCCCTGGCTTGTATTTATATTAAATAAAAATCTTTGAGATAATCAAGAAAGATTCATAATTTAAAGTGTTTTTTTTAACCTGCTCAAACACATTTTAAAGCAGCTTAATTTTCCCACTTTTTCCTCTTCTTTGTTTTATTTATCTTAAGACTATCTCGGAAAAGGTACTGGGATTTAACATTGCATGGTACATTCAGAGTGTTCACAGATATAAGGATGGAAAAATAAACACCACATTCCGAAGATATATCATTTGCGTCAAACAGTTCACCCTGTGCAAATTCTATAAAAGCCTGGAGGAAATATAGCTTGGAGAAATGCTTTTCACAGATTTTTTTTTGCATAAATGTGATTAAGTATAATGTTTATGTCCTTATGATTACAATCACATACTAATTTTATAATCCAAATCTACCATAAGAATAGTTCCTTTGAGTACTTAAATACCTGGTATAAGAGGATGCACAATAAGCCGGTAGCGCTCCAACCTTGTGCTAAAGTTTAATAAAAGTTGCAGCCAGCCGCTTAATTCCATGTACGTGTCTGTCCTTATTTTTGCCACTGTTGTCCACATCAACAGTTCAGTCTCTCAACATGTGCAAGACACTACACATTTGAACTGTAATATTAAGTACCCCATCCCTTAACTTAATATTTAATGTTTCTTACATGGTAAAAATGATGTAATAGAATGCAGTGACAAAAATCAATAGAGAATGTGTTCCTTGTTTTTTGCTGTATCTAAAAATAAACTGCAGTACTTAATATGAAGCTGCTCAATAGAAATCCTAAGCAAAAAGAAAAGGTTCTGTACCATTAGAAAATAAACAACTGTTCAGATTCACGATCTACCCCAATTGCCTTCTGCTAATCTGGTGCATCTTCAGAATGAAATACTGTACATTATTTTTCATGGCTGAGGCATTGCAGACTTTACTTCAGATTCACCAAGACAAGCCACTATCACAAGTGCTCTCTGTAATTGAATGCGAGTTATTTCAGAAATAGTTTGCCACAGGGGAAAAAATGTGTGGCCATGGGGAACCCCCAATTTTTTTTAAAATGAGATGCAACTGGATAGAAAAATTTATTTCTAATTGTTTTTAAAAAGTGGATTTGTCTTTATATGGAAAGTATAGAACTGGTACAGAAGAGTAATACTTACACTGACATAGCAGTTTAAGGACCTGATTCTGTTGCCTTTAGCTGACTAGAAGTTTCCTCCACATAAAGGGCCATTAAAGCAAACTTAAAGGGATGAAAATTTCTACTCTGAAACTAGTAAGTGTAAACAGTGTTGAGCAAATCAACTGAATTTTTAAAAGACAGAAATTACAAAAATCATATTAAATGAACAAATTGCAGAATTTATGCCGTAAAATGTCCTTTGTGCTTCTCTGGGATTCACTGTTTAGGCTTGAGCCAATTTAATATGATTGTAGTTCAATGGAAATATACTCTTAAAGGGACATTCTTAATATAAAAGTTACGAGCTAGATTCTCTGCTGGTGTAAATCATTGTACTTCATTGAAGTCAGTGGAGCTATGTGATGTGGTATACAAACCTCACGCTGGACAACAAGGGCACTGGTCTCGGCTCAGGCAGTTCCTCCCCATCACACACAAACCTGCAAGGCATCCGTAGGCTGGAGGAGGAACTTAGATGGGTAGCAGACCAGGGAAGAGAACAGATCTTCAGCCATCCACAACTGAGGAAACAGGTGCCCAAAGATGGAAGCTTCCCTGATGACTGCTGCCTAATGGCTCCTCCCTGAGGGAAGGGAAATCCAGATTCTGATGCACCTTGAGCGGGAATTGTTCCTCTTTATAGTTCCTCTGAACTCTGTTTGTTTGTTTCCCCTTGCTTTTTGTTCATTGTCTCTCCCACAAGAGGAGAGACTTAAGTGACCCGGCCAGAGTGCCAAGTGACAGGAAGAGGCAGACCACTGCAGAGGTGGAGCAGCCATTGGCAGGAGGTGCATACTCAATGAGTTTTTGCCTCTGTCTTCACGAACAAGGTCAGCTCCCAGACTACTGCACTGGGCAGCATGGTATGGGGAGGAAGTAACCAGCCCTCTGTGGAGAAAGAAGTGGTTCAGGACTATTTAGAAAAGCTGGACAAGCACAAGTCTATGGAGCTGGATGCACTGCATCCAAGGGTGCTAAAGGAGTTGGCGGATGTGATTGCAGAGCCATTGGCCATTATCTTTGAAAACTCATGGCGATCGGGGGAGGTCCCGGATGACTGGAAAAAGGCTAATGTAGTGCCCGTCTTCAAAAAATGGAAGGAGGAGGATCCAGGCAACTACAGGCCAATCAGCCTCACCTAGTCCCTGGAAATGTCATGGAGCAGGTCCTCAAGGAATCAATTTTAGGCTATTCGAGAAGAGGAAAGTGATTAGGAACAGTCAGCATGGATTCACCAAGGGCAAGTCATGCCTGACTAACCTAATTGCCTTCTATGATGAGATAATTGGCTCTGTGGATGAGGGGAAAGCAGTGGACATGTTGTTCCTTGACTTTAGCAAAGCTTTTGACACTGTCCCCCACAGTATTCTTGCCAGCAAGTTAAAGAAGTATGGGCTGGATGAATGGACTATAGGGTGGATAGAAAGCTGCTAGATCATCGGGCTCAGTGGGTAGTGATCAATGGCTCCATGTCTAGTTGGCAGCCGGTATCAAGCGGAGTGCCCCAAGGGTCGGTCCTGGGGCTGGTTTTGTTCAATATCTTCATTAACGATCTGGAGGATGGTGTGGATTGCACCCTCAGCAAGTTTGCAGATGACACTAAACTGGGAGGAGTGGTAGATATGCTGGAGGGTACGGATAGGATACAGAGGGACCTAGACAAATTGGAGGATTGGGCCAAAAGAAATCTGATGAGGTTCAACAAGAACAAGTGCAGAGTCCTGCACTTAAGTTGGAAGAATCCCATGCACTGCTACAGACTAGGTACAGAGTGGCTAGGCAGCAGTTCTGCAGAAAAGGGCATAGGGTTTACAGTGGATGAGAAGCTGGATATGAGTCAACAGTGTGCCCTTCTTGCCAAGAAGGCTAACGGCATTTTGGGCTGTATAAGTAGGAGCATTGCCAGCAGATCGAGGGACGTGATCATTCCCCTCTCTTCGGCATTGGTGAGGCCTCATCTGGAGTACTGTGTCCAGTTTTGGGCCCCACGCTACAAGAAGGATGTGGAAAAATTGGAGAGAGTCCAGCGGAGGGCAACAAAAATGATTAGGGGGTGGGAGCACATGACTTATGAAGAGAGGGTGAGGGAACTGGGATTATTTAGTCTGCAGAAGAGAAGAATGAGGAGGGATTTGATAGCTGCGTTCCACTACCTGAAAGGTGGTTCCAAAGAGGATGGATCTAGACTGTTCTCAGTGGTAGCAGGTGACAGAACAAGGAATAATGGTCTCAAGTTGCAGTGAGGGAGGTTTAGGTTGGATATTAGGAAAAGCTTTTTCACTAGGAGGGTGGTGAAGCACTGGAATGGGTAACCTAGGGAGGTGCTGGAATCTCCTTCCTTAGAAGTTTTTAAGGTCAGACTTTACAAAGCCCTGGCTGGGATGATTTAGGTGGGGATTGGTCCTCCTTTGAGCAGGGGATTGGACTAGATGACCTCCTGAGGTCCCTTCAAACCCTGATTTGCTGTGTGTGGCCGGACATGGCATAGCAGCTCTCTTCCCATCAAAGAAGTACTAGCACTGAGTCAACCCTTTCACAAGCTACGATGAATTATAGTAGCTGAGGTTCTGGCCCATATTATCTATTTAATTTTTTATATACCTGTTTAACAAATTTTACTCTTTTCACTTACTTTGCATGAAATTCATCCTTCACAAAGGAAGAAGTAATTGGCCTTTGTGTTGTGAACTGTGTGGAAGATCAGTGAAATTCATGACCCCAATCCATGGGAAAAGCCACTATGTGTCCCAGTTTTACTGAAACAATCCTGTGTTTTCAGATGTTTTGATGTCCAGGAACATCTTCTGGGAACCTTAAATGACCTGCCTTTTCATTTAATCAATCAAAATGTTTAGAGTGTTTTGTTTTCTTGGTTTTTTACAACAAAATGTTTGAAATAGTATTTCTATGTAGTAAAATTTATTCTGTGTTTGTCTAGAACAAACAGTTCATTGGAACAAGTGTTCATAGTGATGAACAGTGCTTGGAGTAAAGAGAAAATTCAAATAAGTATAAACAGCTGTAAAAGCTGTTTTGTTCAATGTAAATGATGCTTGTTCTGTACTTTGTGATAAACTCATTCAGAACACTACATTACTGGAAAATATCCTTCAAATAAATATGCATTTGTTGCTGTTGAGTCAGAAGCTAGCAGAGAAAATATACTTTTGTCTTTAGTATTTTACAACCCCAGACTTTGTTGCCACAAAGGTTATGTCTACGATGTAGTTAAATACCTGTGACTGGACCATGCCAGCTGACTCAGGCTCGTGGGACTTGGGCTAAGGGGCTGTTTAATAGCTGTATAGATGTTCAGGCTCAGGCTTGACCCTGGGCTCTAGGACCCTGTAAGGTGGGAGGGTCCCATAGCGTGGGCTGCAGCTGGAGCCTGAATGGTAATTAAACAGCCCCTGTGAGCCTGAGTCAGCAGAACCGGACCTGCTGTGGGTGTTTAATTGCAGTACAGACTTACCCAAAGTGTCTTGCATTTCAATTTTGAAAATATAGTCAACTTATGCATGGGGAGGCTGCTGAGCTGCAACACAATCAGTTCCTCCAAGGCCTAATTTCCAGCCAGTGGTCTGGAATACCAGCCACAGTCCCCCTGTGGAATTCTTCACTATTGAATCATGTATTTCCAGCAGGAGCGCATTGCTGCTCTGCCGACAGTCCCCAAATGATTCTACCTCGGAGTTCAAGTGGTGTGGGGGATAGAGGTGAATGTCACCTTTTTGAATGTCATTTGGTCAGTTTCATTTTTTATATGTCCTCGTTCACTATTGCAAATCTAGCTTCCGTGCCTTATCACAGTGATTTGGTGCTCTGTAGGTACATGGACAGCATAATGCTTTTGTGTTTGGAGAATGTTTAAATTGCCTTTTGGGAAGGGGAAAAAAACTATATTTTCATTTATTTAAAAAAAACATGAAAAAATATGTATTTTGCTATAAAACCTAACTTTGAGACCTAGAAACTCAGCTGATAGTGAGTAAAGGTAAAGTTTCCTCATTTAGGTAAATTCAGGATCAAATCTTCTTTTTTTTTTTTTTAAAGGGATTTTTTAAAAGGAGCCAGAAACAGCCCACAAGTGGCCAGGGGAGAATTGTTCTAAAGCAGGTGCTTCATTGGGCTGATGTTGGTTATGGTATACTGTCCCCTGCCCACTGTAGGGGACCTATCAGATGCAGCGCTAAAGGCAGGTCCATATTGCACACTGCTACAGCCATGGAAGCTGTACCACAAGCCTTAGGCAGTGTAAAGAAACTGCTGTAACTTAGAATCCTGGGTTGCCTAAATTATTGTAGAGGCCCAGAACTCTTCAGAATCAAGAAGCTACAAAGGGGTTTACAGCCCCCTTTTGCTATTCCCTTAACCCCCACACTGGACTGTGCATTCTGTGGAGCACCTTCAGAAGGTGCAGCACAGAATCTGACCCTTCAGTTCTAATTTCTAAATGTTCTGGCACTGTTCTTTCCTTCAGAGCAGCGGTAATATAATTGCCCTTCTGCGTTACAAACCAATAATCTGATTCCCAAATGGCTAAACTAAGAGATCAGAGGCTTTGTATGAAAGAAGCTGATGATTGCTGGGAACAACTGTGGGACAATGATATTATTGCTGTTATAACACAAATTTAATTTTCATGCTTTTATTTCCAGACACAAAAATGCAAACTACTGGCCTTTCCTCTGTACCTGCAGTGGAACCCAAGTCACCTGAAACCTTTAGTAAATGAGTCATGGGATGGAGTTTAGACCTTTTATTACAGATTGCCCTGAAACAAATTGTCTTAGTTGCCAGAGTGCAGGATGCTGCACAATTATTGATCTGTCATTTTGCTTATTTGAGTTATGCATATTCTTGTATTCTAATTGGCACAGTGTGATTTGCATATTGTCTGTAGGTATTTCTCAACTATGCAATATGCAAATCCTTATGCTCTCATTTGCCACTGTCCGTTAGCCAATGTGAATGCAGGAATTTGCAAAAGGGCCACCTAGATGTTTTTCAATAATTATACTGTGCAGTTCCCTTCCCTCTAATTGGCTATTTTCAAATTCCATATCTATATACACACAAGAATGTGTTTCTCACCTAGTCATCAATCCTGAAGAAGATTAAGCTCCATTACACACGAGTGTTTTTTGTAATAGTATTACTACTGGGAAAACTCCCCTTCCTCCAATAACAACTGTGCCAGTGGAATGAGAAGTCTTCATGTCCTATGCTTCACCCCCACACACCACCAGCTCCCCCCAAACACACACACACACACACACACACACAGACTTACCACATTCATCTCTTAAATAAACATCGGGAAAATGCTTGTTTTTGTGTAGAAGGGGAAACGCAGGGGAAAGTGATAAGAGGATTGAGGACAGGACTATTTAATAATAAACTTAGTGTAAAGTAATTGCTCATTGTGGGCATGACAGCTAATCCTCATTAATGTTTGCAAAGGAGTTTATACATCCTCAGATGGAAGGTGGCATAGAAGAGTAAGGCATTTTTATTGGCAACAAGAGAGATGAGATGTGCAGGTATGAGAAGAAAAACCTATTTCAGTCATAATAATTTGATTTGCTTCCTGTTACTTGATGATAGTATATCCTGGACTAATGAACACCTCAGCCTTTGGCTTCTGAATGTATTAGCCCACAAAACAACTATTATTTTTTTAAAGCGGGAACATCCTCAAATTTCATTTATGTAAAATGGCAGGTGTCCTGTACACTGAGTAGAAAAGAGGGTTCACTTGTATTGTAATGAAATTTAGAATCCTGAGTGGAGAGGAAGTATAATTGGATATGGAATTCTTTTACATTTCCCAGTTAGCACCAAAGCAATTTGGAGGCAGTGGGAAATCTTTGCATGAGGAACTGTCAGCAAATGCGGTAAAAGTAAGAGGGGGATGAGCTTCTGCAGGAAAAAAGACTGTTTTCAAAAGTTGTGTGAGAATTCATTAATTCGTAATCCTTAGATGGATCAAGACAGAGCATTTAAAGATGAATGTGCTATGAAAGAGCCCTAGCCAAAGGAAATTTAAAGTGAGAGACCTCATTGTTGCTAAAAGATTCGGAATTTCTGTGTGTATGGTTTGTCCAGTGGTTCCCACCATCTAAATAGTACTGGAGCCTTATTTGAAAAGGAGTGTTGTATCTGAGATTAAGTGCAAGCCTAACTGGCCTGTCCAAATTTATAATCCAGCAAATCCACACATTTTCAGCTCTTAATACTGTGCAGATTTGATCACTCCGTTAGAAAAAAGAAGTGTAATGATTAGTGGAGAGGACACCTGCACCAATAGGTGATGGCATATCTTTATTCTCATCTGAAATTGTTGTTTTGTGTGTTGTGTTGTTGATCTGACTGGCAGGGGGAGGGGGCAGACAGTAACAGGAAGTTCAGTCCTACCTATGTGAACTCTAATTGCTACTTGCAATGTCTCAATAAATCTCTGATTTTATAAGCAAGTAATACAACTGGTAGCAGTGGCTTCAAGATAAAAACAGTTTTGCCTCAGAAGACATTTACTGGTCCAGCAGATGAGACTGGAATACATGAGTACTTGATGCACTTTGAGCTGTTGCTCTCTATGAATGAGTGGATTGATGAGTGTTTTTGAATGGTGATGTCAAAACAGTTTTACCAGTAGCTTCCCAATGTGGATCATAGATTTAATATATAGTTACATAAACACTTATGGCCCTTTTGAAATACTGGAAGAATGGCAAGTCAGAAGAAGGCAGGAAGGCATAGTTATTTATGTACATTAAGAAAACTGTTTTGATAGGGCTTTCCTTGCACCACACAGATCAGAAGATGGCTCAAGTGAAGGAGAAACAGAGAGGGACATATGCCCAGTGGCAAGCCATGAGAGAATTTTATGTGAGAAGTCAGTATATGAATGGTTTAGCAGGTGAATTTCATAACCTGCTGGTGAAGGAGGATAACATACTGGATAAACCTATGGGCGAGATTATATGCAGAGTTACAAATGTGGAAACAGAAATTGAGGTTTCCTTAAAGGTGTCAGGGGTTAATTCCATGCTTCAGGGTGACACCTTTTTATGTCATATGCAGCATTTCAAAAAAATAATTGCTAGTGAAGTGGCTAAAAAATTGGAGGAGATCCAAGTGCAAGCTATCCACAAGATCAATGGAGAGACTGTTTTCTAGGCCGGATGACATTTGCCAGGGATGAGGAGGCAAAGGCCATTGCAAATGGAATTCCCCAAGCAAAGGGAAGCCACAAAATGGAAGCTATAAGTTGTTGATGCAGTAGGACCACCATAGCAGCTATTAGAATGACTGACTGCCCAGATACCAGTTACTATGTGTCCATCGACAGCTGGAAAACCACAATGATGTTTGACTCAGGAGCTGAAATAAGTCTGATCTGTGGTGAACACCCCTTGCTGAAAAGGATGAAAATTTGTACTGAATCAGTTGAACTGGTAACTGTTCATCAGCCACTGCAGACAACAGGAGAAATCCAGTTCCCTCTGAACTTGAGGTCTCTGCATATTAAATGGACTTGTGTTGGGGTGAGCAGTATTTCTAGTGCTGTTGTATTGGGAGTGGATTTCACCTGAGAGCATCACGAGAACTCCTGGGGGTGTTGATAGAACACACGTGTCCCCAGACAATATTGAGATACCTCTACTGGATGAGAGTAGGGGGAAATGTAGACCTTGGAGAACAACACTTGGGGCCTTAGAGGTGCCTCCACCATGTCTATAGGTTGACAGAGAGGAACAGTTCTTTGTGGTGGCTCAGAATAAAGTGCTAAATTCAGGTCATCGTGCAATAAAACCCCTAAGGAAAAAAGACTGCTGCAGTAAATCTGTAGGAGGGTTTGAAACCACCAGTATCCAGTCAGGGTTGTTATGTAGCAGAACTCTGTTTCAAGCGGGAGCAAAGGGAGTTCTGAGTAAGAGCAATTAATATGACTGACCAGGAAGTGCAGCTAGTGAAAAATCAGACCATGGGGACAGTATCCAATATAGCTGGTGTCCCAAAGCCTCTCTCAGAGGCAGGGATCAAATGCTATGAAGCATCTTGGTCAGTGAAAGAACTAGGGTTGACTTGACAGAAGCAGCCATTAAAGGCAGTGAAAGAAAGCAATTAAAACAACTGGTCTTACAATATCCTGTGTATTCTCCAGGAATATTGAAGAATATGGGAGATATAATCAGATGCAACATCAGATTATGCTTAACTAGAGACTGTTCATGTGAAGCAGCCCACATTTTGGATTCCCTTGGCATATCAGGTCACAGTGAAAGAGAAGCTAAATTGCTGACACTTGTTGGGAAGTCTCCAGCAAACTTCACTTCCTTTTCTAGGCCCAGGATCTTTTAATACACTCACTGACCATTAAATCTCACCAAATGAGGGTAAATCCATCCTCATCATCATCCACTCATTATATTCCACACCTGAACATAGCCATTACATGAACAACGTACCCTCATATCTCAATGTCTGTACTTTGACCCATTAATTTTTACTCCCAATTGGGGATATTGCAGATTATGTACTCCTTACGCCATCTGATCCTAAACCGAACTTCACACCCCTTGATAATCTGTACATTATTCCCTGATAACCAGAAACTTCTATGCTTAAACTTTGTACTGTTTTCTTTTTATCTTAACATCATCTTAATAAAATTCTTATTTCCTTTGATCCTAGGCCCAGGCCTGAGAAAAGTAATCCTTGCTAGTCTAGTTAGAGTCAGAGAGGGGCATTCCCCAATTAATAGCTCCCTCATTGTTCCCTTAAGGAGCCTTATCTCTGTCACTGTTTTGTTTCCTGTTTAGCCTCCCCCCATGCCTTCCCTCCATGCCACCCACAGCCTGCTTTAATTTAACTCTGTGCAGTCAGGCAGGATAATATCACAGATAATCTGAGGTACATGTAATATTTATAACTAATACACGTAAGGCTCTCATCCTCCATAATAACTAAATAGATTTGCTATTCTTTAGATAAGACACACAAACAGAACCACAATCAACTCCCCTTGTATAGAAGAAAATTTGTGAAGGAAGAGAGGAATGGGGGAAGGAGATGGGACTGCTCCTAAAGGAAAAAGTTGGTTTGTGAGATTTTTTTTTTTTTTTTTACCCAGAGAGTAATTCTATGAAATAGCTAGTGAAAACAACAGAAAAGTAATATGAAATTATTTAACAAAAGATTCAGGTATTATTTAGATGAAATATTGAATATATGGACTAATTACAAAGCAAAGTCAGACCTATATGGGTTGTTTGCTCTTCCTCCTTCATTAAACTTCATGAATTCTCTTGTGTTTCTCTACTATACCTGCCACTATATACACAAGCTTTGTGGAACTACATGTATTTTCAGTGCTAGATAAAAAGAAACATAAGTTTATGAAGAAAATCTCCAGGATGTCAGCAATGTTGCTCATGGGAGCAATGTAATTTACAAGGGAATTAAGGTTAATAACCTCTTGGCAAGTCACAGTTTGAAATCTTTCTCTATCTTTAACCACAATAGAGAGAAGTGGCAAGGTATTGCTACTTGAGGAGCACAGGCACAACCTATTATCTCATATTCATTCTCAGACATGCACACTAGAATGCAGGTTTTGCAATTGGGCATTGCCTTTCTATTAATTTAAGCCTTCAGACAAAACTCACACACATCTTTGTCACCTGGCTTCCCATAATAGCCGTGAGCAGATGTTTAAGTCGCCCATCTATCATAGTACACAGCTATCGTCATGAATCACCTTTTGATGTCAATGATTGCTTATTTTAGAGAAGAGACAAATCAAGGAATTGACTACTTTTTGCAAGGTAGAATTTCATTAACAATTTATCTTCTGCACCTCCAAGCTCTTTTCAGTGCTCTAAGAAATGATAAAAGGTGAGTAAAGCAGATTTTCTGTTTCAAAATATGTAACATTTTCTTTATCCAAATATGTGATTGCTTTCATTGTTTCACTGATTTGGAGCTTTTTATACAGTTCCTTACTGTATTAAAGAGAAGTTTACATTATGGATATGTATTGTTTGTGAAATAGCAAGCTGCATTGTTTAAAAGTTCCAAACGTCTAGGGATCAACCTACAATAATTGTGACTAACTATTTTTTTCCAAGTATTATGATTTCATGCAGCTCATATTTCCCAAATTAGGGGATCAAAGTCATGTTGAATATAATATTTGGCTTTGTGGGGATTGGATAGTGCAAAGATGAGGTATGATGCATTGCCTTGTAATGCAAGGCTCTAAAAGTTTCATTAGTAGCAGTATTCCAGTAGCACCCAAAAGCTCCAAATCAGTATTAGGGTCCAATTGTGTTAGGGAGTGTTCAAATATAAAATAATACAGTGCCTGTCCCAGAGAACTTACACTCTCCTTCCCCCCTCCCCAATGTCTACCTGTCTATTTAGAGTGCAACACATGAATTGAGGGATCAGGATGATGGATGGCAAACATGAGATTAGTTCCTCAGTTTTGAGTTTGGTTTGTTTTCCTTTTTTAAATAGATATATGTGCAATGGGAAATGGTGTGATCCAGGGGAAGACAAGAGGATGAGTTAAGAGGAGCATAAGAATAGGAAAAGAAGTCTCAAAATGGAGAGGGGAGTATGGGAGGAAACTTAAGAATAGAGGGGATGACAGAAAGTGACATTGTAGCAAAAAACAGTGTGAGAAGGTGTTGGAGAAAACAACTAATCAGGAAGGAATCAAAATACAGAGGGGCAAAAATAGTTTGTCATAATGTTCAGAAGGTATCACTGCGGCTGCTAATGCTTTCTCAGCTCTCATCTCAGGTCTTGTTAGTTAAAGGAACAAAGTGCCAACATTTTCCAAATCAGGTTGTTTGCAGGTTGTGTGGTGGTGTTTTCAGTAAAGCTCAGATGTTTTCATTTAGCATTTAATTATTTTTATTTAAACATTACATAACTCTGATCCTGAATTCAGCCTGCTGCTCCCTGCAGTCTAGAAAACTGCCGTCCAAAAGGCGCATGACCTTTGGTCTCTGCAGCCACAACTTACATAAGAACAGCAGCTACAGGAAATGGGGAATCATTCTTCGAGGGGATTGTTTCTAGTAGTCCTGCGGGTTTCTGTTCTTGGCTCAATGATATTCAATACATTTATCAATGATCTGGAAGAATATATAAAATCATTGCTGGTAAAATGTGTAGATGACACACACTGGTGGCATGGTAAATGATGGGGACAGGATAGTTATACAAAGTAATCTGGATCTGTTAGTATGGTGGGCTCATGTGAACAATGTCTTTTAATACAACCAAATGCAAGGTAATATATCTAGGAACAAAGAATGTAGGTCACACTTTCAAGACAGGTGACTGTATCCTGTAATTGAGTGACACTGAAAAGGACTTAGGGATCATGGTAAATAAACAGTTGAACATGAGGTGTCTGTGCAGTGTTATAGTTATATATTGCACCAAATGCAATCCTTGGCTGTATAAGCAAGACAATAAGAAGTAGGGGAATGGTACGGTCTCTGTGTATGACATTAATATGACACTTGAATACTGTCTGGTTCTGGAGCCTGCACATCAGAAAGAAAAAAAAAAACTGAAAAATTGGAAAAGGTTGCTAACAAAGTTACAAAAATGATTCGAGGTCTGGAAAATATGCCCCATAAGTGTCAGAAACCATGGGCTAGTCTATACTACCGCACTACATCGGCGCAGCTGCACTGCATATGGTGAAGAGGCGCTATGCCGATGGGCATAATTACTCCACCTCAACAAGAGGCAGAAGCTATGTCAGCAGGAGAGTGACTCCTGCCAGCATAGCATGGTGTGCACAGTGCTTTAAGTCGATGTAACTTGTGTCACTCAAGGGGGTGGCCTTTTCACACCTCTGAGTGATGTAAGTTACATTAAATTAGTGTAGACAAGCCCGCAGTTGGGATTGGTGTTCCCTAGTGGTTGGAGCTATGGCAGTTGGGCGTAATGGTTGAAGCAAGGGGTCGGAGCCAAAATTAGGAGTCCAGAGCAGGGTTACAGCAAGGCTGGGGTGACAGCGTGGCTGAAGCAGGACTACGAATAGGGCTGGAGCAAGAGCAAGGGCAAGAGCAAGAGTCATCACTGATATTAAGTGGGCTTGGAAGGATTAGATTTTTATCTGTAAATGTCAGTTTCACTGTACATACAGCAAATGATAAAATATTTCTATCAATTATTGAAATTTGCAGATAGGCAAAGTAAGAACAATTCTTCTGGACATGTGATGTTGACAGTTTGTGTTTTAACGGTAATAAAGCTTTAACTTTCAGAATCTCAACATCTGAAGTCATTTAATTATTATTGTCTGACCCCTCATAATTTCCTGCAACAATGAAAATTTAAATTGATAAAAATTGGGCGGGGGGGAAATGCTTAAAACCCATACATTTTCACAACTATGAAAACTGAAATATAGAAAAATATGCTTAAAAATAAACATCAATATTATAAAAAAATCAAAATTGGCCAAGCCTACTTTTATTGAGAGACTTAAGAAGTCCAATCAATTTAGTTTATTGAAAATATGGTTAAGAGGTCACTTGATCATAATCTAAAAGTACCTACATGGAATAAGGATGTCTGATTGTAGACTGCTCTTCAGTCTAGCAGTAAGAGGCATAAAAAGATCCACTGTCTGAAAACTGAAGCTACACAAATTCAGACTAGAAATAAGGCCCAAATTTCAAACTGTGAGGGTAATTAACTACTGAAACATCTTACCGAGGGTTGCGGTGGACTCTCCATCACCTGAAGATTTTAAATTAGGGCTGTCAGGCGATTAAAAAAATTAATAATTAATCACACTGTTAAACAATAATAGAATACCATTTATTTAAACATTTTCGGATGTTTTCTACATTTTCAAATATATTGATTTCAGTTATAACAGAATACAAAGTGCAGGGGTGTGAAGAAGTGGGGTGGGGCATTGGGGGAAGTGGTGGAGTGGGGGTGGGGCCTGGGTTTAGCTAGGGGGAGCACCCCCCGGCAGATTAGGAACTCTGCGCCTATGGCTGTAGCTATTTTTAGAAATCTCACATTCGTACCCTTTTTGCATTTTGTCAAATCTGCAGTGAAAGTGTTCTTAAAATGAACAACATATGCTGAGTCATCATCTGTCGTAAATATAAAGGGAAGGGTAACCAACTTTCTGTATCCAGAACTATAAAATCCCTCCTGGCCAGAGGCAAAACCCTTTCACCTGTAAAGGGTTAAGAAGCTAAAGATAACCTTGCTGGCACCTGACCAAAATGACCAATAAGGAGACAAGATACTTTCAAAGCTTGGGGGCGGGGGGACGACAAAGCGTCTGTCTGTGTGTGATGCTTTTGCTGGGAACAGATCAGGAATGCAGCTCAGAACTCCTGTAAAAAGTTAGTAAGTAATCTAGCTAGAAATGCATTAGATTCCCTTTTGTTTAATGTGGTAAAATACGCTGTGCTGAATGGAATGTATATTCCTGTTTTTGTGTGTCTTTGTAACTTAAGGTTTAGTTAGCCTAGAGGGATTCTCTATGTTTGGAATCTGATTACCCTGTAAGGTATTTACCATCCTGATTTTACAGAGGTGATTCTTTTACTTTTTCTTTAATTAAAATTCTTCTTTGAAGAACCTGATTGTTTTTTCATTGTTAAGATCCAAGGGTTTGGGTCTGTGTTCACCTATGCAAATTGGTGAGGATTTTTATCAAGCCTTCCCCAGGAAAGGGGGTGTAGGGCTTGGGGGGATATTTTGGCAGAAGACATCTCCAAGTGGGCTCTTTCCCTGTTCTTTGTTTAACACGCTTGGTGGTGGCAGCATAGGGTTCAAGGACAAGGCAAAGTCTGTACCTTGAGGAAGTTTTTAACCTAAGCTGGTAAGAATAAGCTTAAGGGGTCTTTCATGCAGGTCCCCACATCTGTACCCTAGAGTTCAGAGTGGGGAAGGAACCTTGACATCATCCAAGACTATAACATGAAATATATGGCAGAATGTGGGTAAAATAGAGCAGAGACATAAAATTCTCTCCCCAATGAGTTCAGTCACACATTTAATTAACACACTTTTTTTAACAAGCGTCATCAGCATGGAAGCATGTCCTTTGGAATGGTGGCTGAAGCATGGAGGGGCATGTGAATGTTTAGCATATCTGGCACATGTGTAGCCAGCATTGCAAGGTATTTAAGTGCCAAGCCAACACCTGTTCTCACTTTCAGGTGACACTGTAAATAAGAAATGGGCAGCATTATCCCCCATGATTGGCTGAACGAAAAGTGGGACTGAATGGACTTGTAGTCTCTAAAGTTTTACATTGTTTTGTTTTTGAGTGCAGTTATGTAACAAAAAATCTACATTTATAAGTTGCACTTTCACAATAAAGAGAAAAGGAGTACTTGTGGCACCTTAGAGACTAACCAATTTATTTGAGCATGAGCTTTCGTGAGCCACAGCTCACTTCATCGGATGCATACTGTGGAAATTGCAGAATATCATTATTATATACACAGACACCATGAAACAATACCTCCTCCCACCCCACTCTCCTGCTGGTAATAGCTTATCTAAAGTGATCATCAAGATGGGCCATTTCCAGCACAAATCCAGGTTTTCTCACCCTCCACCCCCCCACAGACAAACTCACTCTCTTGCTGGTAATAGCCCATCCAAAGTGACCACTCTTTTCACAATGTGTATGATAATCAAGGTGGGCCATTTCCTGCAGAAATCCAGGTTCTCTCACCCCCTCACTCCCCTCCAAAAACCACACACACAAACTCACTCTCCTGCTGGTAATAGCCTATCCAAAGTGACCACTCTCCTTACAACATGCATGAAAATCAAGGTGGGCCATTTCCAGCACAAATCCAGGTTTTCTCACCCCCGCACCCCCCACACACAAACTCACTCTCCTGCTGGCAATAGCTCATATTGGTGAGAAAACCTGGATTTGTGCTGGAAATGGCCCATCTTGATGATCACTTTAGATAAGCTATTACCAGCAGGAGAGTGGGGTGGGAGGAGGTATTGTTTCATGGTGTCTGTGTATATAATAATGATATTCTGCAATTTCCACAGTATGCATCCGATGAAGTGAGCTGTGGCTCACGAAAGCTCATGCTCAAATAAATTGGTTAGTCTCTAAGGTGCCACAAGTACTCCTTTTCTTTTTGCGAATACAGACTAACACGGCTGTTACTCTGAAACAATAAAGAGATTACACTACAGTACTTGTATGAGGTGAATTGGAAAATACTGTTTTGTTGTCTTTACAGTGCAAATATTTAATAAAAAATAATATAAAGTGAGCAGTGTACACTTTATGTTCTGTGATGTAACTGAAATCAGTATATTTGAAAATTTAGAAAAACATCCAAAATATTTAATAAATTTCAATTGGTATCTATTGTTTAAGAATGCGATTAAAACTGCAATTCATTTTTTAATTGTAATTAATTTTTTGAGTTAACTGTGATTAATTGACAGCCCTACTCTAAATCAAGACTTGGTTATCTTTTTAAGGACGTATTATAGCTCAAACAGAAGTTATGGGCTTCACGCAGAAATTATTGAGTGATGTTCTGTGGCCACCATTATAGAAGAAGTCCAACGGGATGATAACAGTAGTTTTTTCTGCCATTAATCTATTAATTTTGTGTGAGGTTGACTTCACTGGGAGCTGGATCATGCCCCTATAAGGTATGGCAGAGGACATGGCCATGCAAGCTTCTGCACTCTACCTCAGCAATGTGCTGCCACCCTGCTTGTTGTGCAGTGATCCTCTCAAGGGGTGACTTGGTGATTCAGTTTTCACGCCCTTTTAACCTTTATCCTACCCTCAAAGCTACCAACAAGGATGTCTTTTGGATGGTGTTTTTTTACAATGTGTGCTCCTGCCTGTCTGTTAGGAACTAGACTGAGATTAACAGTGCATTTCACATGTGCAATTGAACAGCTAATAAGCTGTTTAGGTCATTACCAGAGTGGATTAGAATTGATTAAATGGATCCATCCAGCCCACTCAGGGGTAATACCAAATAATTCCTGATAATTATTTATGTTCATTTGGTTGTGTTTTTGCTTTGTTTCATCCTAAATATATTATGGTGATTTAAAAACAAAACACAACTTTAGTTTTTCAAATGGTTATCATCATGGTTTCTGTAAAATACTTAAGAGAAATAGATAAATAAGTAGCACAGCATCAACACTATAATTTCCCTTGGGAGATCTGAGTTGAAATCCTTATCTATTCAGATTAGAAAATTAATTTTTTTAGTCTTTTCCTTGTGAAGTTGCTCTGAAACTGGTTCATCGAGCATCAGAGGACTGTGGTGTATTTGCTGGCCACATAGCACTAGTTACCCCAGCAAACTATTTTCTTAAACCATGTGTGTTTTGTATTCAAAATATTAGCTGAGTTATGCACAGAAGTTTGTATAGGTTCAGTATTGGAAGGTAGTGAGTATTCTGGCCCAGTTCATTGAAACATTCAAGCACATGCTTAACTTTATGCAGATGAGTACACCAATTGATTATCATGAGATTACTTGCATGCTTAAAATTAAGCATGCTTGAATGCTTTGCTGACTTGGGTCCTTACTACCTGCTCACACTGTTTGACTCTAGCCTATTTTTATTTTTTCACTGTCATCAGCAGAAAAGTTAAGCGCAAAATTAAAAGAAAAGAAATTTGAGAGTGCAAAAAAAAAGGAGAAACCTGCCCCATGCCCGTGATATAAACTGCAAAAATTAAAGCAAACGATTAATTTTTCCAGTATAATGTGAGTGAATTTTCTTGAGTTGCCCAAATAAACCTCATTTATTGATTGAATGCATTTGACTGCTGAAGTATTGGACGTCATTTATTGCAACTGAAGCAAAAAAAATATTTAAAGAGAAGAAATGTTAGGGTACATGGCACCCAAATGTTATACTGGAATATATTAGAAAACTAAAGTGTGTTTCTCTCAAACATAGTTATCTCATTTCACTGTAGCATCTGCAAGAGTGTCCAGCCACAATATTTACCGTGTCCTGAGTGTTAGTAAAGGACTTCCAAGCTTGTCATGCAGTCATTATTTTTCATCTGTGTTTGCTCTTAGTTGAACTGTTAAAGGTTTATAAGAGAATGTGACACGAGATGCAGTTTGTTAGACCGGGGAGATGGCATAAACCTACTCAAAATCCACTCACACACAACGACACCACAGGAAATGAAGGAGAGGGGGTGTCTCTCCTGTTGGCCAAAACTCCTGTAGGTGTCTCTGCCCTGTTAGTCCCCCAGCACCAACTGATGATTAAGGGGGGGTGTATTTTTTTTATTCAGAGCTGACTGAAATACATTTTAAAGTGATCCCATTCTAGTTTCTACATTTTGAATTCCCTCTGCCCCAGCACATATATTTGATTGTATTTCAGGGATACAATTTAGTTTGTCATAATTCTGATTTTCTTTGCTTGTGTATGTATGAAGTAATTGTACATTTTAAAGAACACACTATATTATATACATAAAATGGTACAGATATTTAAGGAAGTAATGTGACCTGAATCATTAGATCCTTATTATTATTTATGGACAAATTTTAATTAATGATTATGTCAACCTTCTTGAAACAAATTTTTTTCTATGCTTCCTCTTATGATCTTGATTTTTGTCTGATTTCTTTGTTTTGCCCTTCTAATAATAGTGGGAATCATACAATTTGGGGTAAGCACTCTTTGTAAAATTCCTTTGCACTTGATTTGAGAATAGTCATCATAAGAAATGTACTAAACCAGTTAAAAAAAAAAACAGCCAACAAAAAATGTTTCTACATATCCTAATTCAACTGGGAGTTAAACTCAAAATGAAGCCTTAGAGGAAACACTGTAGAAGTGCTTAGCCTGAAAAATGTGCACCAAATTAATCATTTTACGAAAAGTTTTATTTGCTAAAAGGTAGTCTTGCTTTACTAATTTAATGTTCATCGGGAAGAAACTGGTGTGAAAATAAGCTATTATATGCATCTAATGCTGAAAATGTTCAGGAACGTACCTCTTAGAAGCTCCCAGCTCTGTACTGTAATTATGGTTTTGCCAATTGCTTAACACAATTTACTTTAACTTATTAAATAATTATGTAACTACTATTCTTTTTTCCCCTCCTACCAGACAGAAGTGATTTGAAGCACTTGTTGTGCAGTAAACATAGTTGACATGTTTTGGCTGAATCTGGATCCTATTTAACAGAAAAGGAGCAGGATCATGCTTTAGACTGTATTTCTTGGGGATGAAATTCACTCCTCAACAGAGGGCTTGCACAGAGCCTATGTGCCTCTTAAATTCTTCCTAAACTTTCAGAATAGGGCTTAAATGATATTTAATGGATGCATAATCCTTTTGCAGACCTTTTCACTGTGGATGCATTTCACTCATGGTGATTTATCTGCACAGATTTTACTTAAAGTATAGTTATATGCTAACTTCCATTCCATCTTCCTGTTGAGTAGATGCCACATTCTTTAAAGATTAATCACTGTCTCCGTTTTCTGCAACTCGAGTAGAGCACCCATCTACTTAAGAACTACATCAGGGGCTTTTGCATAAGTCCTCTGCAGTAGGGTGAATTTCATGATAAAAGAGAAGTTTAGAATATTTGAAGTGAGTTCACTTATAAACTGTTCTTTAAAAATCCTGTAATGGGGTGTCTCAGTGGTTCACAATCCTGCCACAAATAAGACAAAACATAAACTGGTTCTAAGAGGGAAATAATCTTGAACTATATCCACCAGAATGGTGCACCCAGAAGAATGATTTTTCTGCCAAGCACTTTTCCGTGTAAAAGAACCAAACTAAAATTAAAGATGAGGAAACTTTTGAGCATTTATGCCACTATTGAACATTTATGTCTCTCTGACTTGAGTGCTGGCATAAAAAGGTCTTTAGCATTAAAGGACCATCAGTTCCATTCTGCCTGGATACTGTTAATGGTTATTGTCAAGACTGTAACAAAATGTGTAAAGTGGGAAAAATTTGGGCTACAACAATTTAAATACATACTGACTTAGCAAGGGAACATATGAACTAGACTATTCTGATCCTACCTATATAACAGAACTACTGATGAAGTCTAGAGTCATAACATGAATATAATATCTACATCAGCATTCAGATCTTGACATTACAGATACATTGGCTGTTCCTCAAAGTGACTGGTCCTTGCAGTGAAAGTGAAGTGTCGGAAGGAAGCTACAGAATGAGACTTTGAAGTAATTACACACACACATAATAAAAATGAATGGTGTAAGAAATAAATACTGCTCAGTCCTTGGCTATGACAAGCAAAACAAAGATGAATAAAAGATCGCTTTTGGTGGTGGTGTTATGTCATTAATCTTTTAATTCTTACAGAAGATTAATGTCCTATCAGTTTGGGGCATAAAGTGAACCTATGTGGATATTTGGCAGGAGAATGAGAAGAATGCCAAAGGAAATCTAGTAATTTAACCAAGTGGCTAGGAGGGAGGTTAAGTTCAAAAACATTGCATCCGTTCCTTTGTCAAGCTTAGAGAGACAGAGTGGGTGAAGTAATATCTTTGATTGGACTAACTTCTGTTGGTGAATGAGACAAGCTTTTGAGCTTACACAGAGCTCTTCTTAGTTTGTATTTCTAGATCATGAAGGGTTTTTGGGGATTTGTAGTAATTCTGGACAAACCTCTAAATAACCTAGGCTTAGCTCAAATGAGGATCCTTATGCAAACCTTCAGACCATCCAAAAGATGTGGCTTGCGTCCCAGGCCTGGTCTATACTAGAGGGTTTTTTTTTTTTAAACTGGGATAACTTGAACTTTGGTTATTTTTGGTTATTGGTGCATCATGTTTACGCTAGTGGCTTCCACTGGTTCAACAACCTTGGTGTAACTACACTGGTGCAAAAAACCCCAGCATAGATAAGATCCTAATCTCATAAAAGTGTGCATATGAAATTATCATATGTTATCAGTATTTTTTCTGGTAAATGTGTGTATTTCAAGCAAATGTGAGGTGGGGAAAAAGAGGTTCCTTTTGGGGAAGGTAAGACACCTCCCAGGTAAATGTCTGGAGTAGGGGGTAAGATCAGGCAACCACCAAGGTGGAGGTAAAGAGGAACATGCAACAATAAGTGTGAGGGTACTAAGATAGGTGTAACAATGCAAAGGTGATTGTGTAATGTTAATAAGAATGACTAACCTATTACCATTGTTAAACCACTGAACATACACATTGTGCATTAGATGTTTCCAGAAGACAGAATAAAGACAGGTTGAGTTAGCTGCTTATTAAATTAACAGATGCTGTGCTTTTTATCTCCACCGAACCTAATTTCTGAACAACTACTAAACAATTAAGAGGGGCAACCACCAATGAACACTGTAATTCAAGGGGATTAAGGAAACCCACTGTGGCTGGGGAAGAGAAAGTTTTAGCATGGATACTTTAGTTGGGTAAGAGGAAAGGAGCACAAGAAAGAAGCCACTTCTAATTTTTTCTGTGAGGCCTGTTAATTTTAATTTTTTGCTTGAGACGCAATTCATATATATTCATGCCCTTCTATCTCTGCCTGCATAGAACACAATTTCTCTCTACACTAATTACTCCAGTATATAACTTTTGAATACACCACCCATGAGGCTACCTCCACTACATTTCCACTGTTTGGTTGCATTTATATCGCTAACACCATTTTAACCAGTGTTTGTTCATGTATGTTGAACTGTCCCATCTTTTCATTTTCCCTGCTTATTGTAGTAACCCTTTTCACCTTTCCCCACTTTTAAATTTCTATACTGATCCCATCTCTTATTTCTTACCGCCCAGTTTGGGGACCACTTCCACTTCCTCTCTTTTCTAGTCTCAGGAACTAAATGTAAGGCCAGATAAAATGTATTAGCAAATATATTGCAATTTAGTTGCAGAAATTTTGCAAAGAGAACGTGTCTTGCCTGCTTCCTGTATGCTGTTTGTGAACTGAATGGAGAATATGACTCAGCACATCTGTATGTTTTATTTGGGCATCTGCCCAGTTAAAAGTTTGACTGAAGCTTTTTTTATTCAATTGTAATGGAATAAACTGATCAAATAGCGTCAAGAAGACTGTTTTTTAACGTTTGCCTGAAGGATGCAACCCCAACTATTTTAAACAGGCTGATAACTTCTGGCCAGTCGTGTTTATGAATTCTCTCTGCAGATGAATTACTGGGAGGTCGGGAGAAGGCACAGAAATTGCAGTTGCAATAGATGAAAAAATTTGACAAATTAATCATGCCGAATTCATTAGGACACTCTCGAAAAGCCTTCATTAACTAATACTCTCCCCCAGTGATAGTCATTTACATTCTGTCTGGATTTTAGCGCTCCCAAAATGGATTCCAATATCTCTCTCACACACACTCACTCTCACTCTCACTCACACACATTTTACTGTATTTAGAAAAAAATAACAGTGGCTGCTGTTTGGTGAGTTAACCCAGTGAACTTTCTCTCTCATTTACCTTAGTGGGGCTGGAGAGCAAATTTAATTCTGACTCACAAATTTCCTTTCCTCATAATGTATCTAAACCATTGAAGTAATGGCTTCAGTTAAAGCTGAAATTTTGAAATACCAGCATTAGCCCCTCTGTTACAAGGGGAAAAGTGGGGGAAAAAAAGCATAGGACTCAGCTAACATTATTATTTATTTATACTCACTTAAAACTGCCATAGCACTTACAATGTGCTAGGAGTTATACAAAAATAGAGGAAGAGATGGCCCCTGCTCTAAGGAGCTTACAGTCTAAAAAAACCTAACCAACGAAACAAAACCAAAACAAGCCACAAGAATGAGGGAAAAGAGAGACAGCTTACAGCCAAAGTGGCAGGGCAATAACAGCCATATTTCTTGTTAGTTCAGTTTGCTTTGTTCTATATTATGTAGAGAACTCTTTCCATACCTGCTAGTGGTGGCCAGTGAGATTAGTAGGATGTGCTTAATAAACAAGATATATTAAAAGCAGTAAGGATCCATTCTATGAAAATATTTAAGCCCCCCTCTCACCCACAATATACTTTGGTTGGTAAGGTTTCTATTTTTTCCAGTCCAATTCTATTTTATACACTTGTGCATGTCATTTAATTACATATGAGAGAACCTAAAAGTGTTCAGGTTCAGGGTTTAGCCTAGCCTGAGAGTGTGAAGTGATGATACTTTCCCAGCAGAGCCAATGTTTGGGGATGGGATAGTGGCTGGTCTGAAAAGATCAAACACAAGGAAAGCAGATCACTCCTCACTCTGTGGGATGGACTCTTCTATTGGAGTGGCACCATGTTATGATGTGCAATACAATTCTCAAATTCAAACCTGTGATATTTTGCTTTACTGAAGTTGGTCTGATTTGAATCTGTCTTTTGCCCAGCTTGAATAATGCTTTTACTTTAAACACTTTATTTCTCTGTCTGCATGTTCTAAAGAAGCCATGTTTTCTCATCTGTTGACATAACAATAGATAAAAGAATGGTATCTGCCCCTGCTCACTCTTTCATCTTATTCATAATTAACTGAGTTCTTCTGAAGCTTAATCATAAGCAGACAGAGAGAGAATTTTAGACCATGGTATACCATGATACTATATTTTTATATAATTTTGAATCAGACTGAATCTTTGTCCTTGCTTCCATAAATGAAGAGTGCAGATGTCTAATATGGAAGACTTTTAACAAAGTTTACTTTCAGGAAGGTGGGACACTTTATGGTCATTGCTGTATGCATGATTCTTCCATCTGTCACTATCCACATACATACTTATACCTTCGGCAGCCGGAGGCAGCAACAGAAGTACTTCTAGATCAAAGGAATTTTTACCACTGCTGGCCTTATTTAACTTTCTCATTAAAGAGTCTTCCATCATGCAGATTTCCTTTACTAGTCAGAGGAAGATTGTGTATATTATTGCTCTTCCACTCAGAGTGGATGACTGTAAACCCTTTATTTGATACAATATTTCACAGTTTCTCTGATGCTGTCAGACGCAGCCTGGCTGCGGCAGTCTTTTGAGCTGTTGATGCTGATTCTGTCCATTTTGCTTTCTAAGCCTTCTTTCAAATGAGCATGTACAGTTTCTGATGCATCAGACAGACTGTCATGACCAGGTCATGGGCAGCCAGACCTAGCAGTCAGTGCCAGAGACCCCACTAAAAGGACAGGAGTTGAGAATCAGCTCGGTCAGATACCAGGAGATCAAAAGCAGGAGAAAAACTGGGGACAGAACCATGAGTTGGCAAGCAGAGTCAGGGTACCACGGTATCAGAGGCAGGAGACAAACTGGAGATCAGAACCATGAATCAAATGCCAGGAGTCATGCCGTGTCAGGATGCCAGGAAATCATGCTGGGGAAGCAGAAGCTGCCAATGATTAGGGGAAAATACAGTTTGGTGTGATCCATTCCCTGCATTATTTCTCTGTGTCCCTGAATAATGGCCTCCAGGGGGTTAGTCTCTGCCTAGACTCAAAGACAGTGGGGAGCAGTCAATAGTTGCAATCATGTCCAGTGTAGCCATGTGTTGCAGGGCAATCTGAAGGGCCTGAGCTATAGCTGCATCCATAAAATTCTCTGCTGTACCCAAATTGATGCGGGCCTGTCGGAGGGGAATCTGTTGCTGGGGTCCCACAGGATGTGCAGCTGGATAGGCACCTGCAAATGGGGCTCAGGCTATGAGTGAGGATTAGAGTACAGGGAAATTCTCTTCTATCAAGGACCAGGCCAATTTCCCCCACCACGCCTGGACTGGCTTATTTTCCCCAAGCTCCTTGGTGTTTGTGGCAGGCTGAGATGGCATGGCCAGGTTCACTGCAGTGGAAGTGCACGTGATGCTGACAGCACTGTTCTTTGTCTTCAGGAGGGAGCTGCTTGCATGGGTTCAGCCAGTAATACAGCAGGTAAGGTCATGGTATAAGCATAGAGGGACTGCAGGGAACCTCTTTTCTCCTCTCTTTTCTCTCTCACAGCTGATCATCAGTGCAGATGGGCACAAGGGCATCTCTACACAGGCCAGTTCATCTTTAATCTCTTCCTGCAAGCCCCACTAGAACTGGTATAGCTACCCTGTTTCAATCCACTCTCTATCCACTGTGAGGCAGCAGAAGTGTGACACATGGGATGCCACTGAGCCTTGCCCCTGCTGGAGTCTCCTCAGGGTGGCCTTGGCTGTTCAAGCTCGGTGTGGGTCATCAAAGATGGTTGATATTGACTGGAGAAAGACATCCCAGTTTGAAAGTACCAGGCTGTGGCTTTCCAGCAGGTGGGAGGCCCAGTCTAATGCATCTCCTGTCAGCAGGTTACTTACCAAGATGACTTTGACTGGTCAGAAGCATATATTTTGGGATGCAGCATTGGTTCATGAATGTCTGGAACCACAGGTGGTTCTCCTAGAACCATTTGGGCAAGGGTATTTCAGGCCCCTTTTCAGGGGAAAGTGCTGCAGGCTGTGTGTGCAGCACAGTATTCTCACTTGCCCCTGCAGTCACTTGTTTTCCCCAATCAGCTCAGCAACTTCAGCCTGCAGTGCTTGATTATCTGCTGGAGGCAAGTCCTATGCTTCCGGTGGCTGTGGTGGTACTACTGGGTCCATCCTCCTTGCACCAGGCTCCGTCCCATAGTGGTCTGAACAAGCTGTGTAAGCTGGGTCATGGGCAGCCAGATCTAGTGGTCAGAGCCGGAGTCCACACTAACAAGACAGGAGTTGAGAGTCAGCTGCGTCAGTGTCCTGGGAGGTCAGAAGCAGGAGACAAACTTGAGATCAGAACCATGAGTTGGGAACTAGAGTCAGGCAGGGTCTGGATACCAGTGGGTCAGAGGCAGCAGACAAACTGGAGATCAGAACTATGAATCAGATGCCAGGAGGCATGCCGACCAGAACAGGGAGACCCCATCTATTCAGACAGCTTCCTGGTCCTGCTGCTGACTTAATTAGGGCCAGCTGGTCAGTAAGCTGCTCTGGGACTCTGCCAATAGGTGGAGCTGCAAATAGGTGGAGCCTCAAACTGGGGCCGGGCTTCATGGGTCCTGTCAGCAGGCTGCCAGGTGGAGGGTTGAAATCTGGCTGTTTCCCGTGAACACTGTAGACTTCGGTTCAAGACAGACTTGGCTTGGTCATGGACAGAGCTGCAGAGAAGGAAGAAGGAGATTTAGCCCACAGCATTTATTTTTCTTTGTCTCATTACCGCTATTGGTAATGAGACCTGACTCACTGCTGAGGCAAATTAATATGGTTTCTCAGAAGACAAAAGGAATAGTTGTATATAAGCTGCAATCTCTTTCCTTGTCTTTCCTTGTCCATTCCTTTATTTGCAAGTTCAGGCTAGTTTTGTATTAAATGTTGGTGGCACTTGGATTACCAAGCTACCACTTGAATTACACAAGGAAGGAAAGGCATTTCGGCAGTTAACTGTCACATCCTCTGGTGCATGGGTACATATTCCAAATGTTTAGAAACCCTACCACACACTTGTAGTTATGGAAGCATTTAGAAGTCACATGCTAAACAGAGGACATTGACTAGTGTAAGCTAATGACATAACATTTGATTGCTAAAATAAAAGTTACAAAATAAGAGTATGTCTACACTACGGAATTAGGTCGAATTTATAGAAGTCGTTTTTTTAGAAATCGGTTTTATATATTCGAGTGTGTGTGTCCCCACAGAAAATGTTCTAAGTGCATTAAGTGCATTAACTCGGTGGAGTGCTTCCACAGTACCGAGGCTAGAGTCGACTTCTGGAGTATTGCACTGTGGATGGCTATCCCACAGTTCCCGCAGTCTCCGCTGCCCATTGGAATTCTGGGTTGAGATCCCAATGCCTGATGGGGCTAAAACATTGTCGCGGGTGGTTCTGGGTACATATCGTCAGGCCCCCCTTCCCTCCCTCCCTCCGTGAAAGCAAGGGCAGACAATCGTTTCGCGCCTTTTTTCCTGAGTTACCTGTGCAGACGCCATACCACGGCAAGCATGGAGCCCGCTCAGGTAACCATCACCGTATGTCTCCTGGGTGCTGGCAGACGCGGTACTGCATTGCTACACAGTAGCAGCAACCCATTGCCTTGTGGCAGCAGACTGTGCAATACGACTGGTAGCCGTCATTGTCATGTCCAAGGTGCTCCTGGCCACATCGGTCAGGAGCGCCTGGGCAGACATGGGCGCAGGGACTAAATTTGAAGTGACTTGACCAGGTCGTTCTCTTTAGTCCTGCAGTCAGTCCTATTGAACCGTCTTATGGTGAGCAGGCAGGCGGTACGGATTGCTAGCAGTCGTACTTTACCATCTTCTGCCGGGCAGGCAAGAGATGAGGATGGCTAGCAGTCATATTGTACCATCTTCTGCCGGGCAGGCAAGAGATGAGGATGGCTAGCAGTCGTATTGTACCATCTTCTGCCGAGCAGCCATGAGATGTGGATGCATGCAGTCCTTCTGCACCGTCTGCTGCCAGCCAAAGATGTAAAAGATAGATGGAGTGGATCAAAACAAGAAATAGACCAGATTTGTTTTGTACTCATTTGCTTCCCCCCCTCCCCTGTCTAGGGGACTCATTCCTCTAGGTCACACTGTAGTCACTCACAGAGAAGGTGCAGCGAGGTAAATCTAGCCATGTATCAATCAGAGGCCAGACTAACCTCCTTGTTCCAATAAGAACAATAACTTAGGTGCACCATTTCTTATTGGAACCCTCCGTGAAGTCTTGCCTGAAATACTCCTTGATGTAAAGCCACCCCCTTTGTTGATTTTAGCTCCCTGAAGCCAACCCTGTAAGCCATGTCATCAGTTGCCCCTCCCTGTGTCAGAGCAACGGCAAACAATCGTGCATCTGATTTGAGAGTGCTGTCCAGAGCAGTCACAATGGAGCACTCTGATGGGGCTAAAACATTGTCACGGGTGGTTCTGGGTACATATCGTCAGGCCCCCCTTTCCTCCCTCCCTCCGTGAAAGCAAGGGCAGACAATCGTTTCGCGCCTTTTTTCCTGAGTTACCTGTGCAGACGCCATACCACGGCAAGCATGGAGCCCGCTCAGGTAACCGTCACCCTATGTCTCCTGGGTGCTGGCAGACGTGGTACTGCATTGCTACACAGCAGCATCAACCCCTTGCCTTGTGGCAGCAGACGGTACAGTATGACTGGTAGCCATCATCGTCATGTCCGAGGTGCTCCTGGCCACATCGGCCAGGAGCGCCTGGGCAGACATGGGCGCAGGGACTAAATTTGGAGTGACTCGACCAGGTCATTCTCTTTAGTCCTACAGTCAGTCCTATTGAACCGTCTTATGGTGAGCAGGCAGACAATATGGATTGCTAGAAGTCCTATTGCATCATCTTCTGCCGGGCAGCCATGAGATGTGGATGGCATGCAGTCCTTCTGCACCGTCTGCTGCCAGCCAAAGATGTAAAAGATAGATGGAGTGGATCAAAACAAGAAATAGACCAGATTTGTTTTGTACTCATTTGCTTCCCCCCCCCCACCCCCGTCTAGGGGACTCATTCCTCTAGGTCACACTGCAGTCACTCACAGAGAAGGTGCAGCGAGGGAAATCTAGCCATGTATCAATCAGACACCAGACTAACCTCCTTGTTCCAATAAGAACAATAACTTAGGTGCACCATTTCTTATCGGAACCCTCCGTGAAGTCCTGCCTGAAATACTCCTTGATGTAAAGCCACCCCCTTTGTTGATTTTAGCTCCCTGAAGCCAACCCTGTAAGCCGTGTTGTCAGTCGCCCCTCCCTCCATCAGAGCAACGGCAGACAATCGTTCCGCGCCTTTTTTCTGTGCGGACGCCATACCAAGGCAAGCATGGAGGCCGCTCAGCTCACTTTGGCAATTAGGAGCACATTAAACACCACACGCATTATCCAGCAGTATATGCAGCACCAGAACCTGGCAGAGCGATACCGGGCGAGGAGGCGACGTCAGCGCGGTCACCTGAGTGATCAGGACATGGACACAGATTTCTCTCAAAGCATGGGCCCTGCCAATGCATGCATCATGGTGCTAATGGGGCAGGTTCATGCTGTGGAACGCCAATTCTGGGCTCGGGAAACAAGCACAGACTGGTGGGACCGCATAGTGTTGCAGGTCTGGGACGATTCTCAGTGGCTGCGAAACTTCCGCATGCGTAAGGGCACTTTCATGGAACTTTGTGACTTGCTTTCCCCTGCCCTGAAGCGCATGAATACCAAGATGAGAGCAGCCCTCACAGTTCACAAGCGAGTGGCGATAGCCCTGTGGAAGCTTGCAACGCCAGACAGCTACCGGTCAGTTGGGAATCAATTTGGAGTGGGCAAATCTACTGTGGGGGCTGCTGTGATGCAAGTAGCCCACGCAATCAAAGATCTGCTGATATCAAGGGTAGTGACCCTGGGAAATGTGCAGGTCATAGTGGATGGCTTTGCTGCAATGGGATTCCCTAACTGTGGTGCGGCCATAGACGGAACCCATATCCCTATCTTGGCACCGGAGCACCAAGCCGGCGAGTACATAAACCGCAAGGGGTACTTTTTAATAGTGCTGCAAGCTCTGGTGGATCACAAGGGACGTTTCACCAACATCAACATGGGATGGTCGGGAAAGGTACATGCTCACATCTTCAGGAACTCTGGTCTGTTTCAAAAACTGCAGGAAGGGACTTTATCCCCAGACCAGAAAATAACTGTTGGGGATGTTGAAATGCCTATATGTATCCTTGGGGACCCAGCCTACCCCTTAATGCCATGGCTCATGAAGCCATACACAGGCAGCCTGGACAGTAGTCAGGAGCTGTTCAACTACAGGCTGAGCAAGTGCAGAATGGTGGTAGAATGTGCATTTGGACGTTTAAAGGCGCGCTGGCGCAGTTTACTGACTCGCTTAGACCTAAGCGAAACCAATATTCCCACTGTTATTACTGCTTGCTGTGTGCTCCACAATATCTGTGAGAGTAAGGGGGAGACGTTTATGGCGGGGTGGGAGGTTGAGGCAAATAGCCTAGCTGCCAGACACCAGGGCAGTTAGAAGAGCACAGGAGGGCGCGGTACGCATCAGAGAAGCTTTGAAAACCAGTTTCATGACTGGCCAGGCTATGGTGTGAAAGTTCTCTTTGTTTCTCCTTGATGAAACCCCCCGCCCCTTGGTTCACTCTACTTCCCTGTAAGCTAACCACCCTCCCTTCCTCCCTTCGATCATTGCTTGCAGAGGCAATAAAGTCATTGTTGCTTCACATTCATGCATTCTTTATTCATTCATCACACAAATAGGGGGATGACTACCAAGGTAGCCCAGGAGGGGTGGTGGAGGAGGGAAGGAAAATGCCACACAGCACTTTAAAAGTTTACAACTTTAAAATTTATTGAATGCCAGCCTTCTTTTTTGGGGGGCAATCCTCTGTGGTGAAGTGGCTGGTTGGCCGGTGGCCCCCCCACCGCGTTCTTGGGCATCTGGGTGTGGAGGCTATGGAACTTGGGGAGGAGGGCGGTTGGTTACACGGGGCTGTAGTGGCAGTCTGTGCTCCATCTGCCTTTGCTGCAGCTCAACCATACACTGGAGCATACTGGTTTGGTCCTCCAGCAGCCTCAGCATTGAATCCTGCCTCCTCTCATCACGCTGCCGCCACATTTGAGCTTCAGCCCTGTCTTCAGCCCGCCACTTACTCTCTTCAGCCCGCCACCTCTCCTCCCGGTCATTTTGTGCTTTCCTGCACTCTGACATTATTTGCCTCCACGCATTCGTCTGTGCTCTGTCAGTGTGGGAGGACAGCATGAGCTCAGAGAACATTTCATCACGAGTGCATTTTTTTTTTCTTTCTAATCTTCACTAGCTTCTGGGAAGGAGAAGATCCTGTGATCATTGAAACACATGCAGCTGGTGGAGAGAAAAAAAGGGACAGCAGTATTTAAAAAGACACATTTTATAAAACAGTGGCTACACTCTTTCAGGGTAAACCTTGCTGTTAACATTACATACATAGCACATGTGCTTTCGTTACAAGGTTGCATTTTGCCTCCCCCCACCGCGTGGCTACCCGCTCAACCCTCCCCCCTCCCCGTGGCTAACAGCGGGGAACATTTCTATTCAGCCACAGGCAAACAGCCCAGCAGGAACGGGCTCCTCTGAGTGTCCCCTGAAGAAAAGCACCCTATTTCAACCAGGTGACCATGAATGATATGTCACTCTCCTGAGGATAACACAGAGAGATAAAGAACAGATGTTGTTTGAACGCCAGCAAACATACACTGCAATGCTTTGTTGTACAATGATTCCCGAGTATATGTTACTGGCCTGGAGTGGTAAAGTGTCCTACCATGAAGGACGCAATAAGGCTGCCCTCCCCAGAAACGTTTTGCAAAGGCTTTGGGAGTACATCCAGGAGAGCCGCGAATGCCAGGGCAAAGTAATCCTTTCACATGCTTGCTTTTAAACCATGTATAGTATTTTAAAAGCTACACTCGCCGGAGGTCCCTTCTCCGCCTGCCAGGTCCAGGAGGCAGCCTTGGGTGGGTTCGGGGGGTACTGGCTCCAGGTCCAGGGTGAGAAACAGTTCCTGGCTGTCGGGAAAAGCGGTTTCTCCGCTTGCTTGCTGTGAACTATCTACAACCTCATCATCATCATCTTTCTCGTCCCCAAAACCTGCTTCCATGTTGCCTCCATCTCCATTGAAGGAGTCAAACAACACGGCTGGGGTAATGGTGGCTGAACCCCCTAAAATGGCATGCAGCTCATCATAGAAGCGGCATGTTTGGGGCTCTGACCCGGAGCAGCCGTTCGCCTCTCTGGTTTTCTGGTAGGCTTGCCTCAGCTCCTTCAGTTTCACGCGGCACTGCTTCGGGTCCCTGTTATGGCCTCTGTCCTTCATGCCCTGGGAGATTTTGACAAAGGTTTTGGCATTTCGAAAACTGGAACGTACTTCTGATAGCACGGATTCCTCTCCCCATACAGCGATCAGATCCCGTACCTCCCGTTCAGTCCATGCTGGAGCTCTTTTGCGATTCTGGGACTCCATCATGGTCACCTCTGCTGATGAGCTCTGCATGGTCACCTGCAGCTTGCCACGCTGGCCGAACAGGAAATGAGATTCAAAAGTTCGCAGTTCTTTTCCTGCCTACCTGGCCAGTGCATCTGAGTTGAGAGTGCTGTCCAGAGCAGTCAAAATGGAGCACTCTGGGATAGCTCCCGGAGGCCAATACCGTCGAATTGTGTCCACAGTACCCCAAATTCGAACCGGCAAGGCCGATTTAAGCACTAATCCCCTTGTCAGGGGTGGAGTAAGGAAATCGATTTTAAAAGCCCTTCAAGTCGAAATAAAGGGCTTCATCGTGTGGACGGGTGCAGGTTTACATCGATTTAACGCTGCTAAATTCGACCTAAAGTCCTAGTGTAGACCAGGGCTAAGACGAGTAGGGCATGTGCATGGCTCAGTGAATGGATGAGACACATTCTTTAAAAGACCTTTGATGGCCACTGAGAAGAAAAAGCACTGATGGACCCAGCTCTTCATCAACAGTGAGGAAACTGTCTGAAAGCTTGGAGTCAAGTTTCATGGAGTTTGGTCAGGATGCAACTGGGAGCATGGATTCATTGTGTGAAAAGAGACTACATTCATTTATCTGGCTGAGATTAAAAAGAAAGTCAATGTCACAGCACAGAAATCTCAGGGGATGGGGGTGAAAGCTATTGATCCTAAAAACATTGCTCTGGTCTTGAAAACATAGCAGTTGATTGCCGAAAAAAAGCATTTGAGCACAGGATGGACAGGATGAAAAATAAATCTAGAATTCTGAACGTTAAGATGGTTGGTGCCCCAGAAGTATCTGCAGAGTTGTTGCACTTTCCCCACCTCCAAATGGCTTAGTGTGTTGGATTGCTGAGATTAATTTTGCATTATTTTATCCAGTTTTGCATTTGTAAGGAGCTTTATCTGCATCCCCTTCTTCTTTATGTCTATGCTTTTTAAACTACACATTTGATTAAATGAATTTCAACAAGTATTTTTGTACAGATATGAAGGATCCAAAATATTGATATTTCTAGGTTAAATGCAGGAGCTCCTGAAAAGGAGAGAGAGTTTTTCTGCAGTTTAGAGAATTCTGTGAGCTGGAATACAGTGTTTGTTGTCCTTAATCAGGCCAGGCTTTCTGGAGATGAGAGGATTGTCCATCCCGAAGTTTATGCTGGTTTCTGTCAGTGCATATCCCACAACATAACAGGAGGTTGCAGCAGTATAGTGTTGCTTCACCCTCCTTTGTCCTGGAAGTTGGCAGGGGACAGTACCTCTGAGACATGGGTAGTACTATCTCAGAAGGGAGTTTGGCTATGACATTTCTATATGAAGTTTCTAGGGAAGTTCAAGATTGCTTACAATGATAAGAAACCAAGGCCAAGGAGGGGCAGGGTTCTAGTAGAACCACCTCCTCTCTTTTGAGCTGAATTGCCTCAGAAGGAAGTTCATGTAATTGAATTCCAGAGGGAATACCCCCATTGGATACTTTAGCAAAGATGCCAATTTATCTGAATAGACTAAGGTGTGTTAAACACTTTATTATTTTTAAGAGCAGTACTGATGTTTAGTACGTGCTGTATTTTGGAAAGGCTTTTTGTATGGAAGGGTTTTTTTCTTCAAGATATGACGTAGTGGCTAATATTTTAGCCACATTACAACAATATTGGATTCTAAGAGATGCATATTAATATTAAGATTCTGATGACTTACACCAAAGTTTAAAGCCTAGAAAGCATATGAAGTAAACAAAAATCTAAATATATATGTGACTTTTTATTGGTATTATCAACTTGTAAATCACAAAGACTTAACATTAACAATTAAGATAAAACATCAACAATTTCTAGAAAGCACAATAAACATTTCAAAGCAGAAAATGTAATGAAAGAAGAATTACACTTGAATATTTGATAGTGCTTTAGTTTCAAGAACACAACCAGATTTGAAGCTTATTCCCTTTATTGAGTAGTCTGAAAATGTAAGATAAATGTGTTACTTTTTATATTTTTGGTATGACTACTGTGGTGTGTCTTCTTCAAACACCTCATTTCTGAAAAAAAAGCCTCTTAGTCGAATGACATTGTCAACTTTGGATCAGATAAAATCTTCAGCTATCTATCTTGGCTTCCACGAGATATAAATTGGTGTAAGGTATCTTTAGCCCCACTCCATGTAATTTATTTTTCTGGTCTGATGGAGCCTTGTCCAGTTTTTTTTAGCATAGAAGAAAGACTGAGTTTTAATTGATTGACCTCATATTTTTTTCAGATGTGTTTAAGACAAGCATTGTGTTCCATTTTTAGGGCATGGTCTGGTGTAACCTTCACTTTCTCTTTATTTATCTCTGAATATTACATGCATTTAGGGCCTGATCAACTTCAGTGGGCATTGAAATAGGGCCTGAAGGCTCCATTATATCGTACATGGACTACTCCCATCTAGGTGTTAGGAATCCCAGCCATTTATAGAATCAGAGAAGATTAGGGTTGCAAGAGACCTCAGGAGATCATCTAGTCCACCCCCCTGCTCAAAGCAGGAGCAACCCCAACTAAATCATCCCAGCCAGGCTTTTCTTCCATCATGTGGTGCTATTTGCCTATTCAACCCACAGAAACAGAATGAAACCCTGCCTCCCCCCACACCCCAAAAAAAGATAATCTTGCTTGACTTGCACTGGCTTATAGTCCTTAGTGTTTCCTCCCAGCCTCCTGTTAGTGTAGCTCCAGACAAATGTTCAGCACTGGTTGCTGGCCATGGAACTCCATTTAAGGGGGGGGATTCCACATTGTTAAGGGGAAAGATAGGTAAATTAATTTTGACTGGTTCAGTGGTCCTCCAGTTTGATGAAACCCAAAGGCTATATCTGCACTGCATTGTAAATCAGGATCTGTGTGGCCTGGGCTTGTGAACTTGGTGTTCCCAAGTCTGTGCTTGAACGTCCACAATGCATTTTTAAACTGGAGTTACATTGCTGGGTCTCACAACTGGGATAAAGCATCCATACTACACTACATAGACCTTCTGATTCAGGTCTGTGGCTTGAGCTGTGTCCATGACGCAAAATGACAGGGCTAGGATCTGAGTCACAGCAGGACTCTGGCTTTGATCCTCCACCTTCCACAGGAGGGTGCTAGGATGCAGGTCCTGAGTGCTTGCTAATCTGAATCATACTGATTTGTGTGTGAACGGAAGTGGGGCTTGGGCTCAAACCTGAGTCAGAACCTGGGCTTGGTGTGCAGTGTAAACATACCCAAACCTACAGAATGGCTTCCATAGGCCTGGGGAAGGGAAGAATGAATAGTGATTACTGGAGAACAGTTCCATTTTGCAGCAACTCTTGAGGTTTCAAAATTGATTTTTTTTTAGCGTTGGAAGGGAAACAAAACCTTTCAAATATTTTTGCAAAAAACAAGAGTGAGTGTGTAGCCTGGTGATTAGGGCACTAGCCTGAGAGACCCAGCTTCAAGTCCCTACTCAGTCTGATTCAGAGCAGAGTTTTTCATCCTAGATCAATCTGAATCAGGAAGAGCAGGGGCTTGAAGAACCTGGGTCTCCCCCATCCCAGGCCAGTGCCCAGTCTAGACAGTACAAGAGAGTCTCTTCCCAGACCAAAGTTTTGTCACAACTAGTATGTTTCCACAAGATGTTTCAGCTTCCATGAAACAGAGTATTTTGGCAATATTTTATTTAGTAGAAAACGTTCTGACTAGCTCTGAGGAAGATGCTGGGAAGATGGCACTTCTTTCTTCATACCCAGAGCTGAATCCCCATGCCTCTGCTAAGGAAGTAGAGGGTTACTATCTAGCCTGTGCTATATTAATGCTCAGCTCAGGGTTTTTGGTTGTACCGGTGTGTAATAAATAGGTTCCTCTCTTGCTCTGCGATCTTATATATTCAAAAATTGAAGCTCATATAGGCTTAACTGATTTTACAAATATACTCTTGTTACTAGGATTTCTATGTTTATTAAGTAGATATCTAGCTATTTGATATTTAACACTCCTCAGAACAAAACTGTCTGAAAAGACTTTGCAAAGAGAGTGGATTTTTAGCACTATTAAAGGTTAAAAAATACAGAGGAGTTTTCCTCCTACCCATTCTCATTAGTCTTTTTCATATCCTGAGTCTCAATCCAGAATCTTCCTTGTTTCTTTGAATTCTGCTATATAACTATATCAGATGAGCTTGCCACTGAGAAATTACCCCAAGGCATTTTTATTTTGGACTTAAAGTTTTATTTTGTCATTTATTCCTATTAGCAATCATTAAGCAATTTAATAATTATAAGCCTCATTAGTATTTTAATGTGACTAGTAGCCATCACAAAGTGTAATTAAATTAGTTTTATTGTATGATATTTTGAAGCTGTGATTAAGTTTTACTGTTCTTTGAAGAATAAACCTATACAGATCACTGTTCAAAAACAGTCTTGTTAATGTATGAGGAGTCTGTGAAATAGACATATGCAGAAAAAAGGGGAAAAATTCCCAACCGAGGTTAATCACACAAGAAGAAAAATCAAATGTTTCTGCTGCCATCAGTTCCAGGGTTAGCAATTTATTCTTGGTGCTAGCAGTAGGTCTGTTTAACACCATTCATTGTGAGTAGCTTTGCATAGTCTGTTTTTAATGTTTAGAAATGGCCCCTAGATGCTGTGGTGATCAGTGCTTTATAAATCCAGAACAGAATCCTGTAGTTCTTAATCAGACAAAACTCCCTTTGAGTTCAAATGGAATTTCACCACAATAAGAACTGCAGAGTATGGGCCTATATAATTGCTAAATATTATTATTATATTGATCAATCGGGCTACTCAAGAGAGAAGGAATGCAGTAGCATCAGGCCAAATTGTGCCCCTTTGATCTGCTGGGGTAGAGGAGCTCCATGGTCTGAAGAGCTGTATGAAGTGGAGAAAGTAGTGGGTGATCCACTGGCTATGCCCAATGCTGTTTTTTCCACCTCTGTCCCCATTGCATGCAGTGAGAATCCTCCTTTTTAAGAAGGAAAATTTCTAAAAATCCACAGCAGAGTAATCCTTGGCACTAGCACTCCATTAACCCTTCTCTTTGGGCATCTGCATGATCTGCAATTAATCCTGCCCAGCTGGTAATCCCCTGGTTATTGCCCTGGGTATTAACTTCCAAGGGGGCATCTCAGTGCATTGCCACTCAGCCATGGTTTTTGTTTCTTTTGTTTTGCTCAGCCGCTCCAGGGGGAAGTGTGTGTGTGTGTGTGTGTGTGTGTGGTGCGAGAGAGAGAGAGAGAGAGAATATTTTCCACCTAGCCAGCAAAAGGCCTAGGGTTGACCCCGATGCTCTGGAGAGCTTTATTAGTTTGTCTGCTAAATACTCCCAAGATTCCATCTGTACTGAGCATGCTCCAATCTCTCACACCTCCTGTGTGCCAGACTGCATGCACCATCCCTACAGATCAACTGAGCATGCTCCATGACTGGAAGGGCTTTTCTGCAATTGCTCCTTTCAGTTACCAGTGGCACTGTGGTTCGAGGCACAGGAACTAAGAAGAGGGACATTGTCTCTCGGTCAGTGCTCTCCCTGCTGGTGAAAAGGATGCATGCAAAAGGAGGAATCATCCTGACTACAATGCAGAAAGGCTAGATGGAAGAAATGTGGGAGAAAGGTGCAGGGAGAGGAGCTCAGAGTGGGGAGGAGGGGAGGAGCAGAGGGTAAGGACCGGGGCAATGCCAGGGAGAGCAGTAAGGAAGGACAAGGAGTGGAGAAAGGGATGGACATGAGCCTGAGGGAGAGGGAGGAGTAACTGGGACATGAATAGAGGATTAAGAGTGGAGGTAGGGTCCAAGGAGGAGGAGGGAGGAACAGGGCAGGATCCAAGAAGTGCAGAGAGGGAAAGATGGTTGGAGACAAGAGACAGGAAAGGAGAGGGGGGACAACAGCAGAGAAGGGATGGGGCAGGAACTGGGTTGGGTGGATAGGAGCAGATGGGAACAAGGGCAGTCTGGGTGTGACAAGGTCATACAGGTCTTTGAGCACTTGAGAACACTCCTTTCCAGTCCCGGGAATGGAACCCAGGATTTCTCAATTCCTTTGCTGTTCACCAAATAGCTGTGAAACTATCGGCAAAGGGTGTGTCTCATCTTCCTCTATTAGCTTGCCCAACTTCAGATAACGGCTTTCTACTGCTACCAGTTACTCCATTAGCTCAAGTGGCAGAAATGTGTGCTGTGGTTATAACATGCTGATGATCCATGTGGAGTCAATAAAGTTCCATAAGTTGGAATATGTTTTTTCTCAATTTTCTTTTAAAAAAAGTAGGAAAGAATATTAACTTTGCAAAGGCAAGCACTCATAATTTAGGAGATGCCAGTATTAAGGTTGTCAATGCAACGCGTATCATAAAGCAACACACAAGAGGAAAAAATTAAGGTTGCACAGGCTAATTAAGGTTAACACGTGAGTACTTGACTTTGCAACCTTAACTTTGTTTCAAATTAGTTTTTCTGTACATAATAATTATTGGAATGCTCCAAAAGACATCATAGACACCGTCCTGTAGGAGATGGTTTAAGTTGAATTTTTCCAGTGTTTTACGTAAAGACAATTTAGTATTTGAAATATTAAATTATGCCATGATGTCTGACAAAATTTAGTTATAATTACACCAAACAGGATCTGTGCCAATCAAGCAAATCGATGGATCATTCATAAACTTAAGTAAGCATTACATTTTAAATTGGAAAAAGACCCTCCATTTATCTACTGGGGTCTTGGTCCAGCAAACACACACACATTTAACTGTAAGCATGTGATTAGTCCCACTGACTTCAATGGAACTACTCATGTTCTTAAAGTTAAATCTATGTATAAGTGTTTACAGCACCAGGGTCCTAGTCTGAAAAAAAAAAAAAAGCAATAGGCATGAACCAGTATAATTAACAACTTTATTTTAAACCAAAATCAGAATTCATTTAATGGATATTTTCTCTTAGCAGGTCCTGAATCTACTCACCCCACAGTATTCAGGTATTTACACATTAGAGCAGTGGTTCCCAAACTTTAACAACCTGTGAACCCGTTTCACTAAAATGTCAAGTCTCATGAACCCCCTCCTAAATATGAATATTTCCAGGGATTTTCTAGTTTACCTGAGTATAAATTTAAAAAGCAGTGATCTTGGAAATATACAATTTGTTTTTATGACATGCTTATTACACACTATTATTAATTATTCTTTATCATTACAGTATTTTTATTACATTATGAAAATGGCAACATTCTTTCAAGATCTCACTTTCGTAGCTTGTATCACTTCGAATAAGCCAATTATAAGACAAGGCTTCTATGTTTCATCAAGGAGTATCAGATATGAAACAATATGAAGGTATTTAAGAAGCCAACTCAAAGAGTTCCTCCTACACAAGCATTCAGGTCTTGCGCAGTCCAGGCAAACGACGCACGTTACAACAAAGCTTAAACTTGTTCTTCATAATAATTTTAAAACCAATACTAGCTGCCAATTTAATTTTAAAAACAGCAAAAAATATCCACCTCCCTTTCCATTTCTTATAAGGAGTCTTGAAGTTTAAATCTCCTCAGTGTGATAGATATGCTTGCTTTGGTCTGCTTAGCTCTTGGAAGTCCACGGGCTATGGGCTCCTGGCCCCGTGCTGCCCGGGATCCCCAGGGACAGTTCTGTCCACCGTTAGGGAATTTTTTTCCTGAGAATCCCCTGTAACATTTCATGAACCCCCAGGGGTTCATGAACCTCAGTTTGGGAACCACTGCATTAGAGGTTAAAATAAAGAGCTCTGCTCACACATTAGAGGTAAAAGAGAGTTCTCAATTTTTAGTTGCATTTTAAATGACTTTTGGTGAATTGGAAGTTTATTTACTAATGACAAGTACTTCTTTTAAAAAGACTTCAGATACACTTCTTGTATATTATATTTTGGTTATCCAAAATCTAATGCACTCAGATCCTAATTAAAAATGTCATTAAAATACTTTTGGATTTTTGCATACCTAATATTTACTGTGTACAAATGTTTGTTGTCCTAGAAGAAACCATAAATCCATAGCATATTTACAGTTAGGGATGACTTCAGAATTTGTGAGCAGAGTATCACAAAAACAAAGTGTTTAGAGATAGAGCATGGGGGGAAGTCAGTAGGTTGTCTATTACATACCCTTGCCAATGTAGGATTGTACCCAATAGTATGGTTCTAGAGCTTTAATAGCTCTTATTTAAATGACTCAAGTAATGGGACTATCTCTGCTTTACTTGGGAGACTTCACCACAATCTATTAGCCTAAAATTTTACCTAGTATTTAGCCAAAATGTTCCTTTTCTTAGTTTCATCCCATTAGTGTTACTTATATTCTGGAACCACATTTAGCAATTATTTTTCCTCTTTTGAAGTTTGTCTATATCTTTCACATACTTGCTGATATTTATGACAGTTTCTTTTTGGAACTTGTTTTAAACTTTGGTGTTGCTAGTATTGTAAAATGAATTTTGAAATGTCCTCAAGAGTATAACAAGATAGTTGTGTTTTCTGATGAATTGCTTTACAGAGAATGTAATTATGCATTTTACAGGATAGCAACTTGTATACCACATAAAGCACATGTTTACTTGTGGGAATTATGTGGTTTTGCTGTAATTATTAGAGACTATTGATTGTATTCCATTATGTTAATGTTTCCAAATTAAGCAATATGAAGCAATTATCTGCCATGCTGTATCTCAAAAGCCTTAGGGATATTATCTGCAATTTTCACTGGGGGCCTTTGTTCATAACACTTATAATTCACTTCATTGTGAGTTTTTCGTCTGATTGGAATCAGTGAATCTACACTGTAGATGAGATCTGAGGTGACAAAGGAGGAAATAATCCTTTTGGAGAAGGAAAGGGCTAATGGTAAAAGGCACAATGAACATTCAATTGGATTCTTAAACAAAAATACTTTTGCCCTTTCTTTTTAAGTCTGGCTACTTTAAGATAATCATAAACTGTGAGCAGCTATGACCACTTTACAAAAGAAGGATAATTTTAATGATGAGTCATTATAGTAATTGCTTCAGCATTTCCTGCTCTCTTTTCAAGGTAGCTTATTTTTAGCTATATAGTACTTTTATTGGCTACTGAAGTACTGTATCATCTGTTCAGTCTGGGAGAAACTATCAAAATAGAATAACTGAACATTAGGGGTGGAAGAACCAATAAGCTTCTGGCAATTATTTCCAGGACTGAGTCCCACTCAAGTTGTCCTGATTTTATTTTTTAAGAATAGTCCTACTTTAAAAATTTAGTAATATTATTTCTTGCATCTGTCATCTTCCAAACTTATCCCTGGCCACTTCCTCCATCTCTTTCATTATTTTCATTAGTATATGTACTGTGTGTTATTCCTTTATTTTTTACATTCTCCAATCCTAATTTATATTATCTGTTCTTTCATCTTTCTTTTGTTTCTTATTCTCTTTACTTGAGTTTTGTTTTGCTTCATTTTCTCTGCATATTTTTTCATCTCTGCTTTTATTTCTATTTCCCCCTACCTTTGTAGATTTTTTTTTGCTTCTCTTATTATCTTCTTCCTCTCACTGTTCTCTACCTTTCTTTTCTTTCTCTTTGTTCTATCATTCTTTGGATCTCTCACATGTCTGTATGGTACATCCTGTAGACAGGAAGAAATGGTTGACTGGTCACCCATTGCATGCATGAATACATGGGGTGGCCAATCATTCTCAACTTGTGTCTGTGCTGGAGTGAGTTGATATATATATATTTCCTTTTTAAAGAAATGAAGCTGACAACTTCTTACAGCAGTCAGACATTTAAAAATTATAATGAAGTGGAGGAGTTACATTTATGTTATGTGGTGGGCATAAGTGGTAACAATTTAATCGTCATTATTTGCCAACAGTTATTTCCAAGTATAGAGAAGTACTGTGTTACCGATGTCGCTGTATGGTTGATTTTTTCCAGAATCTTCCCCTTTATAGCAATGAAGGCTAGATCTAAGGGTGGAATTTTATTCCTAGGGAAGGAGAATGGTGAATAGCTTTCTCCAAGTATAGACTTAGGTAGGGAGCCCGGCGTGCATATGTCCCTATATTGTATTTAGAATCCAAAGAAGAATATCCTGCTGCTCTGCTTATCAAATGTAATACAGTATTTAATTGTCCATTGGTCACAATGTTAATTTCATTCCTTAATTTTTGTTATGATATTTGTTAATAGTGTTTCTTTTTTATCTCTTGGTTTGTATCTTGTTCATAAAAATAAGACACCATCCTTTAGATTATGGGCCTATTTGAACTGAGTTGGTGGCCTCAGTCCAGTTCCAAGCAGACAAGTGTTCCTCCACAATTGGCTTTAATATGATGGCCCTGATGGCAATCTGAGAGGCCAAAGATTGTATGAGCATGGAGACTGAATCATATTTTCACCCTTAGTGTTGCTACCATTCATTATTAGGTTATATGACTTGAATATACCACCTTTCTGCATCCTGAGGTGGGCTGGTGGGGACTGAGGCAGAAAGCTCTCAATACTAATTGGGCAGATGAGGGTTCATAGACAAGGCCAAGAAACAGCTGGTGTTAGGGCCAGGACATGGGTGGCCTATGGACATGGAGTGAACTGCTCAGTATCAGGGCCGAAAGTCAGAGATCAATCCATGGCCAGGCCAGGTCAAAGCTACAAAGTCAAAGTCTGTTACCAAATTGACAGTGTGAGGTGAGAATCAGGGTCTGGATGGACCACTGTCTTTCACAAAGGTCAGCAATGGTCTTAAGCCAGAGACACTAAACCAGGATCAGTGTCAAGAGCTAGGAGTCTGGGATCAAGGTGAGTCACAGTGAGGAATGGCAAGTGGGGTCTAAGACTGAAGAACATCAGAGTTTTGAATTGCTCAGATAACTCCCACAAAAGGCTTCCTTGTTGATATGGGGAGTGCTAGCTAATCAGGGAATCACAGAGAGCTGACGTTCATGCCACTTAAGGTGGGACTTCCTGCAAGGCTTAGCCTCTCATTTCCTGTTGGTGGCCCCTGTCTGGATCCCTGGCGGTGATGAAGAAGCAGCACCTGTCTCAACCCCCTACCCCCAGACCATGGTTCTAGGTTCATGGGTTCTTACAGCTGGAGCCTATTATCCTTTTTGGAATATATTAAAGGAGGGAAAGCCAGCTCCGGGGGTTGCTGGGCATGGATGGGTATAACCCAAGAACCTTTTAATGCCAGATGACAAAGGAGTAGAGGGGTTACAGGCTTCCCACAGGTCTGGTATGTACGTTCTAGTTTAGCAAAGATTATCTTGTGAGGTCTTGAAAAAAGCCAGTTTCATTCTGGTCATACATTTTGAAATGCATGTGCAAATACTATATAAGGAGTTATGTATACATACTGAAAATATGTTCTTAAAGGTCTGTAGGTATTGGTCACCAGCAAAGGTGAAAACCAGGTTTTTTGTCAGATGAGATGTGCATTCATCTATCTGTTCTGTTCACATCTAAATTGAATATTGTCTCATTCACAATGGCTTCACATCATCACTGAATGTAAATGAACAATACTAAGAACGTCAGACAGAGGAACTAACAACAGAGAGAGAGAGAGCAGGGTAGGAAAATCCTTATCTGGTGGGTGTACATCAAAGGTTTGCTGGACTGTATTTGCGGGGAGGGAGAGGAAGAGAAGACATCCAGGCATCCTTCTGAGAAAGTAAAAAGGCAGCCATTTGCTTCATGAAAAAGGAGTCACTGCAAGACTTGGCTGAAAAATGCTGAAGAGAAATCTGGGTAAGATAAACAGGAGGTTAACCTGTCTGTTAAGTTTAGTGTCTAGAAACTGTGTTATGATTTTGTTTTACATGTAACTATTTGTTTCCAATATTCTTACTCACCGTTACTTGAATCTTGAATCTTTGATCATAAATTTATGCTTGTTTTCACTATAAATATATCTAAAAGCTGTGATGTTAAGTCAGGTGGTGGTCCTGAGCTGAATCTTACATGCTGAACTGTTCTCTTACTTTAGGAACAGTGGGCCTGATAATTCTGTGAGTGTTCAGCGGATAAGGGGCTGGGCACTGCTGGGAATGCTCTGAGAATTCAGGACTGGTGTGTGCCTATCACTGCCTGTACAGAGAGAGCGAGGCCTGGAAGGTCTTATGTTGCCAGAGGCAGGTGGAATTCGGGGAGCTAATCCATAGCAGGCACAGACAAGGCTGCCTCATTCCAAGGGCAGTGAGGTCAACCCTGAGTACTCCAGGGACGCATCACAGGAGGCACTCCAAGCTGTATAGACAGTGAGCGGGTTTTGTTTCACACCATTAAACAAGACAGTGAAAGACTAGGTTAGCTTTCTGTTTTCTCTGTTTGGCTTTACTTTTGAAGAGGTGAAGGAACTCCATAAGTCTGGTCTTTCTATAAGCTTGCTCAAAAAGGCTTTCATTATACCTTGAAGCAGGAAGGGATGAGAACTGTGCTTTCTTTGTTTCAGCATGGAAAAAGGCTACAGTTTGTTTTGTTTTGGAGGAGCAAAGGAGCCCCAGTGATTGATTCATCACACCCACTCTGGGCTGCACTCGCAGAGGGATCCCAAGTGTTGAGATAGAGGAAGTGGTCTTGGGAGGCCAAGAGAGGATTTTGGGAAGATGCATCTTGACTTCCTGCCTTTGGTAAGAGAGCTCCCAGTTTCAGTGTGGGACAAGAGTGCCCATTTGTCCTCGGCACTGAAGGTTCATCATGGGGTGTCTCTTTGACAGTCATACTGTTGGGATATCATGCAGGGCTTCCACTACCACTATTCTTGATATAATATAGACAAATAGATTTCTTCACACTCACAGAACTATTACTCTGGCATCTTGCTGAAGTACCTAATTCACATCTATAAAGAGAATACTGACACTCAATCTTTTGACTGCTTGAATTTCCCTGAAAACACTGCAGGAGTTTTCTGAGAACCAATTAAGAAAATAGAAAATTTGGGTTTGTTTTTAAGATGATATTGCTCAGCAGAAAGGCTTTGTACAAACTTTCATAGACCTTACTCATAAAAGTTTCTTTCGAGATATTGGGAGTCAGATCAAGTGCAGTCTATTGTTTAGTTAAAAACAAGCTTCTCATACCTTGTGAACAGGATTAAAACAGTGGGCATAAGTCATGAACTAGGCTGTTCACATTTCAAAGCTCATATAGTTAAAGTACAGTACTGCCAACTGGTTTAGGGGAGTGATCAATGGAACTGATTGTGCTATCATGCTGAATGTCCTTCCTGTTGCCATCAACTACAAAAAAAAAAAAAATTAAGGACCATGTTTAAAAGTATTCATGTGTGTGATTCTTTTCCAAGAGTTTACTCTAAGTAAAATACCTAGAACAAGTTTTTCCCAATTAACAAAAGTTGTTATTCATTAAATCTTTTCTCCCAGTGAGGACTGAAAATATTTCTGTAGATTGTACAAGGAAAAATAGGTGAAGTTTTAACACAGTACTAAGTATTCCCAGCTGAACATAAAGTTTGTACTTTTATGTTTAAATAAAACAAAGGGAACATTTTTCCCCATATAACTCTGCCAAAGGCAGCTTTAATTTGCATATTTATACAGGTTAAAGAAGACTATTTACTCTTCCGTTGAATAAAAGCAAGCAAAGCACTTACTAAAATAACCACTGGATTACTTGCTGCATTCATGGGTATGTCTACACTACAAAATTAGGTTGTATAAAAGTAGATTTTTAGAAATCAATTTTATACACTTGATTATGTCCCCACTAAGCGCATTAAGTCAGCGGAGGGCGTCCTCACTACCAGGGCTAACATCGACTTACAGAGCGGTGCACTGTGGGTAGCTATCCCACAGTTCCCGCAGTCTCCGCTGCCCATTGGAATTCTGGGTTAAGTGCCCAATGCGTGATGGGGCAAAAACATTGTCGCGAGTGGTTTTGGGTACAAGTTGTCAGTCGCCCCTCCCTCCATGAAAGCAACGGCAGACAATCGTTTTGCGCCTTTTTTCCTGGGTTACCCATGCAGATGCCATACCATGGCAAGCATGGACCCCGCTCAGCTCACCGTCACCAATGCTGTTGTGAGCATTGTAAACACCTCGCATATTATCCTGAACTATATGCAGAACCGGGCTAAGAGACGCCAGCACGAGGAGGGTTTTGATGAGGACATGGACACAGATGTTCCTGAAAGCACGGGCTGTGGCAATTGGGACATCATGGTGGCAGTGGGGCTGGTTGATACAGTGGAATGCCAGTTCTGGGCCAGGCAAACAAGCACAGACTGGTGGGACCACACAGTGTTGCAGGTATGAGATGATTCACAGTGGCTGCGAAACTTTCACATGCATAAGGCCACTTTCCTGGAACTCTGTGAGTTGCTTTCCCCATCCCTGAAGCACTGGAATATCAAGATGAGAGATGCCCTGACAGTTGGGAAGTGAGTGGCTATAGCCCAGTGGAAGCTTGCAACACCTGACTGCTACCGTTCAGTTGGGAATCAGTTTGGAGTGGGCAAGTCTACTGTGGGGGTTGCAGTGATCCAAGTAGCCAGTGCAATCATTGACATTCTGTTATCGAGGGTAGTGGCTCTGGGAAATGTGCAGGTCATACTGGATAGCTTTGCTGCAATGGGGTTCCCTAACTGTGGTGGGGAGACAGATGGAATGCATATCTCCATCTTCGCACCGGACCACCTTGCAAACCAGTACATAAACCGCAACGGGTACTTCTCAATGGTGCTGCAAGTGCTGGTGGATCACAAGGGACATTTCACTGACACCAACGTGGGATGGCCGGGAAGGTTGCATGACGCTTGCATATTTAGGAACTCCAAGCTGTTCAAGCAGCTGCAAGAAGGGACTTACTTCCCAGACCATAACATTACCATTGTGGATGTTGAAATGCCAATAGGTGTCCTTGGGGACCCAGCCAACCCCTTGCTCCCATGTCTCATGAAGCCGTATACAGGCAGCCTAGACAGTAGTAAGGAGCAGTTCAACTATAGGCTGAGCAAGTGCAGAATGGTGGTAGACTGTGCCTTTGGATGTTTAAAAGCTCGCTGGCACTGTTTGCTGACTAGGTCAGACCTCAGCGCAACCAACATTCCCATTGGTATTGCTACTTGCTGTGTGCTCCATAATATCTGTGAGAGTAAGGGCGAGACATTTATGGCGGGGTGGGAAGTTGAGGCAATTAGAAGAGCACAGCTAGGCGTGCTGTGCATTTGGCATATGTATTTGCATTTCTTCTTTTTGATCAGAGTTCGGCCTGCACAGATTCTTCTCCCCATACAGCAATCAGGTCTAGTGTCTCGCTTTCGGTCCATACTGGAGCTCGTTTACGATTCAGGGGCGACTGCATGGTCACCTGTGCTGCTGAGCAAGATCCCCTGGAAGAATAACATGAGGGGGAAATGAGTCCAGGAGAGCTGGCTTTATTTTAAAGAATCCTTATTGAGGTTACAGGGACAAACCATCCTGATGTGTAGAAAGAATAGTAAATATGGCAGGCAACCAGCTTGGCTTAACAGTGAAATCCTTGCTGATCTTAAACACAAAAAAGAAGCTTACAAGAAGTGGAAGATTCGACAAATGACCAGGGATGAGTATAAAAATATTGCTCGGGCATGCAGGAGTGAAATCAGGAAGGCCAAATCACACCTGGAGTTGCAGCTAGCAAGAGATGGTAAGAGTAACAAGAAGGGTTTCTTCAGGTATGTTAGCAACAAGAAGAAAGTCAAGGAAAGTGTGGGCCCCTTACTGAATGAGGGAGGCAACCTAGTGACAGAGGTTGTGGAAAAAGCTAATGTACTCAATACTTTTTTTGCCTCTGTCTTCACGAACAAGGTCAGCTCCCAGACTACTGCACTGGGCAGCACAGCGTGGGGAGGAGGTGACCAGCCCTCTGTGAAGAAAGAAGTGGTTCGGGACTATTTAGAAAAGCTGGACGTGCACAAGTCCATGGGGCCGGATGCGTTGCATCCGAGAGTGCTAAAGGAGTTGGCGGATGTGATTGGGGAGCCATTGGCCATTATCTTTGAAAACTCATGGCGATCGGGGGAAGTCCCAGACGACTGGAAAAAGGCTAATGTAGTGCCCATCTTTAAAAAAGGGAAGAAGGAGGATCCTGGGAACTACAGGCCAGTCAGCCTCACCTCAGTCCCCAGAAAACTCATGGAGCAGGTCCTCAAGGAATCAATTCTGAAGCACTTAGATGAGAGGAAAGTGATCAGGAACAGTCAGCATGGATTCACCAAGGGCAAGTCATGCCTGACTAATCTAATTGCCTTCTATGACGAGATAACTGGTTCTGTGGATGAAGGGAAAGCAGTGGACGTGTCGTTCCTTGACTTTAGCAAAGCTTTTGACACTGTCTCCCACAGTATTCTTGCCAGCAATTTAAAGAAGTATGGCCTGGATGAATGGACTATAAGGTGGATAGAAATCTGGCTAGATTGTCGGGCTCAACGGGTAGTGATCAATGGCTCCATGTCTAGTTGGCAGCCGGTATCAAGTGGAGTGCCCCAAAGGTCGGTCCTGGGGCCGGTTTTGTTCAATATCTTCATAAATGATCTGGAGGATGGTGCGGATTGCACCCTCAGCAAGTTTGCACACGACACTAAACTGGGAGGAGTGGTAGATATGCTGGAGGGTAGGGATAGGATACAGAGGGACCTAGACAAATTGAAGGATTGGGCCAAAAGAAATCTGATGAGGTTCAACAAGGACAAGTGCAGAGTCCTGCACTTAGGACGGAAGAATCCAATGCACAGCTACAGACTAGGGACTGAATGGCTAGGCAGCAGTTCTGCAGAAAAGGACCTAGGGGTTACAGTGGACGAGAAGCTGGATAGGAGTCAACAGTGTGCCCTTGTTGCCAAGAAGGCCAATGGCATTTTGGGATGTATAAGTAGGGGCATTGCCAGCAGATCGAGGGATGTGATCGTTCCCCTCTATTCGACACTGGTGAGGCCTCATCTGGAGTACTGTGTCCAGTTTTGGGCCCCACACTACAAGAAGGATGTGGAATAATTGGAAAGAGTCCAGCGGAGGGCAACAAAAATGATTAGGGGACTGGAACACATGACTTACGAGGAGAGGCTGAGGGAACTGGGATTGTTTAGTCAACAGAAGAGAAGAATGAGGGGGGATTTGATAGCTGCTTTCAACTACCTGAAAGGTGGTTCCAAAGGGGATGGATCTAGACTATTCTCAGTGGTAGCGGACGACAGGACAAGGAGTAATGGTCTCAAGTTGGAGTGGGGGAGATTTAGGTTGGATATCAGGAAAAACTTTTTCATTAGGAGGGTGGTTACACACTGGAATGCGTTAGGGAGGTGGTGGAATCTCCTTCCTTTGAAGTTTTTAAGGTCAGGCTTGACAAAGCCCTGGCTGGGATGATTTAATTGGGAATCGGTCCTGCTTTGAGCAGGGGTTTGGACTAGATGACCTCCTGAGGTCCCTTCCAACCCTGATATTCTATGATTCTATGATTCTCTGAGTGCTGCTGAGTTCGCCATGCTGACCAAACAGGAAATGAAATTCAAAAGTTCCCGGGGCTTTTCCTGTGTATCTGGCTAGTGCATCGGAGTTCAAAGATCTGTCGAGAGTGGTCACAATGGAGCACTCTGGGATAGCTCCCAGAGGCCAATACCGTCAATTTGCGTCTGCACTACCGCAAATTCGACCCAGCAAGGTCGATTTTAGTGCTACTCCCCTCATCAGGGAGGAGTACAGAAGTCAATTTTAAGAGCCCTTTAGTCCGACAGAACGGGGTTGGTTGTGTGGACGCAATCATTTTTAAATTGACCTAACATGGCTAAATTCAACCTAACCCTGTAGTATAGACTAGGGCTAAGATATATAGTATCATTTCAAATCATACTCATTATTATATCAGGACAAATTCTGCTTCCCAGTGGGCCTGAAACAGTGCAGAATTGGTACAGTTCCACTAAGGTTGGGGAGGGGGACTGGGCTGGGAACATGTGTGGAGCCTGTCTGCATGCCCTGTGTGTCAAAGAACAAAGATCTGAAGAGAGAGGCTTTGGCGAGAGGAATGGTGCTGGTGGGTCTGTAAACCATCCCCTCATAGGAAGGCACAACAGCTGAAGATTCAAGAGTGGTCATGGAGCAGCTGCAGGCTGCAAGCCAAGACTGACCTCTCTAGTGCATATTTTATTTATGCATGCTATATGCTGCATCTAGAATTTGTGCCATAAATGTTCACTCTTTATGAATTCTGTAATATTAGAGGAAATATATCTTTCTATTTTCTGATACTTTTCTATTTTCTCTTCCTTGTCTGTTGGCTTTATTTTCAGAAACTATGAAATAAAATTTAAATTATTATTATTTTTAAATGATTATGGTCAGAGGTGGAAGAGAAGGGATTTGATCAGAATGTCATCAGTGTCTCCACATGATGAACTGAAGCAAAATTATGTAACTTGAATTGATCTCTCCATTTGTTTTATAAACTGAAACATCAAGTTATATTATTTCTTTAAGGATCAGCGTGTGATTACAAAGTGGGCATTAATTACTATTGGTCGACAATTATGCCATTTTAAAAACCTCTTTTAAACCTCAAGAGTGGCAACATCAGCACATTTCTGACATCAGTCAGACCACCACTTTGCTAGCTCAGTGCTAATGCATATTTTCAGTCTGAAAACTTCTATTCCTTGCCACAATCGCTCATTGTAAAGAGAGCTTTTCTTGTCAGATGTAGGAAGTGATGTTAGTGCACACACAATCACTAACCTTACTGAGAACATTAGAAAATAAACTTCAATCTCCTGTCTCCAAAACTGTGTTACATGAAACATATAGCTTTGTGAACCACTAAACAGGTGTCATTTATTTTTCAAAGTTATGTTCATGTTATTTGTGTGGCTGCATAAGTCTCCAGATTTTTTAAAAAGTAGTTTCTATAGAGGCAGTAAATGGGAATGGAATTTGTCATCCTGGAAAACGCTAAAGATCAGCAAAAGTAGAATTACTGTAGATCTGACCTTCCTTCTTCATTACTGACTGCCAGAACGAAAAGTGGGTAAAAGACTGAGCACTCTGCAACAAAAGCAAGAACTTACTGGAATGGATACTGACTCAGGACTGTACTTACAAACTATTTTGGGCAGCATTTAAAATGCTCAAGATAGTTAAGACCAAAGCAGACTGTGAAGAACTTCAAAAAGATCTCACAAAACTAAGTGATTGGGCAACAAAATGGCAAATGAAATTTAATGTGGATAAATGTAAAGTAATGCACATTGGAAAAAATAACCCCAACTATACATACAATATGATGGGGGCTAATTTAGCTAAAACTAACCAGGAGAAAGATCTTGGAGTCATCGTGGATAGTTCTCTGAAGACGTCCACGTGGTGTGCAGCGGCAGTCAAAAAAGCAAACGGGATATTAGGAATCATTGAAAAAGGGATAGAGAATAAGATGGAGAATATCTTATTGCCCTCATATAAATCCATGGTACACTCACATCTTGAATACTGCGTACAGATGTGGTCCCCTCATCTCAAAAAAGATATATTGGCATTAGAAAAGATTCAGAAAAGGGCAACTAAAATGATTAGGGGTTTGGAACAGATGAGGAGAGATTAAAGAGGCTAGGACTTTTCATCTTGGAAAAGAGGAGACTAAAGGGGGATATGATAGAGGTATATAAAATCATGAGTGGTGTGGAGAAAGTGAATAAGGAAAAGTTATTTACTTGTTCCCATAATATAAGAACCAGGGGCCACCAAATGAAATTAATGGGCAGCAGGTTTAAAACAAATAAAAGGAAGTTCTTCTTCACTCAGCGTACAGTCAACCTGTGGAACTCCTTGCCTGAGGAGGTGGTGAAGGCTAGGACTATAAGAGGGTTTAAAAGAGAACTGGATAAATTCATAGAATCATAGAATATCAGGTTTGGAAGGGACCTCAGGAGGTCATCTAATCCAACCCCCTGCTCAAAGCAGGACCGATCCCCAATTAAATCATCCCAGCCAGGGCTTTGTCAAGCCTGACCTTAAAAACGTCTAAGGAAGGAGATTCCACCACCTCCCTAGGTAACGCATTCCAGTGTTTCACCACTCTCCTAGTGAAAAAGTTTTTCCTAATATCCCACCTAAATCTCCCCAAGTGCAACTTGAGACCATTACTCCTTGTTCTGTCATCTGCTACCACTGAGAACAGTCTAGAGCCATCCTCTTTGGAACCCCCTTTCAGGTAGTTGAAAGCAGCTATCAAATTCCCCCTCATTCTTCTCTTCCGTAGACTAAACATCCCCAGTTCCCTCAGCCTCTCCTCATAAGTCATGTGTTCCAGTCCCCTAATCATTTTTGTTGCCCTCCGCTGGACTCTTTCCAATTTTTCCACATCCTTCTTGTAGTGTGGGGCCCAAAACTGGACACAGTACTCCAGATGAGGCTTCACCAGTGTCAAATAGAGGGGAACGATCACATCCCTCGATCTGCTGGCAATGCCCCTACTTATACATCCCAAAATGCCATTGGCCTTCTTGGCAACAAGGGCACACTGTTGACTCCTATCCAGCTTCTCGTCCACTGTAACCCCTAGGTCCTTTTCTGCAGAACTGCTGCCTAGCCATTCAGTCCCTAGTCTGTAGCTGTGCATTGGATTCTTCCGTCCTAAGTGCAGGACTCTGCACTTGTCCTTGTTGAACCTCATCAGATTTCTTTTGGCCCAATCCTTCAATTTGTCTAGGTCCCTCTGTATCCTATCCCTACCCTCCAGCATATCTACCTCTCCTCCCAGTTTAGTGTCATCTGCAAACTTGCTGAGGGTGCAATCCGCACCATCCTCCAGATCATTTATGAAGATATTGAACAAAACCGGCCCCAGGACCGACCTTTGGGGCACTCCACTTGATACCGGCTGCCAACTAGACATGGAGCCATTGATCACTACCCGTTGAGCCCGACAATCTAGCCAGATTTCTATCCACCTTATAGTCCATTCATCCAGGCCATACTTCTTTAAATTGCTGGCAAGAATACTGTGGGAGACAGTGTCAAAAGCTTTGCTAAAGTCAAGGAACGACACGTCCACTGCTTTCCCTTCATCCACAGAACCAGTTATCTCGTCATAGAAGGCAATTAGATTAGTCAGGCATGACTTGCCCTTGGTGAATCCATGCTGACTGTTCCTGATCACTTTCCTCTCATCTAAGTGCTTCAGAATTGATTCCTTGAGGACCTGCTCCATGAGTTTTCCGGGGACTGAGGTGAGGCTGACTGGCCTGTAGTTCCCAGGATCCTCCTTCTTCCCTTTTTTAAAGATGGGCACTACATTAGCCTTTTTCCAGTCGTCCGGGACTTCCCCCGATCCCCATGAGTTTTCAAAGATAATGGCCAATGGCTCCCCAATCACATCCGCCAACTCCTTTAGCACTCTCGGATGCAACGCATCCGGCCCCATGGACTTGTGCACGTCCAGCTTTTCTAAATAGTCCCGAACCACTTCTTTCTTCACAGAGGGCTGGTCACCTCCTCCCCATGCTGTGCTGCCCAGTGCAGGAGTCTGGGAGCTGACCTTGTTCGTGAAGACAGAGGCAAAAAAACATTGAGTACATTAGCTTTTTCCACAACCTCTGTCACTAGGTTGCCTCCCTCATTCAGTAAGGGGCCTCACTTTCCTTGACTTTCTTCTTGTTGCTAACATACCTGAAGAAACCCTTCTTGTTACTCTTACCATCTCTTGCTAGCTGCAACTCCAGGTGTGATGTGGCCTTCCTGATTTCACTCCTGCATGCCCGAGCAATATTTTTATACTCATCCCTGGTCATTTGTCGAATCTTCCACTTCTTGTAAGCTTCTTTTTTGTGTTTAAGATCAGCAAGGATTTCACTGTTAAGCCAAGCTGGTTGCCTGCCATATTTACTATTCTTTCTACAGATCGGAATGGTTTGTCCCTGTAACCTCAATAAGGATTCTTTAAAATACAGCCAGCTCTCCTCATGGAGGTTAAGTCCATTAATGGTTATTAGCCAGGATGGGTAAAGGAATGGTGTCCCTAGCCTCTGTTTGTCAGAGGGTGGAGATGGATGGCAGGAGAGAGATCACTTGATTATTATCTGTTAGGTTCACTCCCTCTGGGGCACCTGGCATTGGCAACTGTCGGTAGACAAGATACTGGGCTTGATGGACCTTTCGTCTGACCCAGTATGCCCATTCTTATGTTCTAGGTAGAGATTAGGAACCATAACCAGCTTCCTTATGGTACCCTACTCTGCTGCATCAAGCAGATCTTAGCTGCAGGATAGAATTACCTGTTGCTTAAATTAAGATCAGGCATGCAAATTATCATTTCCACTTCCTTTAAATGTACAAGCCAGTGCTCAGAAGTTGCTTCATAACTGTCATTTGTTTCCCCATTTTTCCCCTATGGCAAGATGAAGGGATACTACATAGTCTGTGGTGAAGAAAGGGTTAATTCTAGCTTAGTATCTCTCTCCCTGCACATTTGCTCAGTGGAAATGCTTCTAGTGTAGTTGCTTGGGAGATAGAGTGGCAAGAATGTGGTTAGGAAGGTAGGGCTCCAAATTTAGGGGCCATAGGATGGGAATGAACTGCCAGGTGTGGACTTTGTTTAGTTTTCTGATAGTTAAATTACTGCCTTTTCTTGTAATGAACACTAACCCTTGAGGAAGAGACCTTTCTGACTATGACTTTGCTTTTGTTTTCTCTGAGTCATCCTTCTAGCTTAAAAACAGAAGTTTGGCAAAGTGTAGAATCTCTTGTAGGGCCCCTTGAAATCTCCATTATAAAAGCATTCCTCTGGGTATTGAAGCCTCCTCTGCACTAGAAAAGGTTTGTCAATATAGCAGTTGGGGGTGTATGTGTAGATGAAGCTTGTACAGCAAAAAACTGCTTTTGCTGGAGTAGTTTAGTCAGAATATTTTCGCCGGTTCCTTGGGCGAAGTAAGCTCTATTATCAAAGCACTTTTCTGCTAGTATAATCACATCTACACTAGGGCTTTTGCCAGTACAAAAATGTCACACATACACAAAATCACACCCTTAGCAGATATTGCTATACCAGCAAAGTTTCCAGTAGTGACATTGCCTTAATGATTTCTTGTACCAAGCCTCACATCACTTGGTACATCTTGGAATCCTGACACTTTGCCTGCATTCCATGAATTCTAGGGAACAACTTTGAGTTTGTGGAAAAATGGCACTTCTGTCCTGCAGAGTAGCTGGAAAAGTAAGATTGTGGGACTGTAACTGAAAAATAGTCATTTTCTTTCTATAACCAAGATTTTCAAAATTAGGGCCTGACTGTTCAGACCCGATTTAGGCACTTGCCTTATTATCAAAAGTGCTAAACACACACCTATTCCTGTTGGCCTTAGGTTAGATCAAGGGGTGTTTCTGGGTGTCAGTTTATAGGAAAATGCTTAAATATGGAGGTGGGAGGGGAGATTTTCAGAAGTGCCTAAGGGTTTTAGGAGCATAAGTCCGAAAGCGCGTGCTCCTAAAACCATAAGGTATGTTTGAAAATGACCCCCAAAGGAGCTTAACATTAGGGTTTCGTTTTTCACATTTTGGCCCATTTGAAGATTAGGCCAAGTGGCAGTTGACCAACTGATTGAAAGTGTACAATGACATCAACAGTACTAAGGGTCTGTTGAGACAGTCATTTTTAGAGTATAAGAGTTCTGGCAACATCAGAAAACACTTTTCAAATAGTTTTCTCATACTCTGCCATTAAAACATGCTGTTCCTGGCTCTTACTTGGTGAGAGGAGCTATGTCTAGATTCTTGATTCCAAAGAAATAGTGCAATGCTAGGTGTCATGCACGTATTTTATTATGAAAAGTTTTTTTTTCTATTTCTTAATTTAAAATAAATTGTCACCCACAGTAGGCTTACATGCTGGAACAGCGATGTCTACTTTTGAAAAAAATTGACATGTAGCACATTGTGTGAATACAATACCCTCTATACCTACTATAGCTATATATAGCAAGAAATCCATTTCAAATGCTGAGATATAACTGTCTGTATTATCACCAGGGATATAGTGTGCATTTGGAGAGGAGGAAAAAATAAATGCTTATCAATAGTAAAACAGCAGTAAGGGGGAAAATTAATTACATAGATGTGAGTCCAAGCAATTGTTTGGGATCGAAAGCAGGTCACTGAATAGTGTCAGTTGTGTCATGTCTTATCATGATGGTAAGGCATGTATTACCTTACCTGAGTATATTTCCTGCATTTGTTCTTTCTGCTGTAAATGAATATTTCTGTGAAGGCAGAGTTGGTTAATTCTGTCAACTGCTCAGAACTGGAAGGAGATACCTCTAGCTTTCATAGCCTCAGAATTATTTTTTAATCATTGTTGGGGCAACAATAAATCTTGTTTGGTAAGGTTAAGACAATGAGAGGATGTCTCCAGACAGGTCTAGCAGCATAAGAAATTTGAAACTTCTAGCCATAGGTGCCAACTCCCTCAGTTCCCTGGGGGGTACTCGATCCCTGCTCTGCTCCAGGTCCCACCCCCACTCCACCCCTTTCCCCAAGTCTCCTGATCCCACCCGTCCTGCCCCCTCCCCCCGCCTCTCCTGCTTGCCACTAAACAGCTGATCTGTGGCGGGCAGGAGGCACTGGGGGCAGGGCGGTGAGGCACTGATCCGCAGGACTGCTGGTGGGTGTTGAGCAGCCAATATTTTCCCCATGGGTACTCCAGGGTTGGAGCACCTACAATAGACCTGAATGTTTTTCACGTTACAGCCTTGGATAAAAAGAAAGATTTAGTGCCATCTGCTTTTGAATGTAAGATTACATAGCCCATCAGATGCTTATATCCTCTCCCCACACACACAATAAAAAAGAAGTTTATTCAAGACAAGCACAGTATTTGTGAATAGTGTCCAAAATCTGTGTGGGAAATAAAATATGAGATGTACAAAATACATAGTATTTGTAGCCTCCATTGATTTTTTTATGGTGGTATTCAAAGAGAAGTACAACAGTTATAGTAAACAGTACATACAGTATGTACTGTGTATATTTCTCCAACATAGATTGTATTTCCATAATGTATCCTGTATATTGTTGATGTATATAACTTGCTGCTTGACAAAACCAAAATAATTTGTTTTGTGATATAGTAACATGTAATTATTCTGGATCAAGGAACAGAACAATTTTATTTCTTGTGGTACATACAATTATGATTCAGGCACTGACATTTTCATTTCTTTTCCAAAGGAATTTTTAATTGCTGGTGTGAATTGCAATAACTTTCTAACTGGAACCTAAACAGATGATCAGTTACAGATAAAGTGAATATTTTTTGCTTGAATGAATAAGGATTCCATATTGTCTTCTGTATAACTTGTGCACATAAAGAGTAAGGCTAGAGTTAAAAAGAATGTGAAGGCTAAAAAATAGAAATCAGATGCACTCTCAAAATCAAGTGTCAGATTTTTTGACGGATTTGTACGGAAAGTTTTACTCCTTGTTAAAGTAATTTGATCATCCGAATTGGCAGAGATCAAAAGAAGAGAGAGAGAAATAGTTCAGAGTGGCGGGAGAGAGCACTGGAAATCAAAAGGAGGTACATTTGGTAGATGAGTGGCTCATTTTCACAAGCAACCAATGTTGACAATGACTTTAGTAGCATTACTGGCTAGCCTTACGGTGTTTGCAGGTGTTTTGGAAATGCTACTCTCAGCTTCAGAAGAAATTATTGCAGACTAAATTGGCTGCAATCCTGCGCCAGATCAGTTGTTGTTAGGACACCTCAAGGCTGCAGGTGGCACATAGTGATTCATTAGGTGGCAATCTTCCCCCATGTCAATACTAAGCCGGAGGCCCAGCATGGTTCTAGTGGCATTGTGCTTCTAGAGCATGCCATTGTTTTGAATATGTTGTAAAACTAAGGGCCTGGTCCATGTGTGGTCACTGCAGATTCCATGGTCCATTTTGTAAAAATAGGGGTTTAGTCTCAGTGTCTGCCCACATTTCAAACTAGGCATTATATGGTGCTTGATTTAAATTCTCCATGCATTTTAACTGAATTCTTCACCTGTGTGTCTTCTCTTCTGATCCCAAGTTTCTATGTAGTATTGCTGTGACCATTATAGTGAACCTTACTTTGTGTTATTGGTGAGTAATAAATGGTGTCCTTAATGTTATATAACAAAGCATACTGCCCTTTAAGGGCAGGTGCAGGGCTATCTTGTCTATCACAGGACCTTGGCCCCTTTCTGGCGAGGCATTCTGGGACTTGTAGTTCCCTGAGATCATGTAATGATAGGCTGAGTCAAGGGCTGCTGAGAAAAGCAACAGGATATAAAAACCAATCCACTGGGGCAATGTGACTCTGAGAGAAGGGAGTTCTCCCAGTGGGAGCCGTGAAGAGGCACAGCTGTGGTTGTTAGGTGTCTCCTGGCAAGAGTCTATTGAAGAAACCTGAGTGGGGTTTGGTCAGAAGCTAGTGAGGAGGCTAGAACTGCCTGGAACTATTGTGGATCTCTGTACTCAAGAGGGGTGAAAAGATTTTTCACAGATCTTAGCGAGATGTCTGTCGGGGAATTTCCTATGAAAGTACTGGAAAATAATTTGTCTGTTAATAACCCAGACCCCAGGAGGGGAGAGTGTATTTAGGAACTTCAGTGGGTAATATGTGAATACCCCAGAGCCAGAAGGATGGAAACTGAGGCTTGCCTAAACACCGTGTAATGTAGCAGTAAGTAAGACCACATTCTTTATGTATTGGGATCATTCTTTTAGTGTAACTCCCATTTTAAATTGCTCACAACTCTCTCAAATATGTACATGAAACTTTCTAGGTTTTGGTTTGGGCCAAAGTGGGATTTTTGTTTGTTTGTTTGTTTGTTTTGGAAAACTTGAGGAAAGACCATTCAACTACTTTGACTTGTTAGAGAATAAAAAATAAAAAATCATTTTCTGCTTTTTGAGATGCTTTGTGTATGAATATCTCAAGAAAAACCAAAACTTTTAGCTGAGGTTAATCATTAGTAACATTCTAGTTATTAAACACATGTGTGGTACCTAACCATAATGAGCCAAGTTCCCCAGGCCCCTGGATAAATCACACCTACAGCAATTGCCTTCAGCAACATCCTTGCCATGTCTTCATAAACAAATGGTCTCTGCAATATATTTTACTATATGAGCTTCAACTTTCCCTGCTACCTTTAGGCTCATAATTTAGAATAATTTCAAATTATTTAGGAATACTCTGTACTTCTCATTATTTTTTCCATTTAATCAGTTTCTGAAAAAGTGTAGCTGATGAGTGTCAACTAATAATGTATATGATATTCCTGAATTTGTTTTTTTTTTAAAAAAAAACCACAGCATTTGAACTTAAAAATGAAAATGTTGCATGTGGCTATTAATAATTATTCCTAGAGTGCATAGAAGTCCCAGTGAAGACTAGGATCCTATGTGTTCAAACAAAGAATAAGATTTTGCAAATAGACAAGACAGTTGCAGGGTGAGGGAAAGAGATATAACCTACAAGAAACATAAACAGAGTGGTGGTTTGCAATCATCATGTTCGTTCCAAAGGTTTTGGTTTGTTCTATATGTCTATGGTTCTCTTCAATAACGTGGCATGGTTTTTTATTTTTATGTGGGCAAAGGAGGGAAGAGGAAGGCTCCAAAGCTTGTTTGACTTGGACTCCAGCAAACCATGAGAGGGAGTGAGTTCCAAAGGCAGGGTTCCCTAGTTGAGAGAGCTTTGCTGCTGCCTGTGGAGTGTTCCACCCAGAGGTCTCCTCCCTTTCTGGATTGGAGTTCTGTTCACAATATAGCCACTGTTTTGCTTCTCTTACTCCTTTCTCTCACCTCTTACTGTGCCCTGACAGGCTTATTATACTTACAATGGACTTCAGCCAGCATCCCCCCTTCCATCTTTTTCTGTTTCTGTTGGGTTTGCTTTCCATATTTTTCTATTTTTTTCTAACTTTTTTTCTAGCTTTCTTTTTCAGCCTTCAAATTTCCTCCTTCCTCTCTCCTATCTTGCCAGTTCCTTCCCATATCTGTTTTCCCCAGTTTCCTCCAATCATTCTCTTTCTCTCTCTCTCTCCTCCCCTCTAACCCTGTTTCCAACCTACATCTCGCTCTTTCTACTCCTTCCTCATTTCCCTGGACTTGTCTATGCATGAAAATGGCATTTTTTCCTGCCTACTCACTGCCTCCAGTAACAGCCTCATGACTCAGAACAGCTCACCCCTTTGGTCTGTCAGACTGTCAGTGATTAGCAGCATTGTTCCATTGTCTAACAATTAGCAAAGCAATGTTCCATTGTAATTTAAACCCATAGTTCCCTCAAACATCCACAATTCTTCAATGTATACACAGAATGTTCTTCTAATTATGCTCATACTTGTCTTTAGCAACAACATGAGGAGCTGGAAAAAAGAAGCCCCCAGGTCGCCCCAAAGAACTGAAGTTTGCATAATCTTCCCCTAACCTTTTACCTGTCTAAGGTTGTAAAATATTTTAAGATCCTTTGGTAGATCCTAGATTAACTGAGCTAATTATATGTAAATTGTTCCTTCCTGACCACCTTGAGTAAAGAGCCACTAGCAGCATTAATTTCTGCTTTTCTGCCTTAAGAGCACTGCTCACATTTGTCTTAGTACTGTATGTGTTGATGATTGCAGGAAGTTAGGAATTACAGCCTGAAGTGATTTGTGTGCAGAGACTTAATCTGCAGAATGAGTTGATGCCTCAGTCTGGTAAGAGCCTCTTGACCGAGAAATATTACAGCGGGAAGAGGAAGCTGGGTAGGGGAAATGGTTTGAATTAAAAGTGTTAGCTGTAAATATAAGTTTAAGGACAGAGCAATTGAAATCACAAATCATAATCTCATAAATATGTTTGTGTTTCTATGAATAATTAATTAAAATCCACTGGAAAACTCACAAGATTAGGCTACTACAATCTTTTTTTTTTTTCTCCTCCCCCTGTCCTCTTACCAAGGAAGTTTGCTTCAGACTCCCCATCACTAGAAAACAAAATGTACATTACCAAAGGAAATAATCTCTGAGATTCCAGTTTCAGTTTTCCAACAGCTGATCTTTTTCTTCTGTATCCCTTGTTGATTTGTTTCAAAGATGAAGTATTGCCTTTTCTCACTCCCAGTTCCAGATTATTATTGTAACCGTAACACTGGATTTCCGGTTGTTACAACAGAAGCTATCTTGGCTGACACACTCTGGAGCTTTGAAATATACAAGAGAGACATTTTTCAAAAGAACTCCTTTAACCGTCTAGCCTTTTAAAGCTTGTCTGGAACAGTTTTATGACTGACTTTCCCCCCCGCCCCTTTAAAAAAGTGTACATAAATTATCAGTCTTGGGCTCTTTTTTCATTTTAATTACAAAGAGTTCGACACCCATTAGGTCCCTTTCTCCTTCCCCTCCCCTTTTCCCTTCCCCCTGAAGTCCTGCCCTCTGCTGAGGAGCCCCTCTTTAATCAGGAAGCAAGTTGTGGCTAGCAATCACAAGGGCGTGCTGAAGACAGAGCAAACAGAAACAAAGAGGAACAACTGTGGAGTAAGGGTGGGAATAATGACCCCCATGCTCAGCATCTAGTAGCAGATAGGGACTAAAAAGAAGAAAGGAGGTGGAAAAGGAACACACTGAGTAATCGGGATCCAATGAGGGTGTGCTGAATGTTGCTGCTGTTTGGTCTATCTGGAGTCCCCAGATAGACCTGAATACTGTTGTGCTAACTGCTATGCCCATATAATAAGGTGCTTACAGGCTAAACTGAGACAGACAAGGGGTGAGTGATAGATATGGAACAGCGTTGTCCTAATTCTTACAGATGAGAAACTAAAAAATTTGTATGACCTTGCCCAAGGTCACATAGTGTCTGGAGGAGCCGAGCCAGGAATTGCAGACAAATCTCCTGAGTCCCAGTGCAGAGACTTAACCATAATTCCTCACAAATATTAAATGTCTGTCTGCATGTATATGGTGCTTAGATGAATTGTGTAAAACAACAATGAAGTGCAGAGGCTAGCACTTGTACAGGGACCATAAGTAAGGTTAATTGACCTTAGATGACCATTTCCATACTTCTCAGGGTTTGTGGGAGTGTTTTTTTTTTCCAAATAAAACTAACTTTGCATTTCCAAGGCATACACAGTTTAGTCTTGTTGTTGTTTATATTACAGTATTCTTTTAAGGCACTTCCCCAAAAATGTTAGTGTTGTTTCTGTTCATACCTAGATCAGTGGTTCCCAACCTGTTGTGGGCTACATATGCAGCTCTTTGTGTTATGTGGGCCATGTGATAGATATACCATCTTTCCTAGTGTGGCTGCCCTGTTGGGCACGTGGCACTCGATGCCTGATCCCAGACGGTCAGGAGCAGGAGTGATCCTACCCTCTAAGCCCTAGGGGACCCTTGCTGGGAAGCCACCCATGGGACAAATTTGTACCCCATATCAGTTCTGCTCCCCCAGAGATGGAACTTAGAGGGCAGCCTCATGCTTTGGCTGTGAGCTCTGGGTATGGACATGGCCAGCAGGGGATGGGCAGATGGGCGCTGTCTGCTGCAGGCAGTCCAAGGCATGCTGGAGCATGTTCATCCCCACCAGAGGCGACACCTAGCTGTGGCTAGTGAGGGAACGCATGCCCCCCCCCCCCCATTTCTCTGGACACCTCTGGCATGGATGCCCAGAAACGAGGAGGCAACGCTCCCCCTGTGGTGGCACTCAGTCATGCTTTTTCTCTTCTCCCCCCTCCCTGCCTCATCCCCTTTCCTCTCCCCACTGTCCCCTGCTCCATTCCTTCATTTCCCCCCACCCCTTCCCCTTTCCTCTCCATACTGTTCTCTCGCCCCTGCCCCATTTTCCCCAACCCCTTCTCATGCCCTATCCCATCCCTCTTCCTTCCGCACTGCTTTGTCCTGTCCCAACATGGGTCCCCTTTTTCTACAATGGCGAGTGCCCAGCACAGGTAGAAGAAGATGATGATGATGGTGGGTGCTAGGACCCAGGAGGCAGCGTCCTGGAGCTGAATGAGCTGGAGAGGTGCTGAATGAGCTGGAGCAGTGTTGGAAGGACAGAACCTCTCTACCCCACAGCAGGATGAGCAGAGCAACCCATGCTCGGTGCTCACAGAAATGGGGGATGAGAAGATGGTACGGTGGCAATGCCCCACCAAACTACGCCCATGGCTGGCGTGGGTTGATAATCCGGCAACCCTACAGTGTGTCCCTGCAGCAGGACTCTGTGGCACTGTCTCCCCTTCAACTGGCCCCACCCTGCTGGGACCTGGGAGTGGCAAACTTTGAATTTTTTGTAGCACATAGCTTGACTGCGAGCAACCTGCAGGTTGATAACCACTGAGCTAGGTCAACAAACTTTTTATGTGAGTGTGGAAACTTCATTACTTTTTAAAAGACATTTAACTATTGCTCAGCAGCAAGAGTCCGAGATCTTACAAGTCACACGAGGACTCAAGTGAATATTGAAGGCCGGGCAGGAATTGATCTGTTTCTTCCTTGGAAAAGAGAAGATGGGGGGAGAAAGACTTAAGTCTTCAAGTAAGTAAAGGTAAGTATAAGGAGGAGGGTGACACGTTCTCTCTACCCACTTAAGACAGGACAAGAAATAATAGGCTTAAATTGAACCAGGGAGATTTAGGATAGACATTAGGAAAAACTTCCTACCTGTGAAGGTAGTTAAGCACTGGACCAAATGACCTAGGGATTTTGTGGACTCTGTCATTGTAGGTTTTAAAGAACTGGTTAGACAAACATCTGGGATAGTCTAGAAAATATTTAGTCCTGTCTTTGAGTGAAGGGGATTGGACTAGAAAACCTATCAAGATCACCTCCAGTCCTATGATTCTATGATTTTTCTGATGCAGTACTGTTTGTTTAAAAAGAATGTGCACGAAGTCCCATTTCCCTGAACTCAGAAGGAATAAAAAAAACAAGAAATTTCTTTGCTCACAGTTCCACACTTCTTTCTAGCCAGCATACTATCCACTTTGCCTTCTTTTGCTCTCTATAGGTCTGCCACCTTCAAGTCTCAGAAAAGACTTTGGCTATGCCCCCACCCATGTTCCTCTTCCCCTCTTAAGCGCCACACACCCATACAGCAGCCTGACCGCCCCCTTACTAATGATCTTTTACCCTACCCTTCTCAGGAGCCTGAGCCCTTGAAGCGCCCTTCCCCTGTATGCCTCTTCCCCAGGAGATCCTGCCTTCTGCTGTCCAGGCCATACCTCTTCTCAGAGCCCTCAAAGTTTGGGTCATTTTGGAGTGTGGGGGGCTCTTTTGAGGGCTCCATGAAGTGGGTAGACCCAAGGGTTTCCAGGAGGGTGGGGAAGGGAGAGGGAGAGGCAGTGGCATCCTGGCCTCCCACACCCAACTCCTTACCATACCCTCCTTGCTGCTGGTGATGGGTCTGTCCTGTCTCCTGGCCAGTCTCCAGCACTGAGATGACCCACCATGGTTTTGGCAGCCAGCAGGTGAAGGCCTAGCGTGCTGCCTGCATGCAGAGCAGGACCCAGGTGCCAGCCAAGCTGTGGTGTATTCCCAACCATGAAGTGTGCAGCTCTGTTGTGCATGCAGTTGCGTATATGCATCCCTCCACCCCTAGAAATGCTGGTTACCTCTTTTGACCAGCAACCAGCTGACCAGTAGAAAAACTGGCCAGGTGGCAACCCTAGCTGGCTTTTGGGTACTTTTTTCTCTGTTGCTATAGCAACTTTTCCCTGCCTGTTTTCTGGCTGCTTCTGCTCACCAACACCAATACTTCCCTCAAACAGTACTCAGTGAAGCCCTTCTGACTACCTTACAAGTAGACTGTGGTTTGGTTGGCAGTTCCTAGCATGTAAACAATTTTATTCCAGAAAGCTCAACCGTGTCTTGTATTTATTCTTAATGACTGGCATCTGTCACACGCACCAGCATCAAAGATGTGTTTACCCGAATTCCATCATACCAGTGTGTTTCAGCAATAACACTTCAGACTTGCGGAGCACCATTTCTTTATTCAAGGATATCAAAGTTGTTTACAAATATAAATAAAAATCTTACAATTCCCCAGTGAGGTAGATATTGATTATAACCATTTCACAGGTGGGAAAAATTAATTGAAGCATATGGAGCTAGCCAAGGTCATATGATGAGTCAGCAATAGAACGCAGGAACCCTGATTCCTGTTGTCTGCCCTAACCTCTAGCCTGTACTCTCAATGTGTAGTTAGGAACATATGACAACTGTCGTGTGTGCATGCAAAAGATCTGTGTTCCTATATTGACTGCCATATTGTTGGTTTTCATATCCTGTTGCTTTTCTCAGCAGCCCTTGACTCAGCCTATCGTTACATGATTGCAGGGAACTACAAGTCCCAGAATGCCTGGCCAGAAAGGGGCCAAGGTCCTGTGATAGACAAGCTAGCCCTGCACCTGCCCTTAAAGAGCAGTATGCTTTGTTATATAACATTGACACCATTCATTACTCACCAATAACACAAAGTAAGGTTCACTATAATGGTCATAGCAATACTACATAGAAGCTTGGAATTAGAAGAGAAGACACACAGGTGAAGAATTCAGTTAAAATGCATGGAGAATTTAAATCAAGGACCATATAATGTCTAGTTTGATTGAAACCCAAAAGTTTAGAAGCATTTGGCTGTGTCTCCTGAGATAGCTAGACCACATCTTGATTGTCTCTAGGCTTAATAGCTTTAAGACATTTTGGTTGCATGTTTATCTTACCTTTCATATACAGTGAGCAGAATGTTTCCCTGAAAAAAATAAAACTGTGAATAGAGTATGTATTGAGCAGAAAATATTAAGTTGATGATTATCTATATATTTTTCTTTAAACAATATGGACAATTTGATTAATTTTAGGAAAATCATAAATTCAATTGACGAAGTAAATAAAACATCTCCACTTCAGCTGATTTTGATTTCTGATATTCTTAGTTGTGACAAACCAGGATTTTAAATGAGTTTACCATTTTGCTTTGTTTCTAAAAAGCAAGCAGAAAAATGTAACATTCACATTTAAATATTATAATGTAAAGTACCAACAATTATTGGGGTAGGAGAGGGAATTTACTTGTTTCAGGCCCTTGTGATTCATTTTATTTTTTAAAGAATAAGGTGGTATATATGAATATGTACTATAAAGAAATAACTTTGATTTTCTTCTATTTACCATTGAGAGTTTTTAATAAGCAAAAGATATAAAATAAACGGTGGTGGTGGGTGCTCACATAAGAGTCAGGATAGATGTTGGTTCCATTTTATTGTAGCTAAACTTATGTGTTCCTTCCATTTCTAATGGTTGGTTTACTCATCTGTATAATGAGTGCAACTATGTTTTTCTGTCTCAAAAGGTGATGTGAGGCTTAATTAGTTAATGTTTGTAAACTGTTTGAGTTTCTCCGCTGACATTTGATAGAAATGTGCACACTGTTGTTGCTCCTCTGCCAAGCAGTAGCAATTGTGAGGGCCTTGTAGGTCAGCTTCCCATTGGAGGAGAAATCTGTGGATTTATTCTTAGGGCAACTGTTTGGTTTTTGTGTTTGTTTTTTTGTTTTGTTTTTTACACTATAGATATAGATATCCATCCTGTATTCCTTGAGCATTCATAATTCCCATTGATTTCTATGAAAAAGCCAGGGTTTATTGATTTTAATGACAGGTTTCAGAGTAACAGCCGTGTTAGTCTGTATTCTCAAAAAGATAAGGAGTACTTGTGGCACCTTAGAGACTAACCAATTTATTTGAGCATAAGCTTTCGTGAGCTACAGCTCACTTCATCGGATGCAGTGAGCTGTAGCTCACGAAAGCTTATGCTCAAATAAATTGGTTAGTCTCTAAGGTGCCACAAGTACTCCTTTTCTTTTTGATTTTAATGGGCACTCTGGGTGCTCAAGGAATTAGAACTGAGCTTAAAGTTGTAAGTGACTTGGATGCTAGTGTTTCCTTTGTCGATGTCTTTCGCATGAGTTGCATGTGTTCACACGTGCTTTCAGAAAAAAAAAGTATCTGAAAGATTTCATAAGCAGACTCTGTTCAGTTGTATAGTAGTGTGTGAATTTCCCAATCTTCACTAGCCTTACTGGCTTTTTTTAAATAGTTACTCTGTGGATATAGAAAATTTTCAGGAAGAGGCTAGTATGTTGGTGTTTCAGTATGCTCTTCGATACTGTGCAGTGCTGGCAACGGGTTGGGGTCAGTATATAAAACTCAAATTGACCCAGGGAGATCTAGGATATTCTGATTCAATTTGTTTTATATTCTGGAGTTATAATTCAGTACATGATCCATTGAGTACATTTACATGGAAATGAAAACACAAACCCTTTTCCATATGTTTAATGCACAACAAGAAAAAGTTATAGCCCTTCTACTGTACATTTTAGAGAATTAGCATCCATCTTTACTTAATTCTGTCAGCTGAAGACTTTGGAAGGCTTTCTAAGCTTTCCCGTTATAAGAATAAAACCCATGATAACCTGTCTCTTAATTTTCTTTATTTTATACTTTTTTTTTTTTACATGACTGATTTCTCTCCATTTATATCTTCCACGTATCACAAAGTCAAAGTTAGGAATTTCTGATTCAGTAATGTGAAAACTGCATTGTACCCCCATTTTTCTCAAGGAATACCCTTTGAGTACACATTTCTTGGTTCTTCTACAAAATTCAGTTCTTTTATATCGGATACCAAATACATACTTTAACTTGTTGTAACTAAAATGTTTTATGGCCTTTGATGGGAATTCCCTATGATAAAAATTTGATGCAACCATCTTAAATGTATTTAACCTTCTGAAATTATGTATATATGAATCAGTATTAAAACCAACAAAAACCTTAACTGGTAACACAAATTCTTGAATAAAAAACGTGAAACATGAAATTCTAAGCTAAAATCTGTAATTAATTTCACAGCTTTAATAGTTTGACATGCTAGGATATTGACTACTTGGTACTTCAATTCAGTTTAAAGCTGATAATGAATTAGGAGTTCCTATAAATCATAATTCTGTTTGTTGTATACTACAATGCTTTTTTTCTGAATGTTAAGTTAATGGCGTCTATCAGAGAAATAACAGAACAATTTTTTGCCAGAAAAAAGAATGTGTAGTTTGAGAATGGGATGTAGAATACAGAGATTTTAAGAGGGTTTTTATTTCAGGAATGAGGAAGTTGTCTAGCACTCCAGACTCTACACAGTATTAAGTAGTCCTGAGTCAAACCCTCCTATTCCAGACTTCCTAGTGCTTCCCAAAACATGAGTGGCCACTCTAGCCCTTTGTTCGTGGTGCAGTGAAGGAAAACTTGGCTGTCCACAGGACAAAGAGTTGGACTGTTGGATTGTGGGATACTTTTGATGGATTCCCAGAGCACAAGGCCAGTGGGGCTGTATATCCACTGCAAAGCAATAGAGCTTGAACTATGGGTCCCTGCTCGACTCAGGCTTGGATCATCCACCTAGGACACCACCATCTGTGTGTAGACTGAAGGGGGATAAGCTTGAACCTGAGTTCAAACCCTGGGCTCACACTGTGGTGTGGACATATCCCAAGTCACAGGCCTCCCTGAATTGGGAGGTTAATGTCCTTTTTGTTTAATAAAGATAGTGGTGGGGAAGAAACAGAAAAGTGTTTATAGCTTTGTCTTTGCTCCCTTCACAGTATAAACTGATATTCAACCAATCACTAAGGCTTACAGTTGGTCACTGATGTTTCCCAAAGCTAAAAGATTATTCACTGCTTCTCACAACAAGGCAGGACTGATTTTTGAACTTGTGGAACCCATGAGCCCACAGCTTTGGGTCTTTTTGAGACATCAGAGGACCCAGACCTGTGTGGGTCTAGGGAAGAAGCATTAGGCAAATATTTGCCTTCTAGCCAACAGCCAGCTTTTTAGCTGTGCTGGCTCCTCTGCTGAGGATATAGTGTATTTATATCATACAAAGTACATATGAAAAGAGCCCATGCCAGGCTTTGAGTGCCCTGCCATTTTTTTTTTCTTAAATTACAGCACTTAGATAACTCAGACTCTGGTTGCAGAGTTGCACCTTCATGGTATGCAAAGTAGCATTGTTTAGTAACCTAAACATGGGACAAGGGGAAGGGCACCAGCTTATCCTGAATTAATCCTGGCTCTGCTTACGACTTTTGCATCCTTGGTCAGATCAGTTAATATTTCTCATATTTGCAAAAGGCGATATTTCTTACTGGCAAGGTATAAGATGCTAACATTCACCATAACACACCCACAGCTTTGCAGGAGCTGGAAGTCTTGTGGTCTCAGATCCACTATTGTCCTCAGCTTATTTGGAGAACTGTCACTTCAAAAATATATTTAACTATAGGCAACAATGCATGATCCCTTGCACAAGGAGAGTTGCATAATGGTGCACCAGGAGGGTTGCTAAGATCTGAAGATTCCTTCCCCCAAATATTAAAATATTCTTCAAAAATATCATGTTGACCCTGTACCTAATAATGTGATCATGGCAGAAAAGTTAGTTACAGTCAGAGAGCAAGACAAACAGTAGTAATTGTAAACCATCAAATCTTTACTACTCTACTGTAAGCCTTGAATTCTGGGCATGGTTTCCTGCCTATATTCTGTTTTATACCTCACATTTTCCTTTTACCTAGAGTTCCTAATTATCTCTGCAGAGGTCTTATAGTTCATTGGACTGGAGTCATTACGCTACAAAATACAATGACAATTGAAGTTAATCAAACTAGACATGACATAAAATATGCAGTTATTGAAACTTACTATGATATACAAGACTTTAAAACTACTCAAATTCTGTAATATTCCATTAGTTTTGTCTCTCTTTCTAGGTCAAATTATAATAGGTTATTTTCTCGGAATGAGCCATCTTTGTTCTGAAATAAAAAGAAAACTAAGTAAAATAAGCAAAAGTGATCCCACATCAGATATTTACAAGTCAGGCAAATAAATGTGATAGACAATTAAAGCCATACGGACTACGCTGTCTTCGGAACGATAATTTGTGTGAATAAAGTAGTCATCCATATATTTTTGGTCCCAGTGAAAGAGACAGACAGGCAAACACTGAATTTGACTGGAGTGGGCACAGTATATGCTAATGCTACATATTTAATCTGTCAGCCTGCAACCTTTCATTACCTTGCATGGGAACATCTAAGCTATTGATTTCCTTAAGATGTAGCCTTAGTTTCTAACTGATCAGATCCATTAACTTTCTCTAGTTGAGTAATATGTTTTACAGTTGCTAATTGCAATTGTAGGTATTTAATTTTCCTTCCCCTGACCCCCCCGCTCCACTACCACCACACAATATATGGCAATCTGGCAGCTTTCTTCTGGAGTACATTTAAAAAAAAAAATTCTGCGGCACTGAAACAATGAGTTATAAAATTGTTTTTGCAATGAATCATTAGAGCCTTTTAAAAATATATAACTTTTTACATTTACTACTACACATGAATTTAGCAATCTGTAAACTTTACCTGACCATCCCAATGTGATCCAACAGGAATTAGCTTTCCATAAACCATTGTCAGATGAAGGATATGGTTCAATTTTATTTTGTTGGAGGTTAGTCAAAAGTAAGTTGTAGAGCTGGGAGGCCAAAAAACAAAAAAACACCACAATATGCTGGCTGGTTTAGTTGAATCAAATAAGCTGCTTATGACTTTTATTGCTGCTTTTCCCATATATTCAATGCTCATACACAAATTTTTATTTAGGTATTTTTTCCTTATCAGCTAGATCAGATGGGAAGAGAGGTGACCGAGGATGGCTGGCTTAAAAAGTGCCTCATACTCCCTTCCCAAATCCTCTCTTCTGTATACAGGCCCTGATCCTGGAAATCTTTACATATGTGAGTAGTCAAGTGGAATTACATACATATTTAAGTGTTTACAGCACAAGGATCTTTAAAACCTGATACTACCAAATGCAGGCAGATCTTTTCATGGAACCCTATTGATTTCATTGAGGTACCCCCAAGGTCCTCCCCTAGGTAGCAATTTCCAGTATTGGGGCCTCAGGCTATAAGCCCTTTAAGGCACTGACAGGTGTTTTTATGTTCTGATAGGCAGGAAGATTGCTTTTGGACACTAAATAATAAACCTATATTTTATATAATCAAACAATCAGTATGCAGTTAATCTGTTCTGCTGTCTTGTAAACATGTAGGCCTATGTGGCCCTCCCTCACTGTCAAGCTCAGAGGAAGGCCATGCCTCTTGGCTGTCATGCCCCTGGAATAACCGTCTTAGACAAGGGGGAAGTCAGTAGTCTCAGGGCTCAATCCCTCCAGTGAGGTCAAGCAGTGAGTGGTCCAGGCAGGGCTGGATTACCCAATAGGCAGACTAAGCATGTGCTTGGGGCACCAGCAAAGCAGAGGGCACCAAAAAAAATGAGACTCTAAAAAAAAAAATTGATATTGTCCACACAAAATATTTTTCGGCATGAAAGCGAATGGTGAGAAATACACTCTAGAATGGCTACTGTATTCACCATCAACAGGGTCTTTGCACTGTGGATATAGTGACTGGGGGAATACTGTTTTAATTGAATAACATGAAAATAGCACTACTCACAGAGATTCAATGTTGACATATTTAAATTGAAGACAGGGCTTTGGATTGACACACAAATTGGAAGAACAAACTAAAGGGGAGCGTGAATACTGGCAACATGTCTTGCAGCGTGTTATAGCTGTTGTTCAAATATTAGCTGAACGTGGTCTGCCTTTCCGGGGATCAAATGACACATTTGGATCATTGCAGAATGGAAATTTCTTGGGATTGTTGGAGCTTGTGGCTCAGTTTGACCCATTTTTAGCAGGCCATATCTCAAAATATGGGAATGCTGGCAAAGGTAACCCATCATACTTATCCAAGACAATCTGTGATGAACTCATTGGTCTAATGAGTGACAAAGTTTGTTCAGCTATTGTGGATGAAATATAAGTACTGCTGGGTACTTCAGTTTATCTGTTGACGCTACACCTGATCTTTCACATATTGATCAATTGAGTATTGTACTAAGATATATGTCTCCCACAGATGGAACCAGTTGAACGATTTATAACATTCCTCAATTTGAAAAGCCACACTGGTGAAGAAATGGCAAATAAAGTACTGCATTATCTGTGCCAAGTTTGCAAAATAGATTTCTCAAAGTGCAGAGGTCAATCTTATGACAATGCTGCCAACATGTCAGGGCGTTATCAAGGAATGCAGAAGAAGATTTTAGAACAGAACAGATATGCCATATTCATACCATGTGCTGCGCACACACTCAATCTTGTTGGCCGCAGTGCTGTTGATTGTTGTCCATTGGCAGTAAGTTTTTTTTGTTTGTTTGTTTGTTTCCTCAACAGTCCAGTTACTTTATACATTTTTCTCTGCCTCAACACATCGATGGGGCAGTTCTTAAAACATATTTGGGCAATGATCGTGTGTTGAAATCTTTCTAATACTCGCTGGGAGGCACATGCAGTGGCAACAAGTGCAATTCTGGAGTCCTAATCAAAGATTGTGGATGCATTAGAAAGTATAGCTGAAGACCAATCACAAAAGGGAGAAAGTATATGAGAGGCAGAAAACATTGCAAACAAGATGCAAGAACTAGAGTTTGTATTCATGTTGACCATGTGGAATGAAATTCTACAACACTTTTACCACACAAGTCAAGCTCTCCAAGAAAAAGAATTGGATTTGAAAACATGTGCAGACCTCTGTCAATCATTAGCAGACCACTTACACACTTGAAGAATGATTTTGAAAGATCTGAAGACATATCAAAAGATATCTTGCCTGATACTAACTACAAAGAAGCCCAGTCCCACAAGCGAATCAGGAAAAAACAAGCAAATGATAGCAGTGCAACAGAAACAGCATTGAATCCTAGAGACAAATTTAACATATCTACTTACTACACTATAATTGACACACTTGAAGCTCATATGAAGAGGAGAGATGAAGTGTACAAAGAAGTATCAAGTAGATTTTCTTTTCTAAATGATATGGACTTATCTGATGAACAATATTACAGGGTTCCCAAAAGCTAGTTGACTCATACCCTGTTGACTTGAACATGAATCTCTGTGGAGAAGTACGGCAGTTCCACTGTTATATGCATGTGAAGTTTCATGAAACAGGAAAAATGAAATTCAGTCACATTGATCTTCGACAGAATATTGAAAGACTGAATACAACGTGTATTTCCAAATGTAGATTTCACACTACGTATTTTTCTATCATTGATTACTAACTGCTCCGCAGAACGCTGTTTTTCTCAGCTGAAAAGAATACAAAACCCTCAGAAAACAATGATGTCAGGACAGACTTGATTCACTTTCCCTATTGTGTATGGAAGCGGACGTGATTCGTCGAGTCAGCTTCGATGAACTTATCCAGAATTTTGCAATCAGAAAATCTAGAAAGAAGCTATTTTGATTTCAGCATACATGTAAGTTTTGTGTCCTTTCGAAAAATAAAATTTTATTTTACGGTATAGTATTTTTATTTTGAATTACATATGCGGGGGGCACCATAATCTTTTCAGTGCTTAGGGCCTCTAAAGGTCTTAATCTGGCCCTGGGTCCAGGGACCCAAGCCCTCAGACAGCACAGGGCACCAACAGTGTAAAGCCCAACCCTCAGGCAGGGTAAAGCCAGGTATAGTCTGGGAACCAAGGCCCTCAGAAAGGGCAGGATACAGAGCACAGTCTAGGGCTCCAGTCCTCAGGCAGGACAAAGCAGGGAATAATCTGGGGACCCCAACCCTCGAGCAGGGTGTGGTACCAGCAGTCTAGGGGCAAGTACTCCACGCGGTCTCAGGGGCTCAGGCAGATGGTAGAGTCCCACAGGCCTCCTGGCTGAAGGTGGGGTGGCTGCCACTCTAGGGTTGATGGGGTAGGGGGACACAGCCCCACCCAGCTCCACTGCATCCCAGCCCAGGCCCCTAACATTGGCAGAGTGGTCCGCCACTGGGTCAGCGGGTTAGAGATGAACCAGATTGAGGCAGCAACCCAGCCAGACTGTAGTCAACTGTCTCTGGGCCACTTCCTACCCTTCCCTCGGGGTGTACCCAGATCTCTGGGTTGTCCTCCATCTCCCCTGGGTACACTGCAAGCAGTAATCCCAGCCGCTCCTCAGCATCAGGCGTGTCTGGTAGCTCAAGCAGTTCAGATGAGTCATCAGCAGAGTGGAAGCATCTGCTTCTCCTCAACTGAGTTACAGGGCCTGCCTTTTATACTTCCTATCACACCCCTCTGCTTCTGGTGTGGTGGGCATAGCTTCCCTGGTTCCACCCACTAGGGGGCATCTGGCCCTCCCTTGCTGTCAATCTCTGAGGGAGGCCACACCACTCTGCTACATGGCTTGAATATTACATAGCTTGTATTTGTATGGCTTAACGGGGCAAAAAAAGAGCATGTTTCTCTTTTGTTGAAAGTGTGTTTAATTAAACCATGTGATATTTAACTTCACTTGAAACATCAGGAGTACTTCACCAAATGTATTGTTGGGATAACACAGTATTAAAAAATGGAAATAAATAGTAAGCTAATATTGATAAACTGTATGGAGATGAACAATGCTATGCACCAAACTCTAGGAAAGCAAGGGTAGCAAGGCCACTTTGATTGAGCTTTCTGCCTCTTACTATGGAGATGCTGGTTAAGATTGAGTTGAATTGAGTACTTAAAGCGGGAATTTGACCTAGTTTGTTATACAATGTTGTCTCCTTCCCAACCCTGGTCTATACTACAAATTTATGTCTGTGTAACTAGAGCTCTGAGTGTGGAAAATCCACACTCCTGAGTGACATAGTTACACTAACCCAACCCCCAGTGTAGACCGCACTATGTTGCTTCTCCTGTTGCCATAGCTACTGCCTCTCAGGGAGATGGAGTACCTACACCGATGGGAGAAGCTCTCCTGTTAATAACCCAAAAAAATAGGTTTGTGGTGCCCCTAAAATAACCTGGCTATTGTCCCCTGAATCTGTCCTTCCTGAGGTATGGGTCTCCAGTGTAGTCAAGGAAACACTTGGAGGACACAGATATAACCTTCCAATAAAGTGATTGATATAAGCAGTATTCTTTCCAAAACAAAGTAACTAAATCCCTCATACAGTATAATCTAAAAATATGGATTAGAGTAGACACAAGTGCCTTGTTGCAAATTAGAGCATTCAGATCACAGTAGCATACAGTTTGATTCTAAATGACGCACTCTGCTACGGATGGCCAGTGTGTGACAATCGCTGACAGCAATTCTTACCTTTATACTTTAAGTTATACATAAGAAAATTACAATTTGTCCTCTTCAGCATTTGGGGGAAATACAGAAGCTATTTTGAGGCTTTATTGTATCACACTGTATTGTGTATATAGTATTTCTGCAAGCTGTAATGTAAAAGCCATAAATATAATTATGTAAATACACAAATTGAAAGGACGAACGGAAGCACCCTGTATTCTTTTTTCTGCACAACTTTTTCTACATAATTACATGTCTGAACAATAAAAGGGTGAAGATGTACTACAATATTTATCTATAATGTTTCATGTAAAAATAGCATATATTTGTATTTTTTAATTTTTTAATTTATTTTTGACACATTACTAATTTTGTTTCTTTGGAAACCTTTAAAGGAGTAGATGTCCAGACACATGTTTAACACTTCTTATTTCTAAAGGAAGAAAAAAGTATCCTCCCCAACAAAGCAACCCTTCATTAGTTTACAGTAGAAACCACAAATCAGGAAGTTTTTGTTACGAGTTTAGCATTCCAGACTTAATCATTGCATTGAAGGAGAAAAGGTATAGTTAGCTAAATAAGTGATCAAGATCAAGATGATTGAAATGTAAATATTGTTGAGGTTAAGCATGATTTTTAAATATATACATATATTGAAAGTTCTGTAGTACTTATTGTCTGTTCCAGAATTCGCATGGTTGTCCAGTGGCCTTAAGGGTAGATCTGGTTCATATCATTCACTGTATCTGTTGTATTGATTATATTTCAGCTGCATTGGGAATATTTGTTGGAATTGTTGATATTTAATGTATCTGAAGTATGGGTCAAGTCAGGGACAATAGTAACTAAATAAGTATGTTGGAAACAAAAGCTTCTGTTGAATGGGATGTTGTTCATAATGAGTAGTGAGATGGTATTTGTTCTTTGTTGAATTTCCTCAGTTTTGTTTTGGCCAGAACTGCTATAAATGTAAGTCTTTATAATATCATTTTGAAAAAAAAAAATGTAAAACAAACTCTGAAGTAGATTGCTATTACTTTTGACCTCTATTACTTTATAGCAGTCTTGTTGATTTGAATCATGGTACAAGCAACTTTTGGAAGAGCTTATAGGAATTGCTTTTGTAGTAATATGTGAAATATTCCCATTTTGAGAGAGGTTTTTTTTGTTCATTTTGTTTTTTTACTTCATACTGCTGGCTGCCCAAAAGTGTAGCTTGACATTTTAGTTTAACTTTGGATAACCTATCTTGGAGTCAAGCAGATTTTAATGCCCCTCCCCATCTTAGGGGAGGGAAGAGATGGAGATTAGTTCAACCAGCTGGGGCCTAGCTCCCCCTTGTGTCTCAAAGTGCATATGGGGGATGTACCTCAGAAATGGGGAGGAGCTTCTCTGCCTCCCATTGGCCAGCCAGAAGGAGATTAAGGGAGCTGATAGCTTGTCATGCTCCCCCTCAATTTACAGGCTCCTCAAGTATTCCAGGGCTACCCTTCCTCCTTACAGTTAAAGTTTATTGAGCTATGTTTCCAGGAGGTGGTCGTTCTGAGCAATTTGCCTGTTCGGGGAATTAGGAAGGATTTTTTTCCAGTGGGGCAAATTAGTAGGGAAGTTTGTCAGCTTCTTTCCAGCATCATGAGGATGAGGTTTAAAGGACTAAGAAATGGGAGTTAATGCTAGGAGAAGGATGGGAATGTTTGTCTCAACTTACAGCCAGTGTTCAGTGCACATAAAGGCTTAAAGGACCAGCTCCTACAGGTAAATAAGACCCAAGATATGGTTGGTGGATTTCTTGCTATGAGGAGGAGGGGAGACCTGCAGTCTCTGCAGACTGAGGTATTTCTTAGTATTCACAAGAGGGAGGGAGAGAGAATTCAGAAGTGTGATGAGTCCTAGGGGTTAGGCTGAAATGGGTCTACCCCTAGTTAATGGTTATATGGTGTGAGCCCTGTATCCCTGCACTGTACCCAGTTAAATGCCTGGTATGTGAGAGAGGGTGGATGTTGAATTAATGAAGTTGCAGCTTAATTCCATCCTTTTTCCATCTTTCATTGACCTGTGTGTTCTGATGAATGTACATTTTTGCCGTTGCATATTTCTCACTATATACTTTATAGATAAATAGAAAACAAATGACACTTATTTTATCTAAGTCTAAGTTTTTATAAGGTCACACATCACCAAACTGTTTTCAATGAGAAGGTGGTGAATATTTGAAAGGCCTGAACATGCTCTCTAGAAAATATTGTTATCTCAATACCTGTTACAGATGTATGCCTATACTTTGGTTTATAGGATTTTAAAAGATCAGCTGATGAAACAGAAGGATATGCTAAGTTCAAGAAGCTTAATGTAATCACAACAAGAGCTGGTAGATTTTGTAAGAGCAACAAGCTACTTACCAGTTGTTCTGGGCTAAGGAGATTAGCACAGCTCCACAAATTTTTGCAGAATGTGAATTCACTGCAAGCCAAAACTCCTGGTATAGCCTTAATTCCTTAAAAATTGGAAGGAAATGATCTGCAGAAGTGTTAATTCAATATTAACTTATGGTTGTGAGATCAAGAACTCAAATGACAGACCAACAAATTAAGATTTCTGTAACCTTTTCAAAGACCTTGTGTAGAATTTTCTATTTACTTTGATGTAAAGTTTCATGTATTATTAATGTAACTAAATTTATGTTGTTGGAAAAATCTTCACCATTGGAATTTCCTGACTTTGAATGCTTGATGGCTCAATATTAAAGTTGCTAGTGTATGTGTGTGTTTTAAGAGTTATCTAGGACACATGATATGCATGCTTCAAAACAGAAGACAGCCTAATCATTGGAAAGAAATGGCTTGAAATGACATGAACTCATGCAAAACCTTATGATTTTGTCATGTCACCCTTATTTTGAACAAAATGATAATGGCATAATTTTACCCATACAATTATACTTGAGAACTCTGATTACTTTGTGGCAAATTACAGCTTTTGCTTTGAATTTCCATACTGACATTTTTTGATATTTTTCTTCCCCTTCTGAATTTGTTTAGGGTGTGCAATCCACGTGAATTCTTCCTTTGATTTCTTCCAACACTGGAAGATTCATAGCATGCTCAAGAGAAGAATACATTGACTAAAATTATATTTTAATTTTACAATTAAAAGAAGCTATTAAAAAGAGATTTTTAACATCTAAAATAAATAGTTCCTGGGTATCTTTAAATTATTCAGTGTAAAATTTCACTAGTTTCAATATAATCTTCTCCAGAGAGATAGGAAATAGTTTGTATACCTTTTGGTAAGTAATGCATATGAGTAGATTTGACATATGTAAGGTTCTGTATACCTAATCATACCCAGCATTCGGATGTACAAGCTGAATGATCTCCGCTTGAACTATTGACCCACAACCGTAGGAATATAATATGGTTATTAACTTATTAGCAATGATACCTGGGGAATTCTGTTTTGTCTCAAATAAAGGAGATGATAAAGAATATTTTCAGATAAAAGACCTTGAAAAATTAAAATTAGCGAGCAGCCCTCACTTCTATTAGTGCTTTTATGTAAAGTTTCAGGCAGTCTTCCTCCAAAAGCTTTCCTCCTCAGTTAGGAGTCCACTCTGCAATACAGTCCCACTGATTTCAATGGAAAAAGAAAAGGAGGACTTGTGGCACCTTAGAGACTAACATTTGTGTGAGCATAAGCTTTCGTGAGCTACAGCTCACTTCATCAGGTGAGCTGTAGCTCTGGAAAGCTCATGCTCAAATAAATTTGTTAGTCTCTAAGGTGCCACAAGTCCTCCTTTTCTTTTTGCGGATACAGACTAACATGGCTGCTACTCTGAAACCTGATTTCAATGGGACACTTTGCAGATTAAGTAGTTAAGATATAGAAAGGTGGCAAAGTCAAGTACTATTTAGCTTGAATAAGGATAGCAGAATCAATTCAATTCACTAAGGTTTTATTGGTGAGACAATCTATATAATTGTTTCTGAAGTGAAAGGAAACATGTCAGGGGCAGGAATGAACCACCCAGGATATGTTTGGGAATTTGATCCTGAATGCCCATTGTCATTACTGTCAGTTCTGATCCAATAGCAGGTTTCTGTATAATGTGGTACCATCATTACTCTCTCTCCTTTCTCCAAGGGGCAGGCACAATTTTCCTTTTTATTATTAATTTTTGACCACTTGATAGCTCATTAATGTTGATAGGCCCTAAGTGTGACATTCCCTTGACAAAATAACCAGCTGCTGCCTTAAAAAAGAAAAGTGCATCTGTTCCATCATTCATTTCCCGCCCTCCCCCCCCCCCCCACACTTCTTCCCAATCAGTCAATCCTCCACCCTAGTGATGGCTTCAGTCTCCTTGCTCTTATCAGCTCTTCAAATTCAGAGCTGGGAAGAGACCCAGGCTAAAGTCTCCCACAAGCCCCCTGCAGTTCATCAGTTATATTGCCCTGCAGACTAAGTCCTTTCCAAGTTTTGTGCAGCTTCATGTCTGCCATTCTATGCAAACTATTTAATTAGTTCTATATAATTGCAAAAAAAGTGCATATAACCATACACTTTGACTTTATGATCATCATGCCCTGTCTCAAGCAGTGACAGTGGGACATTTAGCTGCACAAAATTTGCAGTTCTGGTGTGTTTGGCTGCTGGAAGGCATGTTGGTTGGCTAGGGAGGTGAGTATGAGAGCATGCTAGGGAGAATGGGATGGGTGGATGCTAGAGGGTGTTAGGTGGGGGGAACAGGGTGCTGGCATCTGTGGTAGATGGGTATCTGGGATATAATGGGGTGGGTAGGGATGTCTGAATGGGAAGTGGAAGGATGGGTGAGTGCCATCACTGCTCAAGGGATGGAGTTACAGAGGTGTTGGGTGGCTGTGCGATGGGTACATACAGAGGTGTATGGGGCCTCACCTTATGCTGCCGAAGTCCGTCTACCCCCACCCCAACACACACACACACACACACACACCCCTTCTTCCTGGATGAGATCCAGCAGGGGGAGCAACGAGAAAGGAGATGCACGGCTGCCTGTTCAGCAGACGCTAGAGTTACCTCAAATAGCCAAAAAGTGGAACTGCATGCAGACGCACTTTATTCGTTATGCTAAAAACTAAACAAAAATCAATGATCTTCCATGAAAGGCCACCTAAAATGGGTAATAAATAAAGCCAAGCCTTGGGGAAAGATGCTTGAGCCAACAAAACTTAAAATAAACTGCCAGCTAACTTGCCTGGTTTTGAATTTTGTCCTATGCCATCTCTTATGCATATGAGAATCTGTTCTTGGGTTGGTTTGTTTTTAAATCTGTAAAGCCACTACATTTTCTTCCTTCAAATCTCTTCTGCTGTCGTTCTTGCAATGGCAATGTGCCATGTCTCCTGAAACTGCTGCTAATAGTACTAACTATTGTTACCTTGACACTGCTGCCTCCTGCACTTCCTTGTTTTTTCTCTTCACCTTTTTCTGTTTCATCATATTGGCTCTTTGTGGTATGGTCTGTCTTTTGGAACATGTGTACATAGCAAAGTTGGGCCTTTTTCTTCGATTAAGGCTTATTTGTTTTGCAGAAGCACCAAGAATTAAGTTCTAATGACCACTGAATACTCAACCAAACCTACAACTGAAATCCCAAATTATTATATTGATTGTAACAGGGTAGCTTGCCCACTAAATGGAACTGGAGAGCTCACAATTTGGCCAGTTAAGAGAGGGCAGGGTAGAACCTGGAGGCTATAAACAATCAATCAGGTGTCACATAGAAGACGGGCAGGAGATGAGCTGATGACGGCAGGAGAACAGCATGAGGGGTTTGGTGGCTGGCATCCCAAGGCAGGAGGAGCAGCAGAGGGAGATGAATGCTGGCTCTGAGCCACAGCCAAAGACCAGAGAGGGCTGAAGGGAGGCAGATAGCAGAGGGCTTACCCCCTGATGTCTCCTTGCTGGAGCGTTGGACACCAAGGAACACTGAGAGGTTTGGAGCTGTGAGAAACTGGGGGAGGGAAGTTCCCCGCTAGGATGAGTGGATTGCAGTCTAGCTGGAAGGATTGGGGTGGTTGCCCTGGCAAAGGGATGGAGGTGTGGTAGAAGACGCTGGGGTCTGGTGAGAATGAAGCTGGCTTTTAAGGACTATAAATGATCCCTAGTGCATAGACTATGTTTTGGGTTTTTTTATGAACAGTTTAAACTATGTTTTGTTAATAAGCCATGATGGACTAGAGGATAAGCTTGCATGATGTTACTGGGGAATCAAAAAGGAAACTGAGGTGTGAAACAACTTGCATGGCTGCCAAGAGGGGGTGCCAAGGAGGAGGCCACATGTTTACACTGATAATAAGCCAAATTATTCTTGGTTGTACCAATGCAACACTAGTGCCGTTTCCTGCAATGGGATCGACTTGTGAGGATCTTCATGCTCATTCAGCATCCTATTGACTTCTGTTGAATTGCATAGATGTACCTAAGGCGCTTATGCTTCAAAGATTTATGCATGTACTTAACTTTATATGTTTGAGTAGTCCCACTGAAGTTGTTGGGACTCCATGTACATAAAATTAAGCACATGTCTAAGTCTTTGCAGCATCAGGGATGAATGAATAGAATTTGTCCTAATTTCTTATGGATCTTTAGTTATTAGATACGGTTAAGATGAAATATCAAAGCTATAGAAACACATTCTAACACAAAATAGAATTAACATCCGTGTTACTGTTTGTAGTTGTTGTTTCAAAAAGCAATAGTATATAATTCTAGTGATCTTTGAACCTTATTTAGATCCTTTATTAACTACTATGATTTTGTTCTAAACATGACCTTTTCTGGTGTATGAAGCATGAAATATTGGCAAGAATTGCGTTCACAATAAAGTGGCATTAAATAGGATACTAGAAACTTCTATATGAAGATACCTAGAACAGTATTTTCAATGGAAAAGTGTCAAAGGTCTAAACAGATAATATAAATACATATTTACAAATTAAAGATTATTTTAGCCCACTAAAACAATTTATTTTTGAATAATATTTATTTTGATTAAACCCCCATCCATCAAGCCCTCAGGCCTGGATTTAGCATGCTACTTCATATGCCTAACTTTAAGAAGTCCCATTGGCTTCAGCTGGACTCATGTTCTTGAAATTAACCATGCGCTTAACTGCTTCGTGAAACTGGACGCTAAGGGCCTTATTCTGAAAATATCCAATACTAGAAGTATTGCTCACTACTGTTTAACCTACCAAGTTCTTTACTGACTAGAAGGGTATGTAATTTGGGAGCTAAGGATAGATGGAAAAAGCCTCCCCATTCCCAACATAAAGTCTTGTGCATTTTTAAAGAATATAAATAATTTTATTAAGCTATGAAATATTTATTTTTCTTTTATACTCAAGCCCTTTCATGCCAAAAATAGCAACTGAAGTAATAAGAGAAAATCTGTTCTCATGTTTTACTTGCTGGGCTTGGAAATGTGACCATTAAAATCTGTGCTTTCACAAAATTTCTGTCCCATTTTTGTGGATTAAAGAGATGAGTAGCTCCTCAGCAGTTCGTATCAATAAATCAGTAGCCTACCCTTATTTATATCAGCTGAGGATTTGGCTCTAGACTGAGGTATTTTTTCACCTCATAAATACTCTTGATAAGAAGATATGTGTTTGTTAACACTATTAGAGGCAGTGTTTTCTATCTGATGCTGCTTGAATGGGTTAAGGTTTGTTTTTCATTTTATTGAGATTTTTATTTGGACAGTAACTGAAAAAAATTCCATGATCCCTAAGTGGCACATTTTAGCTCTTTCTAAGACAATCTCTGTATTAAGGCATAATTTTCATTTGCCCTGCACTTGTGGTTCTTGATTCATGAAATGAAACTAAAATGGGGACATTATGGTATTATATTTCTTTATTTATGGGTATGAGAAAATTCTTATTAGCTGTTGCAATTCAAAGTTTATTGTATTTTAAATTAACATTCATGTTTTTGTAACTTTTTTTAACAGGCAGTAACTTCAAGCTGTCGTAAACATTGTATCTGCTGCAAGGAAATAACAGTAAGTGTGTATATTAACTTTTTTTTTAAAGATGCGATCTCATTGTTTGTGATTCCATTATTCTATAAATGTGGTGTGTATTGAACTTAATAATAGCTTGTCAAATAACAGGCTCAAATGGAATTATTTAATTGAAGATGATCACCCTGAGATTAGTACAGCAATATACAGAATATAAAAAGAATAGATACACAAAGAGTCTTTATGTAAGTGAACAGCTGGCCAGTCTATCTCCTCTATAGCTGTTGGGATGCCAGCAGTTTGTACCCTCCAACCTAACTTTCAAGCCCTCTGTCCTTTATAGGGTGTGAGACAAAGAAACCCTTTTAGAAGGGAAGAATACCTTCCCATAGTTAAATTTTCAATGCATTCTGTTTTCCTAATTATTGATGGAATTTCTTTTATGGTCTCCAGTTTATCTGATTGATTACTAAAAAAGGAATGTCTGATCTGGCCATTATTACTAATAACTGTGAAAACCAACAGTTCTTAATAAATTAATAACATCTTTCAATGGGTCATTATTCCTCCATTACTGCACCCGTCTATAATAATTATTCCTTATCGATCCACCCAGTCCATTACAGAAAACATCTGCCATAACATGTATCCCTTATCAAACGCTGTTTTGTTTATAACGTGCTTCTGTAGAAACTTTTAGTACTTTGATGGGATCTTTTCCTTGGATATCTGGATTCCCACAGACGTGGATAGCTGAGGATAATTAGATAGAGTCAACACTCAATCACATAAAAAATCCTGAGTACAGGTCAGTTGGAGGTTAAGAATCAGCGCTCTGGTCCTTAGAATTTCAACACGTTTATGGCTAATGTCAAGGATTCTGTGGGAATATTTAATATGTAAATTAATTTAATTTTCCACTAAGAGTTTAAAAGGGTTAATATTTACTAACAAGTCATTCTAAAAGACTATTATGACTACCTTGCTATAGCTAATCTTGTAACTCTGCAGAAAGAGGGTTTTTTTTTTCCCTTTGGAATTTTAGTGGGTCAACTGAAGGTCATTTAGTGACCAGGATAAAATAAATCCGAAATCAAAACTGTCATTTGTATTCACTGTTTTGATTTAAGATGCATTGAGCAAACGTCATCCCTGGACTGGTTTCGTACAGGACAGAGCAGTTGTGCGGTTAATCTCTTCAAGTGGGGTTTCTCTAATGACCTGCAATGTAGTTGTGGTCAACTTCATACTGTGTTGCATATCCTGGAAAAGTGCCCACTGACTGACTTTAGCAGTGGACTACCAGCTCTTCACCTGGCTGATGATTGTGCTATCAAATGTCTGGGCACACTGTGCATACACTGAAAGACAGGTAGTGTAGGCGATTGAGAGACATTCTTTTATTGGCTTCTCCACTGACTCGCTGAATGATTTTTTTTTTTTTTTTTTTTGGTGGTGGTGGTGGTGCGGGGAGGACAGGAGATTTGGTAGCCTTTGTTTCCTCATCTGTAAACTGGGAAAAATATCTATATCACAGAGAAGGACTGGGATATCATACAGGAAGATCTGGATGACCTTGTAAACTGGAGTAATCGTAATAGGATGAAATTTAATAGTGAAAAGTGCAACATTTATGCATTTAGGGATTAATAACAAGAATTTTTGTTATAAATTGGGGGTGCTTGAAATTAGACCAAGTTTCTAACCATCAGAGGAGTGAATCATAGATTATCAGGGTTGGAAGGTACCTCAGGAGGTCATCTAGTCCAACCCCCTGCTCAAAGCAGGACCAATCTCCAATTAAATCATCCCAGCCAGGGCTTTGTCAAGCCTGACCTTAAAAGACTGCTAAGGAAGGAGATTCCACCATCTCCCTAGGTAACGCATTCCAGTGTTTCACCACTCTCCTAGTGAAAGTTTTTTCCTAATAACCAACCTAAACCTCCCCCACTGCAACTTGAGACCATTACTCCTTGTTCTGTCATCTGCTACCACTGAGAACAGTCTAGATCCATCCTCTTTGGAACCCCCTTTCAGGTAGTTGAAAGCAGCTATCAAATCCCCCCTCATTCTTCTCTTCTGAAGACTAAACAATCCCAGTTCCCTCAGCCTCTCCTCATAAGTCATGTGTTCCAGTCCCCTAATCATTTTTGTTGCCCTCCGCTGGACGTTTTCCAATTTTTCCACATCCTTCTTGTATTGTGGGGCCCAAAACTGGACACAGTACTCCAGATGGGGCCTCACCAATGTTGAATAGAGGGGAACGATCACATCCCTCGATCTGCTGGCAATGCTCCTACTTATACAGCCCAAAATGCCATTGGCCTTCTTGGCAGCAAGGGCACACTGTTGACTCCTATCCAGCTTCTCATCCACTGTAACCCCTAAGTCCTTTTCTGCAGAACTGCTGCCGAGCCATTTGGTCCCTAGTCTGTAGCGGTGCATGGGATTCTTCCGTCCTAAGTGCAGGACTCCGCACTTGTCCTTGTTGAACCTCATCAGATTTCTTTTGGCCCAATCCTCTAATTTGTCTAGGGCCCTCTGTATCCTATCCCTACCCTCCAGCATATCTACCTCTCCTCCCAGTTTAGTGTCATCTGCAAACTTGCTGAGGGTGCAAAATCCACATCATCCTCCAGATCATTTAATGAAGATATTGAACAAAACCAGCCCCAGAACCGACCCTTGGGGCACTCCACTTGATACCGGCTGCCAACTAGACATGGAGTCATTGATCACTACCCGTTGAGCCCGACAATCTAGCCAGGTTTCTGTCCACCTTATAGTCCATTCATCCAATCCATACTACTTTAACTTGCTGGCAAGAATACTGTGGGAGACCATGTCAAAAGCTTTGCTAAAGTCAAGGAACAACATGTCCACTAGTTCTGGAACAGCCTTCCAAGGGAAGCAGTGGGGGCAAAAGGCATATCTGGCTTCAAGACTAAGCTTGATAAGTTTATGGAAGGGATGATATGATGGGATAGCCTAATTGTGGCAATGAATTGATCTTCAACTATTAGCTGTAGATCTGCCCAATGGCCTGTGGTGGGATGTTAGATGGGGTGGGATCTGAGTTACTACAGAAAATTCTTTCCTGGGTGTCTGGCTGGTGAGTCTTGCTCACATGCTCAGGGTTTAGCTAATTGCCATATTTGGGGTTGGGAAGGAATTTTCCTCCAGGGCAGATTGGCAGAGGCCCTGGGGGTTTTCCGCCTTTCTCTTCAGCGTGGGGCACAGGTCACTTGCTGGAAGATTGTTTGCACCTTGAAGTCTTTAAACCACGATTTGAGGACTTCAGTCGCTCAGACATAGATTTGGGGTTTGTTACAGAAGTAGGTGAGTGAGATTCTGTGGCCTGCGTTGTGCAGGAGGTCAGACTAGATGATCATAATGATCCCTTCTGACCTTAAAGTCTATGATTCCTTCATGTTTGTACTGTCTTTGAGATCTGTAGATTAAAGGTGAATAAGTAGAAAGGAATTAGCATTTTTATATATCTAGACATTAATGTGATCATGCTTTCTCATGGTTGGCTTTGCGCTGGATAACTGTATAAGTTGTGGGCTTCTGTAGCAGGTGCTTTTTCCTACATAAGGGCTTAATCTTCCACAGAACTAAGATCAACTGTTGATGGTGTTTGCACAGTTCAGAACGCTACTGGTGTTCTTTGTCTAGGTCTGAAACCTAAGAACCCAGAGTACTAATGAGAAGAATAGTCATTCAACTGTTGTAACCTACAATAAAACTAGTAACTAGTAGCTTTCTCCATGTTCACCTCTGACTGGCCCAAGATGCCAGCCTCCATTATGCTGATTAACAGTGCTTCCTTTTTTTAGTTGCACTTCCCCCCCAGTATGTCTGTCATTTCTTGTCTAGACTGTAAGCTATTTGGGGTGGAAACCATTGTTTTGTTCTGTTTATACTATGCTTAGTATAATGGGGTCCTGGTCCAGGGCTAGCATTCCTAAGTGCTAAGATAATTCAAATAATAATTTTTGTTTAGTCTCATTCACATAGATAAGGGAAATGTATGTGCAGTAGTAAATGAAATAAAGACCATCTGTATCCTAGGAATCAACCAAGTGAGTACAAATACTTGGCTAACAACAATAATAATTGATTCATTTCTTTGATAAAAAAGCATCATTGTTAACATGGACTCAAAGTGGTTATAATGGTCTGGAATCCATAATTTCAAGGGTAACTTGCACAAATGAGGGTCATAACTAAAAGCTCTCCAGCTACCAGAGTACCCATTAAACTGCAAGAACAGCCAAGAAGTCTTTGGGGGCAGATAAAGTAGGAAAGAATACTTTAAAGTATCACTTGTCCTAAATATCTGAATTTTAGTAATGTCTTATTTTTTTGTGTCATTACCTTCATGTGTAATTTGATTGTAACCAGTGTTGTCAGTTTCCTCAAAGAGGTTGCTGGCTTGATATTTTTGGTATCTAATGGGATACCATGCTTGTGCTTTTCAAAAAGAAACATTTTATTGTGAAAGAGTGAACAGAACTATATTTTCAGTTTAGGTGCCTGAACTGAAGTTCAGGTTTTAATAGGGCTAAAATTCTTAGCTAGTTCTCATGGCTTGTTCAATGCAAATATCTGGCTTAGATGCAGGTAAGCCAAACAGCAGGGATTGTATTGAGTCATTCATGGTGTACTGACTTTGGAATATGATAGCTCTAGGAATAACTTTCTGGGACTGGAAAATCTGCATTTTCCAAACACTGATATTTTGATAAACTGCTATCCCTGACGTGATATTCAAGCTAATGAGAGAGGTAGGGAGGGAAGTGGTTTGCAATCACCTCTAGACAATCAAATTTTCTAATTATCAGAAGTACAATGAGTCCAACAGTGGCAAGGTAGACTAAATATAGAAATAGTGGGAAGTAGTGATCCTGTGGCACTGTTTCTGGATCAGTTGAAGAAATATGAAATTGAACTTAATTCCCCTTCATTATCCAGGTGTTTTGGTCTTGGTCAGTTACCACAGTGTTAGTGGAATGGAGCAGAAGAGAAAGTAGCTATCTCCTTTCAACTGGTCTGTGGATAAATGGTAGATTTAAGTTTTGAATTTTGCCATTCCCTAACTTATGTTAAACATGTTTCTTCAGTATAAATGAACACATTATGATACAACACAAAGCACTGACTAAGTGGGTAGCAGCCTTTAACTGAATCATTGAATCATTGCTTTGGGGTAACTGTATATTGTACCATCAAAATCCATTGCTGGCTATGTCCCATGCGCATCAAACTCTTTGTATTTTGCACAAAATATGAAATTAATATTCATTTCACATCTCTTCCTTCCTCGTGCTGATTGGCTCAAATTAAACTTTATACTAATAAGCCTGAGGTGGGGAATGCCACCACAAAACAGAAATAGAGGATTTTCTGATGTAAAAATGTTTGTTCTCATTATTACTCCCCTCCTGGAAGATTGCCATTATAAAGTATCAGGTATGGGAATGATGCTACAGCATCTGCGAGTGACCATTTCTGATGCTCTACCATCAGTCCCAGATTTGTCTCTATCCTGTCTCAATATTGGGCTAGATTGTGAGTTCAGAATCTGCCCTGAGTACGGGCCAGTGCTGCTCTGGAGCAGCCCAAGAGGAAGACTGACTCTCCAAATTAGTCTCCCTTCAGTCTCCATGCTGCTCCAGGAAGGGAATACACTGTGTGATAGGTCTATATCTGATGCAACATACATTCCCCAGTGTGCTACACAACTACACTACTGGCCATGAGGAAGAAAATTGGCTCCACCCATTCCTCTTTCCATCTTCCCCTCTTACCCATTAGCATGAGGAGCAGATATGGCAGCTCTGCAGAGCCTGCTTCACCTGTCTTTCTGTTACCAATGCTGTGGTAGCTGGTGCAGGGGCATAAGGGAGCACCATTGTGCTAAATTTGATCCAATTTTATTAAGTACCAGCAATCTGTTCAGCTCCTGACACTACACACAAATCAAGACAGTCTATGCCCTTAAATAGCTTACCATCTGTTTAGTAAAGTTGCTGGAAATGTCAGACCACCTACCCACACCATGCACTGTAAAACAAAGTGTTGGGATCATCCTGAGCCCATAAAACTGGACAGATTTCCCAGGTCAGCTACCTCAAAAAAGGTACACTCTTGGGGAAAACTGGAGAGGTGAAAACCCTAGTAAGATGTTACATGTGTTGTGACTAGGGTCCCAGTGGGGGCCAGCTGAGTTCACTCAAATAGGGTGAACTGCAAAGAATGGGACAGATAATTCCCAAAGATGGCAGATATTTTCAATAGTTAGATTTACCAAGCCAGGATAAAACAGCTTCTTTATTACCTCACTGGTTCCCCAGAAACCAACAACACAGTTCCCTTGAAGTAACCCAACCTCCATCCTGGTATCAAGTCAAATATTATGAAGATTTCTGAAAATCTTATTTTATCAGGTTCTAACCAATCCCAAAGGACCAAACACATTACTTCCCACATTCTTGAACATTCCAGATCTTACCCAAATACATGCTTATAGCCAGTTTTTAATAAATTTTAGTTCAGTTAATCAAAAAGATGATTAAAAGATCAGTATACATACAGACATGAGCTCAGTTCTTGAGGTTCAGATTCATAGCAGAGATGGTGAGCTTTGTTGTTGCAAAGAGTTCTTTCAGAAATAGTCCATAGGTTATAGTCCAATGTTTATATTTCAGGGCAGTCCAGTCAGAACTCGGATCTCAGTCCGTGTGGCTTAGGCTTCCCCCTGCACGAAACCTCAAGCAGATCTGAGATAAAAAGGATCAGGACCCAAGGATCTTTTATATAATTTCAGGTCTTCTTTGACAAATTGGAATCCGTTGGGGACCAACAGGTAATTAGGGCATCTTTGAAGTGGGTCCATCACCAGTGCCTAGCTATACCAATTAACATAAGACAATCGCCTGTTGTTCCACCATTCACCGATGATTTGCTATACATTTCAAAGAGATGAATACAGAGAGATCCCTTGTTTACAATTCATTTAAATGTGCGGATGTTCTTTTGATCTCTGAATTAATAGTTCTAGTGACAGACAGGAATTGTCCATTTACATGGCTAGCAACAAAGATTACCTTTAACTTCTAACAACCTAGGTTTGCATTTCAAAGTTCTAGCCTATTTACCATGAATGGCCCTAAGTATCATTCCCATACTTTTCTAATATGACTTTAAAGGTGGTGGGCTCTGGGTCATTCAGCCTAAAAACTGCTTCACCCTTTCTGGCCATGAGTTATATTTTGTAGAAGATTTGTTGCAATTCTATAGCAGTGGGAGCAGCAACGGCTTGCATAATTATATTTTAATCAGACACCATCTCATGTGTATCTAAGAATAGTTACTTTGACCATGGTTCAGCAGAATGCTGCTAGCATTGATCTTTATGGCTGTACTTAGCCCCGCTACCTTAAATGGGACTGCATGAAGGCATAGAGGTCCAGAATAAGTGAGTCTCAGAAATGCATTGGATTTAAGTTTGAAGGAAAGCAAAACCAGGAACAACAACAAAAAAACCCAGAAGCCTTCTGCAGTGTTTTACGTAGACAAGAATGTAAAATGCTGCTGCTTGTGCAGCATTCAAATATGTGAAATCACCTTCCGCAGAGTATATAACAAAACAATTTTAAACACAACCTCAGCCATTATCCAAATTACAGTGCCTGCAATATCAGTATTGTGGATAGCCTATTTCAAAATAAATCAATATAGTGCTACATCAGCATTTCGAAGAGTCTTTATGATTACTAGGGCACTGACTGGGAGAGGAAAAAGTGGGGAAGGTAATTAGAATGACTTTACTATTCAGCAGCTCAATAGTGTGCTGGATCGTTGTCCAGCACTGACAGTTGTTCTGTAGGACAGTGCATATTAACGCAGTATTCATACTGGTATTAACAAAAGTTAATGTGAAGACCAGCAGCAAGAATCTAAACAGCAGATCAGTCCTGCCCTTTGAGTCCAGCGTTTGGCTCTGAGAGTCCTAGGAGAAATTAATATGATAGGAGTTGAACACAAAGCAGCATATCTTCCTTGCTATTTTTCTTTGCTATTACTATAAGTTTTTAAAGCTGTAAATTTGTATTTCGAGCATAGTAGCTCATCATTATATTGATGTCTTCTTACTTAGGATAGGTATGCTGCCTACCCTAACATTTTGTGTCTAGGTTGTTTGTCTCTCTCGTGTTGTTTTACAAGTAACCTTTGTCTCACAATTTCATTTTAAAATATTTTCATGGTTGATCTTTTCTCAAGACTGTAGAATTTTTATTATTGTACCTGAAAAAAGAATTCACAGGTGTAGCACAAGCTGCTTAATCACATTTTAAAAAAGAACATTAATTAACCTGCTCGTATTTTAAATGTGCTCTTTGCTCCTATGAGAATAAGTGTTATAAAAATGCTTTTCAAAGTTAGGGGGTTAATTAACTAAAATGACACATCTTGTCTGTATGAAATGGAAATAAGTACAGTACTGAACCCTGGAACCCCTCTAGGACTAAGAGTTGTGTTCTGTTTCTAGTTTTGCCACTGACTTACTTCAGTGAGTCTCAAAGGCTCAATTTTCAAAGGTGCCTCACTTTTGGATACCTCAAGTTTTGGATGGACAACTTGGAGACGCTTACGTCTTTCAAAGTTGGATACTGAAATTGTAGCAGTAAAATTTGAGGACACTTAGTAATCAGGGTGATGAGAAGTTATGAGGTTCTAATATTCACTTTCTTCTTAGGGGTTATGTGCCTTAATTCTTCTGTGTTTATAAAGTGCTTTTGAGAATCTTGGGTGGAAGAATTTTTTCAACTACTGTTGTATCATTTTGAATACATGAAACCTGCATGCTAGAGATTCAATCTGATGTATTGGTAGGTATGCAGCTAAGCCTCATTGGAGAGCAGTGAAATATTATGAAGCAAGTTCCCGTAAGAATATATGCTCTTAGTCAGCTGCAGCCATGTCAAGTTCCAGTACTTAGTGGTTTCTGAAGCTGGATGCCTGTTGTTGCTGTCTGGAGGAGAGTGCTAAATGTGTTGCAGCCTTATTTTACCTTTGTGTTCATTGAATTGAAGCATTTACAAATGTATTTTAGAAAGTACAATCAGAAATAACATGTTATGTCATCAGGTAGTTATCATTAGATAGTCAAACTTTAATAATGGGAAATTTACTCCCATACTAGCACTCACCCAAATGAAAATTAAGCTCACATGAAAATTAATGGTGCTACCATTCTGTTTTCCCCTGTTGAATATCACAGTGCTTACAATATGTGCTAACATTTTTGTTGTCACTTATATGTTAAATATGTATGTTCAGGTCATTTCGTTAATCAGGAATATAAACTTAATTGGATTTTGTTTTTGTTGCAAGTTACATTAGTATTGTGACCTTGTACATTTGTAAATTTTTAGCTTCATTAAAAGCTTGCTAGTAGTAGCTATTTAATATTACCACACAATAAATAGAGGAAAATAGAACTTAAACAATTTATATAAAAGTAAAAAAACTAACAAGTACAAAAGACTTTGGTTCAATAATGCTGTTCCTATTGATAACAAGTCCAGTATGTAGAAAAATACGATTCATAAGGTTCTAGAAAATATGGATATTTTAGTTCTCCTTTAAATACGAAGAAGAGAGCTACAGTCCTTAGATCTTTGGACAGAGTATGGGATGTTAAAGATAGAAGTATTGGGGCAAAATTCAGACTTGGTGAAACTATGTGCCACTTGAGTTTGTGTGGTGTGTCACATCTTTTATATACTTTATACCTATCTGAGTTGTACCTACTTGCACACAGGTATGAATTTGGACACCTCTCTCTTTCAATAGGATATTTTCAGGGAAACCTAGATAATAGCACTCAAATAGTCAGTTAAAATATGGCATACACGAAAAGTAACATTCACTGAATTACTGGGACTATGAATGTTCAAATATTTTGTTTTATGTTAAAAGTGCAACTTTACATTTTTAATCCTAGTGACTATTGCTTAATTGGCATTTAAATATCATAAAAGCTGGAAAGGGGATGACATGATTCATTCCCATTAAATGTGTTTTAATTAAATTGTAGGATATTTGAGTTTTTAAAGCTAATGAATCAACAGAAGCCCTAATTTTTAACTAATAAAGTAACAGTATTACACCACTTTGCTCTAATATTGCTGAAGAGGTGATGATCCAGATTCAGTGATGGTTTTGATTCAAGACACAACCAGGACTTGGATTTGGTTTTGCATTCAGTATTGCTCGCAAGATGATCTCCCCATATTTTCACCATCTACCACTGAAGTGTCATGAAAACTTCTGTTAATGTAATAACTTGTTCAGTTCTGAACCAGAAATGGAAAGTCATCTCCTTCTGCTTTTGGTCTCAATGTAGAAGCAAAACCATAAGGGCAGATTTGAATCTCAAAATCATCTCCTTAATTTAAATACGTTCTTGTTTAGACACATTCCCCATTCGTGTCAAAGCACATGTGAGTAGGTAGGTAAGTATTTTACAGACGTGGAAAGGGAGGAAATTGAGTGAAATAATGCAACATGCCCACTACCACATACTGAGCCATTGTCACACTAGGATTATAACTCAGAGTTCCTGATTCCCAAACTCATATGGTACATGTCTGTCTTACCATTCTCTCCAAAATGTGGGAAATTAATGGCTCTTGCTAAATTTTCAAATAGTCTTTCTAGAAGCTGCAAAAGGGAACATCAAATTAAAGATCAGTAACTTATCCAATATTTCCATGCAGTATACTGTTGTCTCTTGAGGACAATTGCAAAACATAATAGACTGCAGAGGTGGGAGTTTTTTGGTCATATTACTAAGAGCAAATCAACATGCCCTCTCTCAGTAAACATCTGGAGAAAGTTGTAATCCGTCTGTGATTTTGGTATCAACCCAACAAGTTAACAGACCTGCAATAGGCTTTTTTTTTTTTTAAAGGCTTATTATACAAATATGTTTACATGTCACATGAATGATCATGAAAACTGACATCAGGACCTCTAACTCTTTCAACAGTTGAACATTTTGAAGGAAACCTACAAACCTGCAATGGAATAGAGAAGAGGTTAAATCTGCACCATTTCTGGAAGTCTCTATTCATGAGAATAGATTCATGTTGTGCCGTTTTCTGTTCATGTTACAATCTCTTTGAGAATGAGGTATCATTGCAATGCTTCATATATTCTGTGAAATACAGTAGTCTGTCTTACTGCCTTGACCTTTCAGTTTTTTGTAAGTTAGCTGGTAGGCAACGTCACCACTTTCCCATGGTTTAGTAAAGCTATAAAGAGGGGGCAAAAAACAGAATGGCTATCCAGTCAAAAAGCAGCATGTGGATAAAGGTCATAGGTGCACACAATACAATTCTAATTCACAAAATATATCACAAGACAACATTTTAACACCTCATTCTTGTGAGGGGAAAAAATTGTAATAACACAATATAGCACACAGTATAAATTATTTCCCTTACAAGATTGCAAGGTTGAAACATATGACAGTATTTGCCCTTTCTCATTGCAGTCTCAAAATTATACTTTTGTTTGAGCCTTATAAAAGGAAACACCATCAATGCAAAAGAGAAATACCAATAAATAGATCTATGCATATACCATACATTTGTACTATTTTATAATTGCACCTGAGTGAGAATCTATAGTACAAAAAACCCGAAGTGTTTGAACACAGAATAACCAAGAAGTAGTTAAATTAAAACATTAATACATTTTGGTCATGACCAGATGTTCTCTGTCAGAGAGACAGATCCTCATCTCAGCTATTAAATCCAGAAATATATCTGAGAGCAGAATTTGCACCCCCCAGTATTGAGAATTCTCTATCATTTCAATGGAGTATTAATACAGATGTCCTATTATGACTGAAATACCAATATTAACTATTTCAGTGCTGATCAGAGTGTGAAAGTTAGAGAGAAATGACCATATTATGAAAATCTGCACCGTCTACTGTCAGAAACATCTAACGTTGGTGTCAAAAATTGAGTACCATCACTATTCTCCACACCCCCCCCCCCCCACACACACACATGCACTAACAAGCGAAGGAGAAAAATGGAGTCCAGAGGGGAGGATTCCAAGACCCATAAAGGGAGAACTAAGCTCAAGGAATCTAACAGAGCCAAGTGGAATGTCTGAGGTCTATCATGGGTGAGCCAAGGCAAGATGCACAGTAGAGCCCACGTGTTTATGCAAACTCCACTGAGGAGGATCCAAATCTGAGGTGCTTAGCACAGCATACATAATAATTTGAACATCTGCTCAATCTATTGAGAATGGTGTCTCATTTTGGTTATTTGAATAGACAGGGTTTTGTGCAGAGGCAGTCTTGGGACAGTACCACATCTTCTCCTCCCTCATCTAAACCAAGATATTAATAAGATTCAAAGAGGGTTTGAATGTTTATATGGATAACAAGCATCTCCAGAGCTACAAATAGTTAATGCAAACAAAAGATAACCGTTTTGGAAGGGATAAGAATCTAATGCTTCCTGGTATAAACCAATTTCTAACTGGGAAAGTTTAGATTGAGACCTTGATGGGGGCATATTACTCCTGTTCTGCTTACTGTTGAACCTTCCTCTGAGATACTTGGTGTTGGCCACTGTCAGGAACTGGACACTAAATTCTAGGCCAGTGGTGGGCAACCTGCGGCCCGTCAGGGTAATCCACTGGCAGGCTGCCAGACAGTTTGTTTACATTTGCATAGCCGCCCGCAGCTTCCAGTGGCTGTGATTCCACATTCCCAGCCAATGGGAGTCACAAGAAGTGGCGCAGGCTGCAGGGACATGCTGGCTGCCACTTCCCGCAGCTCCCATTGGCTGGGAACAGTGAACCACGGCCGCCGGGAGCTGCAGGCGGCAGTGCAAATGTAAACAAACTGTCTGGCGGCCCTCCAGCAGGTTACCCTGATGGGTCACGTGCAGCCCATAGGTTGCTCACCACTGGTCTAGTTCATTTACCATGGTGGGCCACATAAGCAGCAGCTCTCTGTGTTGTTTGGTCGGCATCCACACAATATATATATACTACCTGTACATCGACAAAAAATATATGTTTAGTATTTGACAGCAATGCGATTCAAATCAATACAGTACCTTTTCATTTCAACACGGGCAAATGTCTACCAAGAGCATTTTAAGTTAGCAAAATGAGTCAAAACATTAACTGTTAAAATTAATTTGGTCTAATACTTACTTTAGTGGGAGGTCTGGCAAGTTCCTTTGTTCAAAGCAGTAATTGCTTCACAATCAGGTTGAAGATGGGTGACTGCAAATTGCAGCTGGGCATGAAGGTTTGCATCAGTCAAGCATGCATGATATCGGAACTTAATTCGGCACGTCTGAGATTGTGCATTCACAAATGTAAACCGATCCAAACAGACTCTATTTTGGCACTCAAAAGACACTCGTTTTATTCACCGATACATTTTCCATAATTCCAGAATAGAACTTGCATGATGTGCTGTGTACATTGCTCCCTGTCCTGAAAATCTGACTGCTCCTCTTCCAGTTCCTGCCTGGGAACATTAAATGTTGCATCAAGATCTTTGTTTTAAAATAGGGAAGGTGTAAGGATCCTGTAGAAAAACACCTGCAGACTCTAATTTCATGAAATCACAAAACGTGACAAACTTTTCTTGTAGCTGCTGTACCAGAGCAACAAATATTTCTAGTTTGTCGCTTTCCAGAGAACCCTCATGTGGTTCATTTAGCTGCGGGACATGCGTGAGGTCTCCTCCTTTAATTTGAGTGATGTACATTTCAAGCTTGATTTTAAAACTAGCAACAGCGCACATTAACTCCATCAATTACATTTCCTTTACTCTGTATTTGTACTTTCAGCTTGATGCTCAGTGAGATTAGCAAGGAATGCCAAAATCTTTCTTCCAGCTGTCCTCTTTTAATTTGGAATATATGTCCTCCTTTCCGAATTCAGCAAGAAACTGCACAATTTCTGGAAGTAATGCAACAAATCTTTGAAGAACTTTACCTAGATTTAGCCATTCTATACTGTTACACACAGAAATATCTCCATATGAAGACTCAATTTCTTGCAGCAAAGAAAGAAAGTGGTAGTGTAGTAAAGGTCTGACATGAATGAAGTTTATTACTTTAACAGATCTGTACATTATTCCCTTCATGCATCTGTCTCCTAACTTGCTGCACAGACCCTGTTGATGCACGATACACTGACATGCCAAGAAATTTGCCTGATCCTTTGTCATTTTGGCAACTAGTTCCTGATGTTTACTATTCATACTCGGAGCTCCATCTGTTGTAACTGAAGTTACAAGTGGGGGGGTCCCTCTCCATCCCTTCAGCCTGAAGTGCCCTGTGGGCAGAGAAGGTTGGAGTCGGGGGCACCCATTTTTACTGGGCCCCCAAATTTCCTGGGCCTGGGGCCCCATTTTACCCCACTTTATCTGGGCCCAGGCCCCGGCCCCATTCGGTCACTGGCTGATTAGCCACTGAGCCAAACAACTGAATTTAGCAGAACGTTCATTTCATCACAGACTTGGTGAACAGCAATTTACATATCCTGTCCACAAGTACGATCGTGTAGTGACTGGAGCAAAAGCAAGTGTTCGGTAATTTGAAAGTTGACAGTGCATCAGATCCAAGCACAAAGCTGTGCTATGGCTCCTCTGTCTGTGGATTCATCAGCTACTAAACTTAAAGCTTCAGCAGAGGCAATCTTTTGGTTTTTTGTTTTGTTTCTTTTAAGTTGGCTAGTCACATTTTCTGAAAGATCTGAGATCCACTGACATACTGTCATTGATTCAGTGTAGTTTTTTATCCTTCTTATGATATCATTTTTGTTTCTCAAATCATTAGAGACAGTCCACAGTTTCTAAAAGCATTTGTACTAATTCCTCATCACAAAATGGTTTCCTGTGTTTAGCAAGCATCCACGAAATTTTGTAAGATGCAAGTGTCACAATTTCTGCTTCAGTAAACATGGCACACAACACTTTCTGCTCATTGTTTAGAAATTTCTCAAGATGACTATTTTCAGCTTGATCTTCAGCTTTTTCTAGGTATTTAGTTTGAAAGTCTTGATGGTTTTTGTCTCAAATTCCCTTTTTACTTTGGGCATTTTTGCACTCGGTGAGGGCTGTACAACATAATAAACAAAATGGCTTCCCATCTCTTTCTATAACTGCAAATATTTATTTCCAGTATCTTGTACTTTTCTGCCTTCTACTGCCAAACTGTGATGCTTATTTCCTTCATGTTCTTTTTTTCCTCTTTCATTGGTTTCTGAAGCTACCAGTGGTCATGTCTCTCTGTAAACGACAAAGTGATCCATTTTCTCTCGTGTGCCCTACTCAACTGCTGGCACAACACTGATGTGACAATCAACAAATCACACAGCAGTTTTTAATTTTTTTTTTTTCAGGATGTCACATGGGCCACCGCTCTGTGCTGATTGCCGCAGGTTGAGAACCATTGGACTAGCCAGACCGTGGATCTGATCCAGTAGGGCAGTTTGACCTTTGTTTGAACTAACCCTAGCTGAGAAGATCCTAGTGCTTTCTAGACCTTTAGGTTGTAGAACTGGTGCAAATGGACTGGAGTGAGGTTCAGAAGTGAACCCTAAGATTCCCATAAAACTTAGTAGGTCAGATATGGCATTGATGATGGGTGCAGCTCCACTGATTTTAATTAGGTTTGTACTTGCATACTTCAGGTGATTTAGCTCAGCATACTTATAATTTTATGCAGTTAATAATTCCCTTAAATAAAATAGACTTTTTAATATTATGCATGTTTTAAACTTTCAAAAACTAAGAAAAAATCACAAAATATTTTCTTCCTAATATTAAATTTTAGATAGAAGTTACTGTCTCAGGACAAAATAATAGATGCTTACACTTTGGCTACTAAATATATAGAGGTACTCAAATAAGTTGCCTGACTTCAAAAATTGCTAAGCACATTTAAGGTAAAGGTAAAATTTAATAGAAGTTAACGGGTTCATCTGAGCAAGTAGAATTTGTAGAATCAGGCTTACAGTGAGGACAACTTCTTCCTATAATAGAAGAAAGGTGAAGTCTTTCACTTAGATGCACAGATCATTTAGATAAGTATGATAAAGTTTAGGAGACACATGCAGGATAGATATTTCCTAGATATGTGTTCTGATGTACATTAATTTATCATTTTGTTCCTTAAATAGAACGTGTTCTTAAAATCAAAGGTAATCTGTTTAATTGAAGATCAAACCCCAATTATTTCTCTACAAATGGAAGGTAGTACTTTGGACACTTCTTTGCCTGTGTTATAAGAAGTTGTATTGAATCTTGTATGAGTCTGATCTGAGGCCTTCGGGAACTCCAGCTGTTAGAGTGTATACACACTATTCCTCCTAGAAGCAGATCTTGAAATGTATTACATAATTAACTAGGCAAGAGAGGAGACAGCCCCCTGGGGTTTGCTTATCTGTGTTGAGATAACGGAAGGTAGGGCTACAAGCTGAGTTCTAATACTCCCAGACAGAAGACTTTTCCTTCATATAGAAGAAATGGCCCACCTTGATTATCATACACATTGTAAGGAGAGTGATCACTTTAGATAAGCTATTACCAGCAGGAGAGTGGGGTGGGGAGATAGAAAACCTTTTGTAATGATAAACATCCATTTTTTCATGGTCTGTGTGTATAAAAACATCTTCTGTATTTTCCACAGTATGCATCTGATGAAGTGAGCTGTAGCTCACGAAAGCTTATGCTCAAATAAATTGGTTAGTCTCTAAGGTGCCACAAGTACTCCTTTTCTTTTTGCGAATACAGACTAACACGGCTGTTACTCTGATAGAAGTAATGGGTTTTTAGGACAACCAGGTAAAATAAGGAACAGCTAAGAGGCACTTGATTTATTCTGCTAAATTCCTGACACTGCAGGATGCGTTGTTAGTCAAGGATAAATCATTCTACAAAACATTAATGCTCACCAAAAAAAAATAACCACCACCCATACAGGCTTTAAAGTTTGAGAAGGGAAAACAGCCCTTACTAGTAAGCAAAACACTCTGGTTCTATTTACAATAGGGAAAACAGAACCCAGGATATAAGGGTAGGTTTGGATAGTGGCAATAGATTTAACTTCTGGTTCTTCATTTGTGAAATGGATTAGGATTAGTGACTGATAGCTCGTGAAAGGGAATTTTTAACTTTGTGGGTTTAGTTTTGTACACGGAACTGAAGATCCTATAAATTCCTTTGTATGACTTACTGATTGTGTGGGTTTGGGTTTGTTTTTTTGTTTTTGTTTTTGTTTTGTTTTGTTTTTTTTGCTCCCAGCATGAAAGTAGTAATTTTATTTTTTTTCCTTGAAGTTTTGCATTTTGGAAGGATTCCCTGAGAGAAGTCATGGAATTGTCAAGGTATCCTTTGCTGCTGCTATGTCTGCTCCTCTCTGCATTTATACTCGGACAACTACTATATTTTTCTCTCTAGGATGTGTCGATCAGTTAGAAGGAAGTATGAGAGGAAGGGTTAGTCTTTATGACTAAAGCAAATCATGAAGTCAGTAGGGTTACTGCTATTTCTGACAGATGTCAGAGGTTTTCTGCTTGACATACTTTGTGCTTTGTGCTTCATCACTGAAATCCTTGGGTGAAAGGGGAAGCTATGTACAGGTATGTGGAAAGTATTTCTTTTCAACTATCTTCTCAGACCTTCATATTTAAGTGATTTACACTCTGACCAGATTCTCCCAAGTTTAGTAGGTCAGACCTAATGTTGCTATGTCTGACAATAACTTTACATAGGCTTGCAGAATTTAAGGCCAGAAGGGACTAATCAAATTATCTAGTTGCCATTCTTGCATAATGGCCCAATGAATCAACCCAACACTGGGTGTGTCTTTTTTTGTTTTGTTTTTTGTTTTTTACTGAGAACTGGAAACTTTCTGTTTCAGGTCAACCCAGAAGTGTTTGTTTGTTCTTTGTTTGGCTAGAAAAAGGGAGGGAAAACAGTTATTCACACTTCTTTAGTTCTCAGTTACTGAGAGTTTGCCACACTTGAATCATAGAAGTGTAGGACTCGAAGGGACCTCAAGAAGTCATCTAACCCAGTCCCCTGCACTCATGGCAGGACTAAATATTATCTAGACCATCCCTAGCAGGTGTCTGTCTAACCTGCTCTTAAAAATCTCCAATGATGGAGTTTCTACAACCTTCTGAGGCAATTTATTCCACTGCTTAAGCACCAGGACAGTTAGGAAGTTTTCCTAATGTCCGACCTAAACTGCCCTTGCTGCAATTTAATCCCATTACTTCTTGTCCTATCCTCAGAAGTTAAAGATGATGATTTTTCATCCTCCTCCTTCTAATAATATTTTATTTACTTGAAAACAGTTATGTCCCCTCTGTCTTCTCTTGTCCAGACTAAACAAACCCAATGTTGTCAATCATTCTTCATAGGTAATGTTTTCTAGAGCTTTGCTCATTTTTGTTGTTGTTCTCTGGACTCTCTCCAATTTGTCCACATCTTTCCTGAAATGTGGCACCCAGAACTGGACACAATACTCCAGTCGAGGTCTCAGCACAGAGTAGAGCGGAAAAATTACAACTTATGTCTTGCTCACAACGCTCCTGCTAATATAGCCCAGAATGATGTTTGCATTACCCCCACCCCCAGTAGTGTTACACTGTTCAATCATGTAGCTTGTGATCCACCATGACCCCCCAGCTCCCTTTCTTCAGTATTCCTTCCTAGGCAGTCATTTCCCATTTTTTGTGTGTGCATCTGATTGTTCCTTCCTAAGTTCCTTCCTACTTTGCACTTGTCCATATTGAGTTTCATCCTGTTTACTTCAGACCATTTCTCCAGTTTGTCCAAAGCACTTGCACCCCCTCAGCTTGGTATCATTTGCAAACTTTGTGTACTTTCTATGCCATTATCTAAATCATTCATGAAGATATTGAACAGGACTGGATCCAGAACTGATCCCTGTGAACTACTGATAACTCTGGGAACAATTTTTCAACCAGCATGTACCTACCTTTATAATAGCACCATCTAAGTTGTATTTCCTTAGTTTGTTTTATGAGGTCATGGGAGACAGTATCAAAAACCTTACTAAAGTCAAGATATACCACATCTGTTGCTTTGTCCTGCTTCCTCCCTCTGCAGAAGGCTTGCTACCCTGTCAAAGAAAGCTATTATATTGGTTTGGCATGATTTGTTCTTGACAAATCAATGCTGTCTGTTACTTATTACCTTATATTCCAGGGGTTTGCAGATTGCTTAATAATTTGCTCCATTATCTGTCCTAAGTGCAAACCTCATCAGATTTCTTTTGGCTTAGTGTCATCTGCAAACTTCCTGAGGGTGCAATCCATCCCATCATCCAGATCATTAATGAAGATGATGAACAAAACTGGCCCCAAGACCGACCCCTGGGGCACTCCGCTTGAAACCGGCTGCCAACTAGACATCGAGCCGTTGATCACTAGCCATTGAGCCCGATGATGTAGTCAGTTTTCTATCCACTTTATAGTCCATTCATGCAATCTATACTACTTTAACTTGCTGGCAAGAGTACTGTGGGAGACCATATCAAAAGGTTTGCTAAAGTCAAGGTATATCATGTCCACCACTTTCCCCATATCCACAGAGTCCATTATCTCATCATAGAAGGCAATCGGGTTGGTCAGGCATATCTTGGAGTATATGCGGCATTTTCAGTCTTCTGGCCTCATGTTTAGTTTGTCGAGGGTGCATCTAACGGTGACCTCAGCCTTTCATCTTCCCGTTCACCGAAGATCAGTATTTATCCAATTCCCTGGTAGCAGGATCTCTTAAAAAGGAGTTCTTCATCTCCATCTGCTGGTCTGGAAACTGGTTACCCTCTGGGATCTTAATATGGTCTTGACAGCTCTGATGGGGCCTCCATTTGAGCCTCTGGCATCCTTGCCCTTTGCGCGCTTTTGTCAAAAACTGCATTAGCATCTGCAAGGAGAGTGTGAGTGTTGCATGCTTTGGCAGAGGTTTCCCTGTATGCAATTTTTAAAAGATAAAATGATGTGCTGCACCCAAAATTTGTGTCTAAAGTGGTATCTGTTTCATCTGAACCAGTTGGTATGCTTGCCTGGTTTCCCCCCTCACTCCACAGCTGCAATCATCTTTTGGAGGAGCAGCACTTTCATGCATTAAATGTCATATGATATCGAACCTTCTGCCAGGACAGGACTAAAACATTTTTGGGCTTTGCCTCATCTGTTTTGTGTTGTATGTAGACCATATGAAGGAACAGGCAGTCTCCTCACAGATGATTGCTAAGCGGATAACTTCCTGCATCAAGATTGCATATGAAACAACTTTGGCCTAACCCAAGGGTGGGCAAACTTTTTGGCCTGAGGGCCACATCAGGGTTGTAAAACTGTATGGATGGCTGGGTAGGGAAGGCTGTGCCTCCCCAAACAGCTTGGCCCCCACCCCTATCTACCCCTTCCCTCTTCCTGCCTCCTGACTTTCCTCCTCAGAACCCTGAACCATCCCACCCCCCTGCTCCTTGTCCCCTGACCGCTCTGTGATGGCTTGGATCACAGAAACCCCCTTGGGGCTGCCAACTGATGTGCCAAGACTACTTCTGCCCCTGCTTTCCATGCCAGCCTGGGACTCCAGAGCCCTGCCTTGTTCTGCCAGACACGCTTGCCAGCCACAAACACAGACCCAGGTCTGAACCACCTCCCACAAACTGCAAGCTTAACTGAAAGCAGCGTAAGAAGTGTTCATGTCTTTAACACTTGGATGTCCAACTCCCAATGGGGTCCAAACCCCAAATAAATCCGTTTTACCCTGTATAAAGCTTATACAGGGTAAACTCATAAATTATTCGCCCTCTACGACACTAATATGGAGAGATGCACAGCTGTTCCCCCCCCCCGCAGGTATTAATGCATTATTAAATATAAAAAGTAGGATTTAAGTGGTTCCAAGTAGTAACAGACAGAACAAAGTGAATTACCAAACAAAATAAAATAAAACACGCAAGACTATGTGTAATACAGTAAGAAAACTGAACACAGATAAAACCTCACCCTCAGAGGTGTTCCAGTAAGCTTCCTTTTACAGATTAGTCTCCTTGTAGTCTGGTTCCAGCAATCACTCACACCCCCTGTGGTTACTTTCCTTTGTTCCAGTTTTTCAGGTATCTTTTGAGGTGGAGAGGTTCTCTCCTGAGCCAGCTGAAGACAAAATGGACAGTCTCCCAGGGGTTTAAATAGACTCTCTCTCTCCCTCCCCCTGTGTAGAATCTGAGCTACAAGATGGAGTTTTGGAGTCACATGGGCAAGTCACATGTCCTTAACTTACGTGGAGCAGCCATGGTTCACATGCAACCTTGAACATCCTCAAGTAGACTTCTTATTTGGATTGGAGCCTTCCAAGATCCAGGTTCATTAAGTGTTTCTTGGTTGGGCACTTAACTTGCACATTCCTTTCTCAAGAAGCTAACCAAATGCTTTACTAAGGCTACTTAGAAATCAAGCAAGTACACAGCTGATATTCATAACTTCGAACACAGAAATGATACATGCATACAAATAGGAGGAATAGACTCAGTAGATCATAACCTTTACAGAGATGTTACGTGGCATATGTTGCATAAAACATATTCCAGTTTTGTCATATATACATTCATAAGCATATTTCCATAAAGACTTATGGGGTGCAATGTCACACACCCCTTCCCAGGACCCTCCACTCCAACCGCTACCCGGGATCCGCTACCCCTTATCCAACCCCCCACTCCCCGGCCCCTTACCATGCCGTTCAGAGCAGCAGGAGCTCACAGCCCCACCTCCCATCTGGCAACAGTCACTCAGCCATGCTGCCCGGCAGACTGGTCAGCCTCACCTCAGTCCCTGGAAATATCATGGAGCAGGTCCTCAAGGAATCCATTTTGAAGCACTTAGAGGAGAGGAAGGTGATCAGGAACAGTCAACATGGATACACCAAGGGCAAGTCATGCCTGACCAACCTGATTGCCTTCTATGATGACATAACTGGCTCTATGGATATGGGGAAAGTGATGGATGTGATATATCTTGACTTTAGCAAAGCTTTTGGTACGGTCTCCCACAGTATTCTTGCCAGCAAGTTAAAAAAGTATGGATTGGATGGATGGTCTATAAGGTGGATAGAAAACTGTCTAAATCGTTGGACTCAACGAGTAGTGATCAATGGCTCAATGTCTAGTTGGCAGCCAGTATCAAGCGGAGTGCCCCGGGGTTGGTCCTTGGGCCGGTTTTGTTCAATATCTTCATTAATGATCTGGAGGATGATGTGGATTGCACCCTCAGCAAGTTTGTAGATGACGGTAAGCTGGGGAGAGAGGTAGGTATGCTGGAGTGTAGGGATAGGGTACAGAGTGACCTAGACAAATTGGAGGAGTGGGCCAAAAGAAATCTGATGAGGTTCAACAAGGACAAGTGCAGAGTCCTGCACTTAGGATGGAAGAATTCCATGCACTGCTAAAGGCTGGGGACCAACTTGCTAAGCAGAAGTACTGCAGAAAAGTCCCTGGGGATTACAGTGGATGAGAAGCTGGATATGAGTCAACAGTATGCTCTTGTTGCCAAGCAGGCTAATGGCATATTGGATTGCATTAGTAGAAGCATTGCCAGCAGATCAAGGGAAATGTAAGACCCATGGATCTTGAAAGGTCTGTTGTGGGAGGTGTTGATCATGGTTGCTGTGGAGATAAATCTGCAGATTCTGCATCTGTTCTCACAGGGTCTGCTACTGTGAATTGGTGTCCTAGGCTGTTCTCAGCTTGCTTCTGATGATGAGCTTTTAGGGTTGTATGAAGTCTGGAAGAGGGAGGGTTGGAAAAGGTTACTTTCAGGGTATGGCCTCAATCAAGTATGAGTTGTAACCGTTTGATTCCCGTGTGGGATGGTAGGCGACAAGTAGGGTTATACGGTTTGGGTCAGACAGATGCGGGTTCTGTAGTAAAGCAGGTTCTTTCAGGGTGTTTGGATGACCTGTTCCCTGGTGCGATTCACTTCTCTGGTGGAGTGTCCTGGTTTGGTGAAGGTGGTTTTAAGTGTGAAGGTGCGTATGCTAGATTTTCTTCTTGGAATATATTAGATGATGATGCCAAGCTATTGATAACAGATTTCTCTGCTGTATCTGGGGTGACTGCTGGACCTGTGGAGATGTGGTGATCCGTGGGTTTCTTGTATATAGTTGTTCGTAGGGTTCCATTGTTGAAGCTGATCCTCATGTCTAGCAAGTTAATGCTGGTGTGACTATTCTAGAGACTTTCATGGATGGATGATTGTTGAAGTTGTTGTCGAAATCTGAGTGAGTTTAGGTCATCTGTCCAGAGTATGAAAATATCATTGATGTATCTCAGGTATACAGGTTGTTCTGTGAGGCATTCTTTCAGAAATTCTTCATCGAGGTGGCCCAAAGAGATTGGCAGGCTGGTCCCATGGTTTGGACTACGTGTATGTTTGTTGTTGTCAAGGCTGATTTCCCTACTCTGGCACTTTGAGTGCAGAAGGTGCGGGGCCTGCAAGGATTTAAAAAAAAAAATACTGGCCACTCCAGGCTCGTATTAAACTCCCAAGGTTACAGCTTCTCTCTGACCTTGGATCCGTAGATGCTTCCACCACCCCGGGGGGGGGGGGGGGACCCTTGGACCCAGGAAGGGGCACTTGGGAATTCCTCCCTGTGGGGTACCCTCAAGACTTTCACTCCCCCCCCCCCCAGGAAGAGCTGAGAAACAAAGGAAATCAGCTGTTGCCACCATCTAATTAAACAACATATGCACAAACTTCTTAGGACACAAAAAACCCAATCCTGTTCTTAAAAAAGGTAAATTTTATTAAAAACAAAAAGAAAATAAATCCAGAACTTAGGCTATTGCTAGATTTAAAAAAGAGGAAATATAATAATTAAGCATCAAGAATGGTTTTCTTGAGGTCCAGCTTAAAGGTTACAAGCAAAACAAAAACATTTGGGGGTTAGTACAGAGGAGTCCACACACCATAAAGAAATAAAAGAGAAACCTAATTGCGTCTTCTTAGACATTTCCTGATCTACTTACATGTCTGAGGTTTCAAATAAGACCGTTCTAGGTATGATTTAATGATTTTTCCATATCTGGCTTAAAGCTTTTTACAGCATAGTTCCAGCCCCGTCCTGCTCTGTCCCCTCTCTCTGGAGAACAACAGATAGAGAAAAGGGGAGTCTTGTTTCAATTTTAACAAGGTCTAGCCTTCCCATTGACTCTTTTGGCCAGATGCCCACTCACTTTCTTTTACCTATGCATGCAGTCAGACTTTTTAACCTTTTACAGGTAAAGCAAGTAGAGGACAGCTACTAAGAGGGATTTTATAGCTAGCTGGCTGGCTGGCTCGGTGTCCATAAAAGGGAGCTACCCCCCTTCATTTATCACATTTGTTGAATGTAAAATTGTTATGGGTGAGGATTAAATGGATGTTTGGGGTGGATAGCTGAGTGTTGTACAGTGTCTTGTAGATATCTGAGGTAGGCAGTGATGCTGTAATGGTAAGGGAATGTGACATTCATGGTGGCTAGGATGTTGTTCTTGGGGAAGTTGTTAAAGTGGTGGAGTTTTTGGAAGAAGTCGGCAGTGTCTTGGAGGAAGTTGGATCTTCTGTATGATGAGCGGTTCGTGGATGGTTTCTGAGAGTCCTGATATTCCTTAAGTGAGTGTGTTATGGCCAGATATGAGAGGTCTGCCTGGCTTCTCTTGTTTTTGTATCTTGGGATACATGCAGAATAATACATGGGAGATGAGGGTTGTAGAGTTTTTTTTTTTTTTCTCTTGGAATTATTTGGGGAAGTATTTGATAATATCCTTATGTTCCTGAGTGAATGGTGGTGTGTGGTTTTCTTTGAGTTCTTTACAGTAGGCAGTATCTGAGAGTTGTCGTTTGGCTTCATTGATATAGACATCAAGTCTGAGGACTGCAGTGGTGCGCCCTTTGTCTGGTGGTTTTTTCACTATGAGGTGGTTGGATTTTCAGGGACAATATAGCTATCATTTCTGAAGTGTGTGTGTGTGAGAGAGAGAGAGAGAGAGAGGCTATTGGAGGTGATAAATAGTTATTGATTTCTTAATTTTCCTCTCCCCATGAGTCTTGAACAGTGGAACTCATGGCAACTATGGCACATAGCTCTATTGGTAGAGAGATCCAAGATATAAACCAAATACTTTTTAAAGCTCTAAAGTAGTGGTAAAATCAGTTTTGTGTTGTAAGATCTGTGCCATGTAAAGAATAGGTAAAAGTGTGGTACAATGATTTTATCAGTACTTGTTTGGTTTGACTTGCATAACTAACTGGTGGTTTTGCAATCATACTGATTAAACCCTGCATACCATCCTAGACCAGCAGCTGTTCATAATAAATATGTATATAAATATTTGTTATGGTGTATATATACATAGTCACATACAAATAGGTTTGTCTTTTAAGTTTACACAACTTTTAATCTCATTCTCACTGACCATACTGGGTCCCTTTTAATATGAAATTTAGAAATTAATAGAGAACTAAAAATGTTTAGGGTACTGTATTATGAATGAAGCAATGGGAAATGGTGGTAGTTTTCAAATCACAACCATGTTTTGTGTGATATGGCTGGTATTTTTACTGCCACTTGGGTGTTGTTTTGGGAATTTACCATATGGCAGAATAGAAAATGACTAACAATTCCAGCTGTGAGCATGTGGTTAGCCCTCAAGAGAATAACATTTCCCCTTCTCATATTCATATTCTGTACGGAAATATATTTACCTGCATCCCATATCCTTAACAGCTGCATAATGCAGATATTTTTCTTTTTGAATTGGTGGATCAGTACACCAGTCTGACTCGTGTTTAAATATCTGCAGCACAAATTGCTGAACATTCACATAACGAATCAAACTGTAAGAGTCTAGGATTTAGAGTCCAATTTTAGTTACGAGATGAGAAACAATTTTTTTTATTGGAAAATTTGTAGGTGAAGAAACTTATTACTCTTTTCATGATTAAAGTGAAAATGATTTAGTAAAACGTTTTATATTAAACCAAAATCGCAAAAAAAAAATTAATAAGGATATAATTTCTTTGAAATAAATGTTTAAAGGTAACAGTTTTAGTAGTATTTGTAATTTAGATGTCTTCTCCTATGAGAATAGTTATCAATTTGTAACAATTGTTTCTATAACCAAAAAAAGTGTTCGTAAATAATGCACAGCTAACCTTTAGGATTCAGAAGGCCAATTGGCATGAGTCCCTGTGATTATGATTTCAGTTTTATTTTTTAACACTTTTATTTGTAAAGATAGTTCTGAATATGTGAAGTGTTGAGAGTTTCATTTCCTCTCCCCTGCCCCCCCCTTAAATGAAATGGAAGAAAATTTTGAAACATTTGACTTTTTTGGAATTTTGAGGGGGTGGAGTTCTTTCTGACACAAATAATTCCGCAAACTAGCCACCAATTCATGAAATCTTTTGGTGGTGTTGAATCTATATCTTTTGCACAGACAAGTCTGGCTGAAAAATTCCTCATAATTCTAGCTGTGATTAGCGCTGTCTTCAGTGATGGACATTGACCACTCCAAGCTCTTTTAAGCCATTTGCTTTCATCCTAAATTTCCATTCCTCAGTTTTTCCATCTTTGATACAGGAATAATTAAAAGTAATTGATTATTTAATGTTTGTAATGTCTGCAAAAATGCAAAACCACACAAAAGTTTTTATCAGATGCTCCAGATCCCTACGTGATTTGAACATATGTTTTGAAAATGTTTGGGTTTTTTTATTTTATTTTTATGTTGGCAACTGTGTGAACCACAAAACAAGCAGAAGGATGCCACTTCTACAATATGAAATTGGGAGGAATCTAAAGATCTCCATTCCTCCCTCACCTCATCCAACATTTTATATATATGATACATAAGTCTTACATTTAGGTATATCCCAAGTTGTCATCTCATTAAGACACTTCCAAAAATTTCATAGGCAGGTCCTGTATGTAGCGGTGTCCTCACAGTGCACAGGATTTGGTAATGTTGTGTGAGAAAAGGGGGAATCTATCTTAATCTATATCTCTAATTTTTTACAAGCGAAACTGACAAGATTTATAACCTGTCCGTGTATCTGAGAAAAAAATCAAGCTGACCCAGAAAAACTAACTAGAAAGAGGAAGGGTAAACAAAGTGCTTGTTAATAAAGGTTTACTTTTTCATTTAGGTTAATAGAATCTGATTGCATTTTAATTCAGAGGTGAAAGGCTAACAATTTTATATAACATTATTTCCCTTGTGTATTTATTTTGCAAAGCAAGAACTCTGAGGATTCCATATCATTTCCATAATTAGGATTGCATGACCTTGGAACATAAATGCATCCAGATTTTGTGGTATGTGGTTTATTATGAAGCATAAAACAGAAGCCTCTTAGAGATTTTTCTCTTGGCTTGATTATTTATGTATGGCTGATTTATCACTTACAGTGTGAGACTGAAAAAATTAAACAAGAATTATTGTATGTATTAAGAAGAGATACACATCTTGTGCCATATTTAAGTTTATTTTTCCTTTTATTAGATATCTCTACAAGTCAGGTACTTTTTTGTTGTTCTAGGGTTTGTTGCAGAAAATGAAGCAAATGTAGTTTGACCGTGATAAATTTAATGTGATTAAAAGTTAGTATATCAATTTTGCTGCTTTTTTGCATCTATTATTTTCCACATTGGAGACAAAATTACTTTGATTCTGACATTAGGGTGTGTTTTTAGTAAAACTCCGTATGAAGTCAGTGGCTTGATTATTTTAGTCCTGCAGTTTAAGTGTAAGACCCATTGTATTAACAGGTTTGTTTATATATATATATATATATATATATATATATATAATATGCCATTTGTTAGAACAGTTGTTATGAAGTGTTTCTTTTACAGCTAGGGAAAGAGGAAAACCCGGTCATCTACTATGTTTTTGCTGTGGGTGTTGCAAAGAACTTTGAGATTTAGTGTGGAGTGCTTTTAAGGAAAGTGAGAAGGTAACTTTTGTATCTGATATCTTTGGACACAGAGTGAGCTTATAGCACCACAGCAGACAGCTGTGTTTCTAGCTTTATTGACCTAACAGCAAAACTGAAACTAAGAGGGAAGTGAGGTTGGCAGTGGGGAGGGAGAAGTGCTCAGACATTTAAAGGGACAGGACATCAGAACATCCTTTATTAAAAAGTTATTTAGAGATCCTGACCGAAACTTTCAGAAGTGAATTGTTTTTGGTGCCTCTGTTCTAGGATGTCCAACTTGAAACACCATAAGAAGGCTTGATTTTTTCAGAGGGCAGGTGCGTGCTCAGAGCTCCCTAAAAATCAGATCCCTTTAATGTCTCAATTTGGGCAAACAAAAAATGAGGCAGCAAAAATTACTGGTCATATTTAAAAATGTAGGGTGTATCTTGAATCGTAGTAGAGTGACCAGATGTCCTGGTTTTATAGGGGCAGTCTCGATATTTGGGGCTTTGTCTTATAGGTGCCTATTGCTCCCCATCCCAATTTTTCACACTTGCTGTCTGGTCACTCTAAATCTAAACAACTTTGCAAACCATTTATCAAAATTTTGCAGAGTTCTTATTTATAGACAGGGTAATGAAACTTTACATTAGGAAAAACAAAGATAATCTGTAAAGATAAGAAATTAATTTTAATGAATACAGTGTAAAATGACAGTCAGTGACTCTTACTCTAAAAATTGTCTCTATATAAAATGTAACACACTAATTAGAGGCAGTGGAAAAGTTTAAAATACTCATAACAGAATAATATGAAGAGTGGATCTTTCAAAATCCTAACCACTTCCAGTCATAAACATCTTTATTCTTATGTTGTTTTCATTGTGCAAACACAAACATCATAACCGTAATATGAGCATCTTTTGTTTCTAGATTAAAGAAAACAGCAAAACAAACAAACAAAAAACAAATGTAAAACTTTTGGCTCTGTAAGAGTAACCTACTTGAACTGAAACTACTATCCAAAGTGGAGACCCTTCCAGCAGTTAGCAGGGATGAAGGTGCTTTAGAAATGTAAAGGTTCAGTGCTTTAAAAAGTTGTTGTGGTTACATAACTGCCGTATTTAGCTATGGTTTAATGTGTTACAGAAACATGTGTTAGAAGTATGTGTTTGTACAACCATTTTTTTGCGAAGGAAATATTTTTACTTCTGTTTGCCTTTATTTAGTTGTTGTAACAGTCGCCATAAGAGAGTGCTTAGGGAACTAGATGACTAAGGATCTTAGTAATGGAACATACAAGACTTAAACTCTGTATGGCTATTGATTCATTTAAATAGCATTGGTGAAACTCAGCATGTTCATGAAGTCACCCTGACATTCTACAGGTCTTGGTGTGTAGAGGAGTAGGGAGGAAAGAGATATATCAGATTGTGAAATGTAAAAAGTACTGCAGCCAGAATCAGACTGGTACAGTTGAGCTCTGAAATGTAACAACTTGTAATCCAGATCAAGAATGTCCATGTGACAAGATAATCATCAACTCCATCCCTATACAAGAGCACATATAAATTTAAAAAATGAGTGGACAGGACATAAAATAGACGATGGGAGGTGGAAGCTCTCCTTCCTTCAGTAGCAGAAGAGGTTCTCCAAGCAGCATAATTCCATTACAATGATAAATGATTCTTCTGCCCTGTTCACCCAGAAATTGGGAAGGAGTTGGCTAACTCCAGTGGCTTGGTAAAGGGGACTAGGATAACACACATCTGGGGATGTTTTTTTTCCCAGCCCTAAAACTATCGGAATATTCAAACTCCACAGCTTTTGCAGGGTCAAGAGGCCAACACCCAGCATTAGGTACAGAAAAAAGTTTAGCAGGTTATTTTAAAAAAAAATTAAAGGAAACCATCTCTGTGGCTGACTATTAGGGAAAAAAGTCATCTCTGGCCTTCTAAAAGCCTATGGGCACAGTATGAATGGGTTCCAAAATATAGTAACTACTGATATAGCTGTGTGTATAGTGGAATATGTACAATATTTATCCAGTCCAAAAATGAGTGTTCAAATGCAATATGAAGAAAAAAAAATGTAACAAATTTAAATGATGGCATTAAATCATAGGCTTGTGACCAAATTCTGTTCTGGCTGGAATCAACAAGAAAACTTTCACTAATTTCAGTGGGACCATAAGTATAAACGTTAATAGTTTTAAAAACAGGAACTCATATAGCTGTCTGTCACAGGCTGGTTGGCCATTTAAGGAGAATTGGACTCAGCTATGCCTGTGACCTAATAACAATCATTCAGCTGGTCCTGATCTGGCAATTTAATTATAAAAACTCCAGCTGTGAAAGGACAAGGAGAGACTATAGAAAGAGGGAGGCAGGGCCGTCCTTAACCATATGCAAACTACGCAGGTGTGTAGGGCACCAGGAAATGTGGGACACCAAATTGCCCCAAATTTCCTGGTGCCCTATGCAGCTGTGTGCTGCTCCAGTGGCCAGCCAGTTGTGCCGGCTGGCTGAGCTGGCCAGGAAACCTGCCCCTGCCCCTGGCCCTGTTCTACCCCCACTCCACCCCTTCCCCAAAGCCCCCGCCCCTGCCCCGCCTCTTCCCACACCTGCTCCACCCCAGCCCCACCCCCACTCCACGCCTTCCCCTGAGATACATCCCTGGAGACTGCAGCAGGGGTCGGTGCGCCCTGCACTCACCGGGCGGTGGGAAGTGGAGCGTCCCAGCCTCAGCCCGCTCTGCTCTGCCAGCTCCCAGCCATGCCACCAGTGGGTGCTGGGGGGGGGGCGATTCCCCCCAGTTCGAAGGTTGGGAGCCAGGGGAGCAGAGCGGAGCCAGCTGGGGCCGGGTCACTCCACTTCCCGCCGCCCCGTGAGTGTGGGGTCGGGCCCACCCAGGTGGCAGGAAGTGGAGCGACCCAGCCCCAACCCACTCCACTCCACCGGCTCGTGCTGGGGGGCAGTTTCCCTCCTCCCCCCCCGCCCCCACATGGAGGCCTGGGGCCAACTCGCCCTCCTTCTGCGGGGGAGCTGCGTAGGGCACCAAAGTGTCTAGGGACGGCCCTGGAGGGAGGTGACCCAAGAGGGGAAAAACAAGGGGAGTTCCTCTGCTCCTTGGGAAGGGTCTAGTGAAGGCAGGCTGGAGAAAATGAACGGAAGCACGTTAGGCTCCTGTGGTAGGCCTTGAGATAGGGCCTGTAAGAAGCGGGGATGTCCCTGGGGTGGGGATACAGTAGGAAAACCTGCTGGGGGAAAAAGCAACATAGAAGACCTTTGCAGGGCACAGGACTAGGGGCAAATAGTTTCATGGTAGCCCAAGAGGGGAAGAGTAATTTAATTGATTTCAAAATCTATTTGGATTTAGAGTTGGACTTTTCGTACCCTAGAAGAGGACTACATTTTTAAGAAGTTACCTGGACTGAGGTCTAGGCACAAGAGGACAGAGACAGGCCATTACAGGCCCAGACTGGTGGTCAACAGGCGATGCTAGATGCAGGGACCCCTGAAACACTATGACCGGGTGCCTGGGGGAGCAACCGCAGTGAATGGAACTTCTTACACCATTCCAGTTGCGGATCTATAATACATGTAGCAGTTTATAAATGCCGAATGGTGCTAAATAGAATTATCATTCTAACTCAGAGAGAAATGCTTTAAAAACAATGTGGGATTATTATACTCTGAATCAAAGCCTAATGTATATTAGGTATGAAGTTCATAGCACTTTCTTGCTGTGCGGTGTTCACATAACAAATGTTCATCCTTGGCTTTATTTTGCCTATTTTTCTAACAGTTTGAATACTCGTAACAATTTCTCTGTATTGAATTCTCTGTTACCCTGTAGTTCACTGTTCTGTGCTTAAGAAGACAGATGTTTTATGAACCCATTTCTGCATACCTGGTTTATTTAAACAGTCATTAAACATATTATAGAGAGTTGTTGAATCTGTAAACAGATAACATTATACCCGCTAAATATTTTGTGTGTATTTGAGTTTGAGATTCTGGTCTTATATGATAATGGTTTGAAATTTTGCGTGGTACTGTGTTGCAGTACTACTCAAAACAATCAAGCTGTTAAAAATAAAATGCACGTTATTTTATAGCATCATTAATAATGGGAAAATCATGATTTAAATAGTTTATGATCTTGTAAACATGACTGCACCCACATACTAATCAGTTTATTTTGCACAGCCTCCCTTCACAGCTAGCTATCTGCTTTCTTAGTTCAAGCCCCCTGTTTCACAAACACTTGAGATAATTCTTATATAGGTCTTATTTTTAGTTATTTATCAACCCAGTGACTATTTGATGTAATTGTACCATATAGACATTGGTTTGCACTGTAAATGTAGCTCTGTTTCTTTATTATATTGGGATTTAAAGAATTAAGGCTTTTTACATTCAGTATCTCAAAGCAATGGAATACTGAACTGTAAGTCCGCCATAGTAAACATGCAGCTGCTGTAGGTCAAAGATCTGATCTTTCTCAAGTAGTATCATGCCTTTTGTGCTTAGTAGTATCCCTTCCAGAATTTGGGTATGCGGATTATTGCTGTTAATGTTGTGGTGAAATTAACTGTTAGATACAACACTGCTAAGACCACCATTTCTACTACCCGTTGTTTCTCTTGAGTCCTGCTTGTAATAACCAAGCTTTTTGTACTTTGTTCAAATGTCCTTCCTGAGGAGATTGTGGTAATGATGTCTAAGCCTCATGCTTAATTCAGCGGGTCCCATATTTCAATCCCAGCAGGGTCAAATTATCTTTTTTTTATATATTTCTATGATGGATACATTGTTTTAATTTCTATGCCGTTTGAATATCCTTTTGGAAGGACCTTAGAAACCAAGGACCTGTCTGATCTGTGTCGGTATTAAAGATCCCACTGCATTTTTGTAAGAGGAGGAGTTTTCTCTGTTATCCTGTTCCCCTACTATGCTCTGCCTTGTGCCAGATGTTACCACCATTGATCTCAGAAGAGGCTGTGTTACTCTGCATTCATGCTCTGATCCTGTGATCAGATCCACGCAGGTGGATTTTGTGCCCAAGCAGTGTCCCACTGAAGTCAGTGGCGTTCCACATGAGCAAAGGGGTCTGCCCATATGGTGCATGCATGATGAAGGTCTTAATATGTAAAGCAGTCTGGGATGCTTTATGATCAAAGGCACTTTGTAATTCTAATATATATTATTTATTCTGTTAGCAATGAATGCAAAGATAGTCCTCATAAATTATCTTTACTGCAGTGTCAGCATTGGGTAGGATCCCAGCTTCTAAAAGTTCCAAAGTAGGACTGCTATCAACTGAACCATTTTGACAACATTAATCTATTTGTAGTAAATAAACATAATGTATTTGTCATTACCTTACCTGCACTTTCCTTCAGGTTGTTAAGTTATAAAATTCAATTGCACTTATTGGCTTACTAAATTCTCTTTAAAATAATCTACCGAAGTGGATCTATTTGGAAACAGGAATAATGGCAAAGGGTTGGATACTTTGCAGCTGTGCAAATTAATGTAGTCATTCTTTTACATTTTAGTGCCCTTGATTAGCCTTGTTTCCACCAGTAATGAATGATGGTCTCCTTTTATTATAACCAATTTAACATAAAACATTTAATCTAATTGAATTAAGTTTCAGCTAATATAAGTTATCTCTGTTTGCATTTTGTTGCTTTCTTGTGGTGGAATGTAGAACTGTTTAACCCAATTTTTACAAATGAATCTTAAGCATATCCCTTGCATTTATTGAATCCAGAGCTTCAAATTGTTGCAGTAGAAAATTATTAGTGGGTATGGTGATGGTAATTGCTATTACAAAATCTAACTGTAGTATTTGAAGATGTCTGCTAATGCCAATATGTTTGTACAATGTCCAAACATTTCCATAACACATACTCTCCCTAAACTTTTTAAATGTGGTGTTTGAAATAATTTTATCAATAAAAATTAGTCATATAATTTTGCTGCAAATTGCCCACTACTAAGAGTTAAATTGTGGTTCTGACCTCACTTAACGCCAACTAATATTTGCGAATATATCAAGCTGTCCAATAATATATGTGATTGTTTCCAAACCTTGACATTCACTGAAAATGTCTCTAGGAATCCACGTTATGTATAATTTCATGTTCTATACACTGTGCTGGTCTGATTTACGTTATTCTTAGAGCTTAAGGCCAGAAAGGACTATTATTATTCTGACCTCCTGTATATGACGGGCTGTTCAGTTTCACCCAGTTAATCCTATATTGAGCCCAATAACTTGTTGGCTAAAGCAAATATTCCAGAAAGGCATCCAGTCTTGATTTGAAGACTCCAAGAGATGGAGAATCCGTCACTTTTGTTCCACTGGTTAATCACCCTCACTGCATTTTTAAGAAAGCAAGTAAGTGCCTTGTTTCCAATATGAACCTTTGGTCTTCACCTTCCAGCCATTAGTTCTTGTTATGCCTTTCTCCACTAGACTAAAGAATCCAGTACTTTCTCTTTGTGAAGGTACTTACACACTAATCAAATCACCTCTCAATCTTCTTTTTGATATACTAAGCAAGTTGAGCTCTTTCTGGCTATGTCTACATTACTGCGGTAAGTCAACCTACGCTGTGCAACTTCAGCTACGTGAATAATGTAGCTGGAGTCAACATACCTTAGGTCGAGTTACCATGGGTTCAATACCACGGGGGATTGATGCGGGGGGGTGGGGGGAATCTCCCATCGACTTACCTTACTCTTCTCATCGGGGGTAGAGTTCAGGGATCAACTGGAGAGCTATCTGCAGTCAATTTGGCGGGTTTTTTAGACCAACTAAATCAACCGCCAGTGGATCGATCTTAGAGCGTCGATCCCTGCGGTAGTGTAGACCTGCCCTAAGTTTCTCACTGTGAGGCATTTTCTCCAGCTCTTGAATAATTTTTGTGGCTCTTTCTTTCTTTTTGTGGCATCATCTTTCATTTTTCAGCATCCTTTTAAAAATATGGACATCAGAACTACATACAACACATTAACTGATCTTAGTTGTCTGAAAGAAGATTCAGAATAAATATATATATTTATATTTTTAAAAGGAAGAAAACAGATGGTCAGAACTAACGTTGAAAATTACATATACTATCTGGAGCTAGTTTTTACTTACATTGTATTTGTTTTTTATACAACTAACTTTCTCAAGGCAACTTTGTAAGAAACAGTATTGCTAGTCGTCTTCATTTTCAATACAGAGCATTCAGAAAGGCTATCTAAAGCTTTGCTCTGGATAATCCTTCATAACATTGGACCCTACAGAAATTTGCAGGAGAACACCATAACTGTTTGGTTGCTTGTTTGAAGATTCATCAGGCCAGGTACAGATACTTGTTCTACAGGATCTTCTCAGAGTAAAGTTTTAATTACAACAACTCTATTCACCCCATCTGCCAATATGCCCCATGTAAAAAGCAGAAAGCTTGTCCATTTGTGAATTGTGTGAATGCTTTGCTCTTCCTCTATCTATAAGGAATAGTGTGAATGCTTTGCTCTTCCTCTATCTTCCTCTATCTGTTATCTATAACCACGGCATGAAAGGTTGTGTAGAAGTTTTCTTCTCTTAGGATTCTTGTTTCTCTCTTGCCAGTTTAAAGTTATTTTGCCTGTTTGTAGCATAGTTAGAATTAATAGCAATTTTTACAGATTTCTTCCCTTGCAAACAAGAGTTTACCAAGCCTATCCCCTGAAATTGGAGAAAGGTGTTGCAGAAAGAACCTTCAGAGATTAATTTAATTTGTTTACTAGTTTCTAAATCAGGATTGTACAGCAGGTACTATTCTTATTTTTCTTCCCATTGTTACCTTTCATTTGCAGCCCACTGTAGAAAACCTTGTTAAAGTAACTCCTCTGTTAAAATGCTGTTGATTGCTTGTTTAGCCAAACAAATTAGGGTTACCTAGCTCTAAAAGATGCTCAGCTATCATGGTGATGCCTACAATATGGATATTTCAGTAGAATACAATGTAAGCAAAGTGTTTGTATGATTTGTACAATAATAGTACACTTCTTAATGGTACACTTCTTATGAGAGATTATAACATGGGAAGGGAGAAAACATATGTAAAAAGCATGAGTTCATCATCTTACCTCTTTGCTACAGTTCTCCTTTCAAGTCTTTCTGGAAAGCACTACACAAAAGGTAAAACTTTCAAAAACACACAAATGACTTAGTAACCAAAGTCCAATTTTCAGTTTGACGCTCAGCGCTTTTGAAATGTCATGTTTATACACATTATGTTGTTCAGAGAGTCAAAGGCAGGGCTATATTATACAAAAGTTCTGTAACTGCTTCCAGTTACCTTTGAAGAGAGAATACCACACCATTGCTTAGTAAACAGATTTTATTTTACCTTTAATACAAACAAGAAGAAATATTTTAAACAATATTTGAGAATATTCTCAAGTAACTTTAACACTAAAAGCTATTGCATAGGAAGAATATACTGGGAAACTTATACAAACTTTTACAAACACTTTCTGCTCTTATTAAAAATATAGGATTTTAGCGAAACATCTATACTCTACTTTAGCAAAGATGTGTTTGCATTATGCCTCAGAACACCCCAGGTGTGTGTGTGTGTGTGTGTGTGTGTGTGTAATCACTAGCTAATGCACCTGGATGGTATTATTGCACTTGTAAAAATAGATTATTGGCAACACTTTTTAAATAGCAATTTATTAGATTGATGTGGCCAAAACTCCAAAATATTAATACTAGTTAGGACATTACCAACATTATTTTTAAAAAAAAGTTAAGGGAGGAGACAGAAAGCAAAATGTACTGAGCAGTTATTTACAGCTCAATGCAAGGCAGTGTGGTGAATCTAAGGTGAATCTGCTGCTTTCCATCACCACTGAAGGAGGATAGCTCAGCCAGGAGGGGAAGGGTCTTGGGCGGCCGAGAGAATGGGTAGTGAGGAGCGGGTCACACAGTCTGGGTGCCAGGGCCCTGGCAGTGGGCAGTTTTTGGAGGAGTGCACATTAGAACCTACTCGTTGATAGCACCTGGAGGCCCATCAGTTGAAGCACTTCAAAAACTTCCCTGAATACTTACACATTTGGTGTTCTACCAAAGGTCGGTGAGCACAGCACTCCAGTGACCCCACAAGTGGCGGGTAGAGGGGGTGAGAATAAAGGAATAAAGTGAGATAGAAAGGTGGGAGCTGTTACAAGAATGCATTGTAAAAAAGACATCTTCATATATGTATAATAATGACCATCACTTGTATTTGAGTATGAATATTACTGGAAATCAGTCTCCACATGTAGGGTCCAGAAAACGTGCCAGGCAAGTTAGTATCTGTTTCCTCCTGCTGTTAGCCAAGATGGTAGGATGATATTCTGTTGCTTCTTCTGCTTCCTTCATAGCTGAGTGTCAAGCTCATCTGTCATGTGCTGTGTCTTCCCAGGTCATTTAAGTCTAATCCGGCAGTCGCTACATGCCACTTGATGCAATCCTTGTAGCAGAATTTGAGACAGGCAACCTTCCTACTGCCTTTTTTCAAATTCATTAGGCAGTTGATTGTTATAAGTATGAGGTGGCTGTCCCAGGTCATTTGCCTCTGTGCTAGCATGGCTTCCACCCTTAGAATGGCTGCCAGATGAAGTATTACATTGTTGGACGATAAAGGGGACTTGTCTTTAACAAGTATAGAAGACAAGGGAGCACAACTGCTCTCTAATGTAGGAGCAAGCACTCAACCCTGTTTAACTCCATAAGCTACAGGAAAGGGATCAGATGAGTCTGCACCCACTGATACATGGGCCTGCATGTTGTTGTGGAGTAGCATATAAGATTGATTAGTTTGTTTGGGCAGCCAAACTTTTCAAGACCGCACCAGAGCAGAGCATCCATCAGTGTCAAAAGCCTTACTAGGGTCAACAAAGGCAATGTAAGGGAATATTTGTTGTTCAGCAGCTTTCTCCTGTAACTGGCATAGGATAAATATCCTGTCGGCAGTGCTGCATGATAAACAAAAACCCTGGGATTCAGGGAGTATATCATCTGCAATAACCTGAAGCCTTTTCAGCAACATCTCACCAAAAATCTTATCACAGATGGAGAGGAGCGAAATGCCATAATAATTGCCACAGTCATGTCTGTCCCCTTTTTGCTTGCAAATTGTTACAGTTTTGGCATCTTTGAAATCCTGGAGTAAAATATCGTTTTTGCAGTGGAAAGTAAATAGGTCTAGCAAATCTTTGTGAAGTGTAGGACCACAGTGTTTTAGCACTTCAGCTGGGATTTCATCAGCTTCAGCTGCCTTTCTGTTTTCCATTTCCATAAGTGCATTCTTAGTCTCCTCCAAAAATGGTGGATCTTCTAGTTCAAACCAAACTGTTCTTTGCTTGGTTGAGTCTACTGTTTGATCACTTGTGCTCAACTTATGATTGAGGAGAGTTGCAAAATGTTCTTTCCAACTTTCTAGTATCCTATTGTGCTCAGTCAGGGGGTGATGATGTTAGCGGACAGGATTGGACAGTTACGGGCTGCTCTTTGTCCTCAAGAGAAGAGGGGTTGTTCAGTTTAATTTGATGCATGGCTTAATGGGCCACAAGGAGTGCTTGAACTTCACTGTCATTCACCTCAAACCAGTCCACATTTTGTCAAGTTGGGACACCAAGGCCTTCTTTAGCGGTTGATCACAGTGCAGTTCAAAAGGTGTGCCACCTTTCATTGACAGTTCTGCTTACTCTTCCATTGACATAATTTAATAGTGCAGCATGAATGGAAGTTGCTAACTGGGTTCTCCCCTCTTCTGTTCAAAGTTTTGAGACAACAGCATGTTGGTTCGGTTTTGGGGCAGTTTTCAATCTAGGACTGTGAATCCTGATGATCAGTTTAGTACAGCTAAGCTGATGAACCATAAAGCATTCTGTACCTCACATAGCTCTGGTAATGTAAACATCCCTCAGGTCATTACAACGAGTGATGACCTAGTCGAAAAGATGGCATCGTTTTGACCAAGGGTGCCTCCAAAAATAGAATCACTTTTCTGGCATGTTGAAAAAGGTGTTTGTAACAGCAAGGTCAAACTCTGTGCAGAGTGTTAGGAGTAATTCTTCATTTGTATTTATAGATCCACATTCAGATTTCCCCATGACTCTGTTCCAAGTGGTGTAATCATCTCCAGTGCGAGCATTGAAGTCAGTCAGTAATAAGTTTTGGTCATTGTTGGGTGTGTTTCTTAGAGTATCACTCAACTGGCTGTAGAACTTTCTTTGGGAGCAAGTAGTGTTGCAGTGTAGGTGCTTACTTTCAAAAAATGTGTTGTGGGACTGTAGCATCCACAAAGTCATTAGGTGCTTGGATATTGACAGAGGTTGCTGCACTAGTCTATCAGTGATGGAGATTGCTATTGCGAGACCTACACCATGTAGGCTGGTGTTTTGATCTGCCTTGTAACCTGACCAGTAGAAAGTGTATTCTTTTTCTCTAAATATACTGCTATCGTGTAGTCTAGTCTCATATAAGGCAGAGATATCTATTTGATACCTGTTTAGCACTTTCATTACTAATGCAGATCTTCTGCAGTTTCAATTTTCCTTTGAGTCAAATAGTGCGCAAATGTTCCAGCTTAAGTGTGACAGTTCCTGACCTTTTCTGTGATTTTTTTTTTCTCCCACTTAAAATGGAGATCCTTCTGATCGTGGGAAACCAGCCAGGAGTCAGAGGAGAGTCTTTTTTTAACCCTACCTTTATAGGGGTCACCTCAGATTGAGGCAGGTGGGGCCTCCCTGAATAGGGCCACCTGGTTGGCTAAGTAGAACTAATGTTCCTGTCATTGGGTGAGAGTTATGTTACCATCACACCTAGGCCGCTCATGTGCAGAGCATTGGCTTCTCAGCTTCTCAGGCCTCTCGGCACCACCTAGGAAACTCACACCAGGAGTCTTTTGCGAGAGGTCGGTGAATTATGATGGTGAGTACTGGGAGGGTGGAAACTGTTGGTGCCAGTAGATTGTCCATGCAGAATAGTTGAACATGCAACCTGTCGTGAGTAATAGCAGGATGCACGCTCTGGGACACCGCAACCTTTACCCAGTGGAGAGCCAAGGGTTGACTGGAGGGTGCTGAGTCTACCCCACAGTGCCTGCTAATTTGGCTATGTGGCCAAAGAGGGCCCTCCACCAGGCACCTGGGGCTTGTTGGCTATTGATCCATATTAAGATTTTTCTAGCCATTTGAGTCCTAACCATTCACCATGCTGCCAACAAAAGTTGTTCACCTAGATTCACCATTCCCAAATCCAGATGCTGGACTTTTAGCCCACGTGAAGACCTATAGAAAAGGGTGAGTGGCCTCTGGGATCAGGCTCTGCAGCGGGGGATTTTCCCTACCTCTGTATATATGTAAACAGTTAATTTATAGATAGGATGCCAGTAGATGGGGCTCAAAAAGATGAAGCATCCATCCTGAGTGTTGTGGGACCAATACTTATTGTTGCTCAGTGTCTCAGAGAAGAATGAGAATGAGTTTTGCTCCAGTCACAGCCCCATCACTGCATATTATGTAAGAGACACTGTCAAGTTATTGGTCTCTTCATCTGTATTGCTCAACAGGTTATGAAGAATTGTCCTAAATAAGCAGGCCTAGTAGCCACCTCCTGGTTATTAAATTTTGTGGTGATCTTATTTTCTTTCTCTGTCATTGAAGGACCAAAAACACTGTGTAGAGTCAAGCACAGAAGTTTATTATGCACAGCACTGGCGGAGCGTCACCTTGCTTATCATGCTCAGAGACTCTGCAGAACAATTAATTACAATAGATTATATAGGGAAGCGTTGCGGATGGGTTTCCCAAGCCCCTGGATAGGTTCTAGCAGCAAGACAAGATAAACACAATAAGCCAGTGGTCTAAAAGATTACATAATGGCTCTGCCCAAGGCTCAAATTAACATATTGCTGACACACAGGTAATTACCCTCAAACGATGTCTATTGAAGTGTGTAGGTTAAATCCTAATTTTGGGGTCCAGGGGAATGAGGTAGCAGTTCTCCCAGTTGACTAACAGGTACATTCCTGAAGATTTAAAGCAAAAAAACAGTAATTAGTACTTAACAATAACAATTGTTTGTAAATTTACCCTTGCATTTCTGTGGGTTAGGATTGGCATACATCTGTGAGGGGAGGGTGTCATAATTCATGTCAATCATATTAGGCCCCACCCCGAACTCTGTCTGGGATCTGAGGGGTATTGTACCACTATCTCCTCCCTGCATTAGGGAGTAACCATGAGGCCTTTCTCAGCGCTTCATGTGTCTATAACTCGCACTAAGGATGCTCAGTTACATTCGGCATTTTGCTGACTCCACTCACTGACTTGAAACACACAAGGTTATCTGCTTACCCCAGCTTTCTCTTAGCTATGTATTGTTCTTTGTTAGCTAGTCCTCATCCGGGCCTATATGAAAAGTTCTTAGCAGAAACTGTAGTTAAGATCTTACATCCACAGCAAATGGATTTTGGCCCTTCAGTCAGACTGTCTCTTTAAAAAAAACAAAATAAAAATCCTAATTCTTGCTTCATCATTGCAAAATGAATTAAATGGAGAAATGATTGAACTTGAGCTTTTCATTTGACCCTGGATGGAAAATACTTATTTTAAAAGCAGACTTAAAATTTGCACTTTTTTTTTTAATTGTAGCACCTGATAATTGTAATCTGCGTTGAAAGATATATCATTAGAAAACTGCAGTGAGTGCTGTGGCACTTGGCATCTACATGCTGCTATAATGGGTGCATTACAAATGCTTATGACCGACCATTAAATATGATAAAGCCAGATTACCATATTCTCTCCTTGTTCCTGGTCCTTTTGGCTTCTCTGGCAGTGCACAAAAGGTTGAAATACCATGATGTCTGACCAGCTGAGTATTATCCTGCCATGGATGAGTTCTCACAGTGTAAGCAGCTTGCTGGGAATTGAAAAGGACATGGTCAGAGTCCTACTGTCATCAATATGTGAGTGGTTCCTTTGGAATCATTGCCTGGCCATCCTTCCTACTGTCATCAATATGTGAGTGGTTCCTTTGGAATCATTGTCTGGCCATCCTTCCTACTGTCATCAATATGTGAGTGGTTCCTTTGGAATCATTGTCTGGCCATCATTGTTTACTTTTGTTTGGATACCCACCCTGGCTTACTCATTTCTCCAGGAGAAGCCAACCTAGCCAGAAGCTACTATCTAGAGGGTTGTAGGCTATGGAGGGATAGGGGATCCAGTGGACTACCTGCAATTTAAAGATAAACATTGCCAAGATCTGTTTAGCCAATTATTTTGGGGAAATCTGAAACAGTCAAATAAGTAAGCTAGAGATTCTTGACATGGAGTGCAGTGGGTGCATTACTGCCCCTCCTAATTAACCAGAGTTCAGTATCACTTGGTATGTCACATTCTCTGACAAGCTTCCTGCCTCTTTTGGTTTCACAGTGAAAATATTTTTCTCTTGGTCAGCAATGCTGAGCAGATCTATTTTTTGAAGTTGATCAATGCGGCTTTCAGATAAGTTGGCAGGAGCTGCTATTGAAGGCTCTTGCTCTCACACCAGTTGGCAGGATTTAAGTTTCCTGCTTGGCGCTGCACTAATGGCCACTGAGTGAGCTGAACATCATTTCTTTGTTTAATTAAAAACGTTCCCAGGAGCACTTCTCGGTTGCCCATACCCTCCTTTTAAGAAAATGTAGTATATTGTTTGGTGTTCCTATAATTTTAATTTCTTTAAATATGAAAAGAGAACATTTGTTTTTCTGTGCTATGTCAATAAAAAAAATCAGTGTTTATGAAGTACTTGGTTATAAGAAATTGTGAATATAATTAGACTGCTGGCTGATTTCTGAATGGTTTAAGATTCTGAGTTTTTCCCATATATTTTCTTTAATTCTTTGTAGCTCAGCAAATGTCATTCACACTTATATGTTTTGTCTGTGTGGTGTGGTTTTGGTTCTCCCTGCCCTCCAAAACAATTTTTGGAATAGTTCCTAGAATCAGAATGAAGCAGATATAATGCACCCTCTGAAGCATTAAGGCGTATGTACACTCTGCAAATGAATTAGCTTCTGAATACCAAGATACTTTAATTGCTTATTAACAGCATTTTAAACTCTGGCTAATGAATGCTCATTATATTCTCCAAAATCATTTTTCATTGTACAAAAAATGAAGTAATTGTCCACTGCCAGACCATTAAGAAGCCATTAGATATAGGTTTTAAATAGATCTCTCCTTCTGGAAAATTATTCAATTATCATTCTTTATGCAATATATTTTAAAAATGTAAGTTCTTAGAAAGGCTAGAGATTTGCCTTACTGAAGCTTTGCCTCTTATTTACTAAGGGCCAGATTGTTCTGGGGCCTAGGCAGGTGCAGTCAATAAGGGAAAGTAGAAAAGCCCTTACTTGAGAGCCAGCATAATGACAGTCCCTGTTTTTGCTCTGAGTGCAGGGACGGTTCTCTCTCTTAGTACCTGTAGCAACGCAAGTCTTGGCCTCACTATTCTACAGGGCCAACCTGGAACAAAATAGGAAACACAGAGCTCCTCTAGTGTAGTGTAGTTTCCCAGTCGTTCCAGAGGAAGGTACTGCCTTAAAGGCACATTCTGGCACATGTTTAAAAACAAAACAAAAAAACTAGTAATGGTCCCCTGCACCTTAGTACTTACTGAGTTGGAAGATAACCATCTCATGTTCCTATTTTTTAATTGCCGTAAAAACTGTCAGACTGGAGTAGTCCTGTGGTCTGTTTAGTCCAGTATCCTGTCTCTGACAGTGGCCAGCCGCTGATACTGCAGAGGGGGATACAAGAAGGTTAAAATAAATTGGAGTTGGGTGCCTAGCTACTTCTGAAAATCCCTCTGTGTCCATCTGTATCTTTAGATGCCTAAAACCCATCTAACCTTAAGTGTCTAAGTCATTTGGGTGTTTTGAAAATTTCACTCATAGTAGTTAGTTATAAAATCACACATTTGTTTCCAGTGCACCCTTTCCTTAACCAGTGCACAGGATGGATAGCGGTCAGGGAATGAACGAGGGCCATGTAGTAAGTGAGGTAATTGTCTATAAGATATTGTCCTTATTTGTTGAAGCAGTTGGAAGCTGTGTAGTGAATGAGGCAGGCAACATCTGAAAAGATTTGAGAGTTAAAGTTACTATGCTTTTCTCACTAAAATGAAGAGTTAAATGCAAATATGGGAAGTAATTACTGTATGCTATTAGAGAGCCCATGTTCTTGGGGATTGGTGTTGGCATTAGGAACCAAACCTAGGGCCAGTTTACACTTAAGAAACTGCAGCGGTGTCACTGTAGCGTTTCAGTGAAGACACTACTACACCAACAGGAGAAGTTCTCCTGTTGACATAGCTAATCTACTTCCATGACATGTGGTAGCTACATTGATGGAAGAAGTTCTCCCTTCGACATAGTGCCGTCTATACCTGGGGCTAGGTAGGTATAACTGCATTGCTCAGGGTATGGATTTTTCACATCTCTGAGTGATGTAGTTATACTGATGTAAGTGTTTATACTGTAGACTTGGCCCTAAAATAATTGGCCACTAAAGTCCTCTTTTGGCCAGACTGAAATTATGGCATCACAAAGTTGTTAGAGCAATTTGATGAACCAGGCTAAAAAGAAGCCTCTTAGCCCTTACTTAAAACTCCTGTGCGGAAGGGCTTTTTCTTCTGTTCACTGGGCTATGGAAAGGCTGGATATGTTAACCATTCCTCTAGACCAATTGAAATGCTAATCCATTACCCACATGCAGACCTGTTAACACGTCACACCTTTCAAAGTAATTTGTAATTTACACTTCTTACGCTAACCGGTGATCATCCTGGTTCATGCCATAAAGTAATTAAGATTTTTGGCTCATTCATCAGCTTTTCAAATTCATACTATGTTTTTGGGGATCCGTTGTCACAAAAGTAGAAGACCCTGAGGCTTTTTAGACCGAGATAGGTTTGGAGAATGGGAGAAATACAATCTGATTGTAATTTAAGCATTGATCCTTTGTCTCCTTCCAGTGCTTATCTCCTCTCACTTCAGAGATATACGGTATGGATTTTAGGTAGGTTTGGAAAGATTAGATTTTTATTGGTAAATGTTAGTAAACATTGACTTCACCATATACACACAAACTGATAAAATATTTCCATTGATCAAAATTTACAGGCAGGCAGAGTAAGAAATGCTGCTTATTAGAGTTTGACTGAAGACTTTTGCTTTGTTTGTTTTGACATGTAATGGCAATTTGTTTTAATGATGCAGGTCATAAGTACCATGAGCCCAAGCGGTTTATCTTTCAAAATGATGCCCTTTTATATGTTCCTCATATAGCAAAGTACAAAAAAGAATTCCAAGAAGGAAGTATGCAAATTACTTAATAAAAACACAAAATGCTCCATTTCTCCTCGTAATTTCATTTTATTGTGATGTTCTTCTCTGTAACTGTATTATCTCTCCCTCCACAAGAGAGAGCTTTGTTGGAATTTAAACTGTGAGACAGCTCCCTAACACACTAGTTTGCCTCACCAGCAAACTCCTTTAGACACTACCAGTCTAAAACTTATATTACAGCTAATATACAGTGACTCCCCTTTCTGAGATCCCCAGAGGTATCTCTGCAGTGCCCAGTCCTTCCCCCGAGCACTGATAAAAATTAACCAAGCTTGCTGTATCCAAAGAGACCGAATACACACCAGGCTGTTGGTTCAGCTGGTGGTACACACCTTACTTTAATATAACACCACTGAGATGTTTCTAAGTAAACCTTAGAATAAATATATCAATAAAGAGCATTCATTTAAGTGATACTAAGCAAGGGGGGGGAAAGGACAGGTAGGGTTTATAAACAAAAATAATGTGCTTTCTAGTCATTACAACTTAATTTCAGCAAGTTAGCCTTTGCCTAAGCAGCTTTCTCACTCACTCCAAGCGACCAGCATCTCTAGCCTTTGGGCGGGAGGTTTCACCGTTTACAGAATCCAAGGATAAGGATACTGATCCCTTTGTCCCCTAAGTGATGGATAAGTAAGGGGTTCTCTTCCCCCTTCTTTTTACAGCCCAGTAAATCTTTGAAATTATTATTTTGAAGTGTATCTCCAGATGGGTTTTTTTTCTCCTCTGCAGCTTGTGCTCCAGGAAGCTGATGCCATTCTGTCTTCTCATCCTCCTGATAATTGGAGTTTACCTCTGATGCAACCATGCTTTCATTGTCTTTGGCTTACAAAGCTTGACCCAGGCAGACTGGTAAATCCATGCAATGATATTCATGACCAGAATGTCATCAGCTTTCATAGAAGATCTTACTCGGTAAACTTTTATAGCACAATACAATTAGTTGATCCAATTGGTAATTCTTTTGTGTTCGGACCCCTGTTCTCCCTCGGGGGGTGTCTGGTTGTCAAAAATGGATACCAGATGAATCAATATCAATGTTAATTTTATTTTTATCCCACGTTACGATTGGTCTCAAAGCATTATAACATTTTTAGTATGTTTGAGTCATGTCCTTGGTTTTTGTCTTTTGGACAAGTTCTACTAAGTTTTTGTAACCCTAATGTTCTGCAAGGCTTTTAAAACAACCAACGCAACAACAAATCTGACTTAGTATACCTGAATTTCATGACAACTTTCTCCCTTTATAGGGAAACATTCAATATGGCCCCTCTTCTCAGTTCATGCACTCTAAAGTATTAATAATCATCCTTGCCCAGCTTTGATCGCACAGTGTGTTAATCCCCCTGTCATCAGAAGGATCTGTGAAATATCTTGGCCAGCTTTAATACAGTACTGTAACATTTAGTATCCTTGAGGGTCACACCTGTAAGGTCCTTACATCTTTGAGACTACAGTAAATCTTGTCCTTTTTCCCTGAGTGTTTTGTAGCGCTCTGAGACAGAGGAAACCTGGTTTTATGTATAAATACATTTTATAAAAAATATTAAAATATCCAAAAGAGTTTTATTGAAGTGGACACTTACTCGTACTTCCGCGACTGTTTTAAAATGCAAGCTGTTTTAAATTCTTTTTTGGAGGGACGGGGGAAACAGTAGCAATACAGGCCTCAATCCTGCAATGAACTCTGTGCTGGTAGACCCCCTGAATCTGCCCAGAGGCCCCTGTGTCTTCAGTCAGGCCTGAGTAGTTTCAGAGATCTCCCTGTGTAGAGCGCATTCCAGAATTGGGGTTATAGAATGCAGAAGCAGTGTCACATAGGTCAGCATTTCGTGTGTGTGTGTACAAAATATATTACAGGCTTGTATGCACATGCACACACAGTAAGCTATTCTCATGGCAAATTTGGGTAAGATGGAAAAATGTAAACTTGTTTGGTATATTTTAAAGCATCAAACTAAGAACTTGAAAAATATCTGTTGCCAAAATAGTTAAGTAGTCGTCATCTCTTGCCATCCACATTTTGCTATTTTTCTACTTTCAGTAATTCAGATTGCCAAAATCGGAGGCGTATCCAGATTATGCATTTTACACCAATAGAAAAAATTCTAACAGACACAGTATTCTGATTCCATGTTTATAAGTTGTATTTCTAATATTTTAACTTATTGTACTATTTTCTTTCCATGAGTAATCTAGTGAATGAGTTTACTGGCTGAAATTTTAGCAAAAGAGCAAATTTTAAGAAGACTATTCAATGAAAACAAATTTTAAATGGACTTTCCTCAAAAATTCACACAGGACTCCTGATTGAAAGAGTTCATCCAATCAGGGGAAATAAATGCTCACTAAGTTCCATGCTACAATTGTATAGCTTGAATTTTGAATACTTACTATTGACAATGAACTGTTTACAAAGAAGCTACAGACCAAGAACTATATAAAGAAATTCTTCAGTAAATAAGTTTGTTGGGTTGGTTTTGGAAATTAAGAAAGTGGTTGCCTACTTACAGGCACTTTGCAAACAAGAAAACGTTTATAAAGTATCTGAAAAATTTGGTAAATTAACCTAATTTTACTTTTGTTTTAAATAATTCTGAGGTAAAACAAAATTCAAATAAAACCAGAGAAGTTATTTTTGTCTGCTTTTTTGGTTGCAAGCAACTAAATTAAGTCACATTAAATGTAAGAACATCTGAAAAATCCTTAAGCAAGTATAGTTCTACAATACCTGTACTTAGTTTAAACTATTTGCAGCTGAACACTTTAGCTTTCCCTTTTCTGTAATGTTTTATCTGCAGTGATTAACTGTACCAACTCTTCCTCTGTGATCTCTGAATCTTTTGTCCTCATGCCACACACAAAACTCTATGCTGTACTCCATTTCTGCACAAGGGAGACGATAAGTAATTACGTTGGTTCATTCCACTACTGTAGTTAAAAGTTTCAGTAAAAGGAAAAGTTTAGTTGAAGCTACTTGGGATGTAACTGGACAGTACCTGTGATATATTGCAGTAATCCCCAGAAAATAAGAAGGTATATACGGTGTCTTATAATGGTTTGACATTTACATTTTATCACTAAAGTGGGTCAGATTTAGGCACTGATGTACTTAATTTGTCTAAGCATTTATCCTATGTCCATTTCTGTAGTATCTGAGAGCCTAATGTATCTGTTTTAGTTGAAAGATTAGCTGATTCCTTTTTAAAATTGCTGCATTTGTTATGACAGTTTTCAACTGCACAATGAAAGCTCTCCCATGTCCATACTTTATCCTCATGACTCAGCTGTCCCTTCACAGAAATTCAGCCTTGACATAAATTTGTTTCAATGAGGTGAGAAGCTTTCAGCATAGTCCAATTCATATAAGAACAACTTTCAGAGAATTCATAGAAACTATCCATAACTTACTTTTGGATTAACTATTTAAAATGTAATATCCCATACATGGATGTGAACATTTCAGTATTTTTATCATTACAGACATGACATAAATATAGATTTACCAAATTAAATGCATATTTTAATGTACGTAATCTGGGCTTTCCATACACACACATTAAATCACTTTTAGTTTAGTGTTGGAGAATCTGTCAAGTACAAAACTTCACAATGAAACTATCCAGTTAATTGTGCACTAATCACAGGTTTTTCCTACCTCCATGCATGGTTCGGTATGTCTCTAAATGACATCCTTTCTATGATTGGACTCAAACCAAAATTGAACACACAAATTATACAAGCAATAAAATGAGGAGGAAGAAAAGAACATAAACTATATAAAAAGCAGGAAAGAAACCAAGCTACTCATCCTCCTATACCTCTCAAATTCCCTCCTCAATGTTATCCACTTTCTTTTTGGATTGCCTTTTTTAATTTTATAATCCAATCTTTTTAAATGTGGATTCAGAATCTGACATTTCATACACAAACTCAGTGATACCTTCAGATACTGGCCTTTAAATATACTCTGAAAAGTATGTGGGGTGGGGGGGGGGGGTGTTAAAAATGCAATTGTGGTGGTATGCGTTTACTTCTCAGTTAAGTAAATTAGATGGGGAGTCAATGAGAGACAAAATCAGTTTTACTTTTTTCTAACTTCCAACACTGCAAATGGAAAACCATGTCTATTCTTTATGGCTGGTACATCACCAGAAGTAAGATAGACTTAACTTGGGGTCACCAGATAGCAAGTGTGAAGAATCAGGACACTTTTGGGGGGGGGTGCAGGGGGAAGGTGGTATTTAAAATATAAGTGCACATAGTCCTACCTTGTACTGTATATCAGACAGCCCTCAATTTTCAACACCAGCATTCTCCTACTTCTTGGATGACTTGGCCATGTATAGAACGTCCTTTCTGGCAATTTATGTAAGCGTAGAAGCCCTTGCAGCTCATGCTGAAATTCATTTTTATGTGCGGTTTGGACCTCACCTGCTCAATACTGCTTTGATTCCTGAGGTGGGTACACACACCTTTTCATAATTGAAAATACATGCTCTATATAAGCATTGCTGACTGGTATACTGAGCAGAAATGAAACCACCTCTACATGTTAGGAAGATTAGTACTGTTCCCTTACTACTGAGCACCTGGTCCCAGAGTTCCCAAACAGCTTTTTGCCCCAGCTCCAAGTTCTTGATGATTTCTCAGTCCACAGTACTCTGGAGATTTGTTGTTGCTAGAACTGCAGACAGATCCCTGAACGCCAACTCCTTCTCTGCTGATATTAAAGCATTGAATGTTGTACAAGAAGCTTCTTGTGCAAAAGTCAAAACCATTTCTCCAGATAGCCGACAGAAACATCATCAAATCTGGTAAAGTACTTGCGAAGGGCTTCTGTAGGTAGAGGCGTCATTCCAATTAACACATTCTTGACTTTAGTGCTGAAGAATTGGTAATTTTTTGTTGTTGCTGTAGCTTCATTCACAGACAGCTTCATTCATCATGGCATACACTTCACACGTAAAAAGAAAAGGAGTACTTGTGGCACCTTAGAGACTAACCAGTTTATTTGAGCATGAGCTTTCGTGAGCTACAGCTCACTTCATCGGATGCATAGCATATCGTGGAAACTGCAGAAGACATTATATACACACAGAGACCATGAAACAAAACTTCCTCCCACCTCACTCCCCCGCTGGCAACAGCTTATCTAAAGTGATCCTCAAGTAGAGCCATTTCCAGCACAAATCCAGGTTTTCTCACCCTTCCCCCCCCCACACACACACATACAAACTCACTCTCCTGCTGGCAACAGCCCATCTCCCTTTGAAACCCCTCTTTATAATGCGCATGATAATCAAGGTGGGTCACCTCCAGCACTAATCCAGGTTTTCTCACCCACACCCCCCCCCTTTTTTTTCCAAAAACCACACACACAAACTCATTCTCCTGCTGGCAACAGCTCATCTTACAATGTGCACAGCAATAATCCAAGTTTAACCAGAACGTCTTGGGGGGGGTTTTGCAGGAAAAAAAAAAAAAACAACCCCTCAGACAGAGACAAACACCTACAAGATCTCTATCAAGCATTCTTACAATTACAATACCCACCTGCGGAAGTGAAGAAACAGATTGATAGAGCCAGAAGAGTTCCCAGAAGTCACCTACTACAGGACAGGCCTAACAAAGAAAATAACAGAACGCCACTAGCCGTCACCTTCAGCCCCCAACTAAAACCCCTCCAACGCATTATTAAGGATCTACAACCTATCCTGAAGGATGACCCAACACTCTCACAAATCTTGGGAGAAAGGCCAGTCCTTGCCTACAGACAGCCCCCCAACCTGAAGTGAATACTCACCAACAACCACATACCACACAACAGAACCACTAGCCCAGGAACCTATCCTTGCAACAAAGCCCGTTGCCAACTGTGCCCACATATCTATTCAGGGGACACCATCAGAGGGCCTAACAACATCAGCCACACTATCAGAGGCTCGTTCACCTGCACATCCACCAATGTGATATATGCCATCATGTGCCAGCAATGCCCCTCTGCCATGTACATTGGTCAAACTGGACAGTCTCTGCGTAAAAGAATAAATGGACACAAATCAGATGTCAAGAATTATAACATTCATAAACCAGTCGGAGAACACTTCAATCTCTCTGGTCACGCAATCACAGACATGAGGGTCGCTATCTTAAAGCAAAAAAACTTCAAATCCAGACTCCAGTGAGAAACTGCTGAATTGGAATTCATTTGCAAATTGGATACTATTAATTTGGGCTTGAATAGAGACTGGGAGTGGCTAAGTCATTATGCAAGGTAGCCTGTCTCCCCTTGTTTTTTTGTTTTTTTTTTTGTTTGTTTTTTTTTGTTTTTTGTTTTTTTTCCTGCAAACCCCCCCCCCCCCCCCCCCCCCCCCCCCCCCCCCCCCCCCCCCCCCCCCCCCCCAGACGTTCTGGTTAAACTTGGATTATTGCTGTGCACATTGTAAGATGAGCTGTTGCCAGCAGGAGAATGAGTTTGTGTGTGTGGTTTTTGGAAAAAAAAGGGGGGGGTGTGGGTGAGAAAACCTGGATTAGTGCTGGAGGTGACCCACCTTGATTATCATGCGCATTATAAAGAGGGGTTTCAAAGGGAGATGGGCTGTTGCCAGCAGGAGAGTGAGTTTGTATGTGTGTGTGTGTGGGAGGGGGGGGGGGAAGGGTGAGAAAACCTGGATTTGTGCTGGAAATGGCTCTACTTGAGGATCACTTTAGATAAGCTGTTGCCAGCGGGGGAGTGAGGTGGGAGGAAGTTTTGTTTCATGGTCTCTGTGTGTATATAATGTCTTCTGCAGTTTCCACGATATGCTATGCATCCGATGAAGTGAGCTGTAGCTCACGAAAGCTCATGCTCAAATAAACTGGTTAGTCTCTAAGGTGCCACAAGTACTCCTTTTCTTTTTACGAATACAGACTAACACGGCTGTTACTTCACACATAGTGACACTAGCATTTTCCAGGCAGAGCACAGTATCACTGAACACTTGAAGTTTGCCTCTATGTTCTACAGAATGTACTTAAATACTGCTGCTTTCCTGGAGTACTATGCTATGCTCATGCTAGCAAACAGAGACCACAAACTCCATGGACATCTCACTTCCCAGAGATACAAAGTAGCTCTTGACAGCTTGCTAAGTGTTAATCTGTTCACAGCCCGGAAAAGACTCAACCAACATGTTGGGACATGACGTAGCAAAGCAACATAGTCAGTGTCCACAAACTCAAATGTCCTTCAGTGTGGCCACTCTTAGTAGAACTGATGAAGTGATTAAATGTCTTAATCACTCGTGACTCAGTGTCCACTATTAGAGCATTGCGTCCATGTTTCACTGTATTGTGCACCATGTGATCTGAGCAGTTGGCAGATAAAATATTTTTGTTTTCATTTTTCAGGTTCTGGCATACAGATGTCTGCTTGTAGTAATTAACATTTGCAACTCACAAACCAAAGTCTCTTCCTTTTGCACTGAGAATGCAAGTCTTCGAAGGGCAGTGTCGGTTATTGACTCTGCAGTCTCCCCATTTACTTCATAAAAGTCTAATAATTTATCTTGTATTCCTAGTTCAGGTGTCCAGTACCTCAGGGAGACGAGAGAGGTATTTACCTTTGAGTGTGTGGCTATTGAGAAGTAGGGTCCTTCTTGAGTAAGAAGAATATCCGCAAACTCCACTGACAGCAGTGATAATACATTTTTAAACAGGGTTTAGGCTTTTCCACGGCCACAACTAATATTTTTCAAAATTGTTGACTCTGGATACAATGTAGGTACAAGCTTCAATTCACAATCACAGGATGAATATGACTGTTGGTACATTAGTGTGTGATACACTTGGGTAAGCTCTGCAGCAGCAACATGGGTGTCCAACATTTCACTGGGCTTGCTAAAGAACTTTGAGACAAGGATATTCTGTTTTGCGATTTGGCAGATTTGCACATGTTGTTTCCCACTGGCATGATGCTTCACCTCTGACTCACTGCCATGATTGATGCTGAATTTTTAAAAACAATTTACAGAATGCCTTTGTAACAATAATATGATTGACTAATCAAGTTTAATGTTTTTGCCACTCCATTTGGTATTTTCGCTTTTTTAGTCATGGTTCATCAGCAACACTAGCCATCATGACGCTTCGTGTTGAAGTCTTCGCCAGTAAAACTATGTGGAAGCACACATATGTTCACACGCACATGCACTAAAAATGTGACACATCCTGCATCATATGACTGAGGTTAATATGATTGAATAGCAGCACAGATGCATTGCCACAGTAAAGCAAACAACATGCCCAAACCAAGTACAGTGCAGCAGCACCACATACAGAATGTCCCAACGAGAAAGTCAAAATTTCCCATCTGACACACTGGTTTGACAAATGACATCCCAACAGTACCTTGAACAGGATGTGGGACAAAGCTCCTAATATGATCCTGATATTATCTGGATGTCTGATCACCCTAATTCAAGTGCTGGAACTTAGTTCACAATAGGCTGTGACTTGTTTGGGATCCGTGTCTTGATTAGGCAAGCTAAGGTTGTACCACTGGGTCAGTTATTAAAGGAGATAGATGTCTTCAGGAGAGCACTAAAACAAGTGGTGGTTAGGTCTATATAAAAGAACCTAATTATGGATGCTGATAGTCTTGTCACTGACTTGTAATACTCTGGGGGGGATGAGGATCCTCTGGCTGCCCAGTTTATTCAGACTATGGAACCTCACTCTCTAAATCTTTAATTCATGTGGAAAGCAAACTGGCAAAGTAACTCCATGCTCTTGGGTACCTCCTGTGGCTTGTGAACACACAACTGTGCATGGTGTGGTTTCCCCCCCCCCTCCCAAGGGCAGAGATTTTTTTGTCTTATTCACTCAGCTTGTCTCCCAGCACTAGCAGTCAAATCCAAATTATTGTGTCTGCACAAAATATCAAGAGAAGAAACATGAACAAAAAATAAAACATTTTAAACTCCATCTTGTCTTGTCACTTGTGAAAAGCCACACGAGGAAATAGTTAAATATCGAAGGTAAAGATGATAGTCTTAAATATCCATTGCACATTATGTTCTGGCTTTCTCAGCAGAGGGCTCACAAACTTTGCCCATCTCATCTTTATGCCTAATAGCCTATCACAGTATCTTAGTTTCAGAATGCCAGTGAATTTTGCAAAACATTAATATGAGCCTGTCCTTCCACTCTCCCTCAGTTTGAATATGTCTAGATCACCTTTGGGTTGAGGTGTCAAAATTCCTTGTTATGGGCCCTCTTCTGCAAGGTACTTAAGCACATGCCTAACTTAAAGCACGTGAATAGTCCTGTTTGAAGTCATTGAGAATAATTGAGTTTAAAATTAGTCATATTCTTTAGTAGCTTGCTCAGTTGGGGCTTAAGACATCACTCCATCTCAGATATCAATATACCTATAACCCACTTTTACAGATGTATCTGTCTTACAACGTATTTAATTGAGTTCAGCCTTTTAATTGCCTTTTGCTTGGAACTATTTGGTCATTTCAAAGGTATTTCTTAATCTGAAGTTATGCAACTTTGTGAGGCAGGTGAGAGGTATTTGTATAAATACCTTTTGAGTTAGCCAGTTCTTTTAGTTTCCTAATGGGCTCTCACCCAGTTATTATTCTTTTAACAGAAAACCCTGCAATGTCTTTGTCAAATGACAAAGATAAAGTTATACATCAAATTAAACTTAATATAGAGGTATTTGTCTCAAATCTTAGTGTTATGTTAACAATAAGCCTTTGAAAATTCAATTTGATTTTATTGGCATGGAAATTACAATGGTGGTTCTCTGTATCTATAATATATTGAGTGTGTTGGCATTCAATTTTCCAATGAACCTTGTCACAGTTCTGGGCAGCTGCATTTTTATTTTTCCTCAGTGCTCCAGTCAGGGCACTCAGTCTCAGGCTTCCATCTCACAACCGTTTCCTCTCTTGGGCGGAGACCTGCATCTCACTCCCTGCTGACCAGGATAGGTCCAAAACAGTTTTCTGCCTTCATTGTGTTACTCCCAGCAAAGACTGTCTGCCTAGCCAGACCTGCTTGCTTTCTTTTCAGAGACTAATAACTGAATGATTGTACAGATGTTACCACACAGTTCCCCCCTAAGGAAGCACACTTTATTCTTAAAGTAAAAAGCATTAGAGAGAGAGCATCTAAAAGAATTTATATGCATGCTAATAAGCTTACCAGAGTTAATCCCGATTCTAATATGTTCTCTGACCAGTCTTCTTCTGCATCCCACCCCAGGGGTTTCCTTGTGATTATGAGTTCTTCAGCTGAGAACAAGCAGACCCATGATAAGTTTAGTCTACCTCTTCAGACAGATCAGGGGCCTCTCTCTCCCAAGATTTATCTTCGAAGGGTTGGATCACATGGAAGAATTTGCATTATGCTCCCTTTAAGGTACTGCTTAGGAAATCCACTTCATGCACACATGGTTCCAAAAAGACCTTTGAACTTCATCATACCTTCCAAAGACTGCATTAATGTCTTCCTGCTAAAGAAGTTCCATGCAATCTCACAATAGTACATAAACATATTCGTATTTCTAATACAATGTACCCCACAGGTATTAACCCTAATTCAATAATGTGTAACTTAATTCAGTAAAGTTCATTGACAATATCCTGAACATGGAACAAACCCTATTATTTAGAGGTTTATAAGTAAGCAATAAAAGTGTCTGCTGGATTGAAACTTAGCATTCTAGGTATGACCTGACTTATTTGTGGGGGGAGGGGGTTTGTTTAACTTTTTTTTTCAAGAAGTGTAGCTTTATCTAAGAGAATATCAAGTTTTGTGAGAGACAATGCACCACCAGTTTACAACTTTACGTCAGGTAAGCCATTTGAAATACCAGCACATCAGTGAGGAAGTGAGGATTCCTATATTCTATTCCCAGTTGTGGTGGTATGTGTTTCCATAAAATGGATATACTGCTTGTCTCATAGGGATTCTGTGGCTTTATTCATGTTTGTAAAGAGCTTTAAATTTTTCTGCTGGAATTCACTATGTAAATGCTAAGTGTGGGGTGGTGAACCCTGAGCCTTTCAAAAGTAAGCCTTCCAAAAGGGCCAAGTACAACCGCAGTCTCTGTGCTGGGGCGAGGTGAGGAAGGATCGCAGAGACTGCTTCCTCCCTAGTAAGCTGCAGGTGCAAATAACCATGGTTCTGCAGTCTTCCTACCACACATTGGCCTCTGGAGTTGGCTTGCCATGGAATGGAGGGTGTCAAGGTTCCTTCCCCACTCTGAACTCTAGGGTACCGATGTGGGGACCGGCATGAAAGACTCCCTAAGTTTATTCTTACCAGCTTAAGTTAAAAACTTCCTCAAGGTACAAACTTTGCCTTGTCCTTGAACTCTATGCTGCCACCACCAAGCGTGTTAAACAAAGAATAGGGAAAGAGCCCACTTGGAGATGCCTTCCCCCAAAATATCCCCCCAAGTCCTACACCCCCTTTCCTGGGGAAGGCTTGATAAAAATCCTCACCAATTTGGACAGGTGAACACAGACCCAAACCCTTGGATCTTAAGAACAATGAAAAAACAATCAGGTTCTTAAAAGAAGAATTTTAATAAAAGAAAAGGTAAAAGAATCACCTCTGTAAAATTAGGATGGTAAATACCTTGCAGGGTAATCAGAATCAAAACATAGAGAATCCCTCTAGGCAAAACCTTAAGTTACAAAAAGATACAAAAACAGGAATATACATTCCATTCAGCACCAGCCATTAAACAAAAGGAAATGTAATGCATTTCTAGCTAGATTACTTACTAACTTTTTACAAAAAGAAAAGGAGTACTTGTGGCACCTTAGAGACTAACAAATTTATTTGAGCATAAGCTTTCGTGAGCTACAGCTCACTTCATTGGATGCATTCATTGGAAAATACAGTGCGGAGATTTTTATACACCTAGAACATGAAACAATGAGTGTACCATACACACTGTAACTAGAGTGATCAGGTAACGTGAGCTATTACCAGCAGGAGAGCGGGGGGAGGCAAGGGGAACCTTTTGTAGTGATAATCAAGGTGGGCCATTTCCAGCAGTTGACAAGCACGTCTGAGGAACAGTGGGGAATAAACAGGGGAAACAGTTTTACTTTATGTAATGACACATCCACTCCCAGTCTTTATTCAAGCCTAAGTTAATTGTATCCAGTTTGCAAATTAATTCCAATTCAGCAGTCTCTCGTTGGAGTCTGTTTTTGAAGATTTTTTGTTGAAGAATTGCCACTTTTAGGTCTGTAATCGAGTGACCAGAGAGACTGAAGTGTTCACTGACTGGTTTTTGAATGTTATAATTCTTGACATCTGATTTGTGTCCATTTATTCTTTTACGTAGAGACTGTCCAGTTTGACCAATGTACATGGCACAAGATGGCATATATCACATTGGTAGATGTGCAGGTGAACGAGCCTCTGATCGTGTGGCTGATGTGATTAGGCCCTATGACGGTGTCCTCTGAATAGATATGTTGGCAACAGGCTTTGTTGCAAGGATAGGTTCCTGGATTAGAGGTTCTGTTGTGTGGTACATGGACACAAATCAGACGTCAAGAAGTATAACATTCAAAAACCAGTCGGAGAACACTTCAATCTCTGGTCATCGATTACAGACCTAAAAGTGGCAATTCTTCAACAATAAAAACTTCAAAAGAAAAAAAAGACTCCAACGAGAGACCGCTGAATTGGAATTAATTTTCAAACTGGATAGAATTAACTTAGGCTGGAATAAAGACTGAGAGTGGATGGGTCATTACACAATGTAAAACTATTTTCCCATGTTTATTCCCCACTGTTCCTCAGACGTTCTTGTCAACTGCTGGAAATGGCCCACCTTGATTATCACTAGAAAAGGTTCCCCTTGCCTCCCCCCGCTCTCCTGCTGGTAATAGCTCACGTTACCTGATCACTCTAGTTACAGTGTGTATGGTAACACCCATTGTTTCATGTTCTCTGTGTATATAAATCTCCCCACTGTATTTTCCACTGAATGCGTCCCATGAAGTGAGCTGTAGCTCACGAAAGCTTATGCTCAAATAAATTTGTTAGTCTCTAAGGTGCCACAAGTACTCCTTTTCTTTTTGCGGATACAGACTATCATGACTGCTACTCTGCAACTTTTTACAGGAGTTCTGAGCTGCATTCCTGATCTGTTCCCAGCAAAAGCATCACATAGACAAACAGACCCTTTACCCTCCCTCCCCCCCCCCAGCTTTGAAAGTATCTCGTCTCCTCATTGGTCATTTTGGTCAGGTGCCAGCAAGGTTATCTTAGCTTCTTAACCATTTACAGGTGAAAGGGTTTTGCCTCTGGCCAGGAGGGATTTTGTAGCACTGTATACAGAAGGGTGGGTACCCTTCCCTTTATATTTATGACAGAGGGCAACAAATGAACTCACCCCAAATGGTGGGGTAACTATATGGGTTGAAATGTGCCTATTGAGGTATAAGCTCTCTAGCGTGTCCCATGAGGCCATGCTCCTCAACACTGCCTCTTAGTCAGGGTTACACCTTAATTGTACAGTTGAACCTCGCGTTTGAAGGGCTAATTGGGTAAAGGGTCTTTGCCCTGCTAATGCACCAAACTCCAACATCAAATTTCCATAAATAATAAGGTTTTGGGGTAGTGTGCTATAGTTGGAGTGGATAGCTTTGGTAAGGGGATTGAAAGCTGGGATCTCTAAAAGAGTAGGATTATGGTTGTCTGTACAACACAGACCATAGTCCTTGTGATTACAGTAAGTTGTAAGTGGTTGGATGAGCAGAGGCAGCTCAGGGTTTTTTTTTCCCCTTGCTTTTGTTGTTTTGGATCTGGTATGGTGTATGCGTGTGTAGCAACCTTAAATGACCCTCAATTGAGCTTTCTATGTATTATATACAAAAAAAGATGTTATAAGAATATTAAGCATGCAAAGTCCAGCACTCAGTTACTTACTGTCATTAAGACTGTGTCTTATGCATATGCATGAGAGGGCCAAATAAATTCTGTATAGGAAATCTTGATTCTGGCATTTCCTAGTTTCTGAGTGCTTGTCTTGATAAACTTCATGTACTTTTTAAACTATCTTTAATGTAATTTCTAAAGTTTTAAAAAAGCAACATGAAACAAACAGAGATTCTGCAGGTGGAACCACATTAACTCCTGGATTGGGCTGTGAGTCATGTACCGCTGTTTGGGAAGCCTTACTCTAGAGGTTACAGATTATTCGGCTTCTGTCACCATGCAGTCTTCTGCCAACCTGACTGCCCTCTCGCCCCCTCCCCCCGGCCTCTTCCCTTCTGTCCATATACCCGTCTGTTCCACACCTATCTGTGTTCTCCTCTAATCCTGTCATTTCCACTTGTGTCTCTCCTTTTGAGTCTTCTTGCCTCTGTGTCAAGTCAGGTGGGATCCTCCTTCCTTCACATAAGCTGCTGTCAGTTCCAGTGTCACAAAATCCTCAGCAGATGGGAATATAATTACAGAGAAAGTCCTACTTGGCCCTTATAATCCTAGGTTGCAGAAAGTTTAGAGTGGATAGAACTTTTGGAGAATTTAGTTGTCAGCTTCTATCAACCTTCTGCTGAGCATATGCAATTTTCAGAGGCTTAAAACTCAGATAAACTTGAGTATGTACAGACATTTTATGTCTCTGATTTCAGACAATCCCCTGCCAAATTCCATGTCCCTGCTCGGAAACATGCAGACACTAGAGCTTTTCAACAAAATTTTTGTGAGTATATTTTAATATGGCCAACAACTTCTTTCCCTTAACATTTTTTTGAAAATGGTTAAAACATTTTTACCGAACCTTTCCAAAACATTTTGATTTGACCTAAGGCAGACACCTGGGATGGAAAACTTCAGCCTAAATGGTTCAAGTGATAAGTAGGGCTTTTGATTTTAGGTTGTAATTGATAAACAGTGATAAAACACACCCAATATCTTGTATTCTTCCCCAACCCCCCCAAAAAGTAGAGAGGGGGAGAAAATGGTGTTTATCTAATAAACCCCAGATAAACACTGGGAATGGTTACTTGTATCTAAGGGCTTTTGTCTACACGGCGCAGTAATGCGACTAAAAAGGATGTGATTTCTAAAGCATATGAGCATGTTGCATGTTAATTTGTCTGTATAGTGTGCACTGAAAGTTCTCTAATAATTTTAATATAGTGCTGTTTGAAACAGTACTATGTTAAGGCACGCTATGGAATATTAGAGTACTCATTACAGTGTATCAGAGACAGCAACAACAACAGAGAGTTTTTGGACATGTGCATAAAACTCAAAAATTGCTAAAAATATCTTCCCAATGAAATTAATAAATCATGAAAAACTCAAACCCTACTATATGCAACTGAAAACAGGATCTTATAATGGGAAGATTTAGGTAAACTTAACTCTAGATGTCACACACCCAACTCTGCCTGTAATATTGAGTACACGTACACAGTATATGTACTGCATGGTATATGAATTAACACCAAAATCTGTGTGTCAGTCAATATACATGAAATTAAGGACTTGTCTACACTTGCGGCATTCTGTAGGGTATGTGTAGCTACCTTGTTGACCGCTGTCAGAACCTTTCATTAGGGTGAGGAAAGGCTCCAGTAGCGTAGAGGCAGCAGGAAAGGGTCCAGCAGCAGGAGGTTATGTTGCTAAAAGTAGTAGTGTAAATGTGGGAGGCACTGCTTGGCCGTGTATATGCTCTAGAGTTCTGGAATGTTTCTACTCTACATGCCTAAGCAGTGCCTCGCTATCTACACTGCTATTTATACCCATGCTAGCTGGGTGTGCCGTGTCTGTCTACTGTACATACCGTCGTAAGTGTAGACATTCCTATAATCATAATCAAAAGTAAAACTCTCTAAATGGATCTGAAATTTAAAAAAAAAAATCACCATGGCGTAATGGACTTTGTGATCACTTATTTGCTAATGTTTTCCATCAGATAACATTTATTTTCTTCTTATTAAATAAACAGGCCCATTCCTTTTTTTGAGAAGTAAACAGATGGAATACTGTTTTTTTTTTTTTTTTTTTAACAGAAAATGTTTTCAAGCCCAGTTAAGTTACTAGCGTGCCTTAAAAACAGTCAATTTCCTCTTTGCTGTGGCATTCCCCATTCAATACAGCTAATAAGTTTGTTTCATGTACTCTGCATCTTTTTGATTTGATATTATTTTTCCCTACACTTGGGAGGAATTCAGCAGCAGAAAACTATAAGCTAACCCCCCCACACACACACACGCACACATACAAAGTGTTCTATAAATTAGTTGGTGGAACATAAATGAATTAGTTTCACAGCCTTTTGCACAGTTATTTTATGAACAGAGTAAGGTTTAAACGTATAATGTATCTATTGACTGCATTGGTTTGTTAGCAATATTTTATCATTCCTTTTGTTCCGTAGTGTAAGTAGTAAAAATAACCTTAAAACCCCTCATGTTAAGCAACTCCCTACATTTACAGTAGCTGATATGGTTCATTAAGGCATATTTGGTGTTTAACGCCCCCATTTTATGTTACTGACTCAAACTAGTGCTTTAAAATGCTTTGAGTTTTTAGACCTCTCTATATATAATTTCTGGATATTCACTGAAGACAAGTGGAGTGATATTGCCCCCAGCAGGGAAATCAAAGAACACAATTCCACTCTATGCATTTATCTAAAAACGAATGCATAGTGCTGATTTCAGAGAATGTACACTAGCAGAAAGTAATTTTTCAGGACTCGATGGAAGAAATTTATCAACAATTAAACTACAGTCAGTCATTATAATATATCAATCTACTTGTTGGCTAAATCTTGCTAAAATTTAAAATTTAGTTTAAAAATAGGGGTAACTGGCTCACTTAAGTTGGAATACCAACAAGAGCTTGTTGTTTTGCAGTCTAAAACGTGCGCTTTTTTTTTAAACATCAATTGAATAGATTTTTTTTTAAGACCCAGTTCCTTTCTTTATTTGTCCATAAATAAACATACTACCATGTATGCAGGAGGCTGGGATCTTTTCTAGATGAATTTAAAAAACTCTAATATAAGAGTGTGTGTGTGTGTGTGTGTCTGTATATATATATTATACATAAACATATAAAAAAGCCTGTGTCTTCATTTAAAAGAAAATTATATTCAAAACAACTGTTCATGAAATAGAATTTAGTAAAGTTCTGTGGAGATAACTATTAATTATTTTTCTATTTTATAATTGCTTAATATACACTAATTTGTTTGTACAAATGTTGATCCATTCATTATATTGCATAATAAATAGTGGTATTTTATTTTATGTAGCCTGTACTGTGTTATTGCTCAGAAATATTATGCCATTACTACAAGCGATAATTTTAAAATGTATGATGCATGGCATGATTACCAGTCTTTTTTTATACATTTTGCAACAGAAATGCGATTTTTACAGCATTTTACAGTTTATTCTTCCTTTAAAAAAAAAATCTTCATGTCTACACAGAGAATTCTGAGCATCTCAATGGTTGCAGTGGGGCATAATTTATATATGGTTGATATTTAATATGAAATGTTGTTACAGAAAATGTCAGAAAGTGTCTAAGTAAAGACATCTGTGAGGAAAAACATAAGAATGGCCATACTGAGTCAGACCAAAGGTCCAATCAAACCCAGTATCCTGTCTTCTGACAGTGGCCAATGCCAGGTGCCCCAGAGGGAATGACCAGAACAGATAATCAAGTGATCCGTCCTCTGTTGCTCATTCCCACCTTCTGGCAAACAGAGGCTAGGGACACCATCCTTTCCCCTCCTGGCTAATAGCCATTGATGGACTTATTCTCCATTAATTTATCTAGTTCTTTTTTTAACACTTTTTTGAAAAAAGTTAGATCCTCTTCATAAACTTGTAATTTTTACAAGACTTTGTATTCCCTCTAATGTGAGCCAAACATAAATAAACTGTAATATTACCCATATACTAAAAGTACCCTAAAGTAATTGAAAGTAAATAGGAAAATGGCATTACGATGTACAGAATTTAAATGGCTAGATTCATTAAAGCTTTGTGGTTTTTATGCCTTCTCTGTGCTCAAAAAGCATAGAATTTAAATGGTAAATGTGTGTGTTGTTAAAAAAAAAAAAAAAAAGCCTTTGAGTTTCAGTGTCTTTTGTTGTGAAGAGAAGGAAATGACAACATGTATGTATGTGGTGTCTATATTTCTGATACATGAAACATAAACACATACCATTAGTTTAGTGTAGCTGTTAATGACTTCTTATTCTATGTCAATTCACTTTTCATCAAACCACCATTAAAAATTCAAACAGTGCTGAAAGATGACAGTATACATTTTGGATTCTGCCATTTAAGTGAGATTTCTTCGAAATAAAGGTTTAAAACTCTTGTTAAGTGTGTGTGTGTGGGGGGGAGAAAATAGTGTTTTATGGGTAGGAGTGGGAGAGGGACTCAGAGGTTGCTGCGAAAGAGGGAGTGGTTCAGCATGGCAACATTGACTCATCCCCAGGGACTGGAAGGGGGTTCAAAAGGGGCAAGCCTGGCAGGAGAAGCCCCTTTTCTCGAGACCAGGTGGAGAAGCACCTGCCCTCCCTCTCCTTGAGGTGGCAAAATACCAGGTTTGGTCAGGACCTGCTGTGGTCCTGACCAAACTAGCATCACACTAGTTGCTCCTTTGTAGTGGGGGTTCAGAAGGAATTTTCCCTCACCACCAGATTGACCAAGGTGGAATGGGGGTTTTCACCTTCCCCACAGTGAGTTTTGGGGGGGCTTTGTTAAAGTGAGTAGGGAAGGTTGTCAGGTTATGATGATGTAAATGTGCTGCGGATGTCCAATGCAGGTACTCCATAAGGAAAGGACGCAGTGACTGGATAAATGGCTTGGTAAAGGATTTTAAAAAGAGCTGTTGGTTAAGAAATGGAAGCAGGGGACGGGGGTGGTCTGAGGCTCCTCTGACTGGTATGGCAGAGAGCCAGCCCGCCTTAACCCTCGTTCGGGGTGGTAGGTGGTAAAGTCCAAGCACTGGTTTGGCTTAGGGACCTAGATAGAAAAAAGAGGGGGGCTGGCAGAAGCCCCTGAGTAGATATTGAATGATCATGGAGTTACTTGCGTTGTACACTTTTATCTGCTGGGTAATCCCAGACATATCACCTGTCCCCCTGTTGTCCTTTCGGTATAGCGGGACAATTCTGCTGCACTATAGTCTCCCACTTAACATTTTACACGTAATATTCTTTTGGTGGTGATAATTGTCAAATTATCCAACCCTTACTCCCATTAGGTAGTAAATACTCACCTGAGCAGACCCACTGAATTTAATTGCGGTGCTTGGATAAGGCAATACTATTTAGCATGAGTAAATGTTGTGGAATCGGGATCTGTTTTCAGTTGCTTATAATTTTGTCAGACTTCAGTGGTTTGGGTTGAAATTTTCCATGCTGGGTGTTTGCCCCTAATTGAATGGTTTTAGAGTATTTCAGCCAGACCAGTTCACCCATTTCTGAGAAAAAGGCTAAGGAAAAATGAATTTTTGCCCATATTAAAACAAACAAACTGGCAACTAGCATCCCCATGATTTGGAACAGGGGGCTTGAAATTTGGCATGGGGCTAGCCTTTGTGTCAGGGATGTATCTTTTTCCATCCTTGTGAAGGTCTGCCCACAGTCTCATAGGTGAGGTCCTTCCTACTACTTTCCAGAAGGCTCAGCTAAGGGAGGGAGCTAAGGCCTAGAGCTGAACCCAAGAGAAGGTCATGAAACTATTTATTTGTTTAGAATTTCTGATTGGACATATGCCCTGGAAAGGGGAAGACTTTTGTTTTGTCTGGAAGGAACTTTTATGGTTCCTGGGGGCACCCAGAGCTGTGAGGCACCTTACTCCCACATGCTCTTAGTGAGAGGAAGCCTTGTCTCTGCCTGCTTGGGGTCAGCTCCCCAACTCCATCACGCCTGGGCAACACAAACACTCCCGCATTAGCCTACAAAGGCTCTGCTGTCTGCAGGTTAGAGAGCACTCCCCCAAGCACTGCAACCCCCTTTGGAGTGTTCAGCCACTGCTGCACTGGACACTCTCAGAATTCACAGATCTGCTGCTACCATAGGTGGAGGTCAGCCCAGCTTAAGAGTTACAGCTTAGATCACCATTCCATTGAATGCTCAGCACTTATAGGTTTATAGTGAAAATGAGTGTGTTTATTTAACAAAGGATAGATGTTCTAGTAATAGGAAGTAGAAGCATCAGAAACATATGGTTGCTATGAAATAAAATCATAATATGCATTCAAGAACCTAGATTTATTTAACTAGATATGTTTGTCTCACAGAGGAATGTTCACACACAGTCCTTGCAATTTTTTACAGCCAGGTTGGCTGTGATCTTATGCCTATGAGACAAGTCATGCTGTCAGCATGCCCTCTCTGTAGAAGATTGTGTGTTTTCTTGCATTACCTGATATACCAGACTAATCCTTTGATATTTTTCATTAACAGGATGCCCCCCCCCCCGATAATTTTCTTGTAGATTCCTGTCTTGTAGATTTTGCAGTCTTACACCTGGTATCTGATTGGGCATCCATTTTAAGACCTACAATACACAATATGCACACGACCAGACAGATAAGCATCTGCTACCTCTTATATGAAAAGAACCCATCTGAAGTAAGTCACCTACTGATGACCTGCCTTAATGGCCATATCTTAAGAACATTGCTTTCAGTATACATACATACTTCAAATATTATTCATACATTCATTATGCAGTGACTATGTTGACTAGTGGGCTACTGGCTCTTGGTAGAGACCTCACATGCCACCCTTCAGTCAATTGGTATGCATATATCCAACTCAGGGGATCCCTGTAAAACTCTGACCCCTATGCCTTTTGCAAGTTGGCACTTAGGTCCCTGGGTCACACCTACCCAATCTATACCACCAACAAAGAGGAAAACAGAAGTGTGGATATGCAGATGCTGGGTCAGGGTAAGGTACCCCTCCCACAAATAGGAGGGAAAGCAAAATGCATCATAAGAATTAGAGCTAGTAGATTGATTGTGTTGAAATATTAACTAATTAACCAACTATAGTAATTAAACCTGGTTGGGAAAATGCCCATTTGTCAATCAGGAAATGCTTTGCAAAAACATTTCGGGTTTGAGAATTTTCATTGACTCTAAGGCAGGGTTCAGCTGGAAACCTGCCTAGGTCCTTGCCAGCTCATCTGCTGTGCTTCTAGGGAGCTTGGGCTGCCAGGGTCTGTAGCTCCAGGGCTTCCAGACCCCCTGCCATGGATCTGGGAGCTCAAATGCCTAGCTCCTAACTCAGCAGTGTCTTTCTTGCAATGTGCTCCAGAGCTGGGAGCTTGGCAGCCCTGGCTTGAGCAGGGGCTTCCAGGGCTGCATGCTTCCAGCTCCAGCAGCAGCGAGCCCAAAATCCATGGTTGAGCTAGAAGTTGAGGCTTGCAGCTGGCTCCCCACCTCGTTGGGCAGCTGGTTCCCTGGGCTGCAGGAGCTGGACAGTTTGGAAGCTAGCGGGTATTCAGTTCAGTCCACCCGAGTGATCAGGTTGCCCTGAAGCGGGTGGACACCAGGCGTGCCTGCGGCTCCTAACGTGATTCATACAGTGTTGTTGTAGCTGCGTCGGTCCTAGGATATTAGAGAGAAGGTGAGCGAAATAATATCTGTTGTTGGGGCCAACTTCTGTTGGTGAGTGAGACAAGCTTTCAAACTTACACAGAGCCCTTCAGATCACGATTCATGTCCGTTACTCTCCTGATGAGGCTCAATAGCAGCAGTGCAACTGACCATTAAAAGTTTACTGAGTAGCTGCCAGGGATCTGGGGAGAATATTTTGTTTTGGGATCACCATGTTTTGGTGTTTCCAAAATTAATTTTTTTGGACTCTCTGGTTCATGGGAAATTTAAAAAATGTTTTGGTAAAATTGGTCTTTTATCAACATATAATTCCAAGAATGCAGTAGAGTTTATGGGAAGCAGTTAGCTCATTCAATCCTGAAAAGGCTATTTTCTCAGACTTTGGTATCTCAAAAATTGATCTACAGTGGGATTTCCAGAAATGCCTGAGTGTAAAACATGTCATGGAACTTGTGCTCCTAACACACTTTGAAAATCCCCTTTCTAAGGATATTTTTAGTGATGTCTTTGCTTCCAACTGTGGTTAGCTCTTTTTTTTTTCTTTTTTTTTTCTTTTTTGCTTTCACTGTGGTTCTTATAAACACTTTTGCTCAGAGATTGATGGCCTAAGCAGGGGTGTCGCAAACTTGTAGTAGGTGTCCTGGAAGTCTTTCACAGAGACATCTGCAGAGCTTTTTAGTTCCCAAGAGTGAGGCTTGATTATAATTAATAACTATTGGGGGGAAAAGATATTTGATTTATCCTCAGAAGCTGTGTGATTATAATAGCTGTTTATGCATATCCCTTACTTACAGAGTGGGATATATTTTTGCATTTTTTCTGCTTTCTTCCTTTTGAGTCAGGATGGCTCACTATCTGTTCCCAGTGTGGTCCCTGCTGGGGAGATGTTTTAGACGAAAATGCTAAAGATGTAGAAGTTCCTGCTTAGACCAGGAGCCGGGATCTATACTAATTATTTACCTTCACAAAAGAAGAATCATAGTTAATTTTAATTTCTTTCCTAACTTTAATTGGTAATATGTTGATTAGTAAGGCTTTCATGCCTTTCTATATTTTTCACAAGTTGTTGGAACTAACTGGTCCTAGCAGTTCATTATAGCTGAAGAGGAAGAGCTGTTTTTCCCTCCAAAAATGTAAATATACATAATTTATTAAATCCTGGCATAAATAACTAACCCGCATAAAGTCTTAATGCCTATATGTGAAATAAGTCCATGGTGCAAACTCGTTATTTTTAAATGATTATCTACACATGCTCATTAAAGTGTTTAAAGAGGGCATAATTAGGCCACTTACTTAGCAAACTATAACTACAATTATAAATGTAATTTCATCTAAAATATTTGCACACAAGCTGCAAGAGGATATAAAATATTTTCAAAAGTATTTTCTTTCTATTAGCTATAGTTAGAACAAACAATCAAAACAGGCCAAAATTTGTCTGGTGTTCTGAGTATTGTGAATTGCATTTGAAAATTTATTTGTTTTTCCCCCAAACTATGTGCCATTCTCAGTTCTTCAAGATCCATAAAGTATATTTTTACAGAGTAAAGAGAGCAAATGTGAAGGTCAGATATGGAGCACATAATGAATGCAACTTAAGTGTCTCTCTCCATACCCTTTCAAGAAAGTTTGGAAAGCCAGTTACACAGACACACACTTATTTTTATACTGATCAGATGAAATTTCTTTTATTTATTGAAACCACATACAGATACACTAAAGCCTTGCAAGCATAATGATGAAAGAAGAAATGTATGAAAAATTCTGGATGGTTATTAGGCATGGAACTTATACATGTAATTTGTATAGAAATTTGTCTGTTTATTTTTTAAGATGCTTAATGTTTCCCAGAATAGCACATTACTTTATGTAAATAAAAGCCATTCCTACTCTCAGTACCTTTCAGAAGTGTAGAAGAAAATCCCTATAAGTATTTTATTTTCATTACTAATATCATCTCTAATGGCTCCAGAGAAGTGGAAATATAATTCTTATAAACAGCCAAATGTTAGATTCCTTCTTCCTGCACATTTTAAACTGCTCACTTTCATATAAATAAAAATATTTCCATGAATAACGGAGGGGAAACTTTTCACATTCCTGGACATTTCAGAGGTGAGTTTTTAATTGGTATTTTTGTTTTTTTCTCGTTGTTTGAAGTCTATATATAGTAGATGCATTTCATCTTTTATTTTAGTCCAAAATTTACTTTTGTCCCCCACAGTCTTCCTACTGTACTTTTGTCATTGGGAGTTATGGCAAAAATGCTACATTGTGGAACTGCTCTTACAGAAAATATTATTTCTGATGTTGTTCATGTTTAGATTGTAGTTAGAGTTGGAAATTCTATTATTCAGGTATTTGGGGGAGAATATAATAAAAATAATAGGAATAAAATCAGAATTATGAATAGCAGGCATGTGAGGGCAACAGTGGGATTCAGCAGCAGCACCTAAGATATAGTCTGATAACAATCTGCAGTTTCCTAGTACAGGCAGGTGGTATCTTGTGGTGACCTTCCACAGACTGCTGCAGTATCTGGTGCCCAGCAGAGGCCATGCAACAAATAGTATTAACTGCATATCACCGTCTAGTTCACCTATTGAAAAAATTAAGTACGTCTAGTATCTTCCATTGATGGATTACAGGACACAGTGGCACATAACAGGAGAGGAGATGGCATGGCACAGTTGGCGATATCAGTAGTAAAAGCCCTGGAAAGCAGTCTAAAAGATATAGCAGGAAGGACAGAAGGTTAAAATAACATAGTATGAACTATCAATAAAGACAAAGTTTCTAGCCGAATACAGACAGTTGTACTGGAGTAATCAGACGGGAACAACATACTCTGGCTGCATATCTTTTGAAGACCTTCTTACAAACTCCCCCCCCCCCCCCCCCAAATGTACATACCAGATAAATTGTTGCCTTACTGAGTCTGCACACAGGCTGAAATGTCAGATAGGTAGAGGTATGATCTCTCCTGCAGTTCATCTCAGTGTCATGGTAACGCCAAAATCTGACAACTTAAATGCCAGAGCTATCCGCAAATGCTGGGACTGTGAGTTAGATTTACATACAGCACCGCTCCAATTCCTCCTGGAATCTTCCCTTTGCTGTTTCCAACTTGGTCTCCTCTTCGCATTATGAGTTCTGGGTATGACAGTCCTCTGGATCATCCCTCCCAAATTAGCCCTCTACTCTCCTGATTCTATCCTTCTCTGAGGATGCTCTTGTTATTCTGACCCATTCATAAGACTAGTGCCTATCTCATGTATAATTGCACCTCCTGACTCAGCACACTCTGCCTAACCTCACTTCCTTCACTATTCACCTACCCCCTATCATCTGGCCATTTTCCCACGCCCTGCTCCTCCTTTATCCACTTTAAGGCCCACCATTTCCTTTTCTTCTTTCCTTGGGCATCGTCTGTATTGTGATAACTTGCACTGGCATATTTTAAAATTGAGTTGGTTGCATTGGTGCAAACACCTGTTGACCCACTTAAACTGGTCTAAGAGCAATTTAAACCACTCTATCTCAATCTTTTTACGCACTGATAAAATTTTGCAGAGGACATCAAGCTGGGAGGGTTGCAAACACTTTGGAAGACAAAATTCAAAATGATTTTGGTACACTGGAGAATTGGTCTGAAATCAATAAGATTAAATTCAGGACAGACAAGTGCAAAGTACTGTGCTTCAAAAGGAAAAAAAACTAAATGTACAAATACACAACTAGGAATAACTGGCTAGGCAGCAGTAATGCAAAAAAGCATGATCCACTACAACCCATTAAATATGAAATGTAATGCTGTTCCAAAAACAGGCAAATGTCATTTTAAAATGTATTAACGGGAGTGTGTTATGTAAATTATAGAGGTTATTGTTCCAGTCTACCCAGCACTGGTGAGGCCTCAGCTGGAGCACTGTGTCCATTTCTAGTCACTACACTTTAAGGAAAATGTGGACAAATTAGAGAAAGTCCAGAGAAAAGCAAGACAAAAAAGAGGTTTAGAATATCTGACCTATGTAGAAAGCCTGCAAGAGTTGGGCATGTTTAATTTAGAGAAGAAAAGACTGAGGGAGCATGTGATAAGTCTTCAAATATGTAAATGGTTGCTATAAAGTGAATGGTGATCAGTTGTTCTCCATGTCCACTGAGGGTAGACTAAGAACTAATGGGCTTAATTTGCAGCAAGAGAGATTTACGTTAGATATTAGGAAAAACTTTCTAACTCTAATAATAGTTAAGCGCTGGGGGTATTTTTGCCTTCCTCTGCAGCATGTGGCATGGGCCACTTGCTGGTTTAAACTAGAGTAAATGGTGGATTCTCTGTAACATGAATGTCTTTTAAATCATGATTTGAAGACTTCAGTAGCTTAGCCAGAGGTTAGTAGTTTATTGCAGGAGTGAGTGGGTGAGGTTCTGTGATCTGCAGTGTGCAGGAGGTCAGACTAAATGATTCCAATGGTTCCTTTGGGCTGTCAAGTCTGAGGCTGAACTTACTTTGGGAGGTTGAGAGAGCCTCATTATAGGTGGTTTTTAAGGACAGGTTACACAAACATCTTCTAGGAATGGTCTAGGTATACCTAATCCTGCCGCAGCGCAGGGAGGATGATCTTGATGACCTCTTGAGGTCCCTTCCACCGTTACATTTCTGTGATTCTATGACAAATCATTTAGTTGTATATATGTTAGGCTCATCTAGCTTGATTTTAGTTACACTGGTGCATGTTTTCATAGAAACATGACTTTAAGGTCAGAAGGGACCATTATGATCGTCTAGTCTGACCTCCTGCACAACACATGCCACGGAATCTCACCCACCCACTCCTGTAACAAACCCCTAACCTATGTCTGAGCTACTGAAGTCCTCAAATCATGATTTAAAGACTTCAAGGTGCAGAGAATCCTCCAGCAAGTGACCTGTGCCCCACGCTGCAGAGGAAGGCGAAAACCCCCCAGGGCCTCTTCCAATCTGCCCTGGAGGAAAATTCCTTCCCGACCCCAAATATGGCGATCAGCTGAACCCTGAGCATGTGGGCAAGACTCACCAGCCAGACACACAGGAAAGAATTCATAGAATCATAGAATATCCGGGTTGGAAGGGACCTCATGAGGTCATCTAGTCCAACCCCCTGCTCAAAGCAGGACCAGTTCCCAATTTTTGCCCCAGATCCCTAAATGGCCCCCTCAAGGATTGAACTCACAACCCTGGGTTTAGTGGGCCAATGCTCAAACCACTGAGCTATCCCTCCCCTGAATTCTCTGACGTAACTCAGATCCCAACAGATTTCTAACAGCCAAGCCTGGGTCATATTCCTATCCTCTTCCACAGAAGCTGAACCTGGGACTTTGGCATTTTATAGGGCATTTGGTTCCAGCTTTCATATGACTGAATCTCCTTTCCCACATGAAGCCAAAATCTGGTCCCACCAAAGTCAATGTGAGTTCTACCACTGATTTTAATGGGAGTAGGATCAGGCCTACAGTTTGCCTCTCAGGCCCTGCTGTGCAACGGCTGATCAAAAGCCCATTAAGATTGGTTAAAATAATTTGGATCAAGCCTTAAATACTCCCTTGGCCAGAATATATACATATAATGTGTGTGTGTATATATGTATAAAAATCAGAAATGTAAGGAGTGGTTTATAAATACACATTTTCAGTAACCCAAATTTACCTCGAGTTTAATGTAATTTTTTGTGTGTGACATGTTTAATCACATTAGTGATAGACCACAGATGGTTGAACAGTGTCTTCTGTATGTATAAACTTAACTTCTGTACCAACACCTTCTTGAAAATACAACACAAGACATGAGAATGTTCTCAATGTTAGCTTACATTTTCTGAGATTGTTGGGTGGGGGGGGATGTGTCTATCCAATCCATAATTAGACTCTAATGGAAAAGTAGGCACCAATTAAGAATGCTCCTGTGATGTACTTTATGGTTGGTTATAATCAAATTACTGAGAATGTTCAAAAGGCCCTTCTATTATAACTTGACTTGCTTTGGCTCATTCATCAAAGGGGTTCTGCAACCTTTCTTACTGAGAAAATGTCTTTCACTGCCTTGCTTTTCTGTGTGAGTCTGAATACTTTATCCAGTTGTGACTGATCACCCAGCAGGTGCAATTAAGGCTCAGTGCATTAGTTCTTCTCCAGATAATAGGAGCTCTTAAATATCTTTCTGTAGTGTTTGCATGGCATAGTTGATTTCTATATTTTTAAGTGAGCTACTGCCTAACAACCTGAACATGCTGAAATAATATAAAATAACTGAAAATCAAATACATCTTGGGAGAACATAACTGTACTTATCTGTTAATGCCACACTGACTGTGTGCTTAGTGCTGTATAGTACACAGAAAGAGACCGTCTTTTCCATGATAAGTCTGAGAGTAGACACACAGAAGACAATACATTGGGGGGGAAGACAACAAGAAAGGGAGTAACTTTTTTTTTCCAGTCTGCACATTGCCCTTAGATATATGAGCGCACTCTGTTTAAATGTGGTAGGCTACAAAAGCGCACACACATAGTGAATATGTTGTAGCCACTATGGAATAAGACTAGGGAATACATCTTAATCAGAAACGGCTGTCTTTATCAAACATGAGTAGCATGGACCTGAGTAGAGCTGACTAACTTAAAAAAACTGAATGAAATTGTTGCTAATAAAATCAAGTGATCTTTGCTACTATTCGTGGGATCATATTAATAATTAAACACAAGATGTGAAGAATCTCTGGGTATCTGTGAAAATGACTTTTAAACCTGAATGTTCCATGGATTTGAGTATGAATGAATATTTGTCAAAAAAATTGGTACCAGAAATTGCCTTGTTCACTGTTGAGAATTTCCAATTTGTCATTGGTTATTTCCTAGTTCTTCTTCAAATAGTGTCCCTATAGGTGGTCCACTGTAGGTGTGGTAGCATCTCTGTGCCTGGGCCAGGAGATCTTCGGTAGCAGTACCTGATGGGCCGCACATGTGCTCCTCACCGTCTTCTAGTGTGAGCGGTGGCTATAAAGCCCTGCGCAGTCCAACCGCCCTCAGTTCCTTCTCAACTGCCGTTGGTCTGGGATGGAATCCCTAGCAGAGTCCTTCATACACCTGTAGTGCCTTTAGTAGTAATAGTGCTTCCATTGCAATAGTGTTTTCTTTATTTTTTTTCTTTCCCTTTATCCCTTCTTAAAAAAAAATCCTTTTTTCTTTATTCCCCGTTCCTCTTTAGATGGCATAGGTTTCCATAGGAGTGGGAAGTTCTCCCTGCTCAGGGTTATGCCTGGATCCCCCAGGTTTAAGAGGTGCCTCTCCTTCATGAGGCCATCCCTGTGAGTGATGGCCACTCACAGTACATATGCTATTTGTGTAAGGGGCACATATCAAAGAAGTGCACCCACTGCCTTAAATTGAAGGCACGGTCCAGAAAGGACCATGGATTGAGACGAAAACTTTTACTAATGGAGAGCTCATTGTGACTAAGCGTTCCCTCTTTTTCCCACACATATGCGGAATGAATTTTGTTATATGCACCAATATGGAGGTGATGTGTGACGCATCATCTCCATATTGGTGCACATAACAAAATTTGTGTGCTGGGGGTGGGTGCGACGGGTTCGGGGTGTGGAGGTGAGGGTGAACGACTCCTAGCATGCATGTCACTACAAGCCTCTCTGGATACAGCGGATATGGCTGAATGGTCCATTGCGACTTCTGTGGAAATGATATGAGCCTCATGCCTTCACCTTTCTGGGTTCCCCAGGGAGGTGCAGACTACAAAAGGGAGATCTTCCACAGAAGGATCTAAACCTTTTGCCGAGTGCACTGATGAGTTCATTCATTCATTAAAGGATTCCAGAGTGACACTCCGTTCACTTGGCCTCTGTAAACCAGCACCAAAGAGAAGACGGGTAGATATCAACGTACCCTGAGATCTCGCCCTCCACATTTCACCCCTCAAAGCATTACAATCCGCAACGTAGGCGACAGAGACCTCCTCCCAAAGACAGACAGACAGACAACACAGGTGACTACGCTCTATTCATATGCCTCCAAACAATTTTGAAAATTTGGTTGAGCCATCTGAGATGCATTCCCCTGGTCCAGATGCTGCAATCACTCAAATTACTCTATCAGTTTGGCAACTATTTAACCTCATTCTACCAAACATGGTGGCAAGTCACTTCCTACAAGTAAGTCCTGGAAATCAGCAGCAATGGGTATTCCATTCCATTCCCCTATCTCCTGCCCATTCACCTACCCTACCCCATCCCTCTTCATGGACCCTTCTAATGAGCACCTTCTACAAGAAGAAATAAACCATTTACTGCAACCAGGAGCCATAGAACTGGTGCCATTCCAACACAAAAGGAAAGCCTTTTACTCACACTGTTTTCTAATCCAAAATAAGTCTGGTGGGTGAAGATCTATCTTAGACTTGAGGAACATCAACAATTTCATCAAACTATAACAGTTCAAGATGGCTATGCTATCAACAATAATCCCAGCACTGGAACAGGGAGGCTGGTTCTCAGCCCTTGACCTCCAAAAACAGGTACTTCAGTATTCCCATACACCCTTCCCACAGGAGTTTCCTCAGATTTGTTCTCCTATCCAATTATGATCAATACAAGTTACTACCCTTTGGCCTCTTTACAGCACCCAGAGTATTTTCCAAAGTCCTGGTAGTGGTGGCAGCGCTCTGCAAACAAGCGGTTATAATATTCCCATACCTAGAAGATTGCCTCATCAAGGTTCCAGCCAGAGTAGACACACTCCAAGCCCTAACAAAAACAATGGACTTTTTCTCAAAACTCAGCCTTAGATAAACATACAAAAATCAACACTAACATCAGTACAATAATTAGAGTTTATTGGGGCCCAACTAGATGCTATAGAGGCCAGAATCTTCCTCCCAGCTCACAGATTTTCTGCAATAGTCAGTCCCATTTCCACCATGAGAACAAGGCCACAGATCTCCACCAGAGCTTGGCCATATGCGGTGACCACATTCATGGTAAAATATACCAGATTACATGTGCACTGCCTCCAGGGATGGCTACGAGTGGTATATGTACCACACAGACTGGAAAAACTGCTCTTGATACCACTCAAGGTCAAGGAGTCATTAGACTGGTGGACCCAACCCCAGAATGTCTGCATGGGGGTTCCCTTCCTCCAACCACCAATGTCCTTGATACTTACGACTGATGTCTCCCTACTTGGTTGTGGAGCACGTGTACAGACCCACATGGTGCAGGGCAAGTGGCCCCCATTGGAATCCATTTTGCACACCAACTTCCTAGAATTATGTACAGTTCGCAACACATGCCTACGCTTTCTACCAATAATCAGACAAAAGACTCTCTCTTCTAGGGCTAGTACACCCTATTACATTTTAGGCTACTCTATTGCCTGTGCAATTGCCTTGTGCTAGTTTGGGGAGTCTATATTGGCCAGTTGTGTCCTGTCCCTTACTTCTGGGAAATGCAACTGGGAAAAGGAGAGCCCAATAAGGCTCCCCATCCCCCATTCTTGGAAAGTTAGTAAATGCATTTCCTGATATATCAAGGGAGTGGAAAGAAGGGTATTTTTAACTGAAAAACATTAAAAAGAAAACACAATACAGCATATTTGGATATCGTGTCACCATGATGTTGCAGTATAATCCTACTCCTTATACATATATACATATTCTTGTTTCTGTACGTCAGGATCAAGCTGAGTGTTTGAGGGATTTTGGTATGCCAGTATTATTCAGTATGCTGAAAGAAACAAAGATGGCTGGGTAAATTTTTTTTTTTTTAAATCACCACATCCTGACACCAGAATTTGTTTGCTAATGGCCATTACATTCTCAGACGTACGAGTGAATTCTACTAAATAGATCAATATAAATTATATAGTCATTGACCTTAAATAGTTCATAGGAGTGCCATGTTGTTGTATGCGGAGGTAATTAACACAATAAAATGGCTTTAACCCTATTTTGTTTATAAATAGGCAACTACATTATTTTGCATTGCTCTTGATCAGTTATATTCCCAGACTGTTTACTGAGTGGCAGGAATTTTAGCCAATTTTGGCATAAATGGACCACTGCAACCACATGGAGCCCCATGGATTCATGCAGACTTCATTGAAGGTTCAGGGTCCATCTTCCGATCTTGGTATCGGGTAAATGCTATCTAGGTGCTATAGTTAAAGTATTTATAGTAAACTTGGATATATTTAGAGAGAAATAGAATGAAAGTCCTGAGTCTCCTCAGTGCATTATAATGTGACAATTTAGAGTTATAGTGAACTGCTGCCTCTAGTGAAATTGTTCTGTAACTTTGTTATAAGCAGGTTCATGTGTGTGTGTGTGGATATAAAAATAGAAAGATGCATTGAGGAAATGTATTGCTCTATAGAGTTAAGCAAGAAGAAGCTTTTAAAAACTAATCTGAAAATGTATTGTAGAGAAATTTTAAGAGACAGACTCACAATATCTGTATAGAATTTAGAAAGAAAATGAAAGGGTAACGTTCTTGGTGCATACATTTAAAGTAAATCCTCTAGATTGGTTAAAAAAATCCCCTTCTTGCTAAACCCTGCATCCACTCTGTGCCCCCAGGTAGCAATGTTTATTAGAAAGAACATGATTTTTCTCAGTTGTTCAATTAATTGCTTTGTATTTAAACTGAATTGTGAAATCTAAATCTTGCATTTAAAATATGCCCATCTATTTGAGTCCCTGGGGGAGGAGGGGCCTCCATTTAAATGAAGAAAGATTTGAAAGTTTGACAGATTACAAAACAATATTCACAGAGAAGATTTCATACTTTGTCCAGTGTATCTTTTAACCACAATTCTATAAAGAAAATTGACTAAAGGATAAAATATTGCACAAACACAAAAGATCAATGTTAAATAGCCCTAGGACATGAACTCAAACTGTTGACTTTAAAATCTTATGGGCCTGATTCACCTTCCATGCTGGTTTAAATCAGTAATAACTTCAATAAAACCATAATGTCAAAGTTTAACTGCATGTGGTCCTGTACTTCTTTGTTTCCTCTTCTCTTTCCCCCAACACACACAGGCAGTATTTGCTCCTCTAACTTGTTTTCTCTTCTTATATTTATATTACAGCAAACAGTATGTGCTTGTTCATGAGTCATGTAGCACGTATTTGGGTGCTCCAGCAATAATACTGAGTATTGCAAGTGGCTGCATAGCATATGTCTATATGGACATAAGAGATTGCTATGGGCTTTACATCAATTTTTTTTTTTAAACAATCCATTTGTTTAAAAGAATTTACCTGGATCATTCTAAGAAAGGAACAAGGTGGCTTTGTCAAGCCTAAAGGAGTTGGGAAAATTAAGTACTTATTCCTTGATCTGGACTTGGTGGTGAATTGGGGCCAGGCCCCAGGATGGATTTTAAGAAGCAGGCCATAACTTTATTAAACTTGAGATAGGAGGGGCGCTACCAGCCCTGTGATCTATACTTTCACCTACCAGATGTTTTAAGTGGTTCCAGTGCAGGGGTTGCAACACTAGCACCATATAACATATAAATCGAGGTGGACTCCCCTTAGCTTAGCCCTATGATTCATGTCACTCTTCTAAATTATTTTACAAAGGGACAGAGGGTAGCAAAAAGGGGAGGATCTCAGCCCACTAAGGCCATAGGCACAAGGTCCATCCACAGAATCCCAGGTCTTTTATTTCTGGACATGGGTCCTTTTAGCCTTTTAACTGCACTAGGCACTGCCACAACTTGCGATGAATTAAGATCCCTACCAAGTACTACTGCTAATTAGTAAGTCCTTCTCCTATTTAATTTAACTCTGCCTCCAAGATACTGTGAGGAAGGTGAAAAAACCCCACCAGGCTTCTGCCAGTTTGGCACCAACGGGAACAAATAATTCCTTCCTGACTGTCTCATCCCCAAAAACAGCTGATTGATCCAGATCTAGAACATCTGCAATACAACATACCTAGGAAAAAGTGTCATATCTTCTTTAAATAGCTACTCCATGGTGCGGAGCCTCTCCTGCCAACTTGAATAGGAGATACTCGGCCACTAGCAGGATAGGACACTAAACTACAACTATTGTTACATATGGTCTGATTGACTGATTTTATATGGGCAAGGCAATATTTCTTTTCAACCCTCATAGCTTTAAACCACAGTTCAGTTTCTCGGTGTCTGTTCTTCTGCATCCTTGAAAAATTCTAAATCTAAGCTATTTTCTAAAATCTTTCCTCACGGCTTTCATGCATTTTGCATAGTACTTTAAATCGTTCATGTAAAATATCAATAAAAATACATAAATTATGTTGACTTCTTCTCCATTAGCTATATTTCACAGCAGTGATGATTTGACTGATTAAGGGATTAGTTTTTGAGAAGATTATATATGAATGTGAATGAATTTAAAATGCTCAGTGGTACCAAGTGGGTTATTTTCCACATGATGGAGGTGGCTCTAATTATTTGCACTTATTTTGATTGCTGTATTGTGTTTTACCACTTGGATTACCATCTTATTACCATAAAATGTGCTGCTGTGGTGCCAAAAATAAATTGTATATTATGCAGCAGAGAACATTTGGAGGAACAGTCCTTTGTATGCATATTTTTCTTGGTATTATACAACAGTTGAAAAAGAGATGGAGAAGCAACATGGGGATTTAAAAGGATCATATATAGAGTCCTCTACTAGCTCTTGAAATGAGAGAATATACAAATTTAACATTGATACTGTAACTCATCTGTTGTGAATTATAAACCAAAACTGAGCAGAGTATTGCAGATGAGGGTTTATAACTTATGCATGCTATGATGATATTTTCAGCATTATTTTCCATCCTATTTTCTCCCCTAACATTTTGTTAGCTTCTTTGATCGCTATTATGCATGAGGCAGATGTGTTCAGTGAGCTGTCTCCAGTGACACCCAGGCCGTGAATGCTGATAGTTATTTTAGCCAACGGCTTCTGGGAGAAGACTGGTCACTATTCCTAGCTCTGGCTCACAATCCCTGGCTCAGACATCTAGCCTGAGCCCATCCTTGGGAAGTGAGAGTCCTCAGTTTAGCTGCCTAACACCCTGAAATCAGTGCCTTAGGACCACCCAAACATGTAATCACTCCTGAACCCCAGAGCTCCGCCCAGACTGTGGGTGCTCTGGACTTCTAGTTTAACCCCCTCTGGGACTTTCTTCTGCAGAAAAGCAGTGAAGACCTGTCTGGTTGCACTATCCTTCTTCCAATAATAATGGTCACAGAATAGCCCATGACATATTTCTTCTGCAAACAGGCAAGAAAAAAACACTTACTCCTCAAAAGTAATGGAGGTATGGAAGAAAGTCCGATCCTTTCACAGGAAGTTTTGCTTATATTAATTGTGTGTATGAGACCTAGGTACTACAGTTGTGGGCATATTATACAAAGCTGGGAGTGGGGAATGGCCTATTTTAGAAATTATAATATACTCTTGCTTTAGGAGTAGACCTGAGAGAACTGAATGTTCCCTTAAAATAGTGCAATATGCTTCCTTGTGTGTGGTGAGGCCTTTCTCCCTCCTTAATTCCTTTGGGGTGGCTTACATCCCTGAAGATGCTAAGATTGCACATTCCATTTACTCATTGGAGCATAAGTATTTTGATCATGCCTGGCTCATGCATGGGGCTATCAAGAAAGAGAGGTTTATTTCATCCTCCCTGCCCCCTTTATGCACTCATGCAGTAGTTAGAAAAAGCTTAGCTCTTATATATAATGATGTGCTACAGTAATTATGAGCAGAGTTCACTGGAAAATATTTACATTAAATAATATCAGATCACCCAGCTATGGAGAAGTGTAAATATTGATCCTCGGGATAATCATACTGATCTGCTTAGTATGGTGCTTTGAGATCTACAAATGAAAAGCACAACATAAGAGCTAGACATTATCATTTCCTGATCCTGCACCGTTAGATTCAGGCGTACAATCTCTAATACACAAAAACGTGTATGAAAGTGCAAGAAGCCTGGATCCCTAACTAATGCTATTAGATTGTGTTGAGTAACCAACTACAAAGAGTTTGATAGTTTAAACTATGGTATTTTCTGTGTAATCGAAAAGGATGATCATGTCTGGTGCTACCTCATAGAAGAGTAAAACATCATAATCTGACTTACTGAGTCTGTCTCCTCAGAATTGAAATATACCCATCAGTTGTCCCTATATTCAGCTTTTCACTTAATGATACCATCTCCAAGAAGCTACGCTGTATAGCAGTGTAGGAATGAGTTTGTAGTAGAAATATTTCACTTACTATCTATGTAAAATATCTGTGAGACTACTGTAGCTTCCCATCAGGTTCGTCTGAATCTGTATTCCTTTCTCAGGCAAAAAACTGACATTGATTACAATGAGAATATCCTTGTCGAATTGCTTTGTGTGTAAGGACCCATTATGAATGGTTAATATATAAAATTCATGTTTAAGCATTTGCCTGTGTCTGTCTCTTTGGTTTCTTAATTCCTCACACTGCAATAAGGGTGTACGTAATTATGCAAAGTGACTAATTGGTGAATGTGTTCTCTCTAATTTTGCTCATTATTCTATCCAAAACAGTAGTGTTTTCAGGCTGATATGTTTAAAATTAATGAGGCATTAATTCTTATCTAAGAAGCTGGATGAGAAGACACACTTTCTTCTAGAAAAGCAATGTTGATGAATTAATATAATTGAAAAGTGTTTTTGTTGCTGTTGTTGAATTAGCTGTTGTTTTTTAGTAGTACCTAAGTATTTCCCTTATAAGTTGCTTTTGCGTAGAGTCCCAAGTAAGTCAGTCATTGCTTGCTGTATGTATACAACATGAGTAGGGATTACACACATTCAGTGAGGGGGGGAAAAACACCCTAATTCACTGATTGCAATCCAGAATATAATGTGGTATACAATTTGCTATGGCAGGAATGATTGTGTTGCCTGAAAAATTAATAGTAACAGAGGGATAACCGATCAACACTGTGCATGTAGCAGTGATGTAGCCATGTTTGTCCCAGGATATTAGAGGGACAAGGTGGGTGAGGTAATATCTTTATTGGACCAACTTCTGGTAGTGAGACAAAAAAGCTTTCCAGCTAAATTGCTGCCTAACAGTAAATGAAATTAGAGTAACAAAAATGTGATTGATTTACATTGTGAAAATGTATCCATGTAGTTAGATTAACTTTTGGAAATAAAACCTTGGGCTGCCTGTCTCCCAGCTAATGCTCTTTTTTCAAAACTACTAAGTATGGACTTTTAACGAGAAGGCTACCTGTGATACTTTTTATGCAAAATTCCCAGTTTCTAATCCTACAGTTCTTATGCATGGGTGGACTGCCGTGTGTATGGGGATTTCCACTTAAGTACTAGCCACAGTTACAGAAGTTATCAGGACTCTCTGCAGGCATAGCTGTCTGCTCACACTATCAGTTTAAGGATCAGGGTCCAATTTCCTGCAATCATGTAGTTTCAAGGTAGAGGTAGAACTTGTTTACCGCTATGGGAAAAATTTGGGCAATATTTCAAGCCCTCAAGTTTTCGTGAGAGACAAAATATTGGTTTCACAATCGTGGGAAATATTTTTAATAAAAATACTCATTGAAAATTTAAAGATGTTTCCTTAATTTGATGAGTTCAAAACCCATTTTCATTAAATGCTTAAAACACCATAAATGTGAAAAGCCTTATTTTAATATTTATACAGCTGTATTTAAATTGCTTAAAGTGTATATTCTTCCATTACTTGCTTAAGATGGTAATAAGGTAATAGGGATTAAGTTTAAAAAGTAAGGAATAAGTCTCCAAAGCAATACCTATTCTCCTTCATTAGCCTTTCTTGCAACATGAATTCAAGATCAAGCTCCTCTTCTTTCCCAAAACATTTGATATACCTACGTTTTTGCTTCTCCCATGCTTAGTAGCCGGTTTGAAGTTGAAGAAACAGAATTAATCAGATGTTTCACTTTGCTTGATAGAACACAAATACATCATAGGTAAGATACACTGGCATTTCTCTTATTTATTAGTGCAACTAGCTTTGAAATTACCTTTCACTTTCACACGTTCAAGATGTTCATCCTAAATATTTGTTCAAGGAATTGTCTCATTTGTGTTACAGTTCTCCATAGACACTGCTGTCTTTCTGATGACTCCAAGAAAGAGTGTGAATTCCCCCCCCCCCCATTTGGGGTATATCATATAGGGTCTAATGAATAGCTTTTAAGATCTACTGCATCGGTCATAAAATTTTAAAAATGTTATTTATAAATTATTTTTCAAATATTAATTTGTTAGTCTTATCAGAGACGAGTGAAAATATTGTTTTAAAATAATTCAGGCTCTCTGTATCCAGGGACACTGCGGTATGTGATAGGTAATTCCTGAGAGATTTAGCTAAATTTTCTTTCCAGTTCTGCAATGCATATACTTCAATTCCAATTTAAATAAAAGTTTCATTGATACAGCTTAAAAGAAAAGAGAAAGAATGAGCCATTTGATCAAGGCAAATTGTTTCAAGTATTATTAAACCATGTTTTATTATTGCTGTTAATTAGTTATATATATTTTTGTTCATAGATCTTACATAACAGTTTCCAATTTGATGAACCCTCAGGCACAAGAATATCAGGCAAACATTAGACATTAAATGAAGAGAAAACATAATTTTCATTTAGGTCTTTTTAGTTGCTTAAAAAAATGTTTAATCTAAAAGCCCCCATTGGTTTTAAACTACTGTGTGTAGCCAGGCTTATGAAGTAGAAAAATGAATAACTGCAGAAAAGGTTAGAAAACGCTGCATTGTACAATACAATAATTTGGTCTTTTCTTCGCAGATCATTAAGTTAAGCAATACCAATGTGTGTGGTGTTTTGAGTGATGACATTAAGCCTTAGATGTGTATTTATGAAGATTTTACCTTTTTGCAGACGTAAGATTTGTGGAAGAAGGAACTAACTTTGTGTTAGGTTTTAGGAGCATAGTCTCATCTTGAGGTTTAGAAGTATCCTCTAGCTAATTATAATACAAAACTCCCAACATGTTGGGTGATTAGAATGTGTTTGGATTTCATTTATTTCTCATTTTATAGTATGTTCCACAGATAAACACATTTGTAGTAAGGAAAATATGACTCTTACGTGTCAGGGAGAGACAAACCCCACAAAATTAGAAGATCTTTGGAAGGCCCCTATTCATAAAACAAATGCTGTTTTGCAGAGTACACATTTTTGATCATGGTTCATTCATAAGTACTTTGCTGAATCAGAGCCTCTATTCTGTCATTTCTTCCCCCTTTTTAATTCAGTTCTCCACCCCAAAAGAAGATTGTTACTGCTTCATTAATCCTATGTGCTTGCAGCCAGATTCTTCCAAGACTGCACCACTACTCTGCATCCAACTGCCATGTGATCCTAATGCAGTATATATACCGCCTCAATTCTACCTTCTCTCAGAAGGAGAGGAAGCCTCTGTCCTGATTACAAGCCTAATAAGTCTGTTGGTTTATTTTTATACTTTCTTAAAATTTAGATTCCACATATGTACATATCCACGGTAGGATTCTAAGTTCCAGCTGCTATATACAGGACACAGAAATTTCTGTCTAACCATCCTGGCCTCTTCAGGAGAAAGTATAAGGCACTTAATACATCCAAGTACATGAAATCAACTTGATTTGTTATTTTACTAAATGTCAGCAGGTGGTGCTGGAATGCAGTTTTGTAGCTGAGAGACTGAGAAATACAGTATGTAGTATGAACAAAGATAGAAACTGAAGTCTGTTCTGCATTCCTTGCTTTTTAGAATTCTTTTGTTCATCAGAGCACCTTAAAGTTAGAATTTAAAGAATACATGCATTGATAATTATTAGGGCTGTCAAATAAAAAATTAATTGTGCTGTTACTCAATAATAGAAGACCATTTATTTAAATATTTTTGGATGTTTTCCACATTTTCAAATATATTGATTTCAATTACAACACAGAATGCAAAGTGTACAGTGCTCACTTGATATTATTTTTTATTACAAATATTTGCACTGTGAAGAAAAGAAATAGTATATTTCAATTCACCTAATGCAAGTACTGTAGTGCAATCTCTTTATCATGCAAGTTGAAATTACAAATGTAGAATTATGTAAAAAAAAAACTGTTTTATTTTTTATGCAATGTGTAATTTTAGAGCCTACATGCCCACTCAGTCCTACTTCAGCCAATTGCTCAGACAAATAAGTTTGGTTACAATTTGCAGGAGATAATGCTGCCCGCTTCTTGTTTACAATGTCACCTGAAAGTGAGAACAGGCGTTCTCATAGCACTGTTGTAGCCGGTGTTGCAAGATATGTACGTGCCAGATGGGCTAAAGATTCTTATGTCCCTTCATGCTTCAACCACCATTCCAGAGGACATGCATCCATGCTGATGACAGGTTCTGCTCAATAATCATCCAAAGCAGAGTGGACCGACGCATGTTCATTTTCATCATCTGAGTCAGATGCCATTAGCAGAACATTGATTTTCTTTTTTGGTGGTTCGGGTTCTGTAGTTTCTGCATTGGAGTGTTTCTCTTTTAAGACTTCTAAAAACATGCTCCACACCTCATCCTTCTTAAATTTTGGCCGGTACTTCAGATTCTTAAACCTTGGGTTGAGTGCTGTAAATATCTTTAGAAATCTCACATTGGTACCTTCTTTGCATTCAAATCTGCTGTGAAAGTGTTCTTATAACGAACATGTGCTGGATCATAATCTGAGACTGTTATAACATTAACTATATGGCAGAATGCGGGTAAAACAGAGCAGGAGACATACAATTCTCGCCCAAGGAGTTCAGTCACATTTAATTAATGCACAGTTGTTGTTTTTTAACGAGCATCGTCAGCATGGAAGCATGTCCTCTGGAATGGTGGCCAAAGCCTGAAGGGGCATAGAAATGTTTAGCATATCTGGCGTGTAAATACCTCACAACATTGGCTACAAAAGTGCCATGTGAACACCTGTTCTCACTTTCAGGTGATGTTATGACATTCCCCTGGTGTTATCTGGGCCGGTGATCTGCTAGGCCATCTAACCTTGACTCTGAGAGCCAGCCTTACCCTGATCTGCTGTGAGAACCCCCACTCCCAGATTGTTCCCACATAGCCTTTATCATGTAAGCTATGTGAGTGAGCACTTTTGGCAAGCCACTGCTTGGGTTGTGCAACCAAATGACATTAGCCAATATCTCCCGTCCCAGACCTAGATGTAGAAGCCCTCTACACCAACATTCCACACAAACATGGACTACAAGCCATCAGGAACAGTATCCCCAATAATGTCACGGCAAACCTGGTGGCTGAACTTTGTGACTTTGTCCTCACCCATAACTATTTCACATTTGGGGACAATGTATACCTTCAAATCAGGGCACTGCTATAGGTACCCGCATGGCCCCACAGTATGCCAACATTTTTATGGCTGACTTAGAACAACGCTTCCTCGCTTAGCTCTCATCCCCTAATGCCCCTACTCTACTAGTGCTACATTGATGACATCTGCATCATCTGGACCCAGGGAAAATAAGCCTTGAGGAATTCCACCATGACTTCAACACTTTCTATCCCACCATCAACCTCAGCCTGGACCAGTCCACACAAGAGATCCACTTCCTGGACACTACGGTGCTAATAAGCGATGGTCACATAAACACCACCCTATACCGGAAACCTACTGAGCGCTATTCCTACCTACATGCCTCCAGCTTTTACCCAGACCACACCACACAATGCATTGTCTACAGCCAAGCTCTACGGTACAACTGCATTTGCTGTAGCTCACGAAAGCTTATGCTCAAATAAATTGGTTAGTCTCTAAGATACCACTAGTACTCCTTTTCTTTTTGCGAATACAGACTAACACGGCTGCTACTCTGAAACCTTATAAACTTAGATGCTTCTCACCAAAGGCTGGCTGGTTGCCCTTCAGCCAGGCTCTCCCCTTTGATCAGTGCTTCAGTTGGTTGTGGTGGTGTCTCTAGATGGAGGTGGAAGAGAGAGAGCATGACAAACATCTCTCCCTTTTATTATGTTCTTTCTTCCCTCTTGACTTTGCCCCTACCCCCCTTCAGCGTCAGGTGAGCATTATCTCATAGTAGTCCTTGACTGAGAAAGGGAAGGGGGATGACTCACTTGAGAGTCCAACGGATCCGTTGTTGCTGCCTAGGCCAATGTCCTTTGCTCCTGTGAGGCTGGGCTGGGTTTGTCCCATACATGCCATGATGAGGTGTGAACCACCCCTCCGCTCCTGGAGAGTTTTGCCTGAGCTTGTTTTAAGCCGTGAGGATACATTCTCAGCCTCATAACTATATACATGAAATTACAACAATGCGCAGTGCATCATGAACTTTCCGAAGATACCCAACATGACAAACTTTGCATTGGATACCACACAATCATATTATAAGGATGAACATGGGGGTGCAGGGGTTTCCCCTGAGGTACAGAGTGTCACAATTGTAAATAAGAAGCAGGCAGCAGTATCTCCTGAAATCTAAACAAACTTGTTTGTCTTAGAAATTGGCTGAACAAGAACTAGGACTGAGAGGTTTACATTGTTTTATTTTGAGTGCAGTTATGTAACCAAAAATAATCTACATTTGTAAATTACACTTTACTAAGGAGATTTCACTACAGTACTTGTATGACGTGAATTGAAAAATATTATTTCTTTTGTTTATCATTTTTACTGTGAAAATATTTGTAATAAAAATAATAATATAAAGTGAGCACTGTACACTTTGTATTCTCTATTGTAATAGAAATCAATATATTTGAAAATGTAGAAAAACATCCGCCATATTTAATAAATTTGAATTGGTATTCTATTAATTTTTTGAGTTAATTGCATGAGTTAACTGCTATTAATCAACAGTCCTAATAATTATTCCTCTCTTGAGCAGTAGCAGATATCAAAATTTGTAGGGGAGCTTTGTGTTGGAAGAGACGTCAGTGATGTAGAGTTAGAGTATATTGTAAGTATAAATTTGTTTTCTTTACCAATATATGCTAGTCCTGGAACAGAGAGGGCCATAAACAGTATGGAGTCAACATCTCTTTCCGGTGTCTTAGTCCAAACACCAATGCATGGTTCCCAGTGAGTAACTCTGCAACAATTGACGGGTTAGGAAGGTAAATGCAGTGAGCAAACTCTCTTCTGCTTGCCATAGCTCACACAAAGAAAGTGCATCAGAAAACCAGTACAGAATTTCCTTCCCAGACTATAAACTTTTTCACACAGGAACTTTTAGGATTATGTGACTCACCCAAGGCTCTTAAGGAAAGTAAGCTTTCATGGGATAAGAGGGAAAGTCCTCTCATGGGTCAGTAACTGGTTAAAAGATAGGAAACAAAGGGAAGGAATACATGATCAATTTTCAGAATGAAAAGAGGTAAATAGTGGTGTCCCCCAGGCATCTGTACTGGGACCAGGGCTGTTCAACATATCCATAAATGATCTGGAAAAAGAGATAAACAGGGAGGTGGCAAAATTTGCAGATGATACAAAATTACTCAAAATAGTTAAGTCCAAAGCAGACTGCGAAGAGTTAGAATGGGATCTCACAAAACTGGGTGTCTAGTCAACAAAATGGCAGATGAAATTCAATGTTGATAAATGAAAAGTAATGTACATTGGAAAACATAATCCCAACTATAGATATAAAATGATGGGGTCTAAATTAACTGTTACCACGCAAGAAAGAGATCTTGGAATCATTGTAGATAGTTCTCTGAAAACATCTGCTCAATGTGCAGCAGTAATCAAAAAAGCTAACAATGATAGGAACCATTAAGCAAAGGACAGAGAACAAGACAGAAAATATCATAATGCCTCTATGTAAATCCATGATATGCCCACATCTTGAACACTGTGTGCAGATCTGATCACTCCATTTCAACAAAGATATATTGGAATTGGAAAAGGTACAGAGAAGGGCAATTAAAATGATTAGGCTTTGGAATCACTTCTGTATGAGGAGAGATTAAAAAAACTGGGACTTTTCAACTTGGAAAAGAGACAGCTAGGGAGGGATATGATAGAGATATATAAAATGTTGACTGGTGTGGAGAAAGTGAGTAAGGAAATGTTATTTATTTATTCACATAACACGAGAAACCGGGGTCATCCAATGAAATTAATAGACAGAAGGGTAAAAGCAAACAAAAGGAAGAATTTCTTCACACAACACACAGTCAACCTGTGAAACTCTTTGCCAGGAGATATTGTGAAGGCCAAAAATATAATGGTTCAAAAAATAACTGATGATTTCATGACGGACAGGTCATTAGCCAGGATGAGCAGGGATGCAACAGCATGGTCTGAAGCAGGGGTCTCCAACACGCGGGCCGCATGCAGCCTGTGTGGGTTCTTCCATGGGGCCCGCCAAGTTCCCCACGCCCCTCTGCCTACCTTCAGGCCAGGGGTGGGCAACCTACAGCCCAAGAGACCCGCGCCACTCCCTGAAGTGGCCAAAACCATGTCCCTGTGGCCCCTGGAGGGGTGGGGGTGTAGGGTAGAAGGCTCTGTGCATTGATCTCGTTTCCAGGCACCACCCCCCGCAGCTCCCATTGGCCGGGAACGGGGAACCTTTGGCCTTAGAATCTATAAATCTATTCCTGTTCTCTGTTACATCTGTATTAAACTAGCCCAAAGTGGCTTCCTAACCCTATGTGTTCTGTGAACTAGTTTAGAGAAGTTTGATAAAATACAGTTCTTCAACAAAAAGAAATCACAGTATTGCCACTCTCAACACTTTTTTTTTTAACAAAGACTTCCTCCCAAAAATATCCAGTTCAACAGCCTACATCTTTTTTTGAACTACCCTTTATGTTAAAATTGCCCTAGAGAAGAAATGTTAGAGCAATTGTATACCCCCGTATCAGTGGGACTTTTATTATATGTCTTACACTTTCATTCTTTTAAAAATGTAATTTATTAATAACCTAGCTGTGCATTAATCACCACATCTTGTGCAGCATGGATTTTTTTCCTTTTTGCCTTACTATAGAGTACATTTTCTAGCTTTTAAAGATGTAATTTTTGACACTTTCACAGGTACTCCCAATTTACATTTAAGGTGCTTTCACTTACCTTAAATAGTCTTTAAACTATTTTCTTGCAATGCTTTTACTGTATATTTCAAATGGAGATTGCATTCTGAACTCTTACCTGGATGAACAGTGAAGATGAAAAAGCGCTTTAAATGTCATCTGCATCAAGTTTTAAAATCAGATTATTTCATAATGCTGTGATAGGCTTCATTATTACTCCATACACTATGGCATCATTTTTAAAGTTTTTTAAAAAGGTTATTAAGGATTTTCTGTACATTGAAAAGACTCTAATGCGACTGATGTAATGGAAAATTGTCACTCCATTTTCCTGGTTTATATAAGCCAAGTTTTTCTGAAAGTTGAGACAGGAGAGGAAATAATTGATTTAGAGTAATGATTATGTTGATTTCCTGGATTTTAACACTGATGATATGGTAACATGAGGTCTTTCCATCAGCATTATTCTACTTTTCCCAGCATTTAAATAAATCCATTCTCTATTCCTTCAAAGGTGAAGGAGGGAATGGCTTTTTGTCTGATCAAGTAGAAAGAAAGGTGTTGTGGCTCCTTTAAGGGCTCCCCCCACGGCAGGTTGGGAATGGGAATGCAAGGGCATCACCTTTCCTGGAGGCTGGTTGGAGGGGCTCAGATAAGCCATTCATCCCCTGTGCACCAGGGGGAGGATATATAATATACCCAGTCCTGCCCAACAGAGTGCTCACTCATGCCCAGATAAGCAGCAAGACAGTGGGCCATGAGAACCACTATTTGGATATGTGGGCATTCAACCCATGCATGGGAAGACAGTTCCCTTGGAAGTTCATTGGTTGTCCTTGGTGGCAAGGCAAATATATGTTGGCATGGCAAGAGCTTCAGTCAGGAAACAGCCACTTGAGATGATTGTTATTGTATACATGGGTGAAAACTATTTTGTTAGTAGGTTGTCTTAATCGTCAGGGTGCAGAGATCACAGGTCCTGAATCTGCCTGGTCTAAAGTTCTGCAGTGGTGGATCTGATGGGGACCCACCAGGCCTCCATGGGTTGACAAGGTCAAAAGATGTGTGAATCATTATGAATGGGGAGGACTGATAATTACCCACCAAAAATATCTTAAGTACTTTAGTTGTTTGGGGATGAAGGGGGCTCACTTTTCCAACCAGAAAGCCAGGTACATTTTTCACCCGTGTTAAGGAGAGAATTGCTAACCCAGCTGAGAGTGGTGGGGAGGCAGCCAAGCTAATTGCTGGTGTCTGTTGGTGGCAGATGTCCAATGCATGTGTTCATTAAACATGGGGTCTGGTTCCCTGATAAAGTGGAACTGGAAGTGGACATGGCATCCCATTAAAAAAAACCTCGGGAATGGGTTGAAACTTCTAATATCTGCTAGTGAGGAGATAACCCCTTAATAATCATATAAGAAGAGAGTGGCAGCTTTGGAGGTTTGGAGGGGTAGGGAACTGATAGCAGCTTTCCCGGAGTAGATGGAAATAGTTAAGGAAGGAAGGATGATCTGAACTGTATGAGTTATTGATGGATAGTTCTCAGATAAGAGAAGAAAATTGCCATACCTACCCTTTGCATCTTGTTTTTCTTCCCGCATGTCAAGGTCAATGTGTTGTTGTTTTTTAAAGAGTTTATAAAAAAAAAAAAATCAGTTCTGGTATACAGTCTGGATTTTACCCAATCCAAAATTTATATTTATTTGCTTGGTTTCTTGAAACCCATCCATACCAGACTTAAGGTTTGATCCTTCCCTCCAAACTCAAGCAGAATTTACAGTGAATCCAACCAGCCCCAAGTGAATCCAATTAAATTTGTGCATGACTGAGGGAAAAACTAGGATCTTAATTCACAGATCAGATGTCACATGTCAGATGTCCCAGACGTTATCTACCTACTAGAAAGTGCTTTTCAAAGATTCATAGAATTTTTTACTACCAGTAAGTGCCATTATAATCGTCTGATCTGATCTCTTGTATAACACAGGACAAAAAATGTTGCCATGTGTTTCCTGCATCAAGTCCATAACTTCTGGATGAGGAAGAATGTGTCTTTCTAAATCACATCCAAATCTTCATTTAAAGTTTAAGTGATGGAGAATCCACCAGGTGCCTAGGCAAGTTGTTCCAAAAGCTAATCCCTCTCACCATAAAAAATGTGAGCCTTATTTCTAGTCTGAATTTATCTAGCTTCATCTTCCAACTATTGGATCTTTTTAAAACTTTGTCTGCTAATTAAAGAGCCATGTATTTACTTGATGCTTATTCTGTGAAGGTCTCAAGATAGCCACTTTTAGGTTAGTTCTGACAGATCTAAGTTCTGATTAACGCCCCCCTCCCCCACTCCCCAAAAAACCCTACTATTTGCATGGAATTACAGATAAAACATTAATAAGACCGGATATTAGGCAACAGTTTAGGTAATAGAAGCTGTAGACCTGACTTATAAGAAAGTAGGATGGATTGTTTGCAGAGGTTAGTTTGAAGGAGGAATTTTATTGGTATTTACTTGCTGAAAAGAGTGAAGATTTCCAGATGTATAGGGTGTTGAGCACTACTGAGCCCAGGGATTTGGAGCAATCAAATTTTTGAATTGCTCCGCTCCGCTCCGGCACCAATAGTGAGTGCTCCAGCTCTGCTCCGCACTCCGACTCAAATTAATTTTTAACTAAATAAAAAAGTGCATAATGTAATTTTTAAAAAACATTATTTTTATTCAGACTTTTAAAACAATTTAAATGTCAACAACAATGATACAAACTAGAATCATTCATAATTCATTCTGTAAACAATTATTGCAGCAATCAAGTTGTCTTTCATAGGCTGCCAAAAATCATTTAAAATGAACTGTAAAGCCAAAAACAGTCGCTCTACACTAGCTTGAGTTGTTGGCATGCTCGAAGCAATTCTACAGGCAGCCTGAATGTGGTGTGGGTAGCTGTGAATGGCCTCAAAAACAGACTTAACTTTTAGCCTCCATCACCTCACAATCTTCCTGAAAGTTTCTCTCGAATAATGCTTCATTACAATTATGAATCGCAGAAACTCGCCAGCATCTTTCTTGTTTATCCAATTCCTTTTCGAAGGTGTCATCTGCTGAAGAATTGGTACTTGAATTATCTCCATTTCCCTGTGATGGTTGAAGACATCTCAGGGATGGATGCACGAACAAGTTCAGAGTGGAGACGGAAGTTTGAGAAGAGCTTGCTATTTCTGAAGGATGTTAACTTTCTGAAACCGCAAATTCGACTGTTGATGACTCCTTTTGTTGTTTCATTTTCTTCAACCTCTTTCACAGAGTTCAAATGTAGCAATAGATCTTGTTTTTCAAGTCATCAAGCAATATCAAGGAGCCCTTCCTTTGCCTTTGGTAGTTCCCTTGAGATAAGAAGAATTGGATACTGTGGGTCAACATAAACTCCAGCAAGGAAATGAATATTGTCAAAAAGCTTCTCTTCGCATTTCTGCATGGAGGATAGAATTCCTTCTGCAATTTGTCCACCATTTTCTTGCAAGAATTTGGACAGTTTTCACCATTCCTTCATTAAAACTCCTGGGGTTACATCAACAGCTTGAAGATTCACAGTTGTTTGGTTTGGCTTTGCCAAGAGGTCTTGCAGGTTCTTCTCTTCGTCCCATTCAGCTTTTGTTAACTTGAGTTCTCTTGTTCCAGCAGCAGCCACTTGTTCACAGTAAGATTGAAAAACGAGAAGCTGATCAATCATCACAAATGTTGAACCCCAGCTAGTCACACTATCCAATGATTGAGTTACCCCATGTAGATCAAGCAGAACACTTCGAATACTTGGGGTTCGTAGATTGACAATGACCTGTTGAATTTTTGCCAGAAATTTCTTCACATGTTCTTTGTTCAGTCCATCCCAGATTGTCAACGGAAGAGTGTGAATACCACACCTCATCAGTTGGACTTTTGAGTCGTCCTCATGAAGCCATGTTGGAAGTATGGGGCTAGGGTCATTAACCCATTGTGCAGCAGCATCCATATTGAGTTCGATTTCATCCATTCCTTTAGTTCCTTCATCAGGCAAAATAGTTCTGTCAAAAAAAAAAGAGTTCTGTCCACATCCCTGTTCTCAGAGGTAGAAATGGTTTTGTTGTCCTCACTGGAATTTTTGATGACACATGTCATGTTTGCTGCATTGTCAACACAGATGCTCAGCACTTGCATTTCACTGATCCCAATTTTTTCTAAAATAGCTTTTACTTGACTTTTCACGTACCAAGAATTGTGACACCCTTCAGTGTCGATTATGTCCAACATTTTTACCACAACTTTATCTTTTCCTTCTTCGTAGTACTGAGCGCTGGTTGCAAGGAAATTTCCGTTTCCACAGATTGCCACATCCATTTTCAGGTAGCACAATTTTTGCTCCAAAGCTTTCTTGAGCTCTTCACAACCAGACTCAGCTGTGCTGACAATTAAATGACGAACCGCATTGTGCCCCATTGAAACACCAAGCTGCCGACCCATTTCACCTGCAATTTTTTGGAATCCTTTGTTCTTTAGCCTGAAGGTAGTGAGCAGTGTTGCAACCATTCAACTCAACTTTGAGGACTTCAAATATGAGTCAAGTTTTGTTTGCTCAATTTTGGGTTTCTTTTCAGATGAAGCTCCACAAAAAATCTTTTCTCCAGGAGTTTTCAAAGAGCCAGATGAATATCATTTAGCCCACATCAGCTTTCTGTTTTGCCTCATCTTCCTGGTCCTTTTTTGTAACCAGAGCCGCATAGTTTTCAGGATGGTTACTTTTTACATGCTGCCAAAGGTTGAAACTTTTCACGGCACTTGCTTCACTTGTCTTGAAGCTACGTGCTTTGAGCTCGCCATTCACTTCCTTTTCCCTCTTGCACGTTGCTGGTTTCTTCTTTGCTTTTCCCGAAAAAATCCAAATTTGGGCTTTTCAAATTCAAAAGTAAAGACGTCATTGAGATCCTTTTCCATAAATCGGCTACCAATCATTGGGGGGGAAGATTTTATTTTTTTGTTGAAGCCATGGCCAAATCTTCTTGTGCTGCTACCGCATCCAAATGTTTCTTGTTATGATCTTCGAAAAGCAATGAACAAAGGCATTACATTTTTTTTATAATATACCTGCTTGTGATATCTTATCCACTTATAATACTTCAAATTTATTTTCGATTTTCGGACAAAAATGATCACACTTTCTCTTTACACAAAATTATTATTAAAGTATATTTTAACATGTTTCTTGCAGATTTAATGAAGTAAGAAGTATTTTTAATATACATAATTAATAGAAATTTTATCTATAAATTGCAGGTTAGTTTTTCTTATGAAATTTTACGGTAAAATATTCAAAATATTTTCCAAGTTTTTAATTAATATCTCAAAATGCTTTAATATAGATATATCAATGAAATTTGGTATGTGCTGTAGCATTAGTATGTGCTATCACTGTTCTACAACATTAGTTGATGGGAAGTAATGGGACAACACATTACAAGGTTGAAAATAAACTTTAACGGGAAAGGGGATTCAAATTGCAAGCACAGTCCTTTTAGTAAAGAGAGCAAATTTTTGGAAATACGTTTTGCTTCATCAGCCTGAATAGATTATACAAGATAGAACCTGTTATTTGCTCTATCTTGTATAATATTTCCAGCCTGATGAAGAAAAATCATATTTCCAAAAATTTGCTCTCTTTACTAAAAGGACCGTGCTTGCAATTTGAATCCACTTTCCCGTTAAAGTTTATTTCCAACGTTCTATCATACTACGTCATTCAAATTAAAATTATTTAAACTACAGGCATCATGAACTGGGGGGACTGGGACAATTTTATTTAATATTGTTTAAATCTTTGACTATTTAACAGATACGACCCTGGAATATGATTTAATGCTAAAACATACATTGAAATGGTACTCAATTTATTTTGTATAATTAACCATTTCTGAGAAAACTGTTTAAACATTTTAATCTGCTTAGATGCTTAGAATGATACAAACAATATTACTTATTACTTATTTTTCAACTTTGGAACCATAAATTTTAAACATAATAATAACCAAAAATTATTAACTTATTATGGAACATAATATTACTGCTCATAGCCAGGGGCAGTCGACGACAAGCCTTTCGTGAAATATGAAATAAAAATGATCAACCACCAGTTTGGGACACCTATGGTTCAAATAATTTTGGATAATGTAATATGGTAGCACATACTAATGCTTAAACACAGACATAATTTCATTACTTTATATTAAAGCATTTTTGAGATATTACTCAGAAATTAACTTTTCATCACCTCCTTGAAGGGACTGTAGCTCCCTTAGGAAGAATTTTAGAATACGTGTTCACAGAAACATTTTTCTTAAAATGACCTAAGGATTCACCCCCAAAGTTGTGCTGGACATTTTCTAATCACTCTGGATATATCACAAAAATCACTCCTAATTTATGCAAAAAATGTTTACTGTATATTTATATGCCTGCTGCACGCAACTTTTTCAGTAAATTTAAAATTACAAACAACGCTACCAAAAGACCATTGAACAGATGACACATAAAATAAGTCCACCAGAGTGATATGGGAGCATGTACAAATGAACAAATATACCAGTAATGGGAGCCCTTGTGAGAAATGAGCTTAAGTGATTAATATCTCTTGCGATATCTTAATATATCAATAAGCAAAAACTTTATTTTTTTGCAATATACCTCTTTTTGATATCTTAAATGTTACGTCTTTGGTCACACTTTTCCATAATCGCAGCACTCAGCGCATCTCATTGATCAACCCTTACAAAAAAAGTACCAACACATACTAATTTAACTATCTAATTAATCTTCACGAGTACGTACTCGCCTAACCTTGGCACAAGGGTGGGAGCAGTCTGCAGTGTTGCCGGATGTCTGATAATTATCTGATTCCTTAATAAAACATATCTCCAAAAAACTTTGTAATTTTGTATCTGTACATTAAATCTTGATTTTGGCCGAAGTGAGAATAACTGTGACATATTGCGTAAAGTGGTAAAGTAGATGTTAATATCAATTGTTATACAGTCTGAAACTTTTTGGAACCTTTAGGACTTTCTTGCTAAATATCATTCATTTTGGATTGAAAATGAAAAAAAAACAAACTGGAGCAGTCAAGGTTTTCTGTGCGCCGGCTCCACTCCAATTCAGGGCAAAAACCTGCAGCTCCACTGCTTTGTGCTCCAGCTCCAGGCTCTGCTCCAAAGCACTGACTGAGTCTTTCCCTTTTCAGGCAAAAGTGCTCCTTTGTGGTTCCTCCTGCTATCTACCTGCTCCGAGATACCAAAGACTCCAAAATTGGATAAGTAATTAAACAAGGGCTTTTATTACAGAACCGTAGAGCTAGATAACCCTTACAGTCCCTTCTAACCTAACCCCCTGCCAAGATGCAGGATTATTGAAATGAAATCATAGACACTGGAGCTCTGTTGGTCAGGCAGAGTTCCAGTGGGGAAACCTGGCATACAGACAAGTCCAAAGAATTGATAACAGGATACAGTATATGTATTAACAATTGACCAATCAATACAGAGCATGAGGGCATTATTGATAGGTAAACAGATTTACAAATTAGGAACTGTTGTTGGGTAAACTAGTAACTGTTGTTGGGAAGAGTAAGATAAGTAATCTTGTAATGTAATGTAATGTAAAGTAATGTGAAGACAGGAATCATTACCATAACAAAGCTTTGAGACCCAGGCTTCTCAGGCCAGGAGTCCCTTCTGCACATGTGTAGATCCACAAAGGTCACACAGCAGACACTGTAACCAATGGACCCTAGGCTGCACTCCTTACTATACTGTTAGGACAGCATAGGAGATGGAAAGCCAATAGTGGCAGAAGAGATCAAGAGAGCAGAAGGGTGCAAATAAGGAAGTGAGAGCAGAGACACTGATGGGAGGAAAATATTGTTTGGCCTTTTTGAGGATGAGAATCTTACATTCAATATGGTAAGAGACAGAAGGCCAGTGAAAGGATTCAGGAAATGTAGTGATATGGCAGTCTTTCAGTGTGGAGCGCGCGAGAGAAAAAGAGAGATGATTTGTCCAAAATGTTGCTGTGCTCCAGACTGGTGGGGGAAAGAAGTGAGAGGCAGGAAGGTCAGACAGGACAAGGTTACATTAATCAAGATGAAAGGGCACTGATACATAGCCAAAAATTTTTACAGCGGGCACAGTGAAAATATATCATTTAAAAAAAATCCATATCACCAAAATCCATAACAGTGAGAGTATGTGTAGAAAGAAGGAAATAGAAAAAAATTGAAGATTACAATTGGGTTCCGGGTCTAGAATATAGGAAAGATGCAGAAGCTGTGAATGGAAATAGGGAAGAGAAGGAGAGAAATTAGGAGGAAAGTTGAGAAATTCAGACTGTGAAAGATTAATCTTGAAATGGTGGCAGCAAAATAAAAAATGTCATGGGAGTAGCATGTCATGGGACATGCTCATGTCACGGGAGTAGCATGAGAAGTGAGACTGGACAGAGGGAAAAGGTTGGGAAGTAGACTTGGGTATTGTTGGTGTGACACTATGCCCCATATTCTTCATAGGGATATTGTTATTATATAAATATGGCATAACCAATATATTTTATGCAAAATGGGTCATGTGACGTATCATTGGAAAGGTTATGATTATGATTATTCTATTTGTATGCATGTATCATTTCTGTATCTGAAGTTAGGAATATTGACTGTGTCAATTACAAAAGTGTTTGCACCTGGGGAACGCCCACCAGACAGTAGGCAAACAGCCTGGATGGGTTATAAGGGAGAACAATAGGACTCTGAAGATGCTAATCTCCCACCTTCCTGAGATGCTATTTTGACACTGCAAGGTCATGTGATCATGTCACCTGGTACTGGACCCCATCTTAACTTACTAGTATTTTTCCACTAATAGGGGGTAGGGAACAAAAGATGCACAAACTTGGAAACAAAGAATTCCCGCCATATGTAAATCCTATTTAAAACAGGGAAGTGAGTTAATCTTGGTTGGTTCTTCACTGAATCCCTACCCAAGATGACCACTGAAAATACCTAAGACTGATCTGGGGAAGAAAGGACTGGACCCAGGCTGGAAAAGGTGTCTGGCCTGTGAAAGAAATGCCTAAAACAACATTTAGGGTGAGAAATTACCACTTGTAACCAGTTTCCTGTATGTATTGAGCTTAGTTTGCATGTTTGTTTTATTTGTTCAGTAATCTCCTTTGATCTGTGTGCTATTCCTTATAATCACTTAAAATCTATCCTTTTTAGTTAATAAACAAAAAGATGTGTCTATCTTCCTCCACATTGAGGGAGGGCATGATTTTTCATGAGCTTTTGCTGTACAGATTTCTGTGCAGTGCAAGACGATACAATTTTGGGTTTACACTCCAGAGGAGGTGTGCACTTGAGTGCCGAGCAATTCTCGAGCTGTGTCTTCCCACGCAGAGCTGATTTCAGTGTCTGTGTCTTTCTGCAGCTGGGTGTGTCCCTACCTGTGTGTGTGCTCGAGGAGGCTTGAGGGCTTGGTTCAGCAGGACAGGGTGAGGGATCCCAGGCTGGTGGATCAGGTAGGCTCAGTGATACTCCAGTATATCAGGTGGTACCCTGGAGTTGGGGGTAACCCGTCACAGTTGGCGTAGAGGTTGTGGTTGAGACCTAATGTCAAATGAAGTTGCCAGGAAAGTAAAGTGTGGGAAGAGGAAACAAGGGGACAACAACAGGAAAGCCTTAAGGAGAACATGAAAACCCATTGGATGCACTAATTGAGAACTTGGAACCAAGAGAGCACAGAGCCACAGAACCCTAGTTGTGAGAGAAATTAGAAGACAGAGGGATCTGTAAAGTTGAAGGCATCAAGTATCTCCAACAATACAGGTAGATAAAGGATGCATCAAATGCAGACTTAATTGGTAAAAAAAAAAATCCATTATTTTGCAACTACTAGATTCAATGTACTTTAAATGGGTAACTAATTAAAGTTCAATGAATGTAGCCTCGAGAAATAGCCTAATCAAATAGCAGCAGACCAAGTAGTTTGTAACTTAAAGCTACCAGAATGCATACCTTTCTTCTTGATGATAAGATACTCATGAAGTTGATAAAAATGCTTTCTGGGTTATTGCATAAAATCAGCGAAGGGAAGAAAGAATTCTGTAATTGTGAAATTACTTATCTAAACATTATATATCCTGCTGTATTTTATAAATATTAGGGACACAATGAATTTGATTAAAGCAGTTTAATCACAGTGTGTAGTATGATGTGCAGCTACTACCTCCTATTAAACATAATAGCTCAGTGAACAGGTAGTATAGGTCCCTAGTGAACTACAGACATCAAAGTTTGAAAACTTCTTCATTTTAATGAGCTGCATTTTCAGAGACCAGACCTCTCCCTGTTGGAATGGCTGCAGAAGGCAAAAATGAAAGTAGTTTTTTTCCCTTTGAGACATTGGCTGCTAAATGCTGTGAATTTCAAAATTACAATAGTAGCACAGAATTACTTGAAGGCTCCTCTGTCTGTACTTGCCCATGGGCAGAAAATTATTGTTGAAAAAAATAGTGCACTGTCAAAGTGCACCTCATCTCAGATAGGAAATAGTTTCTCCTTCTGCATACAATCCAATCTATTCATAAAACAAGTCCAGAAACATGCTTTTAAAATATATGTAAGGTATAGTGTAAATGCATCATTCAATTTACAGGAAACATTCAGTGGTTGATTTTTCAACTGTTCAGCCATGTATAATGGAAGATTTAATCCATTCCATTGGATTCAAGAAGATCTGGATTAGTGATATCCTACAATAACTTAATAATTTTATCAATATGGATTGATAAATTATACTGATTTCACTGAGTAAAACAAATGCAGATGATTATGCAATGTATATTCATTTATAGTCATTAAAAATAAATACATGAGGTGAGGCTGAAAAAATACTTCCTAATACAGCGAGACACAATGTATTACTTTTGCTTTAACTGAAAGTATGATAGCATCATTTAACCAGCACTTCCTGAAACTCTCTCTCAGACATCTGACACACGACAAATTGTCACAAATACTTTCCTTGATTACAAATGTTAATACATTATAGCACTAAGCCTATGGGAGAAACTGAGCTACAGGCATCACATATTTGTCATAGAAATTGCGGAGAAAAGTAACAAATATTTCAGCAGCAACATTAACAGAAAGTCCATTATTACCTCAGATCTTCTTTCAACCAGTGTTCTGCATTTCCTCTCAAATAATTCCAGCAGCATAAATGCACTGCCATGGTGAAACTCTCCATGCAAAATATTCTAGGAATCACAAGGTTGCACAGTTGTTAATTTGTACCCTGCGTGATTTTAAGTGCAGCTCACTAAAGCTCCATCTGGCTTGGACCACTGGACTGCTGCTGTTTTATTTCAACTTCTACTATTAATTCTTGGCATACTTTATTCATACATTGTTAAAAATAATGTTCTATAATTCCCTCACACAGGCATCAGATTCTACTTCTAGAAAGCTGGCTAGATTGTCGGGCTCAACGGGTAGTGATCAATGGCTCCATGTCTAGTTGGCAGCCGGTATCAAGTGGAGTGCCCCCAGGGTCAGTCCTCGGGCCGGTTTTTTCAATAATGATCTGGAGGATGGTGTGGATTGCACCCTCAGCAAGTTTGCAGGTGACACTAAACTGGGAGGAGAGGTAGATATGCTGGAGGGTAGGGATAGGATACAGAGGGCCCTAGACAAATTAGAGGATTGGGCCAAAAGAAATCTGATGAGGTTCAACAAGGACAAGTGCAGAGTCCTGCACTTAGGACGGAAGAATCTCATGCACCGCTACAGACTAGGGACCGAATGGCTAGGTAGCAGTTCTGCAGAAAAGGACCTAGGGGTTACAGTGGACGAGAAGTTGGATATGATTCAACAGTGTGCTGTTGTTGCCAGGAAGGCCAATGGCATTTTGGGCTGTATAAGTAGGGGCATTGCCAGCAGATCAAGGGACGTGATCGTTCCCCTCTATTCGACATTGGTGAGGCCTCATCTGGAGTACTGTGTCCAGTTTTCGGCCCCACACCACAAGAAGGATGTGGAAAAATTGGAAAACGTCCAGTGGAAGGCAACAAAAATTATTAGGGGACTGGAACACATGACTTATGAGGAGAGGCTGCGGGAACTGGGATTGTTTAGTCTGCGGAAGAGAAGAATGAGGGGGGATTTGACAACTGCTTTCAACTACCTGAAAGGGGGTTCCAAAGAGGATGGATCTTGACTGTTTTCAGTGGTAGCAGATGACAGAACAAGGAGTAATGGTCTCAAGTTGCAGTGGGGGAGGTTTAGGTTGGATATTAGGAAAACTTTTTCACTAGGAGGGTGGTGAAACACTGGAATGGGTTACCTAGGGAGGTGGTGGAATCTCCTTCCTTAGAAGTCTTTAAGGTCAGGCTTGACAAAGCCCTGGCTGGGGTGATTTAGTTGGGGATTGGTCCTGCTTTGAGCAGGGGGTTGGACTAGATGACCTCCTGAGGTCCCTTCCAACCCTGATATTCTATGATTCTAGTGTGCATGCAGCTCATATGTACAAAATCAGATCCTTTTGACCAACAGTCTGTTGGGCTGCATTTGTGCCTAGATGTCCTTGAGCCCCTCACCTGAGGGCAGAAGTGGCAGAGCAGACACAACTACCCTTCAGTTTTTTCTTACCATCCATAGCAGCGGGACAGAAACCCTTGTAGTGTCGACTTCCCTACACACTGTGTGACTTTGACATTCTATTATATTTTTAGTCAGGTAATATATATAGCCACTAGCTAAATATTAACTGCCTTGCTCCCGCCCAAAAAACCTCAGTGTTAGGGACTTCTCTGGTACTGGGATTTAGATGCTGCAGCTGAAAAGAAGTCCTTGGGATTCAAAATCTTCCCCTTCTGTGATGTAGCAAAGAGAGCAAATGCCTCTTTGACAGGCATTCAAGGTGTCCCAGTCATCTGAAGGGGACAGAAAGGAATGTCATTCCCACAGCAAGCACAGTCCTAAATTTCCCTTTCTGGGACCTAATAGAATGAGGCATTGACTACTCAGCCAAAAGGCAGTTCATAGCCCAAGTAAAGTTCCTCTGACACTTTGACAAAATTCAGTCACTGAGTACACTTGGTATTGTCTGATACAGCAGCCTGCTCTTCATCCAATACTAACTTCTTGGTACTGACTTCGATGCACACAGTGCCAGTGACCCCAGCAGCCACAACTTGGATGACAACCTCTGCTGTTCAGGTGCTCCGAGCACAGACTTTCATGGCCCTAAAGTTATTTTCAATACTGGGTGATCTTTCAGCAACCATGGCAACCCGAGTCACCAGTTCTCAGCTGCTAGACTGTATCAAGATAGAGGGCACTCTATGGACCCAGCCAGCTTTTCAGCTGTGGTAATGGTGGAGACTCAAGTGGACCTCAAGAAGGTATCCACCACCGATTTCCCTTGTTCCCTTTCAAGTGGCCCCTACTGGTCTGACAGGAGTTACCCCTGTAAGCATAGACCCATGGGATTTCATAGACAGTGCTTACCATGGTATCCAACTCCATTGCCACCAGCCCCATACACCTATGTATGCAATCTTGGCTTATTGCACCACTTCAGGTATGCATCTGGTTAGGAAGCCAGCCTCTATTTCCCCCTCTTCACGCAAGTTAGATATTTCTCCCCTATGAAACTTTGTAGAGTTGCTCAAAGGAGACCTCTTCATCTTCCAAGATACTGGTGACACATGCCTTTATGATTGGGTGGGTTTGGACTATCTTCAGACCCAGGGGCTCTGAACTCCTGAACAGTCAGTCTCTCTCTCACAAAGATTCTGGAATTCAGAGCCATTCATCTGTGTGTGCATAGCATATCTATTTATGCTACAGGGACTAACCATCCAGGTAATGAGAGACAACACGTATGAATTATGCAACAGATATTCTTTGCCAAGAAGCTGTTTTCACTGGAAATGGTACATTCTCATCAAAACTTATCGGTTGCTCTTTATCTATCAGGCTTACAAAACATCCTAACGGACCAGCTCAGCAGGCAATTCAGAGATGACCATGAATGGACTGTCAAGGACTCTATCCTGCAAAGTGGGGATATTCCTTCAAATCGATAGAAGAAATGCCAAACATTCTACTTAAGGAGGGGTGTGGGTGTGTGTGTTTGGAGGGGGGATAGTTCTGAGCCCATGTTTCTTCTCAGAAGCTTTCTTCATCTCATGGACTCTACCAATAACGTATACCTATCCAGTTCAAATAATGAATACAAATTTTATTAATAGTGAGGATCATAAGAAAATGTAGACAGGATTCAGCAGTTACTATAATGCTAGCCCCAGCATGATCTGAGGCAGTTTTGGTATTCTGACCTAGTGAACCTGTCATCTCAGCCCCTGATAATATTACCTGCCTTATCCCATGCGACTGTCCAGAACAAAGGTCAGGTCCTATATCTAGACCCGGCATCTTTGTATCTGGTTGCTGGTTGGTTAGCTATTATTGAAAGAAACTGTTCAGCTGAAATCCAGAATATATATGTGCCTAGTTGGAGGGACTCTACTAGATTGATCTTTGCAGTTAAAAAGAAGTTCTCTATTTGGGCAGCACAAAACCACATCTCTCCCTTGGAAGCCCCAATTCTTACTTTTCTTGGTGATCAGCTATCCATAAAGCATTCAGAACTATCCATCAGCTCCGTGGGTATGTTTAGCAGTAGTATCTGCACATCATCATCCTATTCAGGGTTATGCTGTATTTCCCATCCCACAGTTACTAGATTTCTCAAGAACCTCATTTATTTGTTTCCTCAAGTACAGGCACTGCCTCCTTCCTGGAATCTCCAAACAGTGTTAGCCAATTAACGGGACTCCTTTATGAGCCTGTAACTATTTGTTTTCTCTAATAATTGTCTATCAAAATAAAGTTTTTAGTTTCTGTAATTTCAACTTCAAGGGTAGGGGAAATTCAGGCCTTCATGTCTGGCACACCTTACATTGTATTTCATAAAAACAAAAGTGACTTAAGTTTTTACCAATATTGATAAGTAACTGTTGTGTGTTTTATTAACCAAGTGTAGATGTTTAAACATTTTTTACAAATCCTGTTTTCTGCTTGCCTGAAAGCTTAAAGGTACATTAGCTGAAGGTAACTCCCAAACGCTTCCTCTGATTTGGGCCCCTGGCTTGTAGGCAGAAAGCAGCTGGTCTTTTTCATGAAGATTTCAGCATAATTGAGGGATGTTAGTTCAGCTTCTAGAACTTAGTGTGTGCAAATAAGTTAAAATGGCTATAATTTCTCATTGCTTGGTAGCTCATTTGTGGAAGGAAACTTTCCTCATGCTAGTCATTTTCAACTCAAGTACAGTTATCTACCCGGTCCATGGGATGCTCTGCCTCCTCCAGTGGTATAATCTAGGAGGTCAAAATACCCCTGTACAGTGGCCCAAACGGTCAAAACATTTCAATTCTGAGAAATCATGTTTGTAAACTAATTAGTGTCTTTAAAAGGTGGCAGATTTCAGAGTAGCAGCCGAGTTAGTCTGTATCCGCAAAAAGAAAAGGAGTACTTGAGGCACCTTAGTTAGTCTCTAAGGTGCCACAAGTACTCCTTTTCTTTTTAGAAAGGTACAAGGTCCATCACAGTAGTAGTCCCTGAGAACAGGCACTGCTCATCCCTTTTCACCATGCAACAAAGCCAGATTTGGCAGCTGTGAGTCTGCATCCATATAAATGGTGCTGAGGCAACTTATCTTGACAATAAAGTGGAATATAGAACTGGAACAAGATGCCTGATATAGGACTAGAAAGGACTAAAACTTCACCATCTAAGGACTGAGATTAGTCTTGGGTTAATATGTACCTGTACCAATGTACGATCCACATTTTATTTAAAAGTTTGGACAGAAATCAGTTGTGCACACAACTTCCAACCAAAGTGTTCATCTTTTACTATCTTACAACATTCAAGACTTCAGATGCTACAGATGTAGACCACCTGGTGCTACATAATTGAAGAGGCAGTGCCCCTCTATAAAGAATTAGAAGTTTATCTTCAGACATTAAGGAAGTTAGCAGAGAGTTGTTTTTTTGGAAACTACTAGTAGTAAATCTTATTCTCCTCACTGATGTTTCTGCAAACCTTCAGTATTGTCTTAACATACTGTCAGAATAAGATGCCATTTTAGTTGATTTGTATATACTGTGGTACTATAATTACATTGAAAGCTCTGGGTCAGGTCCTCAAGCTGGTATTACTTTTTGTAGCTCTCTTGAAGTCATAATATATAAAATGTAGGGCTTGATTTACATTAGCTGAAAATCTGGCCCTATATTTTATTTTTTACTTAGATTAGGTTTATTTTTAAGTTAATTCATGGATTTAAACCAAACTCATTTAGGTGGGATGTCTTTCCATTAAATTGTCTTACTGTAGAATGAAGGAAGTATTGGTGAATTTGCCTCCTAATATATAGAAGGAAAGTGAGCCTATTTTTGGGGTGGGTAACTGTTTCTGTAGTATGTAATATGGTATATTTATTTACATTCATGAAAGCATGTGTGGATTGTAATGCTTTGTATATTCACTGATTCAGAAACTTTCTAATGTAATGGTTTGGTATCTCCTCAAACACTTTGACCAATGAAATGCTGGTCTGAACGTTATCAATTACCCAGGTTTTCAATGATGCCTGAAGTAAGGTACATAATACTTTGGTGTCATCGCTGACCCAGAAAGTCACAATTTAGTAGTTGAATATCTCTTGAATATTTTGACAAATGTAATATCATTTAAGATGGTATCTATTATTGCAGGCATCACTGAAAACAGGAATGATTTGTCTGATGCCTACAAAAAGGTATTCTGTACAGTGCCAGCCATTTATTCTGTCTTTTAATGCCACAAAACTGCAAACCTTGCTGCTGCCTATTCATTAAAGAGATGTGGGGTGTAGACCACAACCTAGCACTTCACAGACAACATCAACAGTAGTAAGTTTTAATACCCGTCAAAGTTCACGATCTTTTATTTTGATACATACAAAGAAAAGTTGGTTTGGTGTTCAAATATTAGAGAGGCAGGGAAGCAGCTCATGCTAAAGCTGGCTCTAGATTTTTGTATAAAGCAGGAATTAAACCTCTGTGTTTTATATGCAAAATATTTCATTTCCATATTTATAGTAGAAAATTGGTAGGTAAAAATGGTTTTCTGGCTATTTTCAACTGTGCCTGCTACTTTGTTTACAAACTAAAATCAATTTAAAATGGGAAGCTTTATGAAATTTCAGCATGTGAATCTCTTCAGAGTCCTTTTATTTCAAACCTGCCTTTTCTTTTGTCATTCTCTCTTTCCATACAGTTAAAACTTATTGCCAGTTGTCAGATAAAAGCAAATGTGCTTGGTTTTCCCCCCCATTTGTGCCATTATAGTCAGTCAAAAATGATTTGCCATTTCTAACCCTTACAATGTGACTGAAGCTACTAAGTGGGATTGAAACTACTTATGCACTAAATAAGGCTGTTGTTTTGTTATTTGTGGGATGCAAGCAAAGATGGCCACCATTTCCTATTGCTTCCAATAGGACTGAAACCTCAGGCTGTTCTCAGAGAAGATGGGCCCCCATTTTCACTAAAACCTTTATCATATTTCTCAAGCGTCAAACCTCCAAACATGTGATGGAAGCCACCCAAATGTTTAGAAAATTAACAAAATGTGAAGCCACCTGTTTTGTTGCTTGATCCACGGTAGTTGACAGACTCTAATAGTTTTTCACTATTAAGTCTGTTTTAAAATTTATTTTCCTCAGGGTGTGAAATCTTTAAATAAATACATAAATAAAAAAGAACTAGAAACACAGTAATGCTATCATGCGCAAGAATGAAGACCCATCTCATATGGATGACCAATAGGGCTTAAACCCTATACTTTCAGATTCCCAGCTTGAAGCTCCATCACTTGAGATGCAGGGACAGCTATTCTTCCTGTGGAGCAGCAATTAGAGCGGGAAGTGACATACACATTTTGCGAATGTGGGTTGCACGCTTGTTAGTCACATAGTAGCAGAAAGCTGGTCATCAGGTTGCCGTGGTTCTATTCTCAGCTGAGAGGAGCGGGGGAGGGAATGCATAATTCAGTGGTATGAATGGCAGGGGAGGGAAGGGAATTGGGAGTCAGGAATTCTGCGTTCTCTTATTGGCTATGGGAAAGTTGTTGGTTACAGACCTCATAGGCAACCACAAAAATCTGGCAGATTATGAAAGGCAATGTGAATAAGACTGGATTCTGTTTCCAGCTGTGCTAGAAATGACCTTGTGTAACTTGACTGTTACTTCATTTACTCCCAGTTTGGTGCACTGTCCATAGACTAGGGGTATTTTGATGTGGATCTCACTCTTTCCTCCCTGAATTGGGGATCTGAGTCAGCTTAAAATATGGCAGCATACTTGAGAGCTCTGCTTGATGTGGGAATGGTTAGGCTTCTCCTTTTAGTTTTTCTCTTGTGTGATTGAAGCCACATACTGGCCTCAGAGAGAAGGGCTGCTAACTATGATCTTTAGTTAGCAAGCTGTGAGGAGGTAGTCTGTCTGAAACCTCTACTCTGTAGAGGAGCGGTAGCCCATAGTTTCCAGTGTAGAGAAGCTATGAGTGGAGCTAGGGGGGAAAAAAGCCCCAAGTATTGCATGAAATCAATTTTCATTCAATTAAAAATCTATTTTCATTCAACATTTTTCATCTTCTCGACAAAAGATTTAAAAACACAAAATTTCAAAACACTTGTTTCGTTTGAAGTGGGGAAAACAGGCTTCCTGGGAGGGGGGGAATTTGAGAGTGAGATTCTCCCCCCAAAGTGGAAATGAAGAATTGTACAAGAAAAAATTCATTCCAAATGATGGTGTAGTTAACAATCGTGGTAGTACTGTGGGGAAAAGTAAAGTGCTATGTGTCATGTGTTCTTTATCTTTGCAAGTAGAAGAAAGCTTTTTGTGATGATCTACAGTCTCACAGTCAGTGCTATATGGGCATTAGGGAAAGATAAAGGTACCATAACTTGGTATTTCCTTGCTTTTGTGGGTTTGTATTGGGGGTATCATCCTTAATCCCTTTTAAACAGCTACAGTTAATGGAATGAATCTCAATCCTGATCCATCCACAAGGGTCATGGTTGGGAATGAATTGCGTTCCTCCATGTCCATAGTGACAGCTATGCCACAGGGTAGCTTGACCTCAGGGAAGGGCTGGTGGTGATATCCTTGCTTCCCTTGGGGTGAACACCTTTGAGTCTTAGTCCAGGCTTTGTAGGCATTCTATGAACTGAGCCTACCAGGAGATCCCCTGAAGTGGCACATTTCTCAACAAGCCTGGCCTTGCCCTCTGTCTTGCTAGTCCTGATCACTCTGTACTTAGAGCTACTTATCATAATTGGAAATACGGTAAACTATTGTTAATATATGGTAACCTGTCAGACAATGGGAGCCATTAAGAACTCATTATCCAACACCACCGGTATTCTTAACAACTCTGTGGTATCAGTATAATTTTCATTGTGGAATGGAAATGCAAAGTTTTTTTATGCTGTGCTGTGCTTCACTGTGTATCTAAGCATAGTTCATAAAGTATTTTATTTCTTGAGTGAATTTTTCCTCCTCCTTCAGGATGCCCAATTTCTACAGTTGTAATTTATACAGGGTACGATACTCAGTTTGCATGTACAGTTGGATGTGGGATATCCAATGCCTTTTATGCGTGCAGTTGCATACCTAAGCTATTGGAAACCAGATCCTTTCTGTGTTGGCAACTAAAGGAGCTCAGGTTGGTGGGAAATTAATTGAATACTTGTATTCCTGGTGTTTTAAGGGTTATTTTATCTGAAACTAAAGGAAAACATTTGTTTATATCCAAATTTGTTAATGTGTTTAATTAACTCTACTCGTAGTTTGTAGGAGATACTTCAGTCACTAGTATCAACAGTGGAATTCTGTTCCTACTCCCAAGAATTAGGGATGGTCAAAAAACAAATTACATCAAAGGATTTTTTTCAATGAAAAGTGGCTTTTTGGGGGGAACTGAAAATTTCAAAAAATATTTATTTTTACAAAAAGTTTTTATTGAAAAACCAAAAATCCAAAACCGATTTGTGTGTGTGGTTGCCACCTCTCCCTTCCCTCATCCCCTCCCCACTCCAAAAATCAAATATTTTCAGTGAAAATGGGGGGCGGGGAATTGTAGGAGAAAAAATCATTTATTGACCAGCTTTGTCAATAACTTTTTTAAATCAGCTGAATTATTATGCATGTTAGTTGGTATTTCACTGTTGAGAGACATTTTGCATTGTAGTCACTTGGTGCTGTACAATTATGGTCCAGTGCTAATCATGAGAGCACCTGCCAGCCATTGATTCTAAAGAATGGCATAACAGCAGAAAGACACTTTCAAGAATGAAAAGGGAAAATAATTGTGTTAAATTTGCTAATTTAGAGACCCTTTGAATAATGTTGCCATTTTTCCTGCAATCTGTCACAGAATGTAATTGTTTTGCTAGCTAACTGTGGCAAATTCTAACAGCAAGAAACTCATTTTTTAAAAGACTTTTAAATTTCACATTTTATCTTATTTGACAGTAGTCTTTTGAAGAACCTTCCTTTATTCTGTTAATGTCACTAATCTTGATGACTGATTTAACAATATATGATTTGTCATTTGAATTGGCATTGGACATTTAAGAAAGCTGTAGTCCAGCCTGCTCTCTAATTTGTTCTCTACGTATTCTTAGTGTCATGTTTTTGAAGACACTTACTACAAACTACTTTTGGAGATGAAGCTGCTTAGCACCTCTGAAAAATCATTCCATTTACTTAAATACCAAATTACTGAATTTGATATGAGCTCAAGTTTGAAAAGTGTGATTACCACCTGTCTATGTTATACTACACTCCTTATATGGAAAGGAAGTGAGTTCCATATACATCTAGAATGATATTTTTTAAATATAATATATATGTGTGTGGTGCATAGTTTAGAAAATGAGCCTGTACCCAACTCTGGCAGAGTTTAATAGAGCCAGGGAACCATTGATGTATCTGATTCCACCTGGAGGGTGGGCCCAATTTAAGATTAGGCCCAGCTCAGGTGCTGGGTGGATGAATTAAATATGAAACCTTGCTGAAAGGCGTGGGGTGGTAAATAAAGGTCTCTGGGGCAGCAGAAGTAAGGGAGTCGGCCTTGACAACCTTTCCCAAGAAAGGAGCTTTGGCAAAAGATGAGAGAGACACTGCGAAAGGACAGGAATAAAGTAATGTCCTGCAGTCCTTCTTGACAAAATGGCCAGACATTAAGGGGGGCAGCTCTGGGATTGGGATAGGGTGACGAGATATTCCAGTTTTATAGAGACGGTCCCAATATTTGGGGCTTTGTCTTATATAGGTGTCTGTTACCCCCCAGCCCCTGTCCCAATTTTTCAGACTTGCTGTCTGGTCACGGGGTGGAGAGGAGAGAGGGAGCCTGGAGAGAGGTTTTGCATTTCTTGTACCAAGCAATGCCTCCCAGGAGACCTGCTTCCTATATGCCTTTGTAATGCTTCTGTTTTCACTCACAGGGTTATTTCACCCTTTTGTGAGTAGCACTAATAACTACTAGTCTCAAATCTTGGGCACGTGTTTGAACCTTTCCCCCAGTACTATATGGATGAATATATCACTGATCCATCCCCATCTGTGTCTTACAATAATTTCTACTGATTTTGCGGTTATATAATCATTTTATTTCAGAAATTTGTGACTTCTAGGTTTAGACTCTGAATAATTTCTAGTTACATTGAATGAGTTAAATTATTTATAATGTCCAATATTTATTCTAAATAGCTGCTCTAGAATCTGCTGAGGGAAGGTAACTTTCTAGTTATCAGAGTTAAATTGTTTTGATAATACAGTTCTGACTTTCCTCCATGCATATCTTTCTTAGCAGTGAAATAACTTCATAATAGCATAACTTATAGCTCCAATGAAACTATTTACAGGAGAGTAAAGAGAGCACAGTTTTGCCCAAAGTCTCAGTTGGATGCCCATTAATATATACTAGAATACCCCTTACGCTGTAATTTTATCAGAGTAGCCTTAAAATCCTTTCACCTCAGAAGGGAGTGGCACCCCAGGGTGTTCACTGTTGGTTTTTCAAAGAAATTCTCCCTGCATAAGAGTTGAAATTTCAGGTTTGAAAACATTATAAAGTTATCCTCTAATATTTAGTTGAATATTCATCTGATAATTTTTGCACTTCAAAGCTTGAAGAACTTTTGTTCACTAAAACCTTATTTAACACTCAGTAATTATGTTGCAAGAGTATGCATACAAGAAATGACAAAAGAGAAAATAAATCACCAGAAAAGTTATTCCTAGCTTGAAAGCCATTGTCATTCATATAAAATGATTAAAAGACATTTTGAAAAAACTGATAGTATGCAAGTTAATACTGTTCAGAAACAGATCAAACAATTTCAAGTTATTTGTGCAGAATTCATTTTTTATTATCCGTTAAACAGACACATATATTTATCATGGAAACTTACGTACCTGAGTCTCATAATGGATCATCTCACTTCACCTCTCCTTGATGTTCATTCCTTAGAGAAACATGTTCTGTAAATAGCCAAAAAGTAATTTGAATCTTTCTTTCTAGTAATGTTACAAATGAAATGTGTCTTCTAATAATTTATATTTATGTTCATTTTATAGTAAAGAGATGTGCTTTATGGTGTATGTAATATTTGCATTTTCCTTATATAGTACAGTATATTAAAAATATGCTTCTTCCTTGTTAAAACGATAGCATTAGGGTTGTTAGTACTGAAAGTTGGGCTTAGCTGAAAGCTATCCCTAAAATCATTGGCTGTCCTAGGTGACAAACAAGTATGTTTATTTCTCTATATGTTTGGATGTACTCCGTTTTCAGTGATCTGGAAGTTACCAAGGATAGTCTGCAAGATTTAAGTAAAGGAGTCTCTGCCTATCAATCACCACAGTGATCAATCACTACAATCACTGGCAAAATGTAAGAACTGGCAATGAGAGTTGTACAAATGTACCACAAGAGCATTCACCCCATCTCTGGAGTCTAGATTGAGTTGCTAGCTGTGTAAGGGCTACTGCCCAGCTATGCCACTCCAGTGTGAGCTCTGGGAAGAGAATGTGTCAGTCACAATTCTTCCAGTACCCCCGCCAGCTCCAGAAAGGAAATAAATTATTTCACCCCTTTTCAGGATATAGATGACTTCCCACTTTGTGTCGGTCTAGTTCCTATAACCCACTTGCCACTCCAGTTGAGTATTGAGCACACAACCCTTGCTTTCCTTCCCACTCCCAGAGTAACAATTCAAGCAGCCCTAAAGGAGCATGTGAGGAGTCTTACTCCCTGATACTCATAGACTCATAGACTTTAAGGTCTCTCCTGTGCATGTTTGTTGCAGTAATCAAAATCTAGCCCTTTATAGAAACATCTGGAGTGTTATAAGCTGAGCTGACCAAAATATTTTTAACTCCTGAAATTTGTCAATAGAATTGGACAAAATTTTCTCATAATTTTGTAGTGAAAAATTTCTGCTAGCCCACCCAGATCTATACTGAGGCAAAACACAAATGAGTTTCAGCTCTTGGTGATGAGGGGGGGTGGACTTTTTTCCAATTTTTAGGTTGACAACATGTCAAACTAACTAACAGTGTACACATGCTGTAGTTGGTAAAGTAATAGCTGCACACCCAAGAAAATAGGTATGCAATTAAAACTGAGCAAACTTCAGCTGTTATACATCTCCGGGACTCATGTAAACCTTTCCTTCTATTTCAATCCATATGGGCTCATAACCTCTAATTCATTTTCCCAGCTAATCTTAGCATAATTCAGTGTTAACTGCACAGTTGCAGTGTAAAAGCAGTATCTGGCCAAGAAGCCCTTGAAATATTTACTTGATGATAGTAGGGAAAGTACAGGTCAGTATTTAGGTAGTGACAGTTTTCTAGTTAGTGAAGTTCAGTAATTATCCCTAAAAGATGCCTTAATTAGTCTTTAAAATAACAAATAGTAAAAGAATGCCATTTGTTCAATAAACATTGAAACAAAAACATATTTACTAGTTCTTCCTTTGTGTGACCCAGCACAGTGAGTTTTTCCTTTCAAGTTAATGTAATGAAGGTATTTTAAAAAAAAAATCTTCTGTTTGAAATAGCTTGAAATCAGAAATAAAAAGTTTCCTTCGTGCCATAGGCAAATTACTTCAGATTTTATGCATTCCAATCTTTTTAGAATAAAAAATTAAAATAAATGATTTGTCATCCTGAGATGTGTCATACATGTGCTGCTTTCAATCCTCACTCATTTGGCAAATGGACCCAGAGATTAGGCTGACATTTCCTAATGCACTGAAATAACTTGATGCATAACTAGTAAAGTCCATCAGAATGACATAGGATCTGCTAGGGCCTAGCTTTCTGAACAGTTGATAGATGACCATGATAAACTTTGCTTCAGTGACTGCACCTCTGTACCTAGTGCACTTGGAAGAAGGCAGTGTGCAGAGAAATTCCATTATGCTCTTCTGCCTGATGAGGGGAAAAATGGCTATTTTAACTCTTGCAGGGTTAGGCCTTATGCACCAGATTTTTAGAACTGCTGAGCACCCACAACACTCATTGAATTAAATGAGTACCATATGTGCTCTGCAGCATTGAAAAACCAAGACCAATATTTACATATAAGAGAATAACACACTTGTTTGTCAAGAGAGCATTAAAATTGTAGTAAGTGTTTAAACGTGTAAACACTAAGATCTCTATCTTTGTTACTGCAAAACTATTTACTGTGGTTTCCAATCTATTTGATTAATACATAAAGGTGCTTTTATACAAAGCAGAAGATTCCAGGCTTTGTACTTTATTATAAATATGCATGCACATTGAATATTCATAATCTTCTTCTATTACCCCATAAACATTCAACAATCTTTCTCCACTTAAGAAAAATGAAAATGACTTTGATGCAGGTTGCATTGTGTTGAGTCAATACGTCCAATTTCCCTTTTCTGCAAATACTTAAGTCTCCTAAAAACAACATGTCAGTGAGAAATGAGGAGTTTTCCCACTTTTGGATCTGAAATATTTGTATTTAAGTTCAGGGTCTTTCTTATGGTATAGTTTGGGTGTGGTTTTTTAATGCATTGTAAATCTGTTTATTGGGCTCGGTAACAACTGCGATAATAAGGAAACATATACTACAGTGAAAATATTTTAATACAATTTCTATTTTTTCAAAACACCCATATTTAGATCTTTCTGAACTTTCATGTCATTTCCTAGAGACTCTCCATTGTCCCAAGTTGCTTGAACATTGTTTGATTTCTGCATTTGAGGTCTGATTTTAATTCTTGTTATGAAGCTATGGCTATGCTGGTACCTTATTCACTAGCTTCCTGAATCAAAGGGCTTTTATTTTGGTAGAGAAAACCAGTGCTTTTCATTTTGAATTCTTAATATTCTTATTTGTGCATTTTGAAAAGTAAAGAACATTTTCCTACCAGACCTGTTTTTTTCACATTTCTAATTGTGGCACCCTCTGCATGCTTTTTCATTCACAAAAAGTTCTGTAAAAAATGGTGTAAAGCTTTATCTCTCCACCTAAGAGAGTGAGGATTTCTCGTAGGCATTCTGAGCATCTGCAGAACCAGAAAGAAGAAATCCCAGATCACTACTGCGTCCTGGTCTCCTGCGTGATAGTGCAATATTCTCTTGGCTTGACTTGCTTTTATGTTGATGATTTAGCTTACAAGCTGGCACTTACACAGAAATTATTTACTTTTTTCTGTGGTCTCACTTATGGTGGCATGGAATTCACAGGTACTTGAGAGAAGACTGAGTTCTGTGGCAGGAGAAGACCAAAACGGTTGATGCAAATGTAGCTAGAGTATTTATTTTCTGTTCTGCCTTTTCTGTGTTGGGTAGGTGAGTCATAAATTAAAGCCGGGCATGTGCACTCTTCTTCATCTGCCTAAAGAACCAAATCAATTGGTTGGTCATTAACTATTTAGTCAGTAATTTTTGACTGTATTAAAAACCCTTAGCAGGCTTCATTGTTCGTGTAGGAAGGTCTTTGTGTCTACAAATACACACAAATGTTGTTGTGTGCTATGATAGCAATTGGTACTCTTCTAAAAGCTTGTTTCGATGTCAGGTTTTAAAATAAGCTATTGCATAATCATGCCTATTTTCTCAGTAGGAGAAGAAACAATGCTGTACTCTCATGATCCTTCTGCTTCATGTGGGCAAGTTCCAGAAATTCACTGCCTCAGACTCTGTTTGTTAATCCAGGTGCTCTTATTAGCACCATGATATGAACTGAGAATGAGATGCCTGGCAATAACATAATCACTATTTTACTAACTGTACTAATATGATTGTGATTATTATTTTTGGGGGGTACAAATTAGCTTGACAGAGAATCTAAATTGCTCTGAAACCCTAGGAATTCTTTCCTCTGTGCTAAGAATAAACAACCTGTTCTGTGCTAGAGAAAAAGAAAAAAATTCTTTTTAAACTGAACCCTATTATTGATCGAGTACTGGGGTGGGAGGAAAAAACATTCTCAAAACATGTAAAGAGATATCCGTGTAAAAAGCTGGGATTCGCCAACAGTTTCGGAAACTTCTCTGCTTTACATCAAGCTTCTAATGATCATTGCTCCTGACCTGTTTTCATCCATTCACAATGAAACATTAGCCAGAATTCTTCTTGAATTTTCTCTTACTTATTACTATGGAGCCAAATTAGTAAATGAGAAAGAGTTGCAATGCCTGAGAATCTTTTGATTGCTTAGAAATCCAAATTGGACAATCTGGGTAAGTGTCTTGTGTTTCTCAGATGCCATCATATAAAGATTTCCTTCCTTCACCTCAGACAGACCCCTCCTTTACCCTTTTCTGGGTGTTGCTGTTGGATAGTGTTAAACTTCTCCTGGACAGGGTCACCGTCTCTGGAATACTCAATTCAGAATTTGTGAAAAGTGGTAAAGAAGTCTCCAGATGGAGTCCTGGCCTCAATGATGTCTGTGGCAAAACTAAATGGGGCCAGTATTTCATCCTGTGTATTTATTTATATTACAGGGGATTGCCAAAGGCTCCAGTCAGGAGCTGGGAATCATATGCTTTGTACAAAACAATCCCTTTCTTGAAAAGCTTGCAATCTAATTAGGATAAGACTCAACAAGTCAGTATTACAAACACTCAGAAGGAATAAAGTAGGTGAGGACAAAGGAAACAGTTATAAGAACATAGTCTGGATATGTGCACATCAAGATTGTTGGGAATAATTTATTTTTATTTTCTAAAGTATAAGATGTAGATATATATCAGAAGCCCCTCCTGGCAGTCTGCCTAGCTATTATCAGTTGAAAGTTTTATACAGCATTATAGTAGTACAAGGAAATCTAATATCATCTGAGAGACTGTCATGATAATGTTTTTCCTTTTGATAAATTCTATAACAATAGAGAAGAGAGGGGAATTTGGGAGATAACATTAAAACAAACTAATATATACTTTCATTTGGTATGTTTTTATTTTTAATGTGTTTTAATTAATGTTACAAATAATATTTTGTTTGGTGAAGTCAAGTCTCTGGAAACAAAATACTGAGCCAAATTTATTGTTAATATTGTGGTGAACGCAGTAATTAAAAATGATACCATCTAGGGCCGTGATCCTGCAGTTCACTGAAGGATGGGTGCACTTCATCCAATTTGCATGACAGGCCTCCGTACAGAACATGTTACATATTCCATAGTCTCTTCTGCATACTATGCTCCATTTCACTTATGTCTCCACAGTAGGCAGAGCTACATTATCATAATATTCATAAGAGGAGAGTAGCATGCCCTGTCCTCTTTGTAAGTACTAGAGTTGGATGGGAACCAGATTTTCCATTTTGTGGGAAAGTCCATAGTTGTCAATTGTTCTTTTTTGTTCCGAAATGGAACTGAAACAACAAATTTCAAAAATTTCTCACTTAACAAAATTCTGGAAAAAAGTGTTATGTTGACTTCAAGGCTTTATTTCAGCAACACCAAAATGTTTCGTGTTGACTTTGATTTGTTTATATTACATTATAAAACTATAAAATTATATTTAAAGTCATTTTGAAATGAGAGGTTTTGATTTTCCATTTTGACTTTATCCAAATGCTATGTTCCATTTAAAGAACATTTTTTTTTGTCAAAATTGACATTTTTTTTTTACAAAAGTTTAGGTTTTGACAAATGGGCAATTTCTGATGGGGGAGAAAATGAGTTGGAAACCTTCCAATGAGCTCTGCTAAGAACCACAAGCATTAATACTAGAAGTAAAGATCCTGGGGATAAGTTTTCATAGCAAGAGAAACCCTGAATTATTATTATTGCCCCAGTTTTCCCATCCAGTAACTGGGGAAAAGAGACTATCCCCAGAATTTGTAATATACTGGTTTTATGTGTGCAGTGTTGCCTTGTAGTGAACAGCCCACAGAGCAGATAAGGGCTGTCAGCTACAGTAGCCCTCCTTTATCTTAAATAGTAGAAGGTTGAGTTTGGAAACTGAAGAACAAGGATTTTAGGTCCAGCTCCAAAGGGGTGTGCTTGGGATTTACAGAATACTAACAGAATAATACAGAATAATTCTAACCTCAATATAACTGAAAGTTACTGTTGCCTATGTGCATGCAAATGAATCTTCCCCATTTAGATGCCCATCTCTGCCTCAGTTTCCTTTCCTTCTGTGTATCACAGGCACTCACATGCCATACAAATGTAGTGTCAAACTGAATTATCTCTTTCTGGGGTCTGGTTTATTAACAAACACCAAAATCTGTTCAAGCCCGTCATTTTTGTATCCAGGATCCCCAAGTTCTCACTGCTATTTGCCAGGGTTCCCCAGTCATCACTTGTATATGGGCTTGTCCCTTTTGACTGTTCAACTTGACTTCACAATCCTTTCACCCTTACCAGGGGTCACATGGTTCTTCTGTTAGTTACAGGGGCTTCTGCTGGTCCTACTCCACACCCTTGGCCACCATTATTTTTTGGCAGGCCATTGTCCCCTTGGCAGTCTGTGTACAGAGATGCACACGAGAACTTCCGCAAGACTGTCTTGGAGCTGTTTCATATGGTCTGCTCATAGTCACATGATCCTTCCTTTTCATATGATCCCTTCAGTTTGATGTTTCACCTGGGGACACTAAGCCCCACATAGAGGAACTAAAATATCCAGAATTGCAGCTAAAATGGGCTGAGGGCCATAATAGTTACACTGGGATCCTTTTGCCTTGTTACAGGCCCCAAAATAAATTTCTGATTTCTTAGCAATTAATCTCTAAAGACTTGTCTAGAATAACAGTTGCAATTAGTACATCCAAGTACATTAGACAATACTTTAAACATATTAAAACATTGCTTGTTTTCTGTTATTTAAAGCAGCTAGTACCAATCTAAAGATATGACCTTCATATTTTTAACTGGTGAAGTAGTGTGAATAGGCGAATCCTGTACTATCCAGCTGTACTTAATAGAGTGCATACACTGAACAGAATGGTTAGTCATTTAATCATCTCTTTATGTAATACATAAAGTGATTTCAAAAAAGGATTTATATAAATGTAATTCTATATAATAGTCATCTTGGCTAACCCCATGTATAGTGCATTGATATGCCTGCATTTTAGAGAGCTGCATAACTTTTCCTCACAGATTTACTTTTGCAAATGGATTTATTCAGTGGAATTGGGAACTTTATTTCTTTGCTTGTTGTTGTTTTTCTTTGTTTTTATCTTTTTGTTTTTGTTGTTTAGCACTGAGGTAGCACAACAATTAAGAAAGAACAATAATTCCTTCATGAAGTGTTTTCTACTTTTTATTTGAACTTGTGTTTTAAAAATGTGTTTGAATATGGTACCCTGTCGGGGTGCTCTTAAGAATACCCTGGGAAAAGCAGTTTATTGTGCCTACTCTCTCTCATGGGACTTCAGTTAATCAAATATGGGTGTAAATTAGTTCCCAGTTGTTATAGTGTTTTTGTGTTATGGAGATTTATCTATTATAAACTTGATTGTCGGTCATTTCATATGGATCATTAAACAGCTATTTGTTGTTAACAGTTCTCTGCCACTACTAACTAGGTCTGAGTCTAATTTTGAGGTTCTGTATCCCATAATCATCTAGTTCCCCCTGTACTACAACTTTAAACTCTTGTGTGCTCTAAAATGTGTGTAAAAGTAAATTTTTGCTGCTCGGTCAAGCCAAAAATCAGCCAAACTTGCCGGGTCCCTCAAAAGGAAGGGGGATGTAGTGCTGTGGACACCATCCACCTCTACTTCCCCTTCAAAGGTGACTAGAAACATTGAGAGCTCTTAAAGGGACTCCGGTGAAGTCCAAAATCCTTTAATTCCCTCTTCACCAAGTTGGCAACAGAGCTTGTCAAGAACAGAACTCAAAAGAGTCCCTCTGACATTCTCATCTACTTCTCTTAAACACACACCCCTGCAGCTTCCTGCTACCTTTTTATATTGGAATTTCCTGATTCCACCCAGGTGGGCCTCATCTTGTAATGAGGGTGAGGTTAGTCCCAGGCTTTCCAGCCAATAGGCAAGCCACCCTGTTAGAGTAACCTGGAAGGGGGGAGGGGGCTGGTTGCGTGGAAAGGAAGCCAAAAAGTACGGCATTAATCCTCAAAGTAATGGGATAAACCAAACTTCCTGAACAGTTTAAAGCCATTAATTTAGTCTGTTTTTGTATTTCTTGCCGCTGGTTCATAAAGAATGCTCCAACCCATACAAATTATCTGTGGCAATGGGAACAAGACACATGTCTTATCTCACTCCCTTTGAGAGAGAGAGAGACACTTTTTCCAGAGTTATCTGGCCTGTCTGCAGGAGTTTATTTTTCAAGGGGATTGAAGAAAAAATAATTCTGAACAAGGTGTAATTTACTTGGACTCTAAATGTTCAAAATACAATTCTGGTCATCTCGGGCTCACCTCATAGGTTATGAATCTCATAGTTTAAGGTCAGTCAACATATAGCTAAAGCATGCATGTGCAACAAAGATAGGAACCCACTAGCAAAATAAGCTCCAGTATCAGCCCTTCAAGGTGACTTTCTTTCACGCTTTGATGCCTCTTGCATTTCCACTCCTCTGTATGCCATATCTCACTTCATATCCAGCAGGATTACACACAAATTTATTATGATCTTTAAGGTAGGCCCAGACCTCCCCAAAGATCTCCTTTATGCAAATAGAATTCTCTAAAGTGGTGAATAGATGCTTAGAATATAGAAAAAGTGGATAATTACCTAAAGGGTGGTAAATAATATGTCTAAAACAGAAGACAAAAATAAGCACAACATGTAGCTGGCTTTGTTTTCTTTGTCTTTGATATGATTTAGTATTCTTGGCATAAGGCTTCATAAGTTTTGAGATAAAATTTTATTTAAAGACCAAAGAAGAATATAATCTAGTTAAATTTCTTTACTTCATGTGTTTTTGCAAATGTTTGCATTTAAACAAGACTGATTTGGTAACTTGGAATATATACTGTATTTCCCACAAGAGATTTCAGTGTTGTTTAACATTTTAAAACAAAAATAAAACACATATAACTCAAACCTATGGCACTGCAAGATTGGACAGCCATGTTTCACAAGCGCTCATCTTTTTATTTAAAACCTACCACAAAAATCTCTTCCAGTTTGGGAGTTTAAAGGAGACTTTAATTAAAATGAATGGATAAATAAGCGTATGTGTGTGTGTGCATGTATGTATGTATGTATACATGTGTACACATACACAATATGTATACACGTATTTTTAGCTCACTATTCATATTCACAAAATGAGATTAAAATATTAGTTGTGTACCTAGTATTATTTATAAAATATATGCATAATACTTAGTTATTCATAGATACAGTGTGTAAACTGAAACCTTTAGGATACTTAAGTATATGCCTAAGCACAATGGGACTATTTATGTGCTTAAAGTTGGGCATATGCTGAAGTACCTTCCTGAATCAGACCCTCAGTTTATACACTGTGCCTATGAATAATTCTAAGCATAATACATATATTTGTATGAATAATAACACAAGATACAAAAAGAAAAGGAAATATATGATCAGTTTATTGAGTGCATTGGTGGTTAACTATTTGTAGTGATTTTTTTTTCTTTTTAGCCAATTTAGGCTCTGATCCTGAAAACATCTATATATATACCTAACGTTAGGTGTATAACAAGTTTCTATTAACTTCAAGGGATCTATTCACATATTGAATGTTTAAGTATAATTATCTGATGGATCGGAGCCCTAGCACCTTACTTTTTGTGGGTGGGGATTGTCTGTGAGTAGACTTTTCTTTTACTAATAACTACCTATGTAAAAATCAACAAACTTCACTCATATGGATTGCTTGTTTGTAAGCAATTCATTGAGGCTATAGCTTCCCTTATCCGCTCTTTATATTTTATTTGTGTTGTGATTAGTCACCTAGTTCAGATAATATTTCTGGTCCTCGATTGCTTCACTCCAAAACCCCAAAAATGTTCAGATCACCGCACAAAATGGAAGTGTGAATACCCCAGGCAAATATATATTTGCAAGATTTTTTTTTTATGCAAAAGTCTTCTCTTCTTTGAACATCATCTTTTTGGGGGGAAGGAAGTTCACTTGCAGAAAGAGAAGTCAGTTATAGTTCAAGCAAGTTTGTTGTTAGAGTAGAGCCTTTAAAATAGCTTTCTGAGATATTTGCTCACCTGTATTTAGAACACATGTAGAGCTGGGTCCTATAGCCCTTTATGCAGGTAAAATTCCCATTGAGAGTTTGCATAACCAGGCCTATGATACATCAAGCAATAACATTCCCTTAGGTATCTGGTAATATCTCTGTAGCATGTGGATTCTACTCTAAGGGGAAAAGCTAGGTGTCATCCGTATCTTATTAAATCACACATTGTTACTGATGGGCTTCACAATGTACTCTCCTTTCCCTTACTGATTTCATTCTCAGATAAACCAAAGAGTTGGCTATAGAAATAATAATAGTTGTCATTCCAAGTTTAATGGATAAATGGATGTTTGTTTTCCAATTCTCTTTTTCCCAAAGAAAGTTGGAGAGGGTTTTTGTCAGTTTTTAGTCACTGAAACTTCACTGAAAACTTATAAATGAGTTGAGTAATCAATTACAACTATAAAACTGTCCAGTTGTACCTTGGGTACTAATGCACCTTTGTGTTTTTATATTTACCCATGGTGGAGTTCAGTAGTTGACTTGTTAATTCTTGACCAAGTAACTTAGTGAAATATTTACTACATAAAATGCCTTTCAAATAGATGCCTTTCAAATCAAAGGATGTTGAGGGAGGAGATAAAAAAAGTCTGTATTCAACATGACCATCAGAAATTGTATTTATTAACACATTTTCTTGATCACTAGAAATTCCGCATGAAGAAGGTTTTAGTTCACCATGTTCAGTGTTGAAGATGCTGCTCACTGTCAGGAACCCTGTACCACATTTTTTTTTTCTTGTCACAAATTAAAAAGGGCCAAATTGGGAATTCCTTACCCATGTTGGTGAGCAATTACCCACATAGGAGCGATTACTCAGTATGCGTAAAGGTGTCATAATTGGGCCCCAAACCATTTGATCAATATGTTAAGAATATAACATAAGAACGGCCATAGTGGTTCAGACAAATGATCCATCTAGTCCACTATCCTCTCTTCTGACAGTGGCCAAAGCCAGATGTTTCAGAGGGAATGAATAGAACAGGGTAGTTAAAGTGATCCATCCCGTCAGCCAGTCCCAGCATCTGGAAGTCAGAGGCATAGGGGCATGCAGAGCTTAGGGTTGCATCGCGATGGTCTTGGTTAATAGCTTTTGATGGACCTATGAACTTACCTAGTACTTCTTTGAACCCAGTTATATTTTTGGCTTTCACAACATCCCATAGTAATGAGTTCCACAAGTTGACTGTGTGTTGTGTGAAGAAGTACTTTCTTTTGTTTGTTTTAAACCTGCTGCCTATTAATTTCATTGGATGCCCCTTGGTTCTTGTGTTACCACATACTTCTCTGGTAAAGATAAATGGTTAAACAAATTTACTAACTACAAAAGATGGATTTTGAGTGATTATAAGTGATCATCAAAAAGTCAGAGTGGTTACCAAAGTAAAATAAAATTATAAGCACGCAGTCTAAACTGTCAACCCTATTAGACTGGGCAACATCTAGATTAAGTCTTTTTTCTCACCCCACAGGATATTGCAGTCCTTAATATACAGGATTGTCCCTTAAACCTGGGCCAGTCTCCTTGGTTGAAGTCTTCAGTCTTCTGAGTGTCCTTGTTGCTTGCAGCATAGGTGAGGGCAGGAGAAAGGGCCAGCAGTAGGCCACTGTGTTGTGTTTTATACCCTTAGTCCATGTACTTGGAGAACACAAGTCCAGCCATGTCTGGTAGGCATTGCTGGGTCCCCAGGCAAGGTTGAGCAATTCCCCTGGTGTGGTGTTATGCAGGTGAGTCATTGAATTGTAACTCCCTTGCTGGACAATGACTGTTGATGGTTGTTTGACACCCACCTGGGCGTTGGTTACTTTCCTTGCTTCTGCCTCTGGGGAGCTAATATCTGGCTGATTCCCCCAACTTACAGCACATTTTACTGACAATCATACAGCACAATATTGTAACTTCATATGCACTAATGATATACATATTTAGATAGAACAGTGACTTTCACCAGATCATAACTGGGACTTGGTCCTGCTTTGAGCAGGGGGTTGGACTAGATGACCTTCTGGGGTCCCTTCCAACCCTGATATTCTATGATTCTATGATTCTATGATAACCTTTCCCCTGCTACCTTACATGGCCTGCTTTATATGCAAGATCACAATTACATATAAATGAGGAATGTGGGGGTTACAGGGCATTCCCCCAAGGTATAGAATTTCACACCTACTACTCATCTCTCCTCACTGTGAAAACTGACCGTTTATTCCTACCCTTTGTTTCCTCTCTTTTAACCAGTTACTGATCCATGAGAGGACTTTCCGTCATATTCCATGACTGCTTACTTTGCTTACGAGCCTTTGGTGAGAGACCTCGAGGAAGGCTTTCTGAAAGTCTAAGTACATTATATCCACTGCATCACCCTTGTCCCCATGTTTCACAACCCTCTCAAAGAATTTTAATTGCTTGGTGAGGCATGATTTCCCTTTACAAAGCCATGTTGACTCTTCCCCCTCAAATCATGTTCATCTGTTTCTGATAATTCTGTTTTTAAAATAGGTTCAAACATGTTTGCCTGACACTGAAGTTAGGCTTGCTGGCCCTTAATTGTCAGGATAGCCTCTGGACCCTTTTTTAAAAAATTGGCATTACAGTAACTATACTCCAGTCATTTTGTACAGAGGCTGATTAAATAGTTCTGCAATTTCATATTTCAGTTCCATTGGAACTTTGAGTGACTACAGTCTGATCCTGGCAATTTTTATTACTGTTCAATTTATCAATTTGTTCCCAAACCACCTCTACTGACACCTTGATCTGGGACAGGTCCTCAGATTTGTCTCCTAAAAAGAGTGGCTCAGGTGTGGGAAACTCCATCATATCTTTCACAATGAAAACTGATACAAAGAATTCATTTAGCTTCTCTGCAACAGCCTTGTCTTAAGTGCTCATTTAGCATCTTGATTGTCCTGTCCAGTGATGTCACTGAATTTTTTGGTAGGCTTCAACTTCTGATGCACTGATTTTTCTCCCCCCCCCCCCCGTTAATTTTTGTCTTTTTCTAGTTGCTCTTCAGAACCTAGTAGCCTTTTTTTTGGCCTGCCTAATTATACTTTTACACGTGTCTTGCCAGAGTTTATGCTCCTTTCTGTTTTCCTCTGTAAGATTTGACTTCCAATTTTGAAAGGATGCCTTTTTGCCTCTAACCACCTCTTTTATGCTATTGTCTAGCCATGGAGGCATTTTCTGGTCCTCTTGCTGTCTTTTTCTATTTCAGGTATACATTTAATTTGAGCCTCTATTATGGTGTTTTTTAAAAGTTTCTGTGCAGCTTGCAGGTGTTACACCCTTGTGGCTGTTCCTTTTAATTTCTGTTCAACTGGCTTCCTCATTTTTGTGTAGTTCCCCTTTTTGAAGTTAAATACTACTGTGGTAAACTTCTGTGGTATTCCACTCCACAAGGATGTTAAATTTAATCACATTATGGTCGCTGATACAAAGTGGTTCAGCTCTGTTCACCTCTTAGACAAGTTCCTGCATGCCATTTAGGATTAAATCAAGAATTGCCTCTCTCATTATGGGTTCTAGGACTAGCTGCTCCAAGAAGCAGTCATTAATGATGTCTATAAATTTTATCTCTGCATCCCATCCTGAGGTGACATGTACCCAGTCAACATGGGAACAGTTGAAATCCCTCATTATCGAGTTTTCTATTTTATAGCCTTTCTTTAATCTCTCTGAGCATTTCATAATTACCGTGGTCTGTTGTATATTCCTACTGCTTTACTCCTATTATTCAAGCATGGAATTTCTATCCATAGAGATTCTATGGTAAGTTTGTTTCATTTAAGATTACTACATTTAAGATTCCTATGTGCTTTCTTTCACATACTCAAATACTTTTTCACAGTTCTGACTATAAAGATATACCCTTCTCCATAAATGATACTAGACTTGTAAGCACTTGGAAAAGGTACTGATTTCTCTTACTATAGACATGTAATACTCAGATAATTAAAGTCTGACATTATATCCGACTGATTTAGAATGGTTGAAATAATGTCATTACTAAAAATATTTACTAGACTACATTTGTACCAAATAAGAACTGAAAAAATCAAGAAAAGTTACGTATTAATACATAAAGGAATGAGTCCATTACAGGCACAAAATACATCCAAAGATCCTCCCAATCTGACATGTTTGTATGTTCACCTCCACCCCTTAAAAATGTCCACTTCACAGAACCCTGAATAGATCTTTATACTCTTTGCTGCCCTTTCCTCGGCAGCTCTAGGGCCTGGAGGGCTTGAACAGGTAGGGAAGGGGGCTGCCAGGAAGGCAGCACAAAAGGAGGCGGGGGGCTGCCGGGCCATGTCCTAGCTTGCCAGCAGGGCCACTTGGCTGCTCCCATGCGGTTGTAGCACTCTTCTGACCTGCCCTCCCAGGCAGCCTGCTGGAGATGGGGTTTGCAAGTCCTTTGGGGCTGTTCATGCTGGAGTTGAGGTGGAGAGCAGAGAGTGGTGGGGGGAGGGTGGAGAGGAGAGAAATGAGTGGGGGGCAGGGCTTTGAGAGAAAAGGCGGGGCGAGGCAGGGGCAGGGCTTTGGGGGAAGAGGCAGGACAGAGGCGTGGCCTCGGAGGAAAGAGGTGGGACAGGGTGGGGCCAGTTTTCAAACATTAGGAAGTTGCAGTATAGATGCAAATTTTATTCTGATTCTCATTTCTTCACTCACCTGAAGAATGATTTCGCTGCCCTGAGTAAATATCGTCTGATAGTGGTTTGTAAGTAAATGAACAGCAATCTCTTCGGACTTCCTGTTTTAGAATGAAGAACCGATTATCTGCTGTGTAACGTTGATTATTTGACTAAGGTGATGATTTAACTTGTTTAATTATATAGTTTAACCCTTAACTAGTGTGGTAGGATGTATAGTTAGCCCTAGTGATATTTTTTATTTTATTTAGTATTTTAAAGAAATTTATTTTTTTTAAAAAAGCATATTAAACCCTTTTTTTTCTTTCAATAAGCACTTGGAGCTTGAAGCACTGACTATCTGAGTAGATCCATTTATCCACCTAGGAACTCACTAAAGCTCACCCTCAATTCTCCCTTTGGTTTTCACAAAGGGGAATGGCAGGGGTGGTGCTAAAGGAGCCTACAGCAGGTGGATGGACAGCCAGCCACTGCTCCCTCTTCTCCTGCTTTATCTTGATTGAGGCAGGGAGCATCAGTGTTAACATTTTTATGGCTAATCATTCTCATGTGGTGAGGAACGGTGTTGTACTTTCCTGATAACATGCTGGGCATACCAGCTTATTAATGATCCTTCTTTTAATGACAAGCTCCAAAGTGACAATTTTCTGGATGCCCTTGGATGTTAGAGAACAAACAGAACTCCTGTCTTTCTAATCCTGGCAGTGAGCAGATTTTGTCTTTCGCACATGAATGTTATTAAACACCAGCTGTTTTTGGTTATCTTGAAATTAGTTTCAATTTTTTTTTTTGTAAATTCAAGTCTTTTTATTTTTCTTTGTGCTGAAAGCAAACATCCCCGGCAGTTGCTCAGGTCGAGCAGTTTAGAGGTATGGATGCTGTTGATGAGAGGAGACAGGGTTTCCTAACAGTAGTTTCTGAAATCCACAAACAAGGCAAAAAAAAGAAACCTTTGAGTAGGAGTAAAAACAGAGAAAATTCTTCAAATGAAATTGTGTTACTGAGCATCCATTACAATAATTTATGCACATTAGCCAGTGAGAAAAAAGAGAAGTATCCTCTTTATGGCAATGGTAAAATTAATGGAAATGATGTGATATATATACACACACACATTGTTGCCAGGGTGTAATTTGTAAAGTTGTGTGTAAAAAAGCCAAAAATGGCTGAGAACTTAAAAATTGGATGGTGGCAGACTGCAAATCCCAGTGATGATTGAACCTGATGATATTCTAATCAAAAAGCGTTCTCATCCATGCTTGTAGCCATTTCCGTTTCTTCACGCTGGCTCAGTAGACATTCGAGGCTTCAGAGTGACAATCCTAGAATCTTCTTATATAGATGATGTGAAGGAAAAAAGACATTTGGTTGCCTGAAGAACCTAGAGATAAGTGCAGATTTGAACACAAGATTATCTTGATTTTACAATTGCTTCAAATATTTGAAAATTCACAATGGTCCATGATACTGAGCAAGATAAGCCTAATATCTGTTTGATTACCGTACAGTTGCTATGTAAGTGGAGTATTTTAGGGATCCCATGAAGTTCACAATGGGCAGGATAAAGTGTGTGGTGTTAGCTAACTACTTAGCGTCAGGTTGTGGTGTATATAATGGTCAGGATCTTTTCTATATACTGTACCTTTAAGAGTAAACTGGGTTTCCCTTGCTTGCCTGCAGTGGCACTCCCTGTTTAAAGTACTACTTTTTCAGGATAAGTCTCATACATACTATGCTGTCTCACAGAGACTCGATATGTTTTTTTTTTCTTTCTTTGCTCTTTCCTTAAATTAACCCAAGTAATCCAGATTGAAAGGACATGACACAACTCTCATGCAGTCAGGAGGTTCTGTCACCACAGTTAGGAGTGAATAAAGAATAAAATGAAGAAGAAAGTTATTTATTTTGACACAGTATTTACTTAAATGCTTCTTGATCAGAGGTTACATCTGAAGATATGGAATGCACGTTGGCATAATTTTCCTTTGAGAGTGCTACACATTATTGGTACTTTGGGCATCTTCAAATTTTAATTTAATTTTTTTAAGCCTTTGCATTGGTTAAGGTTTTCTCTGTATTGGAAGTTGTTTCCATTTAAAAGCTATCTTGTCTTTGCTATACTTACTGGGCCAAATTTAATGCCGCTGAAGTCACTAGGAGATTTTCCACTGAGTGCAATCAAGTTGGATCAAGTTTTGGCCTACAGGAATTTCTCCAAATAATGACGTGAAAGTACTGTAATAAGGAATGAGAACACAGGCTGAGAGAGAGAGAGACCACAAAATACAAAATTCTAATAGGTTGAAGATTATAAAGAGATGTATTTGTAAATCAGTGTCTAGGTGGTTGTTGTTTTATGGGGGACGGGTTGTGTGTGTGTGTGTGCGCGCGCACACGCGCACATTTGGGAGCTTTATCTTAGAGAAAAGGAAGTAGCAGGAGTTTGAACTTGATATCTTTACTGTTTTTACATGACTCATGAGCGGAAAGTTGAATATAAATTTTATTGTTAAATCTTCAGGTTTCTGAGACCACTATGTAGCAAGTAAAAATAATGTTTCTGGAACCTTGACAATGTAATGCTTATTATTTTATGAGCGCACAAAGACTTCCTGTCAATTGTTTTAACTTCAATCCCCTTTTCATTCCTGTTTAGTCAGTAAAGAAACTATTACACAAGTGCAGGACCCTTCTTTAAGGACAAAAAATAAACTGGCTTTTGAAACAAGAATTTCTTTACATATAGATATAGTTACTACTTTTGCAGTCTTAGGGGACTATTTCACTTCAAGTATGAACTTAACAAATATGTGCATTAAATTGCTTTCACCTTTATGGTAGTTAATAAGACCTCGTAAGACCATAAAAGCATTTAATGCTAAAACAGTTTGGAATAAAGAAAATGAAATTGTATTTTTTCCACCTGGGGAGTTTTGGTTAGAGTTCAGAATTCATCTAGGAGATAAGAGTGTTTTTCTGTTGATTGGTATGCACAGTTGCTGAGGTGCAGAATACTTTGCTATCTTGGACATTCTGTGGGCCAAACTTGCCACTGGAATAAAAATGCAGAACGCCATTGAGAGCAGTGAATTTAGCCTCTGAATTGTAATGGTATTTTACTAGTACAGGATTCTTTGTTTCCATCTATGGTAGCAATTTTGTTTTATTCAGTAATGTTGATTTAGTTACACTTATAGTAGATTCTCTATTCATCTGCAGGATATTCTTCACTTGAGGACCTGATCCCAAAGGCCTTTGAAGTGAATGGAAAGTCTCCTATTGATTTCAGTGGGCTTTGGATCAGAAGGGATACATTTCCAAAGTCTTGATACTTTTTTAGCATTTCCTACTGTTAGCTGCATTTCAGTATTTTACCCTTTAGATATTTTTGTTCTGTCTCTCTCAGAAAATGGTGAGTTTGTAGTGTGTGTGAAGTATCTCCTTTGTGAAGGCCTTTTACAGATGTCTTGTGATGAAGCTTTTGGTTTTATTGCCTTTTTATTTAGGCCCTGGTTTCTAGTTGGATCCTATTTATAGTTAGCATAAACATTTTATTTAGAACAGATTAGTTAAGACATTTTGCGATTGATCAAAGTATTCTTTTTGTTCTGGATTCATGCTTTTTCAAAATATGACGATAATCTACAATGAATAAATACTTTTTCTATAAACTGAACTATTTGCAGAATTTTCCAACTGCTACAACAGTTTGGTCCATAATTTTCTGCATATACTTGTGGGTAAAATACTATATTTCAGTCTGAGTATGAATTATTTAATAAATTCTAAATCTATTAAGTATTAAAAATGTATTTGTATAGTACCACCAGTTCACTACGTACTTCGCAAACAAATATGAAGACCAAGTCCCTGCCTAGAAGAGCTTACAATCTTAACAAATAAGAATTATGTTTGGCACTTCCACACCGACACAGATTTGGAATAACTAGTTGTCAGCAAGTGAGAATTTGTTGTAATATTTTTGAGTCCTGTATCTCAGTTTCCTCCTATACTTGGCATTGCTACCCAGTGTGTGTTTGTGGGGTGGGGGGCGGAGAATGATTGCTGATTCTCAGGGCAGACAAAGAAACTTTGTGTGTGTGTTTGTGTGTGGCCTAGCTGATGAATGGATCATTAAAAAGTCTTGCCAAGGTTGGCCTGTCAGTGGAAAAATCTGAGAAGACAATGGGAAACCAATCACCAGGACATGGACACCTAGCAATGAATTATCCAGAGGGAGGAGGATTTCCTTGCCCCTCAGCAGGTGAGCTGAGCAGAGACAACCCCCTACCCCCACACCAGGTCAAGAACAAAGGACTGGGAGGTGTGAGGTGGGGGGATAAGTGTGGGCTCTGGAAGAAGCTTGTACTGTCACCTGGGAACTGACTAAGGAAGGAAGTCCGAGAGACAGCCTGCAAATGGAGTTCGCTACAGCTTGGCTAGTGAATTGTGGCTTGACCAGAATGGACTATGTTTTAATCTTTTATTTCTCTATGCTAACCTAAGAACTGCCAATGCTGTGTTCTATTCGACTAATTAATCCTTTTCTGTTTTTAAAATGCTGTTTGGGATGTCACTGTAAATACTGGCTGGCCTGCATTAGTCCCTGAAGACTGTCAAGCAGGAGTGATGGAACCCAGTAGCTCAGTCGAGGAGGCAGTGAGGATGCATGGCCTACAGTGAAGGAAGAATGAGTCTCTTTGGCAGTCTAGCATGTTGAAGGGGTTTCTCCAAGAGAATGTTTAAAAGCTGGGGCATAAGACAGGTCCTGTAGATTCATGACACTAGTTCATGTACATTCTTAATTAGCATTCTTTGATTAATTGCTCCATTTGTGATGGAAATGGTTTCTCAGACTTAGTGAACCTACATTGACTTTTTTTAGTGAAATAACCTGTCCTGGAATATCTTAAATGGACATATATCATCATTACCACTAACTTAATTTTTCACATAGTCAAAATATTTTCTTGTTAAGCATTCTTTCTTTCTTTTGAACATTAGCTTGCTATGCCTGGTTTTCAACTGGAATCTAAGATGCATGGTTACATAAGTGGTCCAATACTGCAGATAATATTGTGAATGAGGCTTTCTCTGGAACATCTGGTTTTCACTTTAAATTTGCCATGCACAGGATAGACAGTCTGGACTAATTTTGGAAACCTTAACTGAAAATTTCTTCACTTTTTTATGCTTAAAAATTTAAGTTTAACTTGGGTGAGGTATGTCTTTTATTGGACCAACTTCTGTTTGGTGAGAGAGACGAGCTTTTGAGATACATAGAAATTGGTTCAATAAAGGTTATTACCTCACCCACTTTGTGTGTCTAATATACTAGGACCAACACAGCCACAACAATATTGCATGCATAAGTTTAACTTAATATTTACAAAGGTTTTCCAAGGGGCAATTCAAGTTATTATCTTTATACTAATGATATTTTGCTGAATGAAATAACTGCTTATCCATTCATTTATCTCGTTAGTCCCAATATTCAGGAAGAATTTTTTGCCACATTTTGTTGTGATAGTGTTTTTCTTTTATCTAACACATCTGGTGTAATAAATCCTAATTAATACAATATCTGGAATATCTTTCATGTGAACCATTCATTTATTATTGCTACCATTAATTCCATGAGTATTTCTTCTGTGCTGTCTAATTTGATTTAGATACTTTTGTTCATTTACTGTCAAATTAATTGGAATGAGTATTTATATGGATGTTTCCTGATTCACTTTGAGATATATAACTGATATTATTCAAATACCCATCTAAAATGTGTTCACTACATAAATTTATCTTCCTAACTTTGGGTGTGTGTTTTGGGATGATATGGTAGCAATTTTAATAACAGTCTGTATTTGGGATGTTGCAGATCAGAGTGCCTGAAAGAGAGATGGAAGCATAATAAAAAGGATAATATAAAATGTGTTCAGTAATAGACTGACTTATAGACTGAAGTCAACTACATGCTTTGGAAAGAAAATATTATTTACAGCATAGGAGAGCTAAGGTTGGCCTAAGACTAGATATTTCTCTAGGAAAGTCCATTTTCTACCCCTATCACCATAAGCTTTACTTTTGATACCACTAAGAATCACTTGCTCCTTGCAACCAGCCACTCATTTGCTATTAGTTTTTCTATCTAGTTTCATTCATTTATCCACGACCGCCTTTGCTCTGCTTCAAGGCTGCCCTGAGGCAACCTAATTCCAGTCTGTGTCAAGATGTCTTGACGTAGCCTTAAAGCGTGAAGTCTTGAGGCATCCTGGAAGCATAGCAAACGCAGGGGCAGATGATGGACTAAAACAGACAAACACTGTAACAGTAAGTGCTCAAATATCTTTTCTCCCAAGTTTTGGTGCTTTGGGCAAGCGCTGTCCCATCCCCCAACCATGGTCCAGGTTTGAAGGAAGGCGTTGTGATATGCTTTGGTGGGTGATGGCAATGATATTCTTTTAGTCAACTGTATTCAAAATTCATATTAGTGATTAGAGTTGGACCTTACTTTCCAATTAGAATAGTATTATAAGCCTGTATTTCAGACTGAAGCTTTGTGGCATGACTTTTAGAGTTTCTGAGCACTTGCAGAACCAATGAGATGTGCATGTACTGAGCACCTCTGTATATGAGACCATAACAGTTAGTTTTTGAGGGGTGCTGGTTAACACTAAATAAAAGGAAATATATGCACAGTAAACACTGCATTAAAAAAGAAACTTTTCACACTTTAGAACAAAACTTACTTTTCGGAGTCCATATTGAAGAATCCTGTACAATTAGAGACACAAAAATGAAAATATTCTGTTGGAAACACAACTTCATTGAAATGTATTCTCTTTAATGAACACCGCTTTTCATTCACTGTTGTTCTGTACATCAATTGCAAGCCCTTTTCCTTTCAGAATTCAAATGGCTTAGCTCCCATTAATAGGTGATATAAAAGTCTTGATACAGACATAAATGCACATATCAGAGCTATGTGTTTCTTTTGTTCTGAGAAGCTTTTTAAAAAGCTCCTCAGAGAAAACAGCACCAAGATGAAAAGTTGCTCTTTTTTAATGCAGTGTTTGCTAATGGAGCAACACATGAGTTTTTCCAGTATGTAGCAGATGAGCTGGAACAGTGATAATACCAGCTCAAATAATAATGCTAGCTATAATTGTAATAGCTCCAGTACAGTTATGCAGATGAGCTATTGAGAAATTGCTTAGTCTCTGTATGCCCATAAAGTATATGTGATGGGGAAAAAAGTGTGAAAATAACTATCAAAAACTGTAATTCTAATCACAGATCTAAAATGTTACCTTCAAAATAACAACAAAGGTGGTTAAATAAGAAATAGGTTATTTTACCATGGATAAATGGGGTGTGAAATATGATAAGGTAATCTATGATAATCCTAAAATAAAGATTTGGAGAACATTTTTTCTTATAGCTGTTCATGTTCCAAATTATTTCAGATTATTTTATAATCTTTAATAGGCAGGGCCCATTTATTATTTTGACATTATTTGCATTCCGTTCAGATTCTTGGACAGTGAAACTAAATTGATCATTTTCACTTTCTGGATATGGTGCATGCACAGAATGTTGTATTTGAATTTCTCTGCAAAGAAATGTTCTAAATTCCCAAATCTGCTGGCATCAAAAGTTTAAAGTCAAGAAACCGTTTGCGTTTGTGAGATGTTGTAATATTTCCCAGTTACTTCAATTTTAAAAAATACAATAAAACCCACTTTTGGGTCTAAAACAACCTTTTATCTTTTTGTAAAAAAAAAAAATCAGCATGTTGCATTGTATCCACATTTTCAGTTACTAGGACTGCAGCCTCTATATGAACACAACTCTTATCAGAGTCAGATTCACCTGAGCAAGGATTTCAGGGTTGGATCAATATCTTATTCAAGACTCTTTTAAAAGCCAGCTTCCGTCATAAGGCTCTGAAGAAGTGATTTTATATTAAAAAACACACCCAAAAATCTCACTAAAACAGCCTCACCTTTGGATTATTCCCAGTATGGGGCATCCCTGTTAAACTCTTCAGCACAGGATCTTCAGCAGACTCTTTGGCAGAGCATAATACACAAAAATAAAGACAATCTGGGCACTAAACCAGTAGTGGTAGTGTCATCTAAGGCTCCATAGTGTCATCTAAGGCTCTTCATAAGCATTAGTTTGATGCCTCAAATTACTCCTCTATTGTAAGTAGGAGGTATTATCCCCATTCTATAGATGATGCTGAATTAGAGACATTGTCAAGGTTCCTCCCCCACTCTGAACTCTAGGGTACAGATGTGGGGACCTGCATGAAAACCTCCTAAGCTTACTTTTACCAGCTTAGGTTAAAACTTCCCCAAGGTACAAATTAATTTTATCTTTTGCCCTTGGAATAGCCACTGCCACCACCAAACTCTAACTGGGTTTACTGGGAAACATAGTTTGGACACGTCTTTCCCCCCCAAATCCTCTCAACCCTTGCACCCCACTTCCTAGGAAAGGTTTGGTAAAAATCCTCACCAATTTGCAAAGGTGACCACAGACCCAAACCCTTGGATCTGAGAACAATGAACAAGCATTCAGTTTTCTTACAAGAAGACTTTTAATAGAAATAGAAGTAAATAGAAGTAAAGAAATCACCTCTGTAAAATCAGGATGGTAGATACCTTACAGGGTAATTAGATTCAAAACATAGAGAATCCCTCTAGGCAAAACCTTAAGTTACAAAAATGACACAAAGACAGAAATAGTCATTCTATTCAGCACAATTCTTTTCTCAGCCATTTAAAGAAATCATAATCTAACGCATATCTAGCTAGATTACTTACTAAAAGTTCTAAGACTCCATTCCTGTTCTATCCCCGACAAAAGCAGCATACCAACAGACACACAGACCCTTTGTTTCTCTCCCTCCTCCCAGCTTTTGCAAGTATCTTGTCTCCTCATTGGTCATTTTGGTCAGGTGCCAGCGAGGTTACCTTTAACTTCTTAACCCTTTACAGGTGAGAGGATTTTTCCTCTGGCCAGGAGGGATTTTAAAGGGGTTTACCCTTCCCTTTATATTTATGACAGACATGAAGAGAGTTGCCCATGCATACTCTGTCATACAGAGTGCCATACAGAACTGGTTATAAAATCCAAATCTCCAAACTCCCAGTCCGCCCACTGATAGTTTGCAATTCTTCCATAAAGTCAACGACCATCCCACGACAGAGAATCAGAACATCTTGCAGTGTCCCTACAGTTGTTAGAATAGTTTATTAGATAGTCCATCACTTTCTGCTTTTGGGGCTGAAAATCAACCTCAACCTCAAGTCTAACTTAGTTCTGTCTTAATCCACTGTGTTCACAGGAGCAGTCTTGGACTAAGGGAGCAAAAGCCTTCCCTCCCTCCCTCAAGGAAGATTTTAAACCTTTTCTCAACTGATAGCAGAACTGTAGACCTGCTCTTGGCCGTTAGCAAGTGTGTCTCAGACTCCTTTGTGCTCCTTTGTATGGGCACCTACATAACACCCTTAACCAGCCTGTATCTCAGACCACCACAGTCATGGCTCAAATCAGTGTATCTGTTGAATATTCACTACATGAACCTATGGGTAAGAATACGGAACTGGATCTGACCACTATCTGGCAGGGATCGCAAATGGAATCCCCAACACTACCAAGACACTGGTCACCTCTGTCTCCAGAAATGGTTTGGGAGGGCACACCTAGGTCAGTCTCATGCACAGGATTTGGATGCAGTCAGACACCAGAAACCTCATAAATGTCCTAAAACTCATGGCAATACAACTAGCTTAGAAGTCATTGCTGCTAGTTCTGAAGAGGATGACAGTTCAATAGTGCTGAACTATATAAACAGATAGGGAGGCACAAGATCAAGCCCCCCTAAGCCAAGATGCCATTCTGTTATGGGAGTGGTGAATTCTAAATCCAATCAGAGAGCCTTGCATCTTCCAGGCGAAGATGTTGGCAGATCATCTGAGCAGGAAGACTTTGCCCTCACATGAATGGATGACAAAGGATTTTGATTCCGTCCTGAATTATGTTTCTTCTAGAGTGGGAAGTTCCACAAGTGGGCCTTTCTGCAACCACATGTAACCAAAAAAAAAAAATCCAGTCTTTTGTTCTCAAGTAGGAAAGATTTCCAGTTCCATAGCGCATCCTTTCTGACTTCATGGTCATCCAGCCTAATGTATGCCTTCTTTCTCCACCATTTGTTAGTTCCCAAAATTGGCTGCTGTCTTCCTTTTATTGGCCCTGTGCCTTCAGGGGTTGGTTTTAGTGACACATTCAGCTCCTGAATTAGTCTATCAATGCATATTTTCATTAGTTTTTTTAATTCTTTCTTGACCGTTATTTTGCTTTTGTCTTTATTGAGAGATTTTCAGAAAATCTTTAAATTCAGGGTTTTAATTTTCTTTTTACTCAGTCCATTTTCTGAGAGAGTTCTTCAATTTCATGAGGGTTTAACTGGCAATGAAATTCTGTCCAAACATGTATTCTTTATATAAATGTTTTGTTCTCAAAATAGTTTTTAGCTTAAATAGTTATTAAAGATGTTTTGATTCTTCATAATACTTTTTGAAGAGATGGTTCTTTTTGTCTTCTGAGTTGGGTGAGGAGTCGTTCAAATCTTGTTTGCTAAGTAATTGTCAATTAATATAAATATTCTATATTTGAATGGCTTCTTACATTAGTAATCAGTTTTGCAAGTTTTTTAAAATTCATGTTGGTACATAAAGCATTTTCTCTTTACATAACAGTAACATTAGGAAATTACACTATAAACTTTGCATTTAGACAAAATATTTTCAAGTATACTTCTTACAAGGGCTTGCCATTTTGACATTTCAGAAATAAAAGATTTTCTACAAAACAATCCTATCTATACATGTTTGCCTAAAGTTTCCAGAATGAAGATGGAGATTATTATCAAATAAATTCATTTCAATACGGATATTTCTAGAACTCTTGGTGTGGGTTTACTTAGAGGTTTTTCTTACAACCGCAAGTGGTGGCAGCCCACTTTGCAACCTAGATTTATCATTTTGATAACACATCTCTACATTCCTTTAGGAGTATCCTGCCTAAAGTATATCCTCACCTTCTTTTACACAACAATGTCTGTCTTAGAACATTTTTCTTTAAATGTGTGTTTTCTTGAGATAAAGGTTATATCTATACCAAACTGGTATCTTATATAAGGAGAGGTGTCCTCATCTTGATAGACTTTGTTTTGTTTGAATTGGCTTTTATACCAACTGGTGTTTACCAGTTATAGTATGCAGTTAAAAACTCCTATTAAATATTCTGTACAAAGAACCAATCTCTACAATCAAGTTTACTTCAATTTTTCAAAATATATGAAAAATATGATATAAAATAATATAAAAAGTTAATATAAGGTAACGTTAGAGAAGATGCATTTTAGACTTTGTGTAAACACAGTTGGGTATAATGAACAGTTTTATGGCTAAGGAAGTGTTATCCTCCTGACAGTTTCTGGATGACAGAGAGCAGAAGCCTACTTCAATTCCTTAGCCTAGCTTGAACATTTTATTATGAAACTAACTAAAAACATGCACAGGTATTATAGTCTCCATTCATCCTGACTATATATACCTGTAGTTTTATGTTAATATTCAGTAAAGGTGCAAACAAGTTTGTAATAACTTATTCATGTGTTATAATTTATTAATATATTTTTGCATCAATATGGAGGTTTATTCACTTGCCATCCACCAGTTCAAGGGACCTCAATTTTTTTCTCCTTTTGAACTATCACTTGGTTTTTGAAAGGATTGTTTCACATCTTCCCACCAGTAGGGAAGATACTTCATGGATTTGAAATTGGTCCTTTAATCTTTAATGGACCCACCATTTGAGCCATTGTCATCTTGCTCATTCCATCATTTATCAATGAAAACTGCATTTTTTGCGACAATGACTTTCTCATATAGAGTAAATTGAGATATAAGCCTTTGTCAAATTCTCCATATGTTGTCTTTATTACAGACAGGGTGATGATGAGACCTCACCTCAGATTTATTCCAAAAGTGGTTTGTCTTCATCTTCCATGTCAATCAATACATCCACTTATCTGTGTTTTTCCTGAGGCCATGTTCATCTGCTGGAGACTCAAAATTTCATACTGTGAATGTGAAAAGAGCACTGTTTTACACAGAACAAGACCTTTTTGAAGATCTCTGAGACTCTTTGTTTCAGTTGGTAGCACTGCCAAAGGCAAATCAGTTTCAGCTCAAAGGCTGTCAAAGTGGATAGTTGATTGCAATTATCAGAACAGCAATTAATGTCAGTAAATTAGATTCCCTGGCTCACATTAGAGCCTACTCGATCAGGGCACAAGCTTCCTTGGCAACATATTTTAGTACAGACCTGGCAGTACAGATCTGCAGAGTGACTTCAAAGTGCTTGATTCATACATTTGCTAACCATTATTCACTGGTGACAGCATTTAAATCAGATGTCAGAGTGCCATGTTCAGTTCTGTAGTCTTTATTCAGATGATCTCCCACCACCCAAAGTACCAAACAGCTAGCTGAACACCATGAGAGGGATCCGCATATTCAGAGTCTCAAAGAGAGAATGGTTATTTATCTTAGTTATTTTGGCTTTTTGAGGCATTCTGTACATGTCTCCACAATTACACCCTCTTTCTCTGTAGCTTGGAGTCTCAAGGAGCTAGTTGTATCTCAGTGAAGAACACATTAAGAAATGGTGCTCAAAAAGTGCTCAAAAAAGAGGACTCAGATGGTGAGACACTTACCATGAGGCCAACTTCAGCCTCCTCTGATCGGTGGTTGCCTTCACAACCAACAAGTAATGCTGCTCCACGTTTGGACCCTGCTGTCTCTTCAAGAGGAAGAGGAATTATTCTCCCTCCTCTGGTGTGGTGAGGGAGAGGTCCATAAGACTAATTAGGAGGAGTACTAACTGGCACCATACTACTTCTGGCATGTGGAATGGAGCAGTTTCATCTAATCACTCCCTGGTACTGCATCGAGATCAGCAATAGCCCGTACTGTTGATTCCAATTCCTGCCATGGGGCATCCCTTGATTCCGGTACCGATGACGTTGGCACAAGCTTTGACTGTCTTCATGCTGGTGGTGTATCAGGTGTCTTCAGACCTGCTTTGCCTCTCAGTCCCTGGCTCTCCACTAGTTCAGGAGTTTTCCAGTGCCATAATTTCTATCACTTCATCCTCCATTATTCCCTGGGCACCTTCTGGAATCTTTTCCTGGGAAAGACTCTGGCAGAAGATAAAGGCTCTGGCAGTGGGTAGGTAACAAGGAAAGGCTCCAGCTTCCTGCTGCTGGAATGCTCATCTACAACATGGATAGGGTCCAGCACTGGGGAAAAGCTCTGGCAGCTCCTGACTACTGGGGAGCCCTGCCCCTCTTCCAGGAAAGGCACCAGCAGCTCCTGGCTAGGAAAGCCTCTGGCAGCAGGGAGCTGCTGAAGTCTTTCCCTATGGCCTGGCCTTTGTCAGAGCCTTCCACTGACAAGTGTAGCTACACACTGCAGTGTGGACACGTGGCACACTTTTCACTGTGGTGGGTAGCTATGCATACACTTACACATCAACCACATCATAGGGTAAACGTAGCCTTAGTATGAATGCCCCCCTTCCCTCTTTCACCACTTGCCCATCTCGATGTGCACGCTCACTCTCACTCTCACTCAGTGATGTTTCAGAAGTGAATAGCAACCTGAATTGATGGTATTCTCACTCAGGGTTTAAAGTGAGTAACATAAAATGGCCTAAAAAGTACAGTTAACGCCTATTACTGAGATACTAAACAGTGTAATAATGACATTCCCAGCAAGAAGTTGCCATTTCTTGTACAAATTATGAAACCTATGGGCAAATGATTGTTTCATTCAGAGTAAATGGTCCAGTGCAGTTGGATACCTCAGCAAATGATTTCTTCAGTCTGCAAGAAATCTTGAATCATCGCCTGTACATTGTTAGTATTGGATTCTCTGCGAAGGCTGAGTAAACAGAAAATAATGTGAAAACATCGGTGGAAATGATCCCAGTATGAAATATTGCTGTAATATTTCATGGTGGCCAGAATCACTGTTCACTTTCGATATTAAGACCCGCATGGGTAAAACCACTGGCTGAAAATTAAAAGCTAATCTATGGAAAACTGGCTATGGAATATGAATTCTTTATTTGAACACTTTTTAAAACGGGGAACAAAACAGAGAAAGAAGCAGAGGCATTTCACCTATCCTTGTTTCATTTGCATCCTATTTCCTTGGCTAAAACGCTCTCTTGAAAAATAAAATTGATTCTACTATTCAAGGCTCTATGCAAACTGGTGCTGAACATCGGGCCTGATTTTTCAGAGATGCTGAGCATCTCTGGCTCCAATTGACTGTGATCGGAGTTGTGGGTACTCAGCGCTTCTGGAAATCAGGTCAATAATGGTTGCTTCACTTTTCTATATATTGCTGGACTACTAATACCCTTGCTTTAAAAGCACTTTGAGAGAAACGGGGTAAAAGAAAAATACTACTAAATCAAATTCTGTTCGACTTAAAATACAGTAAATAATAATGCAATCCCTGCAACTTCAAGATGTTGGGGAACAGGACGGACTTTGTCTGGATTAATAGGGGAAAAAAGGTAGGGGGTCCTTTAAGGGTCCTCCTTGAAATAAAGTGGGGGAGGCATCTCCTGAGTGGATGGATGGGCCATTAGCCCCTACACATTAGGAAAAGGTTTATAAACCCTGTCCCTCCAGCCTGACCCGCATCTCACAGACTATTTTACTTTCCCAATATCTAATAAAAACCACAGAAATGCTAACTTCTGTTTGTTGCATTACTTTTTCAAGTTTCATTACCACCTTCTTTTGCGGGGTTCTGCTTAGAAAGCGTGTTTTGATTTGAAATGTTACATCTGCATATTCCTAAAAATATCTCCTGCTAATAAAGCCAATTACAGAAAGCTAACAGGAAAGTGTATTTCATGGGTTTTGGGGAAAAAAAGAGGGGAGTCAGCATGCTATTACTGGGTAATAGGAGTATAGGAATATATGCTTCTTACATGAAGTGAAGATGGGTAATTAGTAGTAACTTAGTATATAGAGAAATATAATAAGCACAGTGCATGCAAGAAATGTAAGTGGAATGTTCTCATCAAGAGGTGAGCAGTGTTCTGACTGCAGCATGGGAATTCCAGAGTTCCTGTAAGAGCAAAAGAGGAGATGCAGTATCTCTTGTTGTTTTTTTTTTTTTAAGGGTAACGCATCCGGCATGTTAAATATTTTGTGTGGTTAGCTGTGTATAACTTCTAGACATCTTTAGCTTCCAAATGTGTCCAGTGTTTCTTTGGAGGGTGCTTAGTTATGGCAAGAATTTTTTGCTTTCTACCTTTTAGGAAGTGGTATTTACCTTTGTATACTCACCACCTCCCTCTGTGGTGCCGAGCCACTTTCTCATTATCCCATTTTCTCTTTCCTGCGCCATCTTATGCCAATATTTTTTCTGGTCAAGGAGTGTTAGGTGAGACTTCTTTAATTGATCAGTGTCACTCATAAATTAAGCAAAGGGTTCTAAGTGAGGAAATAACAATTTGGAGTGTGTGGAATGAACTGCAGAGTTAAAATGATTATTTTATTTAAGGCACTAACTGCAGAACACAGAGAAGATGACATATGGTCCCAGTCTTAGGAAGCTTATGGTCCAAATAGCTAATTCTTCAACCATGCACTGGGAAGCCCAGAGGAAAGTTCTGTATTAGTGCACATCTAGGAGCAGGAGCAAGGGGTTGACAGGTGTCTTCTTGATATGGATTAGTGTTTGTGAGCTTTGAGCAGATGTTTTGAAAATGTTCAATATGTGCTTGACACAATTAGCATAGAGAGGAAGTTGCAAATATTGGAGACCTCATAGAAGGAGGTGAGAGTAAGAGAAGGAAAAAAATGAGGTGGGATTCCATGTTAGGATGAAGGGTAAGGGGGGATTGTAAGAAATTAGACCTAACATGCTGAGAGGCTGACTTGTCCAAAGCCTTGAAGGGAAGGACAGGGAGTTTGGTTGTGTAGTTAAGGCATCGGACTGGGATTCAGGAAATAGGAGCTAAATTCCTAGCTCTGTCAGAAACTTCCTATCTGACCTTAGGAAAGTCACTTAATTTCTATTTGCCTCCATTCCCCACCTGTACAATGGGATGATATTTTTTTACTTGATACAGGGATTTGAGGATAAAGCCACTGATGTTTGTGAGGTCCACAGATATTATTACAATGAATACCACAGAGTGACTGTAAATAAACATATGGTTTTATTTTAATTCCAAGTTTGGTATTGATTCCAGAAGGTAAAGTTAATAGAATAATCTGAGGATGGGAGTGATGTGGTCTGAGTAGCACGCAAAGAACCTGATTTTAGACACACTGCACTCAAAGGACCAGTAGCGAGTAACAAGGGAAATGAGGAGACTAAGAGGAGGTTGTTGCAGTAATATACTCTGAAATATAGAGCCTATTAAGCATATTTCTGAAATTAAGTAAACTATTTCTGAAATTTAATATGGAGTTTTCACCATTCGATGGCAATACTGCAGCACTATGCATGCACAACATGTTGTTTGGTTATAGCACTAAAGGTATTTGCGTGGCATCAGATCTTTAGCAACTTTGGATGACAACAAATGTTTTCTGTGAAGGAGGACTGCTGTATTTGGGCTCTTTGTTTTTGGAATTAGCAGCTTCTCTTCATATTGTCATTAATTTTTAGTTTATATATAGAGCGTTGTTTCTAAAGAAGTAACAATTAATGCTATTGTAGACGGCAAGCTGACAACCTGAGAATCTTTTCGGTGCAAATACATTTAGCTTTTACCATTGTGTATCGCACAAGCTGCTGTATAAATATATTTATTACAAACTGTTGAATAAAGATATGTGAATTATACCGAATGTATGTATCACAGTGAACTACTGGACCCATGCCACTCTCCATTCACAAAGGAATCCATCATCTAGGGACATAAATTTTCCCTATATGATCTGGAGGTGGCTAATCCCCTGCAGATAAATTTGTATATTGCTGTTTGAATATGAATCTCCAAGGTGAAATCCCTGAACACAATAGCCCCCCTCTGCCCTGTTCCACTGACTACCTTCCTTGACAAGCCCTGGGTCTCACTGAAGTCTGGTTTTGAAGGGTTTTTTTCTGGGGCTTGGGGGGCGTAGGGGAAGTGAGGGAAGATGACTTGGTCTGTGGACTGCCTGGCTGTTGAAGCAACTTAGGCCATGTTCACCAAAGTTCCATGAGTGCAGAGTTATGTTTGTAAAAATACTGAACTTTGAACTTGAGGCTTGTTGTAAGTGGGACTGAGGTTTGATGCAAATATTTCTTAGATTTATAAAAGCAACTAAATGAAGATTAAATCACAAAGAAAATCATGCAAGATGCCCACTGCAGCATGCAATTGGTATTTTGTACAGTACTATGGAAAATAACAGATCTACTATTGTAATATAGTATAAAACTATCATAAGATGTGCTGAGGATAATTCCTTGCTGCAAAAATGTCCCCTGATACCACAACCTATATGAGGGTTTTGTGGCAAATTGTATAAAATCTTAGAGTGGATCTGATTCATTCCTTTGCATGAACTCAAATACCATGTGATGGGTAGTAGACATTAGATGAACATAAATAGTGGATGAGGGATGAAGATCTGTTTAATAATTTACTAATAGCAATTTTTATATATCTCTATATTTGCACTTCTATAAACGTTTAAGGAAATATTTTGGCTGCTTTTGTACTGGCACATAAAGGGCTGCTGCAGAGATCTACCCTCCCCATTTCAGCGTGTGCAAGCGCACGTGGACACACACCCTACTTCTGCCTGTAATCGAGTGCGAGGTGTTCTAGTGCCACCCAAAGGGGTAGACATCCCAGAGGGAAATGTAGAAGGGTGGTGCTGCCATAGCTAGCCGTCCAAGATAGTCATGCCACAAGGAGCAGTGCTGAAAGATGCACACACGGCACCTCCAAAAACAACATGTGGGGTATTTTTCCGTGTGTTCTTCCACCACCTGAATCGATGTTCTGTGGAGTAGTGAAGCAGACAGGCCCCTGGGAACTGCCACTGATGCATTTCCCCTCCACATTTCTCTCCTCCTTATAGAGCTCTGGCTTCTAAAACTGCATTAAAGGTCCAACTCTGTTGTTTTTCCCCCATCTATCTTGGGATCTTCAGCTGGTGTAAATTGGCATACTTCCTTTTTTTTTCAATGGCACTTTGCTGATTCTTTTAGCTGAGGATCTGGCCCAAATCTAGTGATACATTCTTTCAGAAAGTGCATAATGCTGCTGCTGTTACAACACAGGGATGCCATTTGTAATCATTCTTTAGATAAAGACATTTGGCATTAGTTTATGACCAATTCCCTAATTTGAATGCCCTCTCCTGTGTTTTGGACTAGTTACTGACTGTTCTATTGATAATACTCACTTCCTTTCCATGCAGACTGATAAGGAGCAGTTAAAGTAGCCACTTTCTCTGCTTGTTTTCCAAAGTACAGTAAAAGGCTATTCTTGCTAGGACTGAATTAAGGCAATCCAGGGCTTTCAGCACACCACAACATGGGGCACTCTCTACTTCACCTCCACAACCCACTCTCCATTTTGCGTGTCAGTGACGTGTCAGGGGTCTCCCTTACACACCCAGAATAGCAGAGACAGTGGCATGGAGCCCCTTACTGTTCCCCAGTAGTAGCAGCAGAAGCTTCTTCTCCCATAGAGGGGTAGTAGCAGGTATCCCCAGGCTATATCGATCTAAGAGGGAGCACCAGAGCTACTGCACTCTCCTTCTCTGGTTGCATACACCATTCTGTTGAGGTGGTGTTAGCTGGGGCTACCCAGAACGATAGATCTAGGAGTTCGTATTCCATTGAGATTTAATAGGACAGTTCATGTTTTGGAACTATTGCAGACTAAGGAACATACCCCTGAATTGGTAACATTCTGTTGATGTTTTCAAGTTTTTTCTTCACGTTCATGAAGAGTAGAAAATTGATTTTCTTTTAAATGAAAGATGAGATCCTGATGTAATCTCATTTTCAAGAACTGGGGCCCAGCCTTAATCTGGCATGGGTCTTTATTATCTCATGTCCATAAATCACCTTTTCAATCATAAAAGTTTTGATTCTTTCTCTGCAGTTTTAATATATGTATGCCCCTTGTTGTATAATACTGTTCACCAGAACTGTTCACACAGTGGCCCAGATGCACAAAGAGTGATAGGATAGGATTGATAGGATTTATTATTGGATTAATTAACTTGAATGTGATTTTAAAATCCTTAAGTAGATAAATGATCATTTAGTGCTGATTACCAGATCTTATATGGAGATGCTGTTTTTTATGTAAATATCAAAATTCCGTAATTAGAAGTAGATTTTTTTTGTTTGATCTTTTTCACATTTTAACAGGGTAATGACATTAATTAACTAAAATTAATCGGGTAAACATTTTAAAGTTTTTATATCTATTGAACTCAGTGGGTATTCCAAATGATGGTAGATTTGGCTGTCCTGTTACTGAGCATTTAAATATCCCTACTCCTGGTAAATGATTAAATAGATCTGTAATACTGAACCTTGCTTGAAGCAGCGTGTTCTTCTCCCCAGTTTTCATACTCTGTGTTAACATCTTCTCTTGTGTTCACATTTTAAATCAAATTGTGTGGGTCTGGCGCACACACCAGATTCTTCAAGAGGAAGAAACAATTAGATTTTAGAAAGTCTCCTCACATGTAAATCTCCCGCACAGAGAGAAAAGGGAAATGGCTATTAACCTAGAAGAATTAAAGAATTCTCTAAGAATTTTAAAACATTTTGAATTTTAGCTGAAATGCTCTTACTTTTGAAAACCCATATTATACTTGTAACCTCTAATGCTGCTGTTTTGCCTACTCATCGTTTAAAGCAAACTAGAGCCTGACTCTTCTTTTCATAGAAACCTCTATGTTTAATGGAAACATGACCTTCATGAAACCAACAACTAAATAGAAATTAAAAAATTGGTCATTAACATATAAAATAACAATACTGTAATAAAAATATTACATATAATGAACTTTCACAAAATTGAATAAGTGATCTGAAGAAATGAATCAGAAATTCTTGATAATACTTAATTCTTATATTTAAACAGGCAAATTGGAAAAACAAAAACAAAACTAGCAAACCATAAATTGCAATATGTTGTATTGGAATGAAACATGTTTGGTGGTAGGATTATTATTAGGTTTTATTAACCATTTCATTGTTTAACAGTCTTTTTTTTTTTTTAACTTTTTGATTCAGCCTAACAGTCTTGTGTTAATACTTGAATTTTTAAATGCAGACTTGTCTTTTGGGTCTTTGGTGTGCTTGTACCATATATGAATTGCCCTATCTGTTGTACTACTTAGCCCCTGAAGATAACTGGTTAAAATTTAAACTACAAAACAAGAGAGTGTGATGGAAAAGCAATTACGTACTCTCCGTCCTTTATAATACCATTGATAGCTGGTTGCACCTTTTGGCTCCTACATCGGTCTACCCGCTTGTCCGGAAAACATTCAAAGGAAATCTAGATGAACATTGGTGTTTAATTTTCCCCATGCTAAGTTTCAGACTTGTTCACATGGAGGTTCAGCTGCTGGGAGTTAGAAGGGAATATTGGATTTTTGATTGTCTGTTCCAGAGAACAGAGGCCACAGGATTCCGTTTAGTGACCCTTTTGAACCTTCATCACACTAAAGGTGCATAAGCTCTCCCTTATGGCTGAAATGCATTTTTCATTGTGCGTAAAGTTTATTTGGAGAGTTCTAATAAAGCAAGTGCCAGACATAAGGTTGTTTTCCAGTTATATTTTATTTCAAATTAATTCATCTGTTTGGAGAAAGTCCAGTGCTAGATGAATATCTCTTCCTTCAAACCAATTGTATTAACCTGAGCAAGTAGCAACTGCTGCACATCATCAATAGTTTGATGATTTGCAGATAAATGAACAGGCCTTAGGCACCAATCCTTCAAGCTGGTCCATGTGGGCAGACACCCAATTGACTTGAGCATGGCTCCCCACTTGCCAACACAGAACAGCTTGCAGGATCAGGGCCTTAGTATGCTCCTATTTTTAACCCTGGCATGTGACATCATTATCTCTGTTTTCCATATTGAGTGTAATGGATTCTTATAACCTTAATCTTTAGGGGAACAGTTAATTCCCCTCAAACTGTGTAGTATTTTAAAACTGATCATCCTCTGACCTAGTAATCAACCATCTCAACAACACTTGTTTAATTCTTATGTGTAAAAGGGTGTAACACTGGTTTTTGTCCAACATCATTTTCTAATCTCTTTAAAGTAAGTAAACTATTGTTTGAGTTACCTTTTAAAACTTGTTCTATACTGATTTATAAATGAAGCTTAGGACTTAACCTACGATTTACTGCATCTCAATGTCAAAAGTAGGTTTAAACCTCAAAAAATTCAATCATGAAACTATCCATGAAGCTCGCTACCACTCCATCTGGACCATTTGCTAATGACATTGCACCTTTAGCTAAACAGAAGGACAAGAACTAGATTTTTTTTTTCATAGTTGGCTGTTTGTAAAGTTAAAAGAGCAAGGCCTTTGAGCATCCTCCATCAGAACCAATATAGTGGACACTGGCAATCTCCTGTGCCACTGTGGTAATCTTCCTCACAACAAGCTGTGAAGCTGTCTCAGTCACAAGAGGCCCTATCACCCACGATGCATGTAGTCATTGTTTAAAAAATAGTGTATAATGTAGACATTTAACAAAGTGATATGATGGAACATGTATTGAAGATGGCAATTTAGAAATGTACGGTACTTTAAGAATTTTAATCTCCTTGGAGAACATACTAAGTGCTATATAAAATTAATGACTATATTTAAAAATCCGATATATTCAATTTTTAAAATAAAATAAATGTTTAAACCAAGACTCCATGAAACTGCTATTGCATTATTTTATCAATATTTTAAAAGATTGAACAGAACAAAAAGTAGATTTCCAAATCAGGTGTCCAATTTATAAGACTATATAGTCTGTTCAAGGGTATCCCCAAATGCTATAAGTAGAATTCTGTTCTGACTTTATTAGATAACTGTTATTAAGCAATTATCTTGTCAGTCACTTAACACAGCTTTAAATGTATAATTAAAATATTTAGAATATCCTTTAAAATATTGTCTATATTATGTTTTTATCACTAAGGAGTAGCACAGATTGTTTTGAGAGCAGTAGTAGCCTCTGAAGTACTACATATCCCCCATACTACTATTTAGAATAGAATCATAAAACAAACGTACATGTTTTCCCTGCAGGAATCCCATTCTGATTCAAACTGTTCTTTTATTATTGTCAGTAGGAACTATTAATATTTTAGTATATAATAACCCTGGACTCCTTTTCCTATATATTAACTTATTTAAGATACTTTAAACATGAATAAATTGTTCTTCAAATTCTATTTTTTTATGTTGTTGTCTTCACTTTCAAATCATTGTTATAATGCTGGCTTTCTCATACTGATAGTCTGCCCATTGCATTAGATATTAAGGAATGTGGCTTTGTAGGCCAGGAATAAATGTACATAAAAAGTAGAAGTCAGACTGCTTAAGTGCAGCATTCTGGCATGCTATTACGAACTGTTATTGTAAGTCTGTTCATTTACTTTAATTAAAAATTTATAAAGCCTTAGTGAGCAATTTAGGCCACCAATAAAAGGTATACAGGAGTGCTTTTGTGAGTGGAGCAAGTTTGGTATATATGAGTCTTATAACCAATATGCAGCATGAATTGGGACAGATTAATATTGTCATTTATAGCCTATAAATTATAGGTAACAGAGTTTGCTGTTGAGATATTAAGAGGAAGGGGGTTTCCGGCTTCCATTCAGGATCTATGAGGCTGTGGTGAAGCAGTTCCGAAAAAACTGGAAATGACATTTCCTAGTCTGCCGATTCAGAAATGGAAAGTGGTTAACTATGGAGCTGGTGTAAGCAGTATTCCTTTTTTTCCTCCCCGTGAGACACCCCAAGACAACAGAACATTTTTGCAACAGTGAATCCTCTAAGGTTAAGAGATTATTTTTGCAATCTGTTCATACATAACACATAAGACAACTCTATTCAATATACTTCAAGCTGGAAGGACTTGTCATGCAGAAAATAGTTTGGGGAAAAATACCATCTTGCTTGCGATGAAATATCCTGAATTGCTTCTGAATGCTTTGTTACATTTTACTTAAATAATTAGGACCATCTGTTCTGCTATTATAATGGTCCAAACACTGTGCCAGACAATGATTGCAAATCATTAAGCATCATTCTTCAAAAATAAATATGTAGTTCCAAAATTAACATTGGAAAAACCTGTATTCTAGCTCAAATATTTAAACTATCCTTGACATGGTAAAGATATTGTATTTAACTCTGAGGAAGTACCAAATGAGTATTAAGGTGAGAAGTAAATAGCTTTGCTTTGTTGATAGTGTGGTGCTTCTATTATAATTTTTTTTCAAATTTTACTGTGTTAAAAATGATAAAATTGCCTGTTTCCTTTTTGCCATTTAGCTTAATCCACTTAAATTGTATTAGTTTATTCTGCACTAAGATCCTGCACCAAGCCCTTAGACAAGGCAACTTTTAAAGAGCTCCACCAACTCATCAAGCACCTTTTTCAAAATACACAGTTGTAAATTAGAAAAATGGCCTTTTCAGTTTTCCTCAGACATTGATATGATGACAAGAATTTCAAGTAGTGCTGAAATTTCAGAATTATTTCTCAAATATTGCAAAAGTTTTGCAAAATAGAAATCAGGTCAATTTCAACACAATTAATTTTCAAATATTTCTCACTGCGTTTAACTGGTTGATTGGAAATAAAGTGTGCCTAAATGAACTGTTGGTAAACTTTATTTGGGCAGATTTTAAAATCACAGAAGTTTACATGTAGAAACTAAGATTTTGCATGGCACATTGCTGCATCTGTTTTCCACTGTGACAAGAAATCTTCCAACAAAAGCTAGGTAGGTTCAGAGCTGTAAAGAAGATGGGTGTGGCGGGAGAGAAAGGAAAGATTACAGGGTCTCAATCCTGCAATAGTATAGCAAGGGAATGTACTTGTGCTATTGTAGAGCTAAATTGCCTTCAAAGCAACTGCTCACAGCCTTGAAGTTAAGCACATGCATAAACCGCTGTAGGATCAATCTCTTACATTCTAAGCTCTTCAGGGTGCAGGGACTGTGTCCTGGTTTGAATATATATGTCCCTAGTACAATGGGGTCTATTCATGCAACAATCATATAAGTGCAGTGTTTAGATACTAAGGTAGTCAACGCTTTTGAAATATGTATGAAAAAATAACTGAATCTGAATAGTATGGATAGTGTCAGTATAGCTATTGAGATACTAAGTAAGTGCTGTATACCTATTTACTTTGCTGAGCTAAAGCAACATTTCTACTACTTTGATTTAAAATTTTGTTATTAAAGTAGAAATATAATTGCGCCATCTCTGCTATTTCCCTCCTTTTACAGTTCTGTTCCCTGTTGAAGATACATGCCCTGTGGCAAGGAAGTGAGAAGTGAATCCTTATGAGAACATATGGGAGGAGGGAGTGATGAATATTTGAAAACACATAATGAGAAAAAGTGTTTTCCAGATTTCTTGAGTCTTTTCCCCTTTAAACTCCAGTGAGGATTTTTTTTTAATTTTTTTTTTCATGAACAAGTTCCTAGTTTTGACTGATCACAATGGGGAACTACCCAGTAACAAATGGAATTATGCAGCTTCAGCTGCACGGCCTCCACAGGGCTTTCCCAAACTCTTTTCCAGAGGACAAATGCTGATTTTGCAGCTATAGGCTGCCTGTCCTTCTCACTGTGCAAATTGGATTTGTGTGAAGTCAGCTGGTAGCCTTTTAAGGAAGATAAGTCCTGATAAAATCACGTGATTCTTTTAACAATATCCAGTGAATCTGCCTGGGTCTCTAGGACTCTCAGCAGACAATTAGCTTTAATGATACAAATCTATTTTTATTGTATAAAAGTTAAACAAAAAATAATGCCTGGAAATTTGCTGGAAGGCCTATTTAGGGCATATTACTAAATATCTTTGACAATTGTGTAAAAGGCTGGGTTTAAGCAGAAAGAAGCCCTGGTGTATGTACATGTATATAGATTTTTGTGGTGATATTATTTTATACTATCAGTTTTCTACTCTGGTTTGGATCACTGAGGACCAGACCTGAAAATTATAAAAGGAAAACATTCTCGGTGGCTCTGTTCACCTCAGGGCAGGTAGGTTCAGTGTGGAAGCCATATTTGTGAACTTCTACATAGTAAAAAGATCTCTTCTTCAGTGTTTAATCATATCACAATGGAGTATGATTTAATCGAACATAGTATGTCAGGCTCACCACTGAAATATGTGGAAATACAGGGAGTGACAGCTTTATGGTAAGGGGGGAAAATTATGGCTTATCCTTCATGCCTTGCTTGGGCGTAAGAGAATATAGGAAACCCTTTCATTTCCCTGCATTGGCTGCCACCATGGCATATCATACTACATGGGGAAGAACAGCCTCTGCAATGCCACTACTGTCCCCCTAAACTGGGCTGGGATTGTGTGTGTAGAGATGAGGAATGGGTGATGCGTTCTCCCAGCCCTAGTGTGCCAGCCAGCAGCACTGAATTGATGGAAGTAATCTTCACTATACCAGTGAAGAGCTGGCACAGATTACTCCTGTCTTGCATCAAGAAGAGAATGAGGGGCAGAATAACTGACGAAGGAACAATTTGGTCCTTGGTTTGTGCCTGGTCTGCAGATAGGTGCTGTCCCTTGTTCAGGCAGATTGCATTCTTACAATCCAACCTTAAATTAGTAAATAGTGTCAAATGTCCACATGTGGAATTTACTTGCAAATGATGTATGATATACCACAATAACATTAAAAAAAGATTCTACTGGTCCTTTAATCCCTGTCACCCATAGAACCAGTAGTCAATAAAGGCAATAGCAGTGCCTTACAGGAAAACCTTTCTGTGACAGACTGATAATATCCTAGACAATCCACATGGAAGTAAGATAAACTTTATTGAATTAGGTTTAATACCTTTGCCAACCATTGCATTAAAATTCCAATTGTGTGTATGTCATTGTGGAATTATCAGCCCCTTTGAATCCACCCCCGGAGAGGTGTTTCATACGCTACCTTAAACTGAATTCTCCAAGGACCAACAAAGAGAGGACTTTTGGTTAAGAAGCTTGGTTTTACATAGGGTCAGGCCTTCTTTCTGATTCAGCAAACCAACAGGACCCCTGGTCACAGAGGGTCCCAATTCTTAGGAAGGGTTGGAAGAACTGGGCCTACTGAGGTTCCATAAGACTGTGTTTGTTCTGCACGGGAGCTGTGCTGAACTTGAAACCACTTGGTTGAGGTGTTGAAGGACTGCTCCTGCCAGGGGCTATGTTAGTGTTGGGGTGACTTCTGGTAAGCTTATTAGCATGGAATAGGTTCTTTTATTGTTTTTAATGTTTTCTTTGTTGTGCTTTTACCTTAAGAATAGCATAGGTTTGCATTTAAAAGAGCAGTGTAATATCTAAACTGTGGGCCGTCACACTGTTAACGGTCTCTGAAGAGAAAGCAAGCAGGTGTGCTTGGGTAGCCTGTCTCTGCTGGACTAACACAGTGAAGGCAGGGAACTGTGCAGCTTGGCCATACCCTTGTCAGAATGCAGTGAGATGTGGGTCTCCTCGGAAGAAAGATGCAAAGGCTGGGAAGCTGGAAACCAGAGAGTGGGTGGACTACTGAGGGGAAATGCAAGTGCAGTTGCCCTGAGCTGTGACGTATTCTTGATGTATTTATTCTAGTATGGCAAAACACCCAATGAACAGAAAAGATAGCTGGTTTGACTAAGGTCTGCTGTAAACCTGTGTAAAAAGTGAGCTCTTAAACTGAGATGCACCATTCAGCAGGCTTATTGTATGAAAACGCCATGAGAGGGAGGTAATAACACTTCTCTCTATGGAGCTGAGTCTGTATCATCTAGTCAAACACACTGATACCATAGAGGGGGCAGGGGAAAAACAGAAAGCTATTTTTAGGTGAGGGGAGATTTAATGAGAAGTTGGTTGCAGTGTGTATCAGAGCTAATAAAAGTTAATTGTTAACCCTTTTTTTAAACGTGGAAAACATTTACATGTCTGGACACCTATGGTACAGGGAAGCATAAAAAATCATTGAATCAAGGTGAAATGTGGTCATTTCAGAGAAACCTGATGTAAATTGTCTGGCTGAGCCTTGATCCTAATCTTGCTAAAACTTGGATTTTTTTAAAACTCTGTTTAAATGCTTGTGTCTATTTACTGTGTCCATTAAGAGACATTTCTATGGTGAGTGAGAGAACTCCATCTGGTCAAAAAGATGAACATTTGAGACTGTGTACAGGATTAATTATCTTTTCAAACTGATGATTATCTATTTACTTTAAGTAATAACTTGTAGAGCTGTGAGAGCTAGCTTGCCCTGACTCTCAATAAAAACAGATGTTCTTACTGTCAGTTGGCCACATCATTTATAGTGTCTCTCTAAGGTGTGCAAAATATCCAGTACTGGCTTATGCATACAGACGAAATACAGAGGGAGAGATGATTATTTATTATAGTGTATTTAACACAATTTTAGCCATGCTGTTGTATCAAATCAGGAGTTTTGTACAATTCACAGCTTGAATTTTGACTTAGAGCAAGTGAATCATCCTGATTTTGAAAAGCAGAGCTAGCAGGTATTTTGGACTACTCTGAATATCGGTACCTTTTGTCTTTTAACCCTCTCTCTCCTTTTGTTAAACCATAGCATAGCAAAGATATAAATGATACTGTGTGCATTCAATGAAGGTCATATATCAGAACTCCCCAGTCATTTTTACCTCTCTCTAGTCAAAATTAATTATAGTTCAAGAAAAGTACTAACAGTAGTTGATTGTGGCTCTGGCATTATTGCCTAATAAACTAATATAATGTAACCAATGAACAGAAAATAGAAATTAACATGGCTAATTCATGACATTGTATTACTCTTTTGAGAGTGATAACTGAAGAAAAAAAAAACATGAAGAAAGTACTTCACAATGAATGGCTATCGACTTGAACAACAAGTTCCAGTTCAGGTATGCTTCATCTGCAGCTCTTTCTAAAGTTTCTGAAATATCTTATAACTTTTAAAATTTGCATACCCTTTATCTATTGTGAAATCACCACATAGTTCTTAGAATGAATTCCCCCCCCCCCCCCATATTTAGCAATAACTTTGGAAGTGATTACCAGGAATATTACCTCTTCTTGGTTGCCCCCAGGAGTCTAATGAGTAAAAGTATCTCCGAGAGGACAGTTTTGGTCCCATTATTGTTTTTCCATCTTTATCAACATTCTATTTCTTACAAACTGAAGGAAGCCTAATGCACCTCAAAGAGGCAGCTCTCCGTCTTCGAAGGGTGATTATTTTCTTATTTTATCCCTCTATTTTTATATTATCACTCTCTTCATCTGCCTGGCTATCAGCGTGCAGGCTTGGTTTGACTAATTTAAAAAAAACAGCTAGTGTTAATATTAACAAAAGTGTGACTTCCCCACCTCTAAAGCTATCTTCCAACAATCTTTTTATACTTAATGAAATATTAAGAGCATTGAGAATGTTCAGGTTAATCATACAAGTTTTTGGGTTATTTCTATGCTGCATTTGTCTATTCAAAATTATTCTCTAATTTCGGGAACTAGTTTTTAGATTTTGGCCCATTCTAAAAGTTTTGTGCTTGTAGAAAATAAAATTTAGTGCTAGAAATACAAATTAATACAATTTTTAATCAGCAGTTGTCATTCCCAAAAGCCAAAATACAGCAGGTCAATATATAGTTACTGTGCAGTTGCTTTAAATTTATTAGTTATTAATTATTAACCCACAAATTTGCAAAGACTCATGCACGATTTTACACAGTCGTCCCATTGGACATAGTGCATTACCTTAACATTCAAGGGGACTGAATATTATTTTTGTTGTTGAAATACTGTCATGAGTAGCATTTATTACGGTGTAGCTGAAAAATAGAAGGTACTGGTTATTCCATTTTTTCCCTCCAAGATACTCTATGCTGGAGTTCAGTCTCCTGGGCTCTTTACATTCCTACCACATTAAGTATTTTTGATGACTTGTTAATTGTCACCTCTGCAGTTTCAGGACAGTCACTGGCTAAGCTAGGTACCTTTTGAGCATCATTTGACTTTTAATACTTTGTACCATTTGCTGAAGGATGATTTGGAAATGCAGTGAATAACACATTGTAGGTCATGCATAAGCAGTGGCTTAGTAGTTTTTTTATTATTTATTGCTCTGCAGAAAATTATTTTAAGAGAGAGAGATACTAGTGGACATACAATACCAAGTCACAGCAGTGTTAGTTGGAAGCCAAAACTATTGTTCATTGCTATGTTTGTTTGATCAAAATAATCCCCACAAATGTTCAGTCATTATCAGTCAGCTCTAGTTAGGAAGAAATACATACTCAATTCATTCTCTTACAAGGTACTGAGTGCCCTCTACTACCATTGAAACCAGCTTTATAGAACTGTTCCCACAGTGAACAGAAATGTATAATTCTGCTCACTTGGATCTGTGCTGTTTGCTCAAGGCTGGTTGTGAGGAAATCCTTTTCATTAAAGTTCTAGTTTTGGCACCAGCAACGGCATCACATGAAGTGAGTTCATTCCTTTTTTCTATCAACAATAAGACATTAGCTGTTTAGAGAACAGGAACTTTCTGGTGGTTATTGCACTGCTCTGTACTGTTCTTTCTAATACCCATGTGACCCAAAGTTACTCAATGAGCTTTTGAAAGCAGAGTGAAAAGTTTTTTCTCTTGTACTGTATAGTGCCTTTGAAAATTACATACATACATATGAACACAGAGGGATGTTTGCAGCAATACACCCTATAACAAGTCAGAGGTGGAGCCAGAGTTAGAATGGAGAAGTAAGTATCTTGACTCCAAACAGTTACTCTGTTCACTGAACATGGTCCCTCTTAGGGCTTGGCTACACTTGTAAGTTAGAGTGCATTAAATCAGCCCCGGGCACCCTAACTCCTGAGGTGTCCACACTGGCAAGGCACTTAGAGCGCCTGGACTCCGTGGCTGGAGACTTGGTAATACACCTCCACGAAAAGCATAGCGCTTACTGCACCCTGGCTGAAATGCCAGGGTGTCAGTGTGGACGACATGTTGCATTACTGTGCTGTGATTGGCCTCTGGAAATGTCCCATAATTCCTTGAAGTCAAGTGGCCACTCTGGTCATTGTTTTGAACTCGGCTGCAGGCATGCAGATATCCCCTTTGAAAGCTCCGTTTCCAACAGCTGGTGTGCTTATCTGCTCCGGGACACAAAGTAAACCGTTACTGTGGAATGATCGTGGTGCAGAAGCAGGTGTGTGTGTGTGTGTGTGTGTGTGTGTGTGTGTGTGAGAGAGAGAGAGAGAGAGAGGTCGGGGTGGGGGCTGATGTCAGGGTTTCCCCCTGCCGCTGTCTGAACTTACAAGACAGCATGCTGACACACTCTCTGTCCCCCCAAAACACACTGTCTCTCCCCCCACATACACACAACTCACTCCCTGTCACACTCCATCCCCCCCCGCCATTTGAAAACCTTGCTGCAGCCACTTGCACACTGGGATAGCTACCACAACGCACTGCTCTCTGTGGCCTTGCAAGAGCTGCTAATGTGGCCACGCCACTGCGCTTGCAGCTGACAGTGTGAACACACAGCAGCACTTTCCCTGCTGCAGTCTCTGAGGGCTGGTTTAACTCCTGGCGCTCTACATCTGCAAGTGTAGCCATAGCCTCAGTTTGGTTTGGATTTAAGAGATCATTCAGTTTTTAAGAGTTATGTACCTTGTTCACACATACTTAGAAACATAGGGATGGAGTGTGCCCTCCTAAAGGGTGTACAGGGGTGTGGAGGAGGTGTAAGGTTACAGCCTATTGCCTGGTCCCCATAACATTTGCAGGGAACAGGTACTTCATAATTTATCAAATCTGAACATGGGAAATTGGAAAGGGTCATAAAATATATGAAACTAGAATTTCAAGATGTATGATTTACTCATGCTAGTTAATTTGATAGGCTAGAAAATGAAATCATTGGCAGACTAACAAAAACAGCAGAGCAATATTCAGTTTCCTGTATAAATTTAGAAGCAAAAATGTGTGTATTTTAAAGCAAGTCTGCTAGAGAGGAATAATGGCCATTCCCATTGATTGTGAAACAATGAATCTTTGCCTAAAGCAGTGCAGTAAGGCTTTTCATAACTTTTTGTATGCATAGTAAAGACTAAATTTGTTGCAGCATCCACAGAGATTTAAATTAATTTCAGAAAGAAAATTATTACATTAATTTGTTTTCTTCAAATATAATTTGGAATTAGTATTCAGGAAGAGTTTTCCCATTTGCCTTTAATAAAATGATAGAGATGGGCTTGTGGGGAGAATCTTAATTGTTCAGCATTCCATTTGTGTTTGACTCATTTTAGAGCTTGGTTATTAGTATGAAATAGCTGAAGTAAACCACTGTTTGTAAACTGCAGCACCTGACTCCAAGCTCCGGCTTGGGCATATTCAGAAGGCTAATAAATATTTAAAAGGCCTAGAAGATTCCAATTATTGTCAGAAGCGTGGTCATCCATGAAGCTCCAGTGGAAATGTAATTTCATTTAGCATAGTGTCATGTATTCACTGTTTAAGGTGACATTTATAATGCCTCTGACCCTGAGCGATCTCTGTTAATCTAAAACAATATGTTACAGCACCATGTTATGATTATTGAGTTACTAGTAATGGCTGCTAATATTTTTTGCAAAGTGTTTCCTGATTATGTTGTTTAAAACATGCTGGGCTGATGGTACCGATCACAGTAAATGAGGAATGATCAAGTGACTGACACAAAGCAAGACTCGCCTTGGGATCATTATAAAGGATGGTTTTTCATTAGTGAATTGCTACTGCACTATCTGGTTATCTAGGCTACCAACAGGGTGGCATGTTTCAGTTCTTCAGCGATTAAAAAGTCGTTGCAATATCCGTCTCTAAAGAATGTGTTCCATATTGAAGATACACAATAATCTAGTGTGATTAGAAAAAGGGGGGAAATCCAAAAAGCTGTAAATGCTGAGCATAACACCAATCAGCAGAATATATTTTCTCAGGCATAAAAAATACTGTTTACAGCTCTCACCAACTGCACTTGTCTGTGGATTCAATCTAGCTTTAATTACTGAAACAAAGCTTAGTTCTTAGTTGAAGTGGTGTTTTACCCACTAAAGCTTATGCCCAAATGAATCTGTTAGTCTTTAAGGTGCCACCGGACTCTTTTTTGTTTTTGTGGATACAGACTAACACGGCTACCCCCTGATACTTGAAAGCTTAGTTCTGGCATTATCATTCACTCAATTATTCTTTCTAGTAGTATATTTTAAAATTTTTAATAGAAGCTGTTTACCAGCAATGGTGGATTAAGAAAATTTACTAAATATTTTAGCTAGCAGAAGTTTTGATAAAAATCATTTATTTTATACCTGACGTGATTGCACAGAAGGGGCACTGTATGTTAACATTCCTTATTGGGCTGGATTGGAGTACTCCATTCTGGCCTACAATGTAAAGCATGCTTGCTAATCTGCAGCCTATCTCCATAACTTCGTTTGAGCTGTGTCTCTTTGTGTGCTGTGTCTCCAGGAGGTTCAACACAGAATCTCAGCCCCAGTACTTATCGAGTTTTGTAACGCCCCATGTATAACTAATGTAAATAATAGGAGATCCTTAAAAAAATTTCCTTCATTTAGCTTTTTGGCAAGGTATTACCAACATAAGTAAGTACTCCTTATACTTAGCATGAGGGATATCAATAATATTACTACTTTAAGAGTGTTTAAAAAAATAATGACAGGTTTCAGAGTAACAGCCGTGTTAGTCTGTATTCACAAAAAGAAAAGGAGTACTAGTGGCACCTTAGAGACTAACCAATATATTTGAGAATAAGCTTTCGTGAACTACATCCGATGAAGTGAGCTGTAGCTCACGAAAGCTTATGCTCAAATAAATTGGTTCGTCTCTAAGGTGCCACTAGTACTCCTTTTCTTTTAAAAAAAATAAAAATAAAAATTCAGGGCGTCTATTTGACAGGAGCACGTCTACACTAGAAAGTTGAACCGGTAAAATTCTGCTGGCATACAGCTGCCAACATAGCTGTTTTAGAAGAGAATTTTCACCTTTGGCTTCCATTCTGGTGCAACACATTGTCACAGCACCAGGTTGTATCAGCAAAAGACATGAGCATGGGAGCCACAATGTCCCTAGTGCCACCATCCAGTGTGCTGCCTTTTTGTGGTGCATTTTGGGATACTAGTATTCATCTCAGGGAATTGTGGGAGTTGGGGGGTCAAGTTCCCACAATTCTCTATTTTCTATCCCATAATATTCTTTCCCACAATGTTTATAAAAACTCCACAGTTGCCAACTTTCTAATCACACATAACCGAACACCCTTGCCCTGCCCCCTGTCCAGCACCTTCTACAAGAGCCCGCTCCCACTCACTCCATCCCCCCTCCCTCTGTAGCTTGCTCTCCTCCACCCTCACTCACCTGCTCCTTTTCACCAGGCTGGGAGTTGGGGTGCAGGAGGGGGTGCCAGCTCTGGGGTGGGTCTGGGGATGAGGGGTTTGGGGTACAGGAGGGGGCTCCAGGCTGGGGGGTGGAGCTGAGGGGTTTGGAGTGTGGGAGGGGGGACTCTGGGCTGAGGCAGGGGGTTGGGGTGGAGGGGGTACAAGTTCTTGGCTAGGGGTGCCGGTTCTGGGGTGGGGCCAGAAATGAGGGATTCAGTGTGCAGGAAGGGGCTCCGGGCTGAGGCGGGGGTTGGGGTGCAGGAGGGGGTGCAGGCTCCAGGTAGCGCTTACCTTGGAGGGCTCCCCAGAAGCAGCAGTATGTCCCTCAGCTCCTAGGTGTAGGGGCAGCCAGGCGGCTCTGCACAGTGCACGCCGCCCCTGCCTGCAGGCACCTCCTCCACCCACAGGCACTGCCCCCACATCTCCAATTGGCTGCAGTTCCTGGTCAATTGGAGCTGTGGAGCTGGCGCACAGGATGGAGGTAGGCGGGCAGTGCGTCATGCCCCCCTGGCCACCCCTGCACCTCAGAGCCAGAAGGACATGTCGCTGCTTCGGGGAGCCATGTGGAGCCAGGTAGGGAGCCTGCCAGCCCTGCCAACTGGATTTTTACTGGCCCGGTCAGCAGTGCTGACCGGAGCTGCCAGGGTCCCTTTGACTGGATTTTCCAGTTGAAAATCAGAGACCTGGCTACCCTACGGGGCCATGGTTCCCTCTGTTCCACCCCATAATCTGTTTTGTTCCATTTTCAATCTCTCTGCAATGATGTAGTTAGAGCATGGTTGAAGAACAGATCAGGGGAGCTGTCTTGTCTATTTTAGAGAGAGAACAACTGATTAGTTTGTGAAACATCTACCACCACAGCAGTTAGCTGTGCCATACAGAAAATGGGAAAACAGAGGAGGAGCAGTGATGTGGTTGTGGAAATCGGTTATTTCAGATATTCACTGACCAGCTGGATATGGTGGAGTGGCCCATGAAAACAAGCACAGGAGTAGCGGGATCAGATAATGACACAACCTTGGGGTAACCAACGGTGGCTTCAGACCTTTTGCCTGCAGTTCCTGCAGTTATGTTGCAGTTCCTGCAGTTGTGTACCAAACTCACCTCAGCACTCCAGCTCTGGGGGTCCTGCTCAGTATGGCATCTACCTCTGCATAGTAGCACTAGCTCTGGGGGACAGCACCAGAATTTTGTTGCCTTCTTTTACATTTTGGTAAAACTGCCTCAGTTCCTTTCCCATTTCTGGCCCTAGAACTCATTTCTATTGTACTCCAGCTTCTGCCGACTATTCAAATGTCTAATTAAAGATCTTTTTTGCTGTTAAAATTCTGCATATGAGCATGCAGTGCTCCTTTTCCCCTAGGCCAAGAGAAACCAAGACTTTTTTGTCCTGGGTGAGCACAGGCAGCAGGAGCACAAGGTTCAGCTGAAGTTTTACCTGCAGCTTTACTTGGAGCCATACCTGTGTGCTAATGGGAAGAGAGGCATTTCCAAAACACCCAGATTTTTGAGGGGACACATGGGCTTCTGGTCACTGACCTCTCAGCCGCAGAGGTCCAAAATTTGACCAGAGCAGTCCCGGCCAGAGTGGCATTGTTGCTAGAGGACTCTTTGCACTGATTCAGATAATTCAGCATCCACACAGGCATCGTGCCAGTAGAAGAATGATGGTAGATGGCTTATGCCATTCTGAGATCTAGTTTAACTTGACTGGTAGAAGTTCAGGGTTGTGTCAGCAGGACTCAGAATTGAGCGTGGACACATGCAAGGCAGAGCTAACAAAAGGCAAGTTCCGCTCGTAAAACTGTGTAGTGTAGACCTGGCCTAAGTCTCTTGGCGTAGGCAAGTTAAGCATTCCGCTTTGGGAAAAGGACTGCCTGAAATGCCTAAAAGGCATAGCTACAACAGATGGAAGCTTATTCACAAAAGAATTATTAGCCTTTTCAGTGGCAAAACATAGCAGATCTGCAGATCTTCTAGCTTGAGAGACTACTTTCAGCTGGTTATGGCCCTTCACTTGTACAGTGTGTGTCCTATGAAAAGTCATTTTGATATCAGTGAAATGTGCTTTTTTTCCTACCAATCCATTGTCAATTCCTCAAAAAGTATAAAATATAGGTTTGGGTATGCACCAGAATGTACTGTAACACAGAAAGGATTGATTAATTCTTTTACAACCAGTATAGTTATGAACTATCATACAATATATCAAGTCTAAAAAATAGCTCAAATGAAAAAAAAAACTATTAAGTTCCTTTTCTTCATACTGTTTCAACAATAAACCAAAGCTCTGAAATCACTGCTATTGAATTTCTATCTATAATTTATTTAGACAGCTTAAAGAGTTACACTGCCGGTTAAGAAAAATCCAGTTTGTTAGCCTTGTAGAAATTTAAAATTAATATCTGTATTATCCATGAAATCCTTCTGAAGGACCCTGATTGGTCAAAAGTTCTACCTTATAAATAATGAATGTTTAATTTTGAAATCCAGCTTAAAAAATCTTCTTAATAACTTCCCTGGTATGAAAAATTATGCCACTAGGATTTTTAAAGAAACAGATTGCAAAAGTAGCTAATTATTGTACAAGAATTCAGATAATTTTCTCAAGATTATTGGATTGCTCAGGGTATTGTCTGGTCATGACTGGTCATGACGCTATCATTCCGTTTTGCACTTAAATTAGAGATTCGACTTCTTTGTTTTGTACGACAAATTTAGCATATTCTCCCCAAAATTACAGCATTCGTTCTTTAATATTCTCTCTCTCATGCTTCTCTGTTCCATATGGAACGTGAGATCTACACCACTGCCTTCTGTCTTTGCTTGTCTCCTGCTGCAGTGTTAGTTTCTTCCCATGTCATTTTGATTGCTTTCAATTCTGCTTCGATTGTGTGTTTTCATGTTATCTGTGGCCTACCTTGTGACCTCTTGCCCTGAAAATTACAATCCAATGCCACTCGTATTTTATTCTTGATTGTGTGTCCTAGCCATCTCCATTTTCATTCCATAATTGTCTGTCCTATTGGTTTCTGTTTTGTTCCCCTTCAGGGTTTTTCGTTTGTGGGTTGTTTTTCTGTACCTCTGATATTGAGAATTGGTCTGAGGCACCTGGTTAGGAAAACTTGGATTTTAGATTATAGGATATTTTTACTATGAAATGAACTTTCTGAGAATTTACAAGTAAATCCAATAATTAGGTTTTAAAATTAAATAAAATCTGGGCCCTTTAAGAAATATACCATCTGTGTGTCATTTCTTTGTCTTCAGTGATTTTAAAAATGGAATAATGCACACATTTGAAATTTTCCATATTGTTAAACTAATTGAAATCATGTGCATATAAATTACATTGTAATAAAGCAAGTTATTAATGATGTATCTAATTGTTCTTCTTATATATGGTACAGACAGGCTCAGTCTAACATCATAGGTAAGTCTTAAGTGGGACTATTTTGATATCAGATGTAATTCACTCATGGCCCTTTCTCTGCAGCTAATTTGCATGCAACCGTTTTATTGGTTTAATGCTTCAGTGGTATGAAGGAGACTGGAGACACAGACAGTTTTCATTAGCAGATTAACTAGCTTAACTGTTACTCCTCTTTAAAGATTCTGTGGCTGCATGTGTAATGCCGACAGACCCCGGTTGTCTGTGGGGAGGATCAAACTGGGGACCTCTGGAGCTTAGTGCATGAGCCGCTACCGCATGAGCTAAAAGCCAACTGGCTCTTAGCTAAGGCTGTAGAGCAGACTCATTTTACCTCTCTCTTTAAGTGGTCTCGGTGCCACTAGATGGGACAGAACATCACACCAAGAAGGTGTGGGGGTTACATATGATCATTTGAGCATAGGTGCTTGCATGAAAGACCAGCATGTCACTGCTGCCTTGGTTCCACTGCGCATTTAGATGGCACTTCCAGAGAAATTCGGGTAGGAGCATGGAGAAACCTTCAGAGCACAGACGCATTCGGACTAAGGGACTAAGTTCATCCCACCACTATTTCACCTTACACAAGTCTCCCTAAAAAATTAAGGACTAGATTCACCACTTCAGCTACTTTGTGCTGCGTTGATGATGCCATATGTGACCCATATTACCTGGCTGTTTGGCACTGCTCGGGTATACCCATGAATATGTCTTTAAAAGTTAAAATAAAAATGATTTAAGGTTTAAAATTACATATCATACATATCTTAGAACTGTCCCAGGGTAGTGTTCTTTTTGGGTTTCTTGTTTTAGTGTTTGTGCATAATTTTTTTAAAACTAAGAAGTTCCTTGACAAAAACTGTTAAACTGTGGTTACAGTTGAGTGTGTATCAAATATTTAACGGTAAAAAACATTATTGGGATGTTTCTGTTATCCCCAAACAAGCCACTATGAACCCAGGACATTTAGAGGTAACCTTACACTTAAAATAAATACAAGCATATTATGGTAAGAAATGTTACAATTAAGTCAGCCAAACAAACTTAATTGTGCACTGTAGTGATGCCATCGGGGAGAGGAGGAATCTGGGGGGAAAAAAATCCAATGTGGTGTTAATGATCAATTTAATCTGATCTGGAACCACAATCACTACAATGCCCCAATACTCACATGTTTGCTGTACTGTGTCACTACAGGACTCTGTGATAATGAATACAAAGGCTTCAATTCTGGGTCATTAGTAAAAATAAGGATGAATACCTAACAGTCATTTCCATGGTGCCCTATGTGAAATGAGTTGGTGGGGGGGTCAACTTACTCCAGTTCCTAACAGAAATATACCCACTTCATAAACTATCATAACAGTTACCAATAATTTATATCCTTCTTGACCATCTAGAGAAACCACAATGTGAGTTAGTTGCCTGACTTTCTTAGGGAATTTTGAACATCCCAGTAGGCACCCAAGTCCCTTTGAAAATATGTCCCTAAATGTCTCTAGTGGCTGAGCCAGACATATAACCCCTAGAAGCACAGCTGAGACACACTGCCAGGGCTCCCAAGTGAATCTTCTTTCTGCAGCTATCTGTCATGGCTCTCATCACCATAATTATGTGAGCATTGCTGCTGTCTGTGCTATACCTGTTCTGTGGATGAACATAGGACATCGTTCTCTGAGGCTTTCAACCAGTTCCTTTTGGAGCACTAAACTGATTTAAGAAAATTAAGTGCTTTCTTAATAACAAGAAATTAGCTTTAAAAAATCTAATTCTGATAGGTAACTTGAGTACTCCTCAGGCTAAAAATGAGTTACTTTCTCTTTCTTTCCTTGACATCCAAAATACAAGTTGTGATGTTATGGTACCCAGAGCAGCTCATATGTAGGACATGCAAGTGATTAGCAACCTATTACTTCTCTGAGGCAGTCATAGGCTTTATGTAGCAGATTAATTTACCAGTCCAGTCATTTGTTAGTAGGTGCCTTTCAAATTTGTGTTTCAGCTGTGCTTATCACATTGAAAGAAAAATAAATGGGAAACATAGGAAAACAATGTCTGGAGTGGGATAAACTGGTTTCTCTTTTCCTAAACTCATTGGGAGTGGTGGGTGGGAGGGTGGGTGTTTAGAGAGACAGCAGAGTCATAGGAAGAGTCACAGTGCTGAAATAAGATTGTGCCTCACTCCTGAAAATCCCGATACTGTAAGGCACTGAGCTGCCTCCAGACCCAGTGAATTCATGAGGATCTAGGAGGCTCAGCAGTTCCCAGAAAGCACTCAGAACCTCACAGAATCAAACCGTAAATCTTAGTGGAGATAAAAAGCTATTGCAAACAGTACCTTTTGGCTTCTAGTAGCAGACATCATTAGAAATATTTTTTTTCAATCTTGCATTTGTTGAAAGCAGTATCTTATGCTTAGTGCTTGGGACATTATTCTGAAAAATTAAGTTATAGTATAAAAATGGTTATTTTTACTAAAGGTTTTTTTCATATTCACAGCTCAGTCACCCTCTTGTATTGCACTGTTGTGAGATGAAATAAAAGTGTGATTTCTACAGAAAAAAGCTGTTAGAACAGTTTTACAAGCTCTTTCCTCTATTAACTGACTAGCCCCATTACCTTTCATGGGGTGATGTTTCACTTGGGTGTTTAGACATGTCCCGTGGAGTAATTTAGTCTCTAGTCTAAAGGTTTGTCTTCCTGAACGTATTAAATGAGCAAGAGGATGTTACGGGCTCCCTCTATTAGAATTAATGAAATATGGTGCCTCAATTTAAAAAAGCTATATTTAAACTTTTTGGAAAGTTTCATTTGCTTTGTGAAGTTGGGAATTAGAACAGTGGTTATAAATCTGATGATCCTGGTAGGAAGTCATTGTTTTTAATATAAAAATAAAATATTTCTGTAAATCAATAAAATAATGGAAGCTCTAGACATCATTACTAGCTTCTTCAAGTTGTCCACCTCAGGCAGATCCAGGACATTGATATCAGACACCATAGTAGCTGAGGTACTTACAAAGTAGATAACAAGAAGGCCTGATGCTTTACTGGAAAACTAGAATATAAAACAAAAAATGGTGATGCGGTTATTGTGTAAGGTACTTCTATCTAGAATACTTGGTGGGGGGTGGTGAGGGAGTGTACTGGTTATAAAATTAGTTTCTTTACCTTGGAGAGAGTGGAATATGCATCTTACTCCTAAATGCAGTAGTAGTGTAGTGAGGAGTGCATGTAAATTGAAAATGTCTTCGCATTTTTCTGTTATTTTCACTTTCTCTTACTATATCCTGTCATTCAGAGCCCTGCTCCTGGTAAATTAGATATAGCGAACATAAAAGAAATATTCAAATAAGATTGTCAAGTATCAGAGGGGTAGCCGTGTTAGTCTGGATCTGTAAAAGCAGCAAAGAGTCCTGTGGCACCTTATAGACTGACAGACGTATTTGGAGCATAAGCTTTCGTGGGTGAATACCAACTTCGTCGGATACATGTCGTCACGCTCGGATACATCTGTTAGTCTATAAGGTGCTACAGAACTCAAATAAGATTGTTCGCATAAATGTACGGTCATAGTTGGACAGAACTCGTATATGCATACAAGTATATAAACCAGTAAGTCTTGTATTACTGACATGTGGTCCATGCCATACTTTTCACAGCATTTTAGTTATATTTGATTATCCCAGAGGATAAAAAAACTTCAAATGAAATATATTACTTCTGTATGGTTGTACTTTATATTATAGGAATTCTAAATAAATTTTAGTGAAATATCTGAGTGGCTTTCATTTCTTTGCCGTCAGTTCTCTGTGCATCATTGAAACTGATGTTAAAGAATGAAGTTTAGCAATCAGTCTCAAGCTTTTAATGTGGTGCTTTGAGAACCAGGTCATCACTTAGTATCAATATATTGCTAAGTAGTGTAGAAGGTCAGCCACCCTTGTATTGCTGAGTATATGACATAATAACAGGAAGTTTTTAGTCTTTGTAAGAGTTATATTTAACAGTTAGACAACCCTTAATTTACTTGTTACTTTTATAGCAGTTTTTCAGTAGACAGGTATTGGTCTTTAAACTATATTGGAAACTAAGAGTACCCAAGGAAAATGAATATAACTATTCTCATAGTTAAGGTTGCCTGTTACTCTAATTATAATTCACATCGAATAATGAACACCTTTTCCAATAATATTTAATTCAAATCATGATGCGGAGTATAAAATTACATATCGGGAGAATTCATTAGAAAGTAAGCTCAATAAATGTGCCTCAGAGAATGTATCTGATGAATTAAATTAGCTCTATAAAGTATTATGAAAAAAATCCACAAGGGATGCACAATTAGGCAAATAAGCTGTTGAAGACCAGAAGCTATTGCGCATTTATTGTAGAGTGCTTATGCAAACTGAGGGGTGGAGGGAGAGCGGGTGAGGAAGTAACAGTACACAGTTTAAAATAAATAAATAAGCAGAGGTGAGACCATGAGTAATTAAATAAAAAATAAGTAATTCTCTCATAATTGGTTCTCTAGCCTTTGCCTACTCATTATTCACATGCCTATGAAATATTTTAGTATGACACACAATGGTTATTTAATTTATGCATGTTTTATGAAGTGTATAATTTATTAACTTTCTGAGTTAGTCCATTCATAAGCTGGTCCTCTTTCAGTAAGGGTGTGTAGACTGACCATTACTGAATAGACAAAGAAGAAGTAATTGTAAATGTTTTAAGCAGCTTTATGTACAACATTTATATCTGCAAACATACCATTTTAAGCAGATTGTCATTTTTATATACTGTACATGCCATTGTTTATTAAACAGTAATGGTATTGGAACCATTAAAACTGATGTTTACTGCATGTTGTTTTCATTTTAGGATTTTCAAGGACTTGCACAGTTTCCTCCCAGCCTATATCTCAGAGCTTGATTCATATTTTGTGTTCTCCCCTCTTTCCACCAATTATACCAGGATCATGCCTTCTTTCTTGTCTTCACCTGCTCCCATTTTTGTGCTGTCTTCCATCCTTCCCATAGGCATTGAACAACCAACCAATCCCAGGACACCAGACTGAAACTACTACCCTAGTTTAAATCCCTCTTTTTAGACTCACTTATTCCTCAAATACTAGCCCATGTCAGTTAAAATGTTATCTCCGTTCAAGGATTATGAGATTTGGAAAAGAGAACCAGATTTTTTTTTTTAAATTAGCCCTTTAACTCCTCCCTTTGCTGACAGTATTGTATCCTCTCATTAGCAGTCTTTAAGTAGTGTGCTTCTTGTGGCAGAGACTGCCTTTTTCCATCTCCTACAGCTCTTAACATATCATCAGCACTTAACAAATTATAAATAATTGTCACAGTATTTATGATATTGGTTGTATTTAAAATGGGGAATACTGGAAAATAGCCCATGCATCTTAACTGCAAGGGATAAATGTCTTGAATAATAAATAAATAATCTTAATGGCTCCCACTATTAGCATGTCTTATATCATCCTTGGGGAATTGTTGGGAGGCGGGTGGGGATTAAGTGATATTCGTATACTGATCAGCTGATTTTTTGAAAGAGTTGGTGTGAACAGGTATCTTTCTGAACCTACTCTAAAACAAAACCCATATACTCTGCAGTGTAAAAACTAACTCTGTTCCTGAGGGTTGGGTTCATTAACAAAGAATTTAACAGTAACACAGTTCAGCTCAAGACTTCTCCCCGGGCCAGGCTGCTCCTCGGCTTAGCACCTAGGCCTGTTTATCCTATATTCTTAAAATTCTTTTTATCTCTAGAGCTACTCCTATCTCCCTTATATCCAAGTGCAATAAAAATCCACCTGCCTCAGTGAGCAGAACCCACTTAACCTCTTCCCAGCAAGATCAATACCTACTAAACAGCATGGGGTATTGCCGGCAAAAATTGCCACCTATTAGAGTATGCCTTAATGTTGACTAATTTTTGGTGTTACTATTTCAGCAAGGAAAAATTTGCTGCCATTGAAAATCTGTCTTCACTCCAGCTGCTGTTCCTATAGTGATCACTCTCACTTTGGAGATTGTTACCCAAATATTTCTGACTGCAAAAGAATCAAAAGTATCCTCCTTAACTCTGTACAAGACTGTTCTTTCAGTGAACAGAAATTTAGTTTATACCCTAAATGTTTTAAATGAGAAACCATTACACCTTGGGTTTTTGTGTGACTTTCTTTGTGACATGTAACACAGAGTGTTAAAGCATATACTCTTGCATATGCCCATTGTTACATCATTTTCTGAAGCTTGTTCCTTTATCTCTGTCTCAATTCTGCACAGATGGGGGTTTCATGTTTATGCTACCACCATATATATTCTAGCTCCAGGAATAACAATGAAATAGTCAGGAGAAAACATTACTATGACAAGTGTTATACTTACTTTTTATTTCCAGCATGCCTGAGTTATAGCAGAGTATTATTTCCTTAAGCGTTGTGTTTTATGCAAACACGTGGAGTAGTTGAACATGTGATCGTATTTTAAATATCTGCATACACATTATAGTATGGACGACCAGTGACGTGCCCTGGTTTTGACACAAAAAAAAAAAGTGCTTATTTACACTGAATGGGGCTGATACCTAACTATACATTGTTACAAGTGCAAATGAAAAAGATATGGTAGAGAAAAAAATCTGAGGAAAATAGTAATTGCATATTTGAAGGAAGGGTAGTTTACTCTTTTACAGTAAAGGCTGACAGCACAAGCCCTACTCATTGCACAAACATGACTGAAAGTTGTACAATCAGGCCTCAGTTACAGTAGGCCCAATATACAGTATGTCTTTTAAAAATATACAGTTTTTGAATGGTCATTATGAACAAGGCCCAATCATGTTGTACACTCTTCCAGAAACCATGACCTAGGATAACACACTATTTCTATGTGAATTACAAAACAGTTTGACCCTATTCACACTTGCCTGTCATACCATGTTTAATTTATTTTAGATGGAATCCTGTTTAAACCCAATTTTAAAGTGATTCTGCCAATTTGGTAATGGTCATAATTCACACAAAAATGAAACATTACTTAGTTTACGAAAGACAAATAAAGAAAAAATGTTACTGATTCTTCACCTCCTCCTGTGTCCTTCTCTCTTAAAAAAGGACTAGGGCTCCTTTTTTGTACATAGTTTTTAAGCATGGACACGAGGAGTGTTCATGTCTTTTTTGATCAGTTACCTGTTTTGTTTCCCTCTCGCTTTTTCTACTTCTGTTCCCCCACCCCATTGTCTCTTGTGTTTTGGTGTTACCAATTTTCATAGCCCTTCCCCCTTTCTTCTAATCCCTCCATCTGCTTTGTTAGGCTTTATAAAAAAAACACAAATTTTCTAAACATTGCAACCCTGCACAGAGCGGGACTTTATTTTAATACTAGAAAATTCATGGTTTAATTGAATCTGTTTAAAAATCAATCTAGTTAAACCGGTACAAAATCCTAATGGACACACTTAAGCATGTTTAGCCCTTGTTTATTATAGAGGAAGCTGTTCAGACCTCAGTATTTAGGGTACGTAATAGTGCCATTATAAAAAAAAATGCAACTTTTTTTTGGAGATGCTCTATCACCCCTTCATTTTATAAGAGGTTTTTGAAAGTTGATAGGGGGAAAGCCCTTGGGCTGGAACAGTCTTTTCTCTTTTCATATGAATTTCCATTAGCGTTTTGCTTATCTATCAGAAATCATGCGTAAGGCTAAGATTTAGTGATGGGTATTTTTAGTAAAAGTCCTGGACAGGTCACAGGCGATAAACAAAAATTCAGGGTGCGTGACTTGTTCATAACGTTTACTACAAATACCCATTACTAAATCCCTGCTCTGGGGTCCCCTGCTCCAGCGGTGAGGGCTGACTGACCCCAGTGGCCTCCAGGAACTGCTATCCCAATGACCTCCAGAGCCAACCCCAGGACTGCTGCTGTTCAGGCAGTCCCCTTGGCTGCTGCTTCGGCCGCCCCTAGGACCGCTGCTTCTCCAGCCACCCCTGGGAACACCCATGGAGCCGATGCTGCTCAGGCAGCCCTGAAGTCAGCAGCGCCTGCAGCTGCATAAGTCATGGAGGTCGTCGAAATCCATGACTTCTACCACCTCCGTGACTGAATTTCAGCCTTAATCATGAGATTGGCTTACAAATCATGAGACTTCATTTTAAAAATACACTTTTGGATTCTTCACATTTACCTTTTGTTTCTTGAAACTTTAGAATACATTCAGATCATATTTTCAAGCTATTCTCCACAACCATGAGGCCTAGAAACTTACTTTAAAAAAAAATGAAAGCTGAGATTCTCATGTATTCATGATTCTGGGAGATGAGGCTTTAAGAAAAGTACCAAATACTGCAAGACTTTTTATAAAATCATGAGAGCTGGCAATATTGTATCATCATTTGACTCCAGCAGTCAGGACCAAAGAAAGGCATGTGTCTATAATGCCTGTGGATCTGAATATAGCCTCATCTGTGTATTTTGTAGGCTATGGCTGGGATTTTGAAAGACTCCTAAGGACTTTGGGGGACTCAACTCCATTTAAAAACAACGAGGAGTTCTTGTGGCACCTTAGAGACTAACAGATTTCTTTGGGTATAAGCTTTTGTGGGCTAGAACCCACTTCATCAGACGTATGGAGTGGAAAATACAGTAGCAGGTATAAATACACAGCACATGAAAAGACGGGAGTTGCCTTACCGAGGTCAGTCTAACAAGACAATTCAATTAACAATAGGATACCAAGGGAGGAAAAATCACTTTTGTAGTGGTAATGAGAGTGGCCCATTTCGGTTTTGTAATGACCCAACCACCCCCAGTCTTCATTCAGGCCTAATTTTATGGTGTCCAGTTTGCAAATTAATTCCAGTTCTGCAGTTCACATTGAAATCTGTTTTTGAAGTTTTTTTGTTGAAGAAATTGCCACTTTTAAGTCTGTTATTGAGTGACCAGGGAGATTGAAGTGTTCTCCTACTGGTTTTTGAATGTTATAATTCCTGATGTCATATTTGTGTTCATTTATTCTTTTGTGTAGAGACTGTCCAGTTTGGCCAATGTACATAGCAGAGGGGCATTGCTAGTATTGGCCAAACCGGACAGTCTCTGGACACCATCAAATTAGGCCTGAATAAAGACTGGGAGTGGTTGGGTCATTACAAAACCTAATTTCCCCCATACAGGAAATTGATGGCTCACTTGATGATTACCTGTTCTGTTCATTCCCTCTGGGGCACCTGGAATTGGCCATGGAAGACAGAATCCTGGGCTAGATGGACCTTTGGTCTCACCTAGTATCGCCATTAATATGTTCTTGTGATGGAGTGAAGGTTACTTATGCAAGTGGAATAATGCAGTACATGCAACCTTTCTTGCAATGTTATGAACCAGAGACTAGAAAGACACTGAGTTTGTGCAGAAATATATTTGCTAATAATCTGACCAGAAACCGCAAGTGCATGTGTCTTACATTATTTGCATTAATATATTATGAAGGAAGGTTTATAACTGGACACACAGACTGGATCATAGAACGGACTTTAAGTGCCATTGTTATATAGAACAGTGACTCATGTGCTCTTGAACAGCTTGATGGGTGATTTACAAACTAAAAGGTGTAATCTGGCTAGAAGTTTAGCCAACCATCCAGGAGAAAAACACTCTTCTTTTTGATACTTTATGAATAATTAAATGTGTATTGTAAACAACAAAGTGCCCAGTTGTGACTTAGCTTGAAGTGACTTGTCTTTGACTTCCTTCACTTAAAAGCATTTGCTCTAAATGGTTCTTCACAGTTGAACTTTTGCTCAAAGCTGTAATCCTTTTTATATATGTCCAAAATATAGCTTTATATCTAAATTGACATACAAAAACTACATTCATAGAATACCCACCCTCTCCCCAGCCTGCTGCGATAGCTGCTTTGCAGCTCCTGCATGTTCCCAGACCAGTGTGTGCAGGGGCAGTGTCATGGCCGTGGCCTTAGAATGTTTACATGTAGTCATCATGTTGGCATGCTGCCAATGTTTTCCTGCAATATAGAAGAAGAAGGGAAATGCAATTTTTTAACTCGGCCAAACCTGAACAGAATTCCATGGGACATGTGAAAGGTGCTGCTTTAGCCTCAGGGCTTTGTCCAAATGTCAAAGTTCTGACCTAAACAACAGAGGGCACAGGAGCTCTTCAAAAGAGGTGACAAGAAATAAATATATTAATGAATAAAATAGAAAGTGTTAGGCAGTCCAAACACACGGGTTGTTGCCAGCTTCCCTTACAGTGTATGTGTCTATCTCAGTTATACATATTTGATAGCTCTACTATAAAATCAATTGTATATCTCTCATATATGCAAATAAAGAGGTATTAAATTAATATGTATGCCTGTGCAAACTTAATTCTGCCCCCTTTGAGCATATACATTTTGATACAGCCTTTAATTACATTATCATCAAGTGTTATTTCCACAGAACCCCTGACTCATTCAATGCACAAAGTTGATTTTGCTCAGTGAATGAAGGAAAGTTACCGTATTTCTTTGTCTGCCTCATTCAGTATTTGGTCCCAAGTCTTATTCACTGTACTTCATCTAAATGCTACACCGAATAAAGAATTATTAGTTTAGTCATTGGCTTCTCTACGGGAGTTATCACAGTGTGAATATGCCTACTGTACTACATCAATTGCATTTCCTGACTCTATAGTCATTAATTTTGGCTGCCTCAATGATTATGTGATCATATTGAAACATCTAGGTCTAGAATTTTCAAAGTTATTGAGCATCTGCAGCTCTCATTGACTTCCAGTGGTGTTGGGAGTGCTTAGCACTTCTGAAAAACAGGCACTGGTGGTCTGAATTTAGGCATCCAGAGTATAAGGAACACACAGTGGCTTATTGGGAAATACAGGTTTTAGTAACCTGCCAACATCATGTAGGGAGTTTCCACTGCTTTAACCTCAAGAACGTCCTTTCTCTTCTTCAAGTCCCTACCCCTTCCTACACATCTTCGAACTTGTGAAGTGAATACATCAGGAAAAAGCTTCATTCCATTAATCCCTTGAGCACTGTTCATCCTCTGCACTGAAGAAGACATGGGTCTGGTAGGGAAAAATGTGGTTAAAGATGTGTCACAATGCATGTGCACAAGTGGGCAGAATTAAGGTACTATTTATTAGGCAACTTTCCTGAACATAAACTTGGGACAGTATAATGCAGGATTCAAAGGCTCTCCGTATCAGTTTAAAAGGGCCAGTACAATCTGTAGTAAATGAGACACCACAGTTAGCTCCTTAAGTGCTATTTTTATCCAAGAGGGGAGAATGTAAATTAAGTGTTCAATGCAGTCAACATTTTTAATGCATGGAGGTGGCTGTCACTGAAATATTTTAAATGTTCCCTTTGCTAATAGGCGACATTACTACAATATTCCCTGTTAAGAGCTGATGTCAAGTGAAGCCAAAGGATGCCATTAGCAGTGCATGACAAGTTTTATTGGTCCTAAAAAAGAAAGCAGGAACTATGCTATATATTCTTGAGCACCACCTGCTGGTATTTTATCCATTAACTGATTACGTGCATATATACAGAACATTCTGGTAACCTATCCTAAGTACAGTACTGTGTATTGTGCCTAATTCCTGCCATCAGATAAAACACACACATTGTCTACTGATCTTACTGGGAGCTTTACCCATGGAAATAAGGGTAGCATTTCCTAAAATAAGGAAATACACAGGGAATTCAAGGATTACTGTGGAAGCATTATTTACTTAGAGGAATTTATGACTTTTAAATAACCACTGTATTTTAATCATGCAGTTATTTATTTGTAGATACATACATCTATTTTACAGGCACAACTGTGGGGAAAGGAGTTAAATATTTGGTTCTAGTCACTTTGCCTCCAATGCCATACCTTGAAATGTAAAGAAGTCTCATTTGGATACTACTACTTTAAGAGTTTATAGCTTCATGGTCAAAAAGAACCATTAGATCATCTAGTCTGACTTCATGTATATCACAGGGCATTACATTTCATTTAGTTACCCCTATGTTGAACCTAATGGCTTCCTAAAACATTTCAGTCCTCAGGAAACTTATTTGTTGTGTACCACAAGTTGAGGACAGAAGAGACTGAGTGTAGTTTGTTTAGTTCGATCTATGCTCATCTAATCATCGTAGATAATTATGGAGCATGTTTTCAAAAAGTAGATGCATAGATCAGTGTGCAAATATAGATATGCAAAAAGACACCCTCATTTGCCGTAGTTACACATGTCAAATAAGTATATTAATTGAATATGCAGGTGGATTTAGTAGCAGGAGAAGCTGCTTGCATGTACGTTTTCCCAGTCTGTGTGCAATCTTGTTTCTCTCAGGCAAGGAAAACAAATAGAGGATTTCAACTCAAAATTAGAGTCTACCCTATTATATTATATTGCTTTGGCTTTTTGTGTACCAATGATGCTGACAACTATAATCAGCAAAACCTGAAAAGTGAGTCTTATTGAAAACACTATTATATTCCTAAATACCAACAGACAGTTTCACATGGATCAGAAAAAATGTTACTTTGAAGCTCCTGTTACCTTCAGTTCAAAGAAATCTGTCAACAGCATGATCTTAATCAACATCTTTTCTATCCCTTATAGAGAACTAGCACCTATGGTAACAGAAACCTATGTTATTCTAAACTTACATATATTTATTTTCCCCAGGATTTTAGGACATATTTTAATAATGGCGTAATATCCTGGAGAATCTGTGTGCTAAAGGTGAATGAAGTGTGAAGATTTGCAAAAAGCACAACTATAACAAGCAGCTCATTTGCGGGGGGTGGGGGGAATATATAAAATATGCAAAAGGAATAGCTCAAAGAGGGGAAAATAAGAGGAAAGCAGCATGCTGAGCCAAATTTACAGGACAGGATGCCTTAGGTATGCAAGTAAAGGAATGCCTACATTTGCAAACACCATCACTATGACTGTGATAACAAATCAGGTGCCTGAGCATGAAAATAGCTAAATAGCCATAACCCAATTTACATACGCAGTGTGTTACCTGTACATTTATTTTTTTGAGCATGGCCCTGTTTGTAAATGTCGCCCAGAGTACACAGCAGATAATAAAGCTCTTGAGGGGTTTTAGAAGGAAGACAATGGAGTTAATTGCACCCCTTCTTGTAATCCCCTAGCTATTTTTGATTCATTGTGATTAGCTATGCCTGAACTACAATGTAAAGTGAATCTTAGAGTACATCCGTGTTGCCTAGGAAAAGGGTCTCATCTTTAAATAAAGAGCAGGTTGTCAACCAAGTAAGGCTGGTAGTAAAATCTTCTGCTCATTCATATTGGATGAGTACAAAAGTATTTGCCCACAAAACCAAGCCTGTGATTTTTTTCTCACGTACACATAAGCACTTGTAACCTGCTTCTTTTATTTCGTTTTGCTGAGTAACCTTTTAAAAACCTTTTTAAAAGGGGAAAGGGGGGTGTACCTTTTTCTTGGTATTTCCCACTGCATAATTTTCTGCTGCACTTCATAATTTTACAAACATTTACAAAAATTTCTAACTTCCAGGAATTGAAACATAGCATTGTATAAACCATGATATCTTTTCATTAGATACCTGATCATTCCGTTTGTACCTGTAAGGCTGAATCTTGACCTCAGACACTCTTGTTGGATGGACTGCGAATAGGGTGATCCCTAAGGATTACAATCATTGCAATACAAGTAGCTGAGACATTGCAGTGAAAATGTGATAATGTCACAAGGCGATAATAGTGAAGTGATGTTTTGTCAGTTCAAAGTAATTTGGGCAGGAATTGTAACAGATTTGCAAGTACTGCCAATGGCCCTTCCTGGTTGAAAATGGGATGATAAGAGGTTTAGGAATGTGGAGTTTGATGGGGTCTTTTTAGTTCTTAATTAACGGAACTAGAATGGTAAGGCTCCAAGGCTGTATATGAGCTACACCCTGACACTGCTGTGAATGAACCCCTTGTATCATAACTGTGCAACATAATTGACTAAATTGGCTTGTCACTTCAATAAAAGGTCTGGTCCAGTTTTGCAGATGAAAATAGATGAGGTAGAGTTTTTGGTCCATTTGAGCATGATAGATTAAAATTAAATTGAGTTACAGTTGGAAAAATTACTTCTAATACTTCATTTTGGGAGAAATTGGTAGAGAGCACAATAAAAATGGTAAACGTTAAAAGGTGCATAGTAAATAAAATGGAAAGTGTACACATCAGTTTGTACAACCAGAAAGCAGAAACAAAGAGGACAGAAAGAAATATATATATATATATATCAGTGAGGATGTGGGAGTGCAGCAATCCACTGGGAGGCCAGAGGTTTGAAGAAAATAAATGTGGCTGATACTGTAATGCAAGCAGCCTCTTAGTGAAGGAATTAAATGAACACGATGGAGGAGAGGCTACAGAATGGCTGTGGTGCCGGGAACATTGAGGACTCAAACTGTGGTGGAGGCTCCTCGTCCATCAGCAACAACCCTGCAGGGCATGGGCAGCAGGGGAGCAGTGCCCCAGGCGGGCTGAGCATGGGCCTGGCCATCCCGGGGGCTTCAAACCGCCAGGAGCCACCTGTCTTCACTGCCCAGCCTCAGCCAGGGTCGGAGCAGAGCCTTCCACTGGGCCAGAACTGGGTAGTGCGGCCGGTGCCAGGGAGCCAGATGGAGAGCCGGTGCGAAGCCCCCCCCTGCCGCCCCTGGTTGCCTGCCCAGCGCCTCTCCGGCAGCCAGCTGTCCTGCACCAGCTCGTTGGCCTCCATGGCCTCCCAGCTTGAGGTCGCAGGGCCAAGCCGGGCCCCACTGCCACTCCCACAGCCAGTGCTGGGCACCTCAGCCACCTTCGCCTACGAGGGGCTGTGCGGAAAGTGGAGCCTGCCTGGCCACAAGGGCTCAATGGGCTCCACGATGGAGGAAGAGACCGTCCACAGCTTATGAAAACACTTTCAGCACTCTTTTCTGGGATTTTTTATTTCCAGACAGCAGCAATTTAAAAAATATAAAGTTCAATTTCATTTAGTTTATTTTATAACATATATTGAGTGAATCCGGGACTTGTGAAAAGTGAAACATTTAAGTCCTTTATCTGCTGGTCATGTACATGGCATGGACAGTCTAAACAATTTGTATTGTCCAAAGAATTTTGCCTGATCAGTAGGAAGGAGAAAGAGGTGAAGGGGAAGTTCAGTTTTTCAAAACATTTAGTCCTGAGCATCTCTGAGTTACCAGCACACACACACCACTTAGTAGCAGGTGTGCTGGTGGTCTCTGTGTTGTTGACATATATCCACTGAACAGAGACCACAAATTTGTTTGGGTTAGGCTACTGGACAGTCATTGAATGACATAGTATTTTGGTCACTGTTGATCTAGCCAGAAGAAAGGGAGTTTGGACAGGACCAGGATGCCACACCCACTCCAGCTCCACCTTGCCTGCAGTGTTAAAAAAAAAAATCTTAATATTATTTATTTATTCTGTTTCAGGAGCTAAATAGAAAAGCAGAAATAAATGCAATTGCATTTCAGATAGTAGTAGGTAAATAGGCGTCCTGGTTTGGCAGTGGCATGTGGACAGCCTGATACAGTGCAACATACATTTACGGGCCATGCTGCCCACTATGTAATTTTTCTGAGTGTATTTATCCTGCTTTTTCACTGTCAATATTTGAGTTTTGGTGACTTTTTAAAAACTTGTGTTAATTTGCTTCAGTGTATCTGCAGTTCTGAGTCTAGGGCTAGCCAGGTGCTTATACCCTTTACAGTATCTATGGCCCAAGATACTGAGGTCTCAAAGGGGATTTACTAGACAGAGCTAATTCTGGTGGTGGGTTAGGGAGGGAATGGGGGCATACTGATTCTGCTACAGTGACAAAGCCAGAAGGAGGGGACTTGTGCCTTCATGTGAAGTCTCATCTATTTGATTCACAGTGATAGCAGCACTCACGCTAGGCCAGAAAACTATTTATTTTTCTCTCTAGTAGAGCACAAACTACCATAGAGACCTTGTGGGATAGTGGTAGAAGAACTAATTACACTGTAGCAGCTATTACACCAGCACTTCCTGTCTGTCTTCCTAATATACTGGTGGAGATTGACAACATGGTGGTAAGCTTTGCTTAGAGGAAGTAAAATGCATAAAGTAATTTGGCTGCTTGTACTCAATTGGTATCAAATTTGTAAGAAGCGTGATAGAGGTCCACAAGTCAAATATTTCTAGACAAGACTTCAATAAGGTTGAAAGAGGGCTTTCGCCTCCTATCAAAAGATGACTAGACAGAGTTTGTATCAAGGAGGAGTTTTAGGCCTGCCTGGTGGAGCTCAAAACTATGGATAACTCAGATAAGACAGTGCCTTTGTCCGAAAGGTTCAGGGAGAGAAGGTGGGAGCGTTCTCTTCTTCACACAGACTGGAAGAGCTTGCAAGCTGCAGAAGAGTGTGTGCGCCTCACTCTGTTAATGAGGGATCCAGTGACATACTACGAGTGTGTTAGAGCTCATTCAAATACAGTGCTTCCTGGGTGCTCCGCATCCCCTCTAGTGCCATAATGTATCTTTTAATGGCACAGTCTGGCTCTTTGGGAGCGTCAGCATTCCTGCATGTAAATGAGAAAAGGACAGAAGCTAAAATAATCCAGATTTTTTAAAAAGATAGTATAAAGGAGCTGCAAAACCGTTGTCAGAAATGACACCCTGTAGGGATAGGGAGGGAGATGTTTTTAACACAGAAAGTCTTTATTCCAAATACATTTTATGCTTCAAAGTTTGAAGCAAACTTTAAACAAAGAAGCTGATCAGTAGTTTTATGACTTGATTTGTTTTAAAGCCTATGTGGCTTAGGGAAATGACTTAGAAAAGATATATTCCATCCGCGTGGAATAAAGCCTGGACAATTAGGTGGCATAAACCTAAAATATAAAGTACATTCTCATGACTTTGCACTTGAGCTGTTGTTTACTGAACCAATTCAACAGTTGCTATGTATTGTTTAAAGCATATAACTACACTCTCTGGAAGTTGAAAGACATTTAAAAAGTGCCTTATTCAAAAAGCTTATTAATAATGTCTTTTTGATTTGCTTGTTAGAATGTCTGTCTGACATAACTTTGATCTGTCTATAGAACTATTACTAAGCTAGTAACAATGCTACTGTATTTCTTTTTGTAATGCCCTGGCAAATAGTGCAGTAAGAAATCTGTCTTGTTGGTAGCTCTGTTTATGAAATGATTGTCAAATGGCTACAACAATGTGTGCGCCTTTTTGCACACAAACACATGCTCTGTGAAGACATTATGGCTTGGAGCCAGTTTTTCAAAAATTGTACTCTAATTTTTTGCGTATATTAATATTTCTATGTGGAAGTCAGTTCCCTAAACAACCATTGCATATGCACAAATTTGCTAATTCTATACACAAATATAGTAACTGCACATGCACAAAATTAGATGCTAGGTTTATGCCAGTTAAAAATATTACCCTTCAGATTTTGCATGTATGCACATATATATGGTTTTCCACCATTCAGGATTTTTATACTGAAATCCCTAGTGTTGCAGGTGATACAGGTGTTGCAAGTCATGATATGGGGCAAATTATCTGAAGGAGTGGTACTTAAGAGAACAGTACCCACAACTCCTTACGTATTGTCTACATCTAAGTTGGCTACTAAGATTGTGTCTGTACTAGGAAGACACCATGATTTGCATATGGTCTCAGTGCACCTCCAGGCATCCTCATCAGTACTGTCTACTTCAATCAGAGTGGACTAGCCAGAGCAGCATATACTCTTTGTACCAACAAAAGAATGGGGCCCCGCTCTTCAAACCATGATACTGCAGGAGTTCAGATTCTCTGTGGATCTACTTGTCTACTTGTCTCGGAGGAGCTGAAATCTCCCTTGTTAGTCAGTACCGAGAGGTTATCAGTACTCAGACAAAAATTTCATATGACAGTGACTTGCTTATACTGCTCTATATACTCTACGCTGAAATCTGGAGCAGATGCTGGAGAACAGAGCTGTGCGTGCCCTGAAGCAGTACTCAGACAAGCACAGTCACTGAGGTGGGGCCTTTCCCCAATACTGCTTGCCTCTCCAGAGAATGTATGGGGTCCACTTCTTGAAGAGGAGAATTTTCTTCTGATTCTAATATCTTGATTCAAGGTTCCCCGACACTTCAGACAAGGGATTTCCATCCTGACACTTTTGACGAGAAGGGGGAGTTTCACTAAAGATGGGCCTGTGTTCCCCCATTCTGGCTTGAGCACCAGTGAATTCCACCTCAATGCTTTTTTGATCTCCCCAGTGACCATACTGGGATCTTTGGGCTGCATATTGTCAGTGATTTTCCCATGCCCGTAGGCTTTCTCATGCGGAGTATCAAGCTGTCCTGAAATGACAAAAAGCATGAGTACCAATTTCAAATAGGGTTGCCAATCCTACTGGGTTGTCCTGGAGTCTCCAGGAATTAAAGGATGTACCAATTTCAAATAGGGTTGCCAATCCTACTGGGTTGTCCTGGAGTCTCCAGGAATTAAAGGATGTGTCATGTGATGAAACCTCCATGAATACATCCAATCAAAATTGGCAACCCTAACCTCAGGGCAGACTGTTAGGAAACAGAGCATAAACTCCAAATCGGCTGTGAGTTCTATATTTAGATTTCACCAACCAAATTATCAAGTTTAAACTCCTCAGGCGCTGTAATAGTTAACCATGGAGTGACAGACCATCCCTTTGGGTACTCCGATCTCATCTAGGCAGCCTTGTCTTTGTGACAGATGTTCCCTTACACCACAAATCACAATAGTATTCAGATTACTCCAAGTCCCAAAGGGTCAGTCACTTAACCCAGATCAAATAAACTTTAGATCTCACTCCAAAGACTGCTTGTAGCCAATCCAGTATTGAATTATCTAAAGATTTATTAACTAGGAAAAGGAAATAAGAGTTATTTACAAGGATAAAGCAGGTAAACATGTATATGTTTCAAAAGACAGTAGAATCTTGTATAATAAGCAAACTTTATATGTCCTTGGGACTAATGCAGGCTAAGAAGCTGGGAATCCTTTCCTTATGCCTAGAAATCTTACCCTTGAGAGACCAAACAGCACAGAGATGCAGTTTCTCCTTGCTAGGGATTTTTATTCTCTTTCCCCCTTCTCTGAGCTGCCAGCTCAGCTGATAGGAGGAAATCACTTGTGCATCTCTTCATGGGGTAGGGAGAGCAATCACCAAAGATTTCTGTCCTGTTTGATAGTCCACAATAGTTTGTCTGGTGTTGATGGACCTTCTTTGTCAGGCAGGAGAGAGCACGCAGCAACTTACAATCATTCAGTAAAACCTAAACACTAAGCACATTTTTTTAACTCTCTAAAGGCTGTTTTGTCAATTCTAACACAGAGGTGAATCAGACTGATTCCAGCTCTACGTTTGTCAGGATTCAAGTAAGGCATGGAGACCTTGGCATAAACTGGCACCCTGCCCCTGTCACAGGGAATGCAGAAGGAGAGGCTCCCCTATTTCAACTGCTCCTCCTCTGTTACCTCAAGCACAAGAATTCTTTGAGAAGCTGGAGGCCAGGACAGCTGAAGAGGTTATTCCCCAAACAAGTATTTCTTCATCTTCCCCAGATGAAGTGATTATTCCTCCTCCACTGACTGGCTGACGACTTCAGACTCTTCCAAAAGTTAATGAAGTGATTTGCAGATTCCCTCTAGTTTCCCTTGCAAGAGACAGGGAGTCGCAACATAAGCTCCTGGACATCCTCCAATGGGCTCCCTTTCCCTGAGTTGGCCCACTTATTAATAAGGCCCTGATGGATCCTGCCAAATCCATCTGGCAGACCCCTACCACGATTCTGCCAATGTGTAAATGGTCCAATAAGAAATATTATGTCCCAGCTAAAGACTTTGAATTTCTGTTCACCCATTCAACACTGAGTTTCCTGGTTGTGGAGGCAGTGAAAGAACATGGCAGACATCAAGTAAAGGCTATGCCATATGATAAGGACCAAAAATACTTTGATCTATTCCTCAGAAAGGCCTACTAATCAGTTCAGTTGAGGATCACAAACTATGAAGCTCTTCTGGCTAAATACAGTCACTCAAATTATGCCAAATTCTCCATCTTTATAGAGCATCTGATGGTTGATAAGCATGACCAATTTCAGGCTGCTATTAACGACGGTCAGCTGTTAGCTAAAGCATCCTTATGAGTCTTGTTGATGCAACCAACACAGATGCTCAATTCATCTCTATGGCAGTAGTTATGCAGAGGGCGTCCTGTCTCCAGAGTCTGGATCCCAAGGGAGGTCTAAGACACAGTTGAGGACTTCTCTTTTATGACCTCAAACAATTCGCTGATCCCACTAATAATTTGCTGTGTACCCTTTAGGATTCCAGAGTCATGCTGAGATCTCTTGGGATTTAGGGGTAGAAGGTGCCGATGTGTAAACCGAAACAAGTCAAGATTCCAGAGGAAGAGACCACATGCTCAGTCAGCACCCGCTATTTGAACCATCATTATAATCTAAGCCAGCAGGTCTCAAACTTTAGCAACCTGAGGATCCCCATTTTGATTTACAATTTTTCAGGGGCACCTCAAACCCCCCCCCCACTCAGCCCTTGCCCTACCCACTTCCCTGAGGCCATGCCCCTGCCCTGCCCCTTCTCTGAGGCCCCACCCCCACTCACTCCACCCCTCCCCCCCATTGCTCGCTCTCCCCCACACTTACTCTCACCAGGCTGAGGGAGACTGTTTGGGTGTGGGAGGGAGTGTGGGCTCTGGGAGGGAGTTTGGGTGCAGGAGGGGGTGTGGAATGAGGACTCTGGGAGGAGTTTGGGTGTGGGCTCTGGGCTGGGGCAAGGGGTTGGGGTGCAGGAGTGGGAGTGGAGTGCAGGCTGTGGGTGGGCAGTGCTTACCTCAGGCATCTCCCAAAAGTGACCGGCACATCTCTCTGGCAGCAGCTCCTAAGCAGGGGGCCAGGGGTCTCCACACCCTGCTCCTCCCTGCAGGCACCATCCCTGAAGCTCCCATTGGCTGCTGTTCCCAGCCAATGGGAGCTGAAGAGTCGGCACTCAGGGTGGGGACACTGCGCAGAGACCCCCCTGCACTTCCCAGTGGCTGCAGGAACATGCTGGTTGCTTCCGGGAGCAGTGTGGAGCCTGCCTTAGCCCCACTATGCCACCAGATTTTGAGCATGCAGGAGGTGCTGAGAGGGAGGGGGAAGAGTTAATCAGTGGTACCATTGGGGACCCCCCAGGGGTGCATGGACCCCAGTTTGAGAAACGCTGATCTAAGTGTCAGTTTTGATGGGCTAGTTGAGGGCCTGGAACTATCCCACAACACTAAGCTGCATATACACCATTTTTCCCACTGTCTTTATGCATGGAGAGAATCACATCAGACAACTCCCGCCCCTATTCCCATCCCTCCTCACCATCCCTTTTCAAGGACTCCTCTCACAAGCACCTCTTAAGCAATAAGTTGACTCACTTCTATGAATGGGTGCTGTAGAACACATAGGGAAGGGGTTTTATTTCAACTGCTTTCTGGTCCTGAAAAAGAATGGGAGGTGCGGGAAGAGACTTAGATTTTAGATCTAAAACTCCTACGCAAAGTCCAGGATTGTGTCTCTTGCAGCTATGATTCTGTCATTAGAACCAGAAGATTGGTTTTTGGCACTTGACCTTCAGGATGCCTATTTTCATATCACAATTCACCCGTCTCTCAAATGGTTCTTGTGCTTTTCAGTAGGCCAGGATTACTTTCAGTATCAAGTGCTCGCGTATGACCTTTTTTCTGCCCCAAAAGTGTTTTCAAAGGGCTTGGCAGGGATTGCAGCTTACCTCCAATGATGGCAAATAATCATTTTTCTATATCTTGAGGGCTGGCGACTCAAGGGCCTGTCTTACAATGAGGTCCTCAACATCATGAAATCCGTTTTGAGCCCTGTACAAAGAATAGAGTTCACAGGAGCCTCCTTGAACACCACATCAGCCAGGGCTTATTCTCCCCCCCCCCAAGATGTTAACTAATCTCGTCTCAAAGATTCGAGATAGCAAAGACAGATATGATATCCCTACCTGATTCACCTACCTCTCTGTCAGATGATTAGCCTCTCATCTATTCCACATCTTCTTTCCCAAGATGTAAGCCATACTCTTCATCCCAACCTGAAAATACGTCACCCCAAAGCTTGGCTCCTCGATGGTTCATGGGACTCGAATTGACTTGCTCTACGGAGGCACAACAGGTTTTATTGAATAGTAGGAAAGGGAAAGGGTCCATGAGATACTTACCTCCACAAGTGGAAAAGATTCAACCTGTGGTGTTCTTCCTGTTCAGTCTTCCCTCTCTATGGTCCTTGATTACCTCTTGGAGCTAAAAGAGACATGATTCTTTATTAGCTCCATCAGGGTCCACTTGGCGACTAAAGCAGCCTTTCATTCAGCAGTTGAGGGATTCTAAATCTTCACCCATCACACACCAGTAAGTCTTCTGGGAGACTTTTTATGCAAATTAAGGAACCCACACCTCTCTGGGATTTGAATTTTAGTACTTAAATGCCTTATGAGCCCTTCCTTTGAGCCAATGGCTACATCTTCTTTCATTAATTTATCTCAGAAGACAACCTTTTTGGTGGCTATCACCTCTGCTTGTAGGGTAGGAGAAATAGGGGCTCTTACGGCATATCCTCCATTTACGGTATTTTTCAAGAGCAAAGTTTCATTAATTCCACACCCTAAAATTTTATGCAAGGTGTTGTCTGAGTTTCACATCAGCCAGGTTATCCTACATCCAGTTCCCATCCACTCTAGTCCTCCTGAGTCCAGACAGGAGGCTATTTTACGCTATTGAGATGTTAGGAGGGTGTTAGTTTTTTATTTAGGCAGAACTAAGTCATTTAGGAAATCATCCATACTGTTCATAGCTATTATTGATAGGTCCAAAGGTTCTCTGACTTCCACCCAGAGACTTTCTAGGTGGATCTGTGACTGTATCATATTGTGCTATAAATCTTCAGATGTACAGCCTCCTTCTAGGTTGTTGGGTCCATTTCACAAGATTTCAATCTACTTCTGTGGCATTACTCAAGAATGTCCCTACTCTAGAAACTTATAAGGCTGCCACTTGGCCTTCTTCAAGCATTATGCAGTGGTCCACTCTTCTAGATCAGATGCTGCCATTGGAAATGTGTGGTCTTCAATCTTGGACATGGCTCTGAAGCCCCCCCGCCCCCCGCCTACCATCTGGGGGTACTGTTCAGTGGTTACCTGAAGTGGAGCACCCAAAGGGACACTACTCAAAGAAGAAGAGGTTACTTGCCCTGTGCTGTAACTGAAGTACTTTGAGATGTATGTCCCTAAAGTGCTCTTTTCACCCCTGCTTCGGGGTTTCCTCTGGGGACTTAGTGGCAGAGAAGGAACTGAAGGCAGTTCACCAGTGCAGCCCTAAATAGCAGTGGTGAGCAACCTGCAGCCTGCGGGTAATCTGCTGGCAGGCTGCGAGACAGTGGCCGCGGCTCAAGTTCCTGGCAAATGGGAGCTGCGGGAAGTGGTGGCCAGCATGTCCCTGCAGCCCACGCTGCTTCTTGCAGCTCCCATTGGCTAGGAACGGCGAACTGTGACCACTGGGAGCTGCGGGCGGCCGTGCCTGAGGACGGTCAATGTAAACACTGTCTCTCGGCCCACCAGCGGATTACCCTGATGGACTGTGTGCAGTCTGCAGGCTGCCCACCACTGCTATATAGCCTTGGAGCAGGGCACAAGGAAGCGTAGGGTGCATGCACAGTGCAAATGGGTGCTACTACCCAAAATCTCTAATTAAAGGAAGAACGGGTATGAGTACACCTGAAGTGGAGCACCCATAGGGAGAAAGAACTTGGAAGAACTCAAGTTACTGCACAAGGTGAGTAATGTCTCCTTTTCTGGCTAGTAAAGGCCAGTAGGGAAGAACTGGGTTCATTGTTGATTAATATTATCAAAATATCTCACTGCGGTCTGGGTACCAGTTATATTGAGAACATATCAATTCATACACACCCATTTCTGAGGACTGGAGAGAAAAAAGTTATATTTGTTATGGACACTGATGCTTAATTTTCAGTGGCGCTTAGATCCAAAGGTAATGGAATTGCAGAATACTGTGTTTCACTCTTACTGCCCTGTGTAGACCCACCTGGCATGAACTAAAAGTTACCTAGTGTGCAGACTACATTGATGTAAACTAGGTACCTTTTAGCTCATGCCAGCAGGGTCTACATGGGGCAGTTAGAGCGCTCTGAAATTCACACCCCTCATGGACCAGTCTGCAGCACTATGTAGACAAGCCCTAAAAAACACTAAAAGCCAGTGTAATGTCGCTGTTCAAGAAAGCTTGTAGTAATGCTGGTAGTTATGCTACCTATGGATCGGTGTCCAATCTTCCTTTTTTAGGATAACTGATTGGAAAGGTTGTTAGGACTCTACACCAATGATTTTGAGCTCTGTATATATGTTAGAGACAGCTGGTGGAAATGATTTCCTAGCAGAAGATGAAGTGTACAAGTACAAAGTGTAAATTCTGATTATTTTAGATCAATAGTCTGCCTTTGGTCCCAAGCTGTGGTGGATTGAGTCTATTTATTTTAGGGTTTACTTGAACAACCATAACCATGGTATCTGCTTCCTAGGTCAATTTAATCGGGATTGCCAGGTTTATAGAATAACTCATGGACTTCTTTTCCTGTTCTTTCCTTGATTAAAGGAGGCTCTGCCTGGGCATGAATTGTTTATTTTTTAATCACCATTCCAGTTATAGTGGAAAATTATTCTGTCTAGAGCAATGGTTCTCAAAGCCGGTCGGCCGCTTGTTCAGGGAAAGCCCCTGGCGCGTCGGACCGGTTTGTTTACCTGCTGCGTCCACAGGTTCGGCCGTTCACGGCTCCCACTGGCTGTGGTTCATTGCTCCAGGCCAATGGGGGCTGCGGGAAGGGTGGCCAGTAAGTCCCTTGGCCCGCGCCGCTTCCTGCAGCCACCATTGGCCTGGAGCGGCGAACCATGGTCAGTGGGAGCCGTGATCGGCCGAACCTGTGGACGCGGCAGATAAACAAACTGGTCCGGCGTGCCAGGGACTTTCTCTGAACAAGCAGCGGACTGGCTTTGAGAACCACTCATCTAGAGGAAGTTATTTTAGCATATCCTGAAGGTGGTCATACTCAGGATTAGTTTGAAATCTTTCAGAAGGTCAGGCCACAGTCTTACCTCATTGATTTAGATAGAATGCTTTATTTCTGGCTCTCATGCACTTCGTCCTGGGGTTTGTAAGATGCATTGCCTTAGAAGGTGTTGCTGCTGAATTGGCAAGTCGTGGATGGAAAAGCAGTCATTGACATAGCCAGGTCCTGACCTATTGATTGCTTGGAAGATTGGGACCAAGGCCTTCAATTAATAATGGAAATGAACTTGGAGCCAGTGGTGAGATCAGAGCACAAGAGTAATATGGTCAGAGCCTGCTTTTTCTGTCGATGAGGCAGACAGCCAAAATCTGTACAGGCTGGTTTCTGCACTGCATCCCTCTCCATCCCTTATTACAAGGAAATACATTACAGTATTCCATTCTGGAGATAGCAAACACATAGCTCTCTAAGGCTTGATCTTCATTAGGGTGGAATGTGCAAAGCTTCATAGCAATTGTCAGGTAGAAGGAGGTTTTAACTCATCACTAAGCCTTGACGCTCAGGTCACATCGGTTGTGAATAAAAGTGATCCTGTGACTTTGCACCACTTTGATTACCAGAAGCGTCAGATGGAAAATGGAGGACAATTTCCCAGCTATTTGTTTAAAGCATTTTCCCTGTCCAACCGACATTGCTTCAGTCCTCCTTGGGTGTGATTTGAGCCAGTTGCTCTTCAATCAGGAGATTTGTCGTACATGTGGTCTTTTAGTGCTACGAGGGCTTTCTAAACACCGTGCCTTGTTGTGAAGGCAGATTGAAGAATTGAAGATATTGGTGCATGTTGTTGATTAGTTGCTGCTATTTCCTCGACATGTGTTTTCCCAAGAAAGGCAGTTTGGAGATGGGTGGTAGTAGGAAAATTATTCTGTTTTGAGCGTTCACTTTTTGAGGATTAGACTGACGATAGCACTTTTAAATTGGCATGTTTACAGTTCTGGTAGGGGTGAGCATAATTGTTTTTTGCTAGCTGTCAGCAGATACAGATATGTTGAACAGATCTGTGGTTCAAAAGTTTCCAAGTGGTTTGTGAGCTTCAGTTTCAGGGGTAGGGTGTAGGGTGTAGGGTTAATGCTGCTCTTGGATGGTTGTGCTCCTTTATTCATGAGTGGTCTCAGAGCATTATCCTGGGTAATTGCTTATCTGCTCTCTGAGAGTTCTCTTACACTGTAGAATTCTATCTTCTCATCTGACCTGCTCAACATGTATGTGAGTCTGATGGGAGGGCCAGTAAGCAGAAAAGGACTGCAGTCCAGTGAGTATTGTACAAGTAAGCAGAGCAGTGGAAGGCTGCTTGGCTATAAATCAAAATAGATAAAACAGTGAAAGAATCCTGTAGAAATGAGAAAAATCCTACTACAGTCCCTTTATCCATCTACTCCAGTGGTTCCCAAACTTTAACAACCTGTGAACCCATTTCACTAAAATGTCAAGTCTCATGAACCCCCTCCTAAAAATGAATATTTCCAGGGATTTTCTCGTTTATCTGAGTATAAATTATAAAAGCAGTGATCTTGGAAATATAAAATTTGTTTTTATGACATGCTTATTACACACTATTTATTATTAATTATTTATCATTACAGTATTTTTATTACAAAATGAAAATGGCAACACTCTTCCAAGATCTCACTTTCGTAGCTTCTATCACTTCGAATAAGCCTGTTATAAGACAAGGCTCCTGTGTTTCATCAGGGAGTATCAGATATGAAACAGCATGAAGGTATTTAAGAAGCCAGCTCAAAGAGTTCCTCCTACACAAGCATTCAGGTCTTGTGCAGTCCAGGCAAACGACGCACGTTACAACAAAGCTTAAACTTGTTCTTCATAATAATTTTAAAACCAATACTAGCTGCCAATTTAATTTTAAAAACAGCAAAAAATATCCACCTCCCTTTCCATTTCTTATAAGGAGTCTTGAAGTTTATATCTCCTCAGTGTGATAGATATGCTTGCTTTGATCTGCTTAGCTCTTGGAAGTCCAGGGGCTGTGAGCTGCTGGCCCCATGCTGCCCGGGATCCCCAGGGACAGCTCTGTCCACCATAGGGAATTTTTTCCTGAGAACCCCCTGTAACATTTCACAAACCCCCAGGGATTCACAAACCCCAGTTTGGGAACCACTGATCTATCCCCATCTTGCACTTTGGCTTCAACCACATCTTCACACAAGCTAGATGAATTCAAGTTGGCAGGGCCTGATGAAATTCATCCTAGAGTCCTTAAGGAACGATCTGAAGCAATCTCAAAACCATTGCCAATTACCATTGCGAGCCCCTGGTGGATGGTGAAGTCCCAGACGACTGGAGTAGGGAAAACATAGTACCCATCTTTAAAAAGGGGAGCAAAGAAGACTTGGGGAATTATACACCAGTCATTCTAATACCTGGAAAGATACTGGACCAAATTATTAAACAATCAATTTGTAAGCACCCTAGAGGATAAGGAGGTTATAATGAATAGCCAGCATGGATTTGTCAAGAAAAAATCATGCCAAACCAACCTAATTTCCTCCTGTGACAAGGTTACTGGCCTAGTTGATAGGTGGTAGAAGTTGATGTGATATCTTGATTTTTAATAAGGTGTTTGACATAATCCCACCTGACATTCTCACATTCAAACCAGGGAAATGTGGTCTACATGAAATTACTGTAAAGAGAGTGCACAACTGGTTTAAAAACCATAATCAAAGAGTAGTTATCAACAGTTTGCTGTCTGACTGGAAAGGTGCATCTCCTGGGGTCCTGTAGGGGTCAGTCTTGGGTCTGGTACTATTCAATATTTTTATTAATTACTTGGATAACTAAATGGAGATTATGCATACAAAATTTGCGGATGACACCAAACTGCAAGAGCTTCGGAGGAATGGATTAGAATTCAGATGACCTTGACAAATTGAAGAATTGGTCTGAATTCAGCAAAATGAAAATCAATACAGACAAATGCAAAGTACTTCAGTGAGGAAGGAAAAACAAATGTTCAACCACAAAATGGGAAATAATTGGTGAGGTAATAGGACTGCTGAAAAGGATCTAAGGGTTATTTTGGATCATATGTTAAATATAAGTCAACAATGTGATGCAGTTGTGAAAAAGGCTAATAATCTGGGATTTGTTAACAGATGTGTCATACGTAAGACATGTGAAGTAATTGTTTCACTGTATTTGGCACTGGTGTGGCCTGAGCTGAGTACTGTATCTTGTGCCACACTTTAAAATAGATATGCATAACTTGGAGAGAAACTGGAGGAGAGCCACAAAAATGATAGAAGTTTTAGAAAACCTGACCTGTGAAGAAAGGTTTAAAAAAAAAACTGGCCATATTTGGTTTGGAAAAAAGAAGACTGTGGGGGACGGGGACCTGAGAAGTCTTCAAATAAGCTAAGAGCTGTTAAAAAGAGGGTGGTGATCAACTGTTCTTTATGTCCACTGAAAGTAGGAAACAAAATCATGGGCTTAATCTTCAGCAAGGGAGATTTAGGTTAGCTGTTAGGAAAAAACTTTCTAGCTATAAAAGGTGGTTAAATTTTGGAATAAGTTTCCAATGGAGGTTATGAAATCCCCATCATTGGAGGTTTTTACGAACAGGTTGGACAAACACCTGTCAGGGATGGTCTAGGTTTTCTTGGTCAGGCCTCCGCGCCATGTGCTGGACTTGATGACCTCTTGAGGTCCCTTCTAGTCCTACATTTGTATGATAAGCCTGTGATTCTGGTGGAGCTGCTCTATAACTCAGTGGCAATTTTGTTGGCCCTTGAATCTAGGATCTTCTCAATATCTTCTCTTAGCATTAGGAGAACCATGCTATCGATAAGTAATATACAGCATATCCTTTTACTATCCATGTGAAATTCAGATATAATAGGAAGAATTTGGGAATCTTAAACACTCTTTTTCTCCTTATAAAATTCCTTAATTGTATTGTTCTGCAGTCTGAAATTTTATATTCAGAAAAATATAACTCCTTTGTATTAGTTTAAATTAAGCGGTAGTATCACACCATTATCAAGTGTGTTAACAGGTATTTGCTTACATGTTTCAGGTGACTTATTCTAATGTATATGCTTTTGACTCTTCCAAGTGAATGTCAGTGTACAAACTACTATTGACAGTGTTGTACAACTAGACTTAGCAATTACATTAATGTCCACAAGGTGGTACTCCTGCAGTAACTTTCAATCTGATAATGTAGCAACTATGAATGTTAACAAGCTGAATTTAAAAATACTACTGTCAAACAGCTATTCCTGTCTTTGATGCTGTATCTACGTTAACGTGGGAATGATGAGGTCAGGAAGGCTAATAAATGCATTATGTGGTGGAAAAGTTATTTCTCCTTGCGCAAGAGACAGAAAAAACATGATTATTTTTTACAGCATAACACTGCCATTTCTTTGTCCATTTTGACATAGAATTCTCCTAATCCTTTTCATAGTTCTGTTGTTCTTTGTATGCTGTCCACTTTTGGTTATGAGTCAAGGAACTAGCATTCATAAAGAGATTAAGGAACTTGCTGCAGGCTGGATGTTAAAGAGTTCAATACATTAAAATAAATCTGTCACAGAAAATGCCTTGGACACTGACTCACTGATCATCCAACAGTGAATAAAAAATGTAGACAACACAATAATGCAAAGAGGCAGATGATGTGAGAGAATGGCAATGACTGTAAACAAAGCAGACAGTTTGGCATAAGTGTTGTTCCCACTTTGATCAAGTAGAGCATCCTTTGCAGGTCTGCTTGCCAGAGTGCTGCATCTATGTTTTTCCATCCCCCACAAAACCCATCTCCTCCCTCAAATTATATAGAAAATGTATAATCTAAAGTTCACAGTGACTAGCTATAAAGATTGAGGCAATAATTACCATTGTAGGCTTTGTAGTTGTTTAATAGTTAAGAATGACTGTGATGGCAAGAACCAGCTTTACAGGGAAATAATATTCCCCACATTTAAAAAACAAACAAAAAAACTGCTGCTGCTGCTCTTGTCCCCTGACTCACAAGGTCAGCACCTCACCACAGATCATTTCTACCAGAACCACCAATGGCCATATTGACATTTTGGATCTTACTACCATTGCAATTGGCCCTCTTGACCCAGCTAGTACATTCTAGCCACTAACACGGCAGCTACTCTGAAACTTGAGTTTGCTAATTCACTGTTCCAGCTACAATTGTTCCTATTGGCAGCTCTTACTGGAATTTTGGATCATAACAATGATCTAAAATTAAAAGCATGTTGTGTCATCTCCTTTACCCATTGGCATTAGTCTCAGAGCTATGAAACCCAATTACTCATTTTAATCAATTCTTTAGAAATAGAATACACTTCTGGGAGCACTATCATGTGTTCAAAAACTAAACAGGTCTTCTCCTAGTTATTTCACTCTTCATGACAGCTGATAGAGAAGTAATCATCCTATCTGAATAAACGTGTAGAGTCTGCGAATGATGATGTCTCATATAATTCATTAGGCAGCAGGCTGGGAGGAGTGTGGTGACAGTTCTGTGAAGAGAGGGCTCAACCTTCCCCTGCTATTTCTAACTAGATTTTTGAACACCGTTTCCAGAGATACTCAGGTTTTGATTGGTTAGGTTCAGCCATTTATAGAGAGTGGAATCATTTGAAAACTTTGCTTGGATTTCAAACACTTCCATAGTTAGGGCCTGTCAGAGTTTTGGGATAACTACATCTTTTATCTCCTCTGTGGTGTATTCAAGGAATGTCCTCTTAGATATCAGGCCTCTAGCTGTCACCTTTCTCTGGGCAAGGACCCACAGCCTTCTCTCTCCCTCCTGATCAGTGGCTTAAGCTTTCAGCCCCCTTTCACTTCACTGTATTAATTCCAGCAGGTGTGACTCAAGTCCAGCGCCTGTGCTTTGCTCCCTCTCCAAAGGCTATGACCAGTGGTTACACGTAACCAAATAGCTCCTCAACGGAAGATGACAATAATGTATGGACAGAAGCTTATAGAGAAAATATATAAAACAATAAACAGATCTAAATTCTTATTTAAACTTACCACATCAGTTTTGTGGGAGTCCCTGATAAGTTACAAAATCTTTCAAACCCTTCTCTAAGGGTTTGCCTATCTTGGTTATCAGGCCATGTCAGCTTGTAGCCCAAAAAGCCCCTTCTCAGTTGAAACTCTGCCTTTATACCTGCAAAACTCTGTCTTCCGTGATCTTTTGAAAATAGGTAAACACCAATTCACTGTTGGTTTCCTGAAGGGCGTGAACCTCCCAAGGTTGGACATCTGCATAACCAGATCAAAAGAGATCAAAAGCTGGATTAGTATAGTTCAAGGCGGTTCAATTAGCTGGCATTTTTCTCTGGTGACAACATTTGGTGCTCCAGAATCTAAGGTTGCTTTTTTTTCTTTTTGTTTAAATAGTTTCTAGGTATTAGGGTGGCAAAGAGAGCCTTCAAAATGTGCACAGGATGTACCCGATGTAGTGATACCTCCAGAGACTCAAATTGCTGTTCACCTCACTTGGTGTTAACTCTTAAGCCCAATGATAGTAATTTTAAAAATCAACATTTGTTAACTATTTAAGTACTAATCAAAGTAGGCAAGAAAGTTTAGGGACAATCACACTATGGAGTTCTGCACGATCTATTGTGAGTAACCTTTTATAACTCCTTTACACTGAATAGAAGTGTTTAGGTTGTGGGCAGAGTTTGGGAGATAGTCACTACTATTTCCCAGTCTGATTCCCATTGGAGATGCAGGTCTGCATTTTTCATACCAAAGGTCCCTGATTACTCTTATTGCTTGCAGCCGCTGCTGTAGTCGAGCTACTTTTGTTTCAAAGGCATCTGAGGAGCTGCAACAGAAGAGTCTGACAGTTTGCCCCCTCTTTCAAGTGATGGATTTTAATATTTGGTACATCGAATTCAGTCCTAGCATAAGCAACTTGGCTGACTAATGTTGAACTGAACCTCCCAATAGCAGGGCAAAGGCTATCCTTAATGTGTGTCATGTCTTCATACTTAGGACAGTGGACTGGGTCCTCTTAATTCAAGGGCGTGGCATTACCATGGTTTCTCACATTGAAAATACATTGTTAGAGTGTATTTGACACAACAATTCATATATCATAATTAAAATGCTTTAAGAGTTCATTCTACATTTCCCAGGATGCAGAAATATTTCTTTTCTGCTTCTCTGTTGAAGGTTTACTACTAAATTTAACTAAAACTGCCATATTTCAAACTGAGATTTTCAAAAAGGGTACCTAGATTTTTCTGGTCCTTGTGCTGGGTGTAAAGGGCCCTTTAATATGCACTTGAATTACATGAAGTTTGGGGACTTTTGTACCAGTATACTTTTTATCTAGTGTTATGACCCTTTTTGGTAACCGTGGCCAAGCTTGCAATTCTGGACTGTCGGGGATGAGACGGAGGAATCTGGACTGTCTTTCCATCCTGTGTGTAAATGAATTACATTAGACCACTTCTGTTGCATTGTGTGTTGTGCTCTGCCTTTCAACTTTGCATCTACTGTACAGAGGAAGAATGCGTTTCTCCCACTAGCATTGTCTAAATGCTTCATAATGGTCTCCTTCATATCTTTCAGAACACACTGCCCAACAAACAGTTTCTTTTCTCTTTTTATCATCCCCAGCTCTGCATAAAATGTCAGCACATTTGATTTTGACTTGGTGTATTTGTTTTTTCTTTCATCTTTTTCCAGTTCTTGTGGGCAGATGTCTTGTTCCATCTATGCCAATTTAAAGCTAATTACAACACCTAGATAGATGCCTTGTGCACATTGTTTGCTTAGTCCCCGCATCTCCTGGGGTTTGATTCCGGGCAGAACGTGTGTACGGTCTTTGAATTGCTACCTAATACGATCTTGGGACTGCGTTTCTCAAAAGCTCAGCCACCTGTGGTGTAAAGCCAATAGTTCTGAACTGAGATTCAGTTAGCTGATTCATAGGTCAAAAATCCCATCAAATTTAGGCAAATATATGGCCTTTAATGAATCTTAGAAAAGTTGGGGCAAGTGGTCAGAGATTAGATTGGCTACCTCCTAGGATGGAGAAAAAAATCACAAGAACAATAAGTAGAGTAATCCTTTTATAGTTCAAACTGTGGTCTAGGTAGCCTTCAACTATAGCCTTGCTTCTCTAGTGTCAAGAGAAGGGATCATGAAAGTGGATAGAATAGAGAAAATAACCATTTGAATTCACCCTGTGAAGTTTCTCATTCTGTGACTATTTTCTCCTAAACCAGTTTAATAGCTGTTTATCTACAAAACTGCTCTAATTATTTGTGTTCAAAGTAATGAAACAGTGTGCTCATTTTCATTCTATTGCAATTATTACCAAAATAAAACACATGCTCTCAGAACATAGTTCAGTTGTTGATGTCTTGCTAAAAGGCATCACTGTAAAATAGTGTTTCTCAAACTTTTGTACTGGTGACCCCTTGAACATAGCAAGCCTCTGAGTGAGACCCACCCACCCACCTTATAAATTAAAAACACTTTAAAATGTATTTAACACCATTATTAATGCTGGAGGCAAAGCGGGGTTTGGGGTGGAGGCTGACTGCTCACGACGCCCCATGTAATAACCTTGCAACCCCCCTGAGGGATCCCGACCCCCAGTTTGAGAACCCTTGCTGTAAAAAGGTCTGAACGAGTAACCTGGAATTTTGTAAAATTAATTTCCACACAACAAACTGTTATGTTTGCAGATTCATATCAATGGTCTGAGTGTAGGAACATTAACCATCCTCAGCCCCCAAAGAACCTATATGTACTTGACAGTCTCCAATATGCCAAAATGGGCTCATTGGTGACTAATAAGGCTATGGAGCCTCACAGGAAATTGGGGTGCTACTCAGCAAGACTCTGAAGGCTTATAAGGGATCAGACTGAGACTAAGTTGGCTGGGATGTTTTCCTCTTCTGTTGATCTTAGTAGGTCTATAGGAAGGAGGGGGATGCTTTCTTCATCTTTCCCTCTCATATCTCTAAGCCTATATGCATCTTTCCCCTTCTTTGGCCCCACAGCTCTCCTGGCATCAGTAGAAGCCTTTTCCCCTTACTATGGACCTCTTGAGAAGGATGGGGATTAGGTAACAAAGCAGACTTGGGGAAAACTGAGTAGAAGCTTATTGGGGAATCCTCGGTGCACCCTTTCTGTGGGCCCCTTCTCTTCACCTTTGACAATCCTCTCTAGTGATTGCTATAAATTGTGAGGCCTATCTGTGCAAGAAAAAGGGCTAAAAACTTTTCTAACATAAGATCAGGTCTCCATCAGTCTTTTGATATTCTATACTATGCTCACTGTAGCTGGCATTCCCTAGTGGTTTCACTAAAGAAAACATTAAGAACTTTGCTAATTTGAGTGTAACCAATTAAATGTTGGTCTTGGACATTATATCTCTGCTAGGCAAGACCTGTCCCTTTTTTTTCCCTACAAAGTGTCCAAAAGGGGGGCGGACGGGACCTCTAGGAACTGTTTGACAGATCTAACTTTAGGTTGGCATAATTAGCAAACCCTTTGTCTCAAGCACTTGAAATTTTCTCATCTCCAGATCTAAGCTATCATTTTTTTAGACTAATGTGAGTGTTTGCCTACTCTTGCTTAAAAAACTAAAACAACCACACATGTGGGCTTGTAATGGAAACTCAGTTGCTACCTTAACTGTGAAGTGACAGCTGTGACTCCATAATAGTTGAAGGGCATGCATCTTTAAGAGTGTGGGCAAACACTCTATTCATAACTTTCTCTCTCACACATGTATGTACATATCTTAGAGGTAAAAGTAGGTGTAGAAGCTACATGGGTTTCCATGGTTTATCAAACACTCGTGACCTGTATTTGAACCTGGATCTCAATCTTGTTGGCCCAGATATGTTATGGTAGGAAATATCGCACACAAAGAAGTTGCAAATACAATCATTTATCTATATGCACTGTTCAAGTAATTTTTCCTTTTAACAATTTAAGCCATCTAAACTTTAGTATAAAGAAGAAACCAGCTGAAACTGCCGGTTGTCGTACTGACAGATTGATCTTTATATTGCTGTCATCTTTAATTTGTAGATTAACTATTTTCTCAGACAAATATTGGATCTTGCTTTAAATTTAACTCACTTCTGTGTGCTGTCCCCTTTCTAATCTATCTACCTAATCTTTTATAGATTACATAAAATTATAGGCTCCCAAAGCTATTATTTAAGCTTCCACCTAGCAGAGCCTTTCAGAACTAACCTGCATTTAGAGTTTTAGTGCATCATCCAGCTCAGTGCAAAGTCATGCACCCTTTCTACCTTTCACATGTTACTTTATTTTAGCTACAGAAAACCTAATCAAGAATGTCCTTGCTGGAGCTATCATAAGTGTCAGGACTTCCTGCTCCCAATCCAGCCCTCATTGCGAAGACTAGCAATTCCATAATATAAACCATGGTCCTTGATTAAAAGAGCTAGTGAAATATAATAGAAATTGTTTCTTGTGATTAAGATGCAGGACTGGTATTCAGCAAATCCGAGTTCAGTTACTGGCTCTGCTGCAAACCTCTTGTGTGACTTTGGACAAGTCACTTAATTTCTCTGTGTCAATTCTCCTTGTATAGAATTGGTATCTTAGTACTTCATTTCTACCACCATTTATCTGTATCTGTGTAACTAGAATAGAAGAGAGGCAAGGTGAGTCAAGTAATATATTTTATTGGACCAACTTTGGTTTGTGGAAAGGGAAAGCTTTCAAGTTTCATAGAGCTCTTCTACAGATCTGGAGAAGAAAATAAGAATGTCCAAGTTAAATACAAGGTGAGGCTGATTAAGCATAGTGGGACTACTTAAAATGAAGTAGATAATTAGCACCTTTGCAGCTATAGGACAATGGAGGGTTAGTAGGCAGCAGGTGTGTTTTGTTCTAATGGGCCATAAAATCAGTGTGTGTTAAATTCATGTTTTTTGCTATCCAATAGAATTAAAAAATTAAGTTCCCAGGCTTGTCTTTTGAAGGTGTTATACAGGTTTCTTTTGAGGATGAGGACTGAGAGGTCAGATGTGGAGAGATCATTTTGTGAAACGTGTTCACCTATGGGTAATATGGTGTCGTTGTCTTTATCATTTTTTCTATGGGAGTTCATTTGAAAGTGTAGTAATTGTCTATCTGGTTTAACCCACACAGTTGTAATTAGTGCATCTGATAAACTGGAGGAGGTACATGTTGCGAGGGACATTCATAGGACCCATGAGTCTTGAAAGCTCTTTGGGGCACATCTTTCATCTTTCACTATGTGACTGTACAGTATAATGGTGCCCTGATCTCAGTTGGCGCCTTGATTGGTACTGTAATATCAATGACTAAATAAGGTCTACAGTGACCATGGCACACATTACTGGCAATAGGAGAAATGAAGGCTGTTCACTGTGAGAAGTCCATGGTGTACAAAAATATAAAGTCATATCTACAATTATTTTCAGCCACTTTTGTTTTAGGGCATGGCTACACTTGCAGATGTAGACCACTTTGAGTTAAACCAGCCTTCGGAGAGCGCAGTAGGGAAAGCACTGCAGTCTGTCCACACTGACAGCTTCAAGCACACTGGCATGGCCACATTTGCGGCACTTGCAGTGGCATTGGGAGCGGTGCATTATGGGCAGCTATCCCAGCAGGCAAGTGACTGCAACCTGCTTTTCAAATGGGGTGTGTGTGTGACAGGGAGTGTCTTGTGTGTACGTGGGGGGAGAGAGCGCGGGTTTTGGGGGAACTGAGAGCATATCAGCATGCTGTCTTGTAAGTTCAGACAGCAGCAGACCCCCCTCCCTCTCCCGCCTCTCTCTCAAACACACAGCATTCCACACTAATGGTTGCTTTGTCTCAGAGCAGATAAGCAGTCGGTTGTCAGAAATGGAGCTTTCAAAGGGCATAGCCACATTCCTGCAGCGATTCAAAAACAATGACAAGAGTGGCCACTTAACTTAAGGGGATTATGGGACGTTTCCGGAGGCTGATCAGAGCACAGTAATGCAACACCTCGTTCACACTGGTGCCGCGGCGCTCCAGCGGGGGCGCCGCAAACATTATTCCACTCGCCGAGGTGGAGTACCAGCAGCGCTGTAGCCGCAGAGTCAGAGCGTTCTACGTGCCTTGCCAGTGTGGACGGGTAGTGAGCTAGTGCACCCGGGGCTCTTTTACTGCGCTGTAACTTACAAGTGTAGCCAAGCCCTTATTTTAAAATTGCAAGAATAGAATGTGCATTATTAGTTTAGTGCTTTAATGTGGTTTAAAAAAAAAAAAAGCCCTGAAAAACAGTAAGAAACCATGGCATCGTTATGCATGCTCTCAAAAACTCTGCTATTCATCTCTGAGGTACACAGGCCAAACTGCAGGCCGAATCAGCAGAAAAAGATATATTCCCTTTTGAAGCAATCACTTTGACTAGTGACAAAGGAAAAACTTTGATTGCTTTATCTCCAGAAAAAGACAGCTATTTTCTTTCTAGTAGCAAGAGTCAAAATAAAAGTAACTCTATAAGTAGCCATTATTTTATCATTTGATATTAACTATAATAATGTTAGTCATGATGAACTAATGTAGTATTAATGTGGATTTCATATGCACTCCTCTCAGAATTCCATTGCAATTTATCGTTTTATTAATGTTCAATTATTTTAAAGTGTTGCTGAATTAAGAAGATCCACTTAGCCTTAATCACTACTCACCTCACTTTACATCAATGGCATATTTTGCTTATGAAGACTCTCTGCAGTAGAATGATGTAGTTAACAAGAGATTACAAACATTTAAGCAAAACCACTCAATTCATCCAAAAAGTTTTGAAAACATGGTCAAGTCCTCTGATAGTGGCTTTGGAGGGAGTACCTGGAATTGCAATTGTGACTACTCAATAAGGGATTCTTGGAGGTTCTTGGGGTTTAGATGCTCACTAGAATTGGTCAAGAAAGACTCAGCTGAGGAGTTAAGCAGCATCAAGGAAGGATGAAGCTATTTTTTCATTCCTGTTCCTCAGCCCTTTTATTCCAGAGAAGGATTTAGGTTCGGGTTCCTGTGTGCTTAACTGATTTATATTAGGCTACAGAACTGGTTTTCCAGAGGTACATAAGTGGATTGAGAGTTTTCTCTTCTCCCACTGTGTTTGAATTTTGTAGCTGCCTTGCCCCTCCTCCCCTTTTTTTAATAACCCAGAAAAATTCTGGATTTAATGAGAAATGATAATCTTTTGGATAAAACACAGTGTTGGTATTCAGGAGATCTGCATTCAGTTTCTGACTCTTCCACAAATTTCTCTGTAACATTGGTCAAGTCACTTAATCTCTGTGATTTAGGTTTCCTCTTCTGAAAAAATGAAGATAATACTTTTTCCTCATAGGAGCCTTGTGAGGATTAATCCATGTACTGTTCATGAGATGCTCAGATACTGTAGTGATGAAAAGGTAAATAAGTACCTAGATAGGTAACACTCCAGCTTCTAGAACTTTTGAAACAATTATGAGGGCTCTTGCAAGCGGGTAGCAGTTTGGTCAAAAATTCAGTCCTAATTCAGGCATTTGACTGGATTACTGATTGATCTCACCTCTGTAATGGGGAGTATAGACACCACACGGCAGTGGACGCTGAAGAGTTAATGATGAGAGCAATCACTTCCCCAGCTGTGGCTCAATGGCTGGTTAGTAACAGCTGGGGAAAAAAAAACCTGAAATGCGGTCAGAGCAGGGTAGTTGCTAGACAGGCTGAACTTCACCATAGAGAAGCTCCACAGCATTAGATGGGGGAAATTTGCCTTGGCAGAAGGAGCCAGGGAAGCTGACCATCCAGAAGATGAGTTCAAGGGCCGGAGGTAGGAAGCAGCCCAGGAAGACGACAGGAGACCTCAGCAAACAGACTCTGGTTATCCAACTCAGGGTCCCCGGGCTGGGACCCAGATAGCGTGACTGCTGCCATGTCCCCTGAAGACCTGACATTCCAGTACTTCTGCAGACAGCTTGGGCCTGTTCGCACATGTGGAACCTGTCCTTGCTGGTGTGACCTCACAGAGTTTTGTCTCAGTACCAGACAAGACAAAACCATAGAAAAATAAGATTATTTGGCTAAAAACTGGTTGAATGGCTTGACTGGACTCAAGGTGGGGCGTGGGACTGGTCATTCCCCTCCCCGCCCCACAGTCTCTACCCGAAGGGGGTAGAGACTCCTGAATCCCCATGCTAATGTTTTCCCCTACTGTTACTCACACCTTCTTGTCAACTGTTTGAAATGGGCCATCCTGATTATCACTACAAAAGGGTTTTTTTTCTCTTGCTGATAATAGCCCACCTTAATGAATTGGTCTCGTTACAGTTGGTATGGCAACACCCATTTTTTCATGTTCTCTGTGTATATATCTCTTCCTACTGTATTTTCCACTGCATGCATCCAATGAAGTGGGTTTTAGCCCACGAAAGCTTATGCCCAAATAAATTTGTTAGTCTCCAAGGTGCCACAAGTCCTCCTCCTTTTTTTTTCCTGATACAGACAAACACAGCTACCACTCTGAAATCAGTCCTAACATAAGATATCTGGGCTTAATTTTTGTTCCTGCTTTAATTTCCTTTGTTTCTCTCGGATGAAGAAAGGAGAGGGATATTGGGCCCCAGAAATAGCTATTGGAGGCCCATCACAGGACGCCTGGCACCTTGGAGTGAGACCCCTTACTACCCTGAAAGGGGAAGGAAGTAAATGACCCAGCTGTACGGCTCAAGCCATAAAGAGAGGCTGAGCACTACAGGCCACATTTCTAAACTGACACAAAGGGAACCGGAGGCAAGGCTGCTGTTACCAAATGTCTAGCCACCAGGGAGTGCATTAAAGGTGAGAGGCCCAGTGACAACTACCTATAATAAAACATTTGCTGCTTTTGCAGTTTAGCAGCAAGGTTGGAAGGAGAAAGTTACTTCCTTTTTTCTACAGTCATAATGTCTGAAGAACTCTCAGGAATTCAGTGGACATTTTGTGTGCAGACGAATTGTAGAATAGAATGTGGGGTGTGTATCCCGTACCAGAACATATCTTTGTACAAACTGGTTTGTCAAAGACACAGTGGCAAAATGAGGCAGACACATGGATGGATTTTAAGCATCAGGGCGCAACTTTTATTAAACTTAAACACAGTAGAGAAGAGCTACCCACCCATCGCCACCATACTCTCCTATACCAGACATTTGATTGGTTCCAGTGTGAGGGCTACAGAACTCTTACCATATTATCCATAGCTCAGGGTGGGCTTTCCTCAGCCTAACCTCCATGACTCATCTTGCTCTGAGTCTTACAACCCACCCCCACGAAGGGGACAGAGGATGCAGAAGGGTGTATGTGATTGGAATAACAGAGACTTGGTGGGATAACTCACATGACTGGAGTACTGTCATGGATGGTTATAAACTGTTCAGGAAGGACAGGCAGGGCAGAAAAGGTGGGAGAGTTGCATTGTATGTAAGAGAGCAGTATGACTGCTCAGAGCTCCGGTATGAAACTGCAGAAAAACCTGAGCGTCTCTGGATTAAGTTTAGAAGCATGAGCAACAAGGGTGATGTCATGGTGGGAGTCTGCTATAGACCACCGGATCAGGGGGATGAGGTGGACGAGGCTGTCTTCCGGCAACTAACGGAAGTTACTAGATCGCAGGCCCTGGTTCTTATGGGAGACTTCAATCACCCTGATATCTGCTGGGAGAGCAATACAGTGGTGCAGAGACAATCCAGGAAGTTTTTTGGAAACTGTAGGGGACAATTTCCTGGTGTGCTGGAGGAACCAACTAGGAGCGGAGCTCTTCTTGACCTGCTGCTCACAAACCGGGAAGAATTAGTAGGGGAAGCAAAAGTGGATGGGAACCTGGGAGGCAGTGACGATGAGATGGTCCTGTTCAGGATCCTGACACAGGGAAGAAAGGAGAGCATCAGAATACGGACCCTGGACTTCAGAAAAGCAGACTTTGACAACCTCAGGGAACTGATCGGCAGGATCCCCTCAATAACATGAGGGGGAAAGGAGTCCAGGAGAGCTGGCTGTATTTTAAAGAATCCTTATTGAGGTTACAGGGACAAACCATCCCGATGTGTAGAAAGAATAGTAAATATGGCAGGCAACCAGCTTGGCTTAACAGTGAAATCCTTGCTGATCTTAAACACAAAAAAGAAGCTTACAAGAAGTGGAAGATTCGACAAATGACCAGGGATGAGTATAAAAATATTGCTCGGGCATGCAGGAGTGAAATCAGGAAGGCCAAATCACACCTGGAGGAGCAGCTAGCAAGAGATGTTAAGAGTAACAAGAAGGGTTTCTTCAGGTATGTTAGCAACAAGAAGAAAGTCAAGGAAAGTGTGGGCCCCTTAGTAAATAAGGGAGGCAACCTAGTGTCAGAGGATGTGGAAAAAGCTAATGTACTCAATGCTTTTTTTGCCTCTGTCTTCACGAACAAGGTCAGCTCCCAGACTGCTGCACTGGGCAGCACAGCATGGGGAGGAGGTGACCAGCCCTCTGTGAAGAAAGAAGTGGTTCAGGACTATTTAGAAAAGCTGGACGAGCACAAATCCATGGGGCCGGATGCGCTGCATCTGAGAGTGCTAAAGGAGTTGGCGGATGTGATTGCAGAGCCATTGGCCATTATCTTTGAAAACTCATGGCGATCGGGGGAGGTCCCAGATGCCTGGAAAAAGGCTAATGTAGTGCCCGTCTTTAAAAAAGGAAAGGAGGAGGATCCTGGGAACTACAGGCCAGTCAGCCTCACCTCAGTCCCTGGAAAAATCATGGAGCAGGTCTTCAAGGAATCAATTCTGAAGCACTTAGAGGAGAGGAAGTGATCAGGAACAGTCAGCATGGATTCACTAAGGGCAAGTCATGCCTGAGTAATCTAATTGCCTTCTATGACGAGATAACTGGCTCTGTGGATGAGGGGAAAGCAGTGGACGTGTTGTTCCTTGACTTTAGCAAAGCTTTTCACACGGTCCCCCACAGTATTCTTGCCAGCAAGTTAAAGAAGTATGGGCTGGATGAATGGACGATAAGGTGGATAGAAAGCTGGCTAGATTGTCGGGCTCAACGGGTAGTGATCAATGGCTCCATGTCTAGTTGGCAGCTGGTATCAAGTGGAGTGCCCCAAGGGTCAGTCCTGGGGCCGGTTTTGTTCAATATCTTCATTAATGATTTGGAGGATGGTGCGGATTGCACCCTCAGGAAGTTTGCAGATGACACTAAATTGGGAGGAGAGGTAGATATGCTGGAGGGTAGAGATAGGATACAGAGGGCCCTAGACAAATTAGAGGATTGGGCCAAAAGAAATCTGATGAGGTTCAAGATAGACAAGTGCAGAGTCCTGCACTTAGGGTGGAAGAATCCCATGCACCGCTACAGACTAGGGACCGAATGGCTAGGCAGCAGTTCTGAAGAAAAGGACCTAGGGGTTACAGTGGACAAGAAGCTGGATAGGAGTCAACAGTGAGCTGTTGTTGCCAAGAAGGCCAATGGCATTTTGGGCTGTATAAGTAGGGGCATTGCCAGCAGATCGAGGGACGTGATCGTTCCCCTCTATTTGACATTGGTGAGGCCTCATCTGGAGTACTGTGTCCAGTTTGTAGGCCCCACCCTACAAGAAGGATGTGGAAAAATTGGAAAATGTCCAGTGGAGGCCAACAAAAATGATTAGGGGACTGGAACACATGACTTATGAGGAGAGGCTGAGGGAACTGGGATTGTTTAGTCTGCGGAAGAGAAGAATGAGGGGGGATTTGACAGCTGCTTTCAACTACCTGAAAGGGGGTTCCAAAGAGGATGGATCTCGACTGTTCTCAGTGGTAGCGGATGACAGAACAAGGAGTAATGGTCTCAAGTTGCAGTGAGGAGGTTTAGGTTGGATATTAGGAAAAACTTTTTCACTAGGAGGGTGGTGAAACACTGGAATGGGTTACCTAGGGAGGTGGTGGAATCTCCTTCCTTAGAAGTTTTTAAGGTCAGGTTTGACAAAGGCCTGGCTGGGATGATTTAGTTGGGGATTGGTCCTGCTTTGAGCAGGGGGTTGGACTAGACGACCTCCTGAGGTCCCTTCCAACCCTGATATTCTATGATTCTATGACCTGTTTCCACAAAGTCTCACCCTATCCCGTGAGCCCAAGGTCCATTGTCAAAACCCTACTTCTTTTACTTCTGGGAACCATTGATTTTATCATTTTCACTGCACTGGAAACCCACTGCAAGTTGCAACAATTTAACAACTCAGCCAAGTACCTCATTTAGGTACTAAGTGCATTCCTACATAAAACACTGTGGCTTCAAGGTTCTATGAGGAAGGGGAAAAACTGCCTGTCCTCTGCCATTTGGCCCATGGGAGAGAAAAAATCCTTCCTGACCCATAAGTAGGCAATCTGTTAGACCTGTAGCATATGTGAGGCCAGATTCCCATACCTAGTTAAGGGTGGATAGAGCTGAAAGAAGTTGCATGTGGCCCCTGCACTAGGTTAAATCCTGGAAGCGGAGAAATGCTGGCCAGTCAGCACTGTTCCTCCTCCCTCCACCCCCTGCACAACTAGCCAATGCATGCCTGAGACTTCAAGAGGTGGGGGAGGAGCTACCTGGTGTCCCTCAGTGAGTGTTTCCCCCCCTTGCTGCTGGAGCTGTCCACTTACACCACCTGCCCCATCAAGTTTCCCTGCCTGTTGAAGTGGGCAGGCGGCATTTCTCTTTGTTAAATGTAGATAAGTCCAAGTCATACACTTTGGAACCAGCTCCTAAGTCCCGCACAGTTAAAGGTTGTTCTTACTTGGAAGTTTGGTTAAAACGTATTTTAAATTGAAATTGTTAGCAGAAAGAATTTTCTGGCAGATATCAAAATCTTGATATGTTTGATCAAACCACCAGCTTATTCACTAAATCATTATAGTTTTGCTTTAGTTCAGTCTTTTTTATTATTACAATATAAATAGAATAGCTTATAATCATTTATTGTCAAGGACAAAGACAACATACTATATTTATAACGTGGACTGTATTTTGTAAACTAACTCTGAAAAAGGCATAGGAGTCATTCTAGGGAACCAGCTGAATGCAAGCTCCCGGTGCAATGCTGTGGCTAAAAGGGCCAACAGAATAGTTGGCTATATTAATACAAGAAACTGGATTGACAATTGAAATTGGAAATAAGACATCATTTTTATCAGTTATGATAGGTAACCATTGTAACCGATTACCCAATTGATGTGGTAAATTCTCCAACATTGAGAATATTCAGATCAAGATTGGATGTTGCCTTGAAAGATAAGCTCCAGTTCAGCCTGAAGTTATGGACTTGAAACAGGAACCGAAGGGTGAAATCCTGTGGTCTGTGTTATGCAGTAGGTCAGACTAGGTGATCATAATCGTCCCTTCTGGTTTTAAAGTCATCATCTTGATTTCAAGCAATTTGAAAAAATATAAATCAGTCCTTATTTCCATGTATTTTATTGCTTAGCTTTAAGACAGCAGTGCAGTAGAAAATCAAAGCATAATACAGTCCAGTACTTGTAAAGCACTTTATGAATTTATGCATAGCTCATAAATAGGCTCTATTGAAATCTATTTAGTTTGTGGAATAGACTTACAATCTTACTGTAGTTTAAGAATAAAATTGGTTTTGTCCTAGTGTAATTTGAAAGCAACCACTTAAATAAAAAAGCTTTTTCTAAATAGTCTGGTTCTGGTTACATAACTTTTAGCTGCACTGAAAGTTGCAGACTCTTGCTACAAAATTATTGAACATTAGTTTTAATGGTATTTGTCTCTTTATATTATATGCCGAATGAAATCATTGAGAGCATCTGTTATTTTACTTTTAAAGTATAGTTGCTGCTCCCCTTAAAAACTCGTCCAACTATAACTTTGCTAAATAAAGACATAACAAGCAAGCATTTGACTGGAGTAGTAATTATCACGTGAACATACAGCAACTACTACTAGTAATCAGATGTCGGGCAGTCTTATCATTTGCACTATAGGAAAGAAAAAGCATGACAAGGAAGCTGATCATTAGCCCTCTAAAGGTTAAGAAATGTAGTTTACAACATCAAGTCCTATTATGTGTTTTCTGTTCAGTTTAATACTCAGAGGAGTCTACAGTGGGCGTAGATTGGAGGTGGAACTCTTAGATGGGATATTTTACCAACAAAATCTGAGATATATACTAGTTTATTGATTTGTTAACCAACTGCCTGAATCAAACCACTGGGAAGCTAACACACACAACAAACTACCCAACTCCATTAGTAGCCAGTTGCAAATTGTTATTGCTGTTTTAATCTGTGTTTTGCCACTTCCTCATTGCCAGAATATATATGTTGAAAACACATGCCTTAAAGTAGCTGTAAAACTGTTCATGCCATGATCTAATCACAGGTTTTCAAAATGGAGTATGATTCTAATTCAGTTATTTAAACAGAAATGAAAATCTATCCTTTAAATTTGCTAGCAAAACCTTTCAATAAATATGAAACCTCTGGCATACTTTATTAAACTAGTTACATTTCCACCAGTGCAGTGATGTTGTTTTCCATCCACAGTTTCAATGAGAGCAACATCTGGCTCTTTTCCCGTAATCAATATAATCTCTTAAGAGTCTCAGTTTCAAAATCAGCTGCAGAAAGCATCAATTACAGGTTTGCAGATTTGATAGATTTTATAAGAAGCAATTATGTCATTAACAAATTATCCAGTTATCAAGCCATCTCATTGAGATAATAAGGGAAAAACTCAATGCTGATTATTGTATAGAGAAAGAGAGACTAATATGATGTGAAGAACATTTTGTTAATGTAAGTGAATCTTATAGAGTTAACCTTTAGAACTATAGCACTGTTAGGACTAAATGCAATCTGTGTTTCCAATCACTTAATATAAATGATAGAAAATGAGAAGTAGTGGAATTAATTATGTTTACTGTCCCAAAAATGAGCCAAAGAGGAAAGAGAGATTCGGAGATGAGCTAACTTTTTAGTCCATATATTCCTACCTCCAGTCTCTCCTCACTTTTTTTTAAGACAATGAGAATTCTCCTTCTCTTAGAATTAAGATTCTGATAACTCTTCAGACATTACCTTCACAGCTGGATAAACAGAAAAGTTCTGTTGTGTATATTTCCTATTATACCTGGGTGGCAGTGTCTCTCACTGTGATGGATGATTATTTAATATTTGGTCTTTCTGCTAGGCTTCTTTGTTTATCCTTCTGAAATATGAAAAGAGTTTTTTTTCTTCTGCTCTGGAAGGGGGCTATTGATGCCACACAGATGCTAATGGGCAAAACAATATTATTGATGCAAAAGTATGTATTTGAGATAATATTGGGTGTGGCCTTTCTTTACATTGTGACATATGTAGTATGCATTTTCATCTCTTCAGACTATGAACTACCAATTATGCAAAATTATTTGTGATGCTGCTGTAATGTGGAATCCAATCTAGCTGAGTAATTAGGATAAATAGTTCCATAGATGATCTTATTGCAGCTCTCAGAGATTCAAACTCCCTTCCAGGAACGTTTTAAAAGCTGTGAAATAATTTGAGACATGCACTTTTTACAAGAGTCATGGCCTGAATATTGAGTCTTGCTCAACACATAATTTGAGCTAGATAAGTTCATGGAGGATAGGTCCATCAATGGCTACTATCCAGGATGGGCAGGGTGTCCCTCGCCTCTGTTTGTCAGAAGCTGGGAATAGGTGATGGGATGGTGATTGCCACTTGATGATTGCCCGTTCTGTTCATTCCCTCTGAAGAACTTGGCATTGGCCACTGTTAGAAGACAGGATACTGGGCTAGAGATGGACATTTGGTCTGACCCTGCATAGCCATTCTTATATTCTTAGAATGCTAGTCAGTAACAAATCAGAATATACATGAAGTTCTATACATAGGTGCCGACTTTCCCATGGGTGCTCGACCCTCCCTCTGCCCCCAGTCCTGCCACCACTCCACCCCTTCCATGAGGCCCCACCCCTGTCCCACCTCTTCCCCAAAGTCTCTGCCCCAACTCCGCCCCCTCCCTGCCAATATTTCAACTCCTTCCCCAAATCCCCAGCCCGACCCTACCTCTTCCCTGCCTCCTCCCCTGAGCACACCACATTCCCACTCCTCTCTCCCCCGCGGAGCGTGCTAACGCTGCCAAACAGCTGTTTGGCGGTGGCTGGGCAGGAAATGCTCGGAGGTAGGCAGAGGAGCAGGGACATGGCGTACCGGGGGGGGGGACGGAGAGGAGGAAGGGGTGGGGCAAAGGGGGAGGGGAGCTTGGCTGCCGATGAGTGCAGAGTACCCACTAATTTTTCCCTGTGGGTGCCCCAGCCCCGGAGCACCCAATGGAGTTGGCCCCTATTGTTCTAGATGGTGTACCCTGGAAAGCAAGGGCCATAGAGAAACCAGGGCTTGCCTGCCTTATTTACATTAATGTGTACTTAACAACAAACAGTTCTATTGATCTAATGTGATTTCGGTTTGATTTCTTGCAGAATAAGGTGCTGAGCAATGAGTAGAGGAGGCAGAATTTGACTCAAATTAGAAGTACGTTCACAGGCAGAGGTTAAGGGAAAATGTTCCCATCATTAATGCTAATAAGATATCTGCTTAGGCATCAAGGGGAGAATACACACTGTATTATATTATTTTATCTTAAAAAGTACTACTTCAGAAAAAAAATATTATGTTCCTTGGAAAAGAGTTACCACAGTGGCGATGCTTCATTACAGCTTTCTAGTGCAACTTCCCATTCCCTAATGCATGCAGCTTTTATTTAATATATATTTTTCTGTAGTGGGAGGGAGGAAGGCAGCGTTTCAAAAGTTTCATCTTTCACGGATGAGCAGAACATGACCTTATTTCCACTAGTGCTTGCCTTCTGCAATCTTGAGATATTTATCACATGAGACATGCACCAGATCCTAATAATAATTTTTGTTCAAGGGTAAGGGGTGGGGGGAAAGGGGGAGGAACATTCCAAGTCTTCCTCCTAGTAATTCCTGAGAGAAAATTAATTCCCAGATTTGATTTGGGGGTCAACTTAAGCTATGCATATGAGCAAGACTCAACATAGTGAACATTTACAATATATCCCTCAATTTGGTGTACACGCTCTCTGTTTCTTCCCTCCTCCTCCCCTCATGTACCTTTTTTTCATTAGGGAAAGGATTTCTCAGCTTTTAACTAACAGTATGGTTTGGTTAATAAGGTATCCAAAATATCCAGGTGTGGAGTTTAGTTCTCTACATTCCTTTTCTATATAAATTCTGCCAACTGGAAATACCCTAAAAGCTAGAGGTTAAAAGTATGTCTTCACTGCAGAGTTATCCCTGGTGATCGGCTCTCGGGTCTGAGCAGTCAGGTTAGCTTAGTCTAGGTGTGAGCAGCCACACTACAAAACCATCCCTGAGTTACCAGGTCCTCACTGCTGCTGTACTGCCCCATGTATATCACTGGGATTTCTGGGTGTAATCCCATGGTTCTTTGTGCTACAGTAAGCTGAACCCCTCTTGTTTCTTTCCCATTTCGTTGTCAGAAAACTTGTCTGCTCTTTGGACACATGGGGTGAATTGTGGAAAGGTACTGGAGGACTATGAGCACTTGGGTGATATAGCAAGTGTGTTCACTGCAAAGAATGAAAGTGGAACTATTAGCTCGATCCGATACCCAGAGCTGACCCAGGCTGGGTGTGGCCATGCGCAGGAGAGCGTTAGGGGGAACGCTTTGGTAACAAGCCAAGCTAACTCTACAGTGAATACATACCCTAAATGAATACTGTTGTTAGTTATTTAGTCCTGTATTTTTTCCTCCGTGATATTTCAGATTTTCAAATTTAAAATAATTAACTTGTATTTTGTGACTAGTGTAATAGGTTCTTCCAAATTGAGTATACACTTCAGATAATATGTAGTAAGATTACCTATATTTATATAACCTTTAAGAATATTAAGGTTGTTTAATCCTTATGAGTGACATCACTATGGACCCAATTAGCACAGTTTGCAGCCACTTCATAATTCGAAAGAGTGTGATCATTCAGCTGGAAGCACATTTGACAGAAACTCCATAGTCATGAAGGTAAAAGCTTGCAAGATCACCCACTAGGATGGAGAAGCTGTCATTCTTTCATCAGTGCTGTTGAATACTAATGTCAAGGTCAGAATAGTGCAATTTCAGGCTGCCAAAATATTGTTTGAACTAATACACTAGTAGATGCTTAAGAAAGTAAGGAAATACAAGTTTAATAAACTTTGATATGGCAGTTATAAAGTTTGTGGACTGTCTCATACACTGTATTACTCTGTGTATTATAATAGAAGACATTAGCATTTATTTTTACATATATTATCTAATTCTGAGATTTGCCATCTGTTTTTAAAATACATATATATATATATAGCGAAGAAGCTTAAATATACCCCATGCATAATAGTTGTAGTTTCCAGCGTTATCATGATATTTCTGAAATTTTGCATGTATGCTATTTTTAATACAAATGTAGGTGACTTTAAGTGTTTATAAACAGTGGCGCCAAAATACATGTGATTTCTCCCCCTCTCCCCCCGCCCCCCATACAGAGTGAAGTCAACTATTAGATTTAGGCTCTTTGTATTGAATTGACACAAACCCCAAAGTGATTACTTGTGTATCTTACTTTATTTCCACATGTTCACCAACACAGTATGATTCTCCATAGATGAAAGTTTTTTGCATATTTTCAAGATAATAAAAATAAGTGTGTCTTAAGCAGGATTTAATTATTTTGACAGTACAGGTAAGTATTTAAATTTACCTTTAAGGGGAAGATATTTTCAAAAGCATCTGAGGTATTTAAGAACATAATTCCTATTGAAAGTCAATGGAACTTGTGCTCCCAGATCCTTCATTTGAAGGATTTCAAAAACTCCCTTGTCTGTTTTAGTGGAGATTAAGCTTTTTTCTCAACTTAATATCTCCTTAATGTAATGCCAGTGATGTTTGATTTCCGTATTCCACTAGACTGACACGGACAAAAAATCAAATCAACTAAATCTACATTAGTGATGACCCAACAGTAGTTAAGATCTTAGTAGTAAGAATTCCATTATGAGCAGGTTACTCAAGTTTCCTCCTAAACACTGAAATTCTAGAATAACAAAATGGAGCAAGCTGATAGTTTTATATAAGCTAAAATCTGTAAGTGCCTTTTTTGGGTTCAATTTTTTTTAAAAAAAGGTTCTTTGGTTTTGATGTTTACATTACATGAATATGTCAATGAACAGTGGCAAGCAATACCTCAGTAGGATTGCTTTTCATATTCCAGATACAGCTTTGAAAGATGTCTAAAATGACATGTTTGCAGTAAAATATACATGGCCGGGTGAACTTTCCTGGTCTTATCTTGCGCCTCAGTAATTCTAAAACAGAAACTGAAGTCTTTGTTCTCGTGAAGTAGACATCTTTTAAAATATATTTATTAAAATGAAATATTCAAAGATTCCAAAGTTATCATAAACATACAGAGAATATATCCTTTCCTTCTTGTGCATGGTTAACTTTCATTCATATTAATGGGGGTTAGGAACATGCTTCAAGTGAATATTTGGCTTGGTTGAGTTCATGTTGCCTATTTACTACACTGTTGAAAGAGGAGGTGTTAGGAGAAAAATTGTATTTTTGCATTTAACTTCTTTTTATTAACCTAATTTGTTTTTGAATGGGCTAAAAATGCACTCATTTGGTATTCTTTTGAGGAGAGGATGGGGACCTTACTAATATTTTAAGAGGCCTAATCGTGTGGTACATTAATCATTAATACTTTCTATGCAGCAGGATGTCACTGCTTGTTAAATACCATCTGTTTCTTTTTTTATAAGGTAACCCCAAGAGAAATATCAAGTTTATAGACAACTTTAATAAGGGTGCTGATGATCTAATTTAAAAAGTAGATGTTGCTTGATTCAATTTGAAAAATGTTTACCTTTGGGTCTAAAGGCCAAAAGTTCAAATCAACTTTAAAAAAACTCAAGTAAGAATTTCCACTATGAATAATGATTAACAAAATACTTGCACAGATTTTGGTTTCATCTTAGACTTAAAACTTAAGTACCTATTGCCTGCATATATTGTAGTTAAAGTATTCCTGAGGAAAAAGTAGAGCGTTAGCCTCATTGCCCTGATTATATATTTGTAATAAAATGTCCAGTTTAACAACTCAGTACAAGACAGAGCCTCTTTCCAAAGCCGCCTGGGTGCTTAAAGAGCTGGTTAGCCAAAGATATCTCTAACACTGTATGATTTGACATTGGCTTGAAATAAATTAACAAACCATGCTTTTATTAAAACAATTATCATATTTAGGGTTCTGGATAGCAGCCTCTTCACCTTTTTTATTCTTGTGTGACTTTTGGTATCTGAGTTCAGATTCATCTGGCTACTTGTCCACGTTAGGATTTGAAGACAATTGACTCCTGTGATTCAAGTCTTAAGCTTCTTTCTTGAATCCTAAGGCTTGAGAAATATATGTTGACATGTTAGTGGAATTGTAAGTATTAGGTGGGCATCAAAGTAATTGTCAGTGACAGACATGCTTTTAGAAAGACAAATTCTCACATGATTTGTGTGAGGCAGCCTCAGAAGAATGTCATAGTAACAGCCAGCACATCTGCATTGTTGCTTTCAAATATTGTACATGTTCCAAGTGTTAAAATGAGTTTGTGGAAATGACATCTATGATTGAAAGGGCTTTGCCTCATGCAAATTATAATGGATTTTGTATATCTATGTCTTTTCGATTCAAAAAGGTCTGTTGGAGCCATATGACTGTTTTACATCTGTGACTTGCTCATATACTACAATTAAGCAGTAATGGTATGAAAAAGTTGTCCCATGCTGGGATAGTGCAACACATGATGAGGCCTTTTTAACCTAAAGTTCTATTATACTGTTGCCAGCTAATAAGTGGTCTTAGTCTAGCAGGACCATACATCATAGGTTTCTTTATTGTAATGATGAAATATAAATTGAACCTTTTTCAGGCTAAAAACAATATAGTATAAACCAGTAGTTCCATACATCAAAAATTAACAGCCTGAAAATGGCTTCTGTGAAGCATAGTATCTAAGTACTGAGTAGCTGGAGCCTGTCTGGAAAGCTGGTGTCATAGAATCATAGAATATCAGGGTTGGAAGGGACCTCAGGAGATCATCTAGTCCAACCCCCTGCTCAAAGTAGGATCAATCCCCAATTTTTGCCCCAGATTTCTAAATGGCCCCCTCAAGGATTGAACTCACAACCCAGGGTTTAGCAGGCCAATGCTCAAACCACTGAGCTGTGCCTCCCCCCCTCTATGTGTCATGTGAATAATGGTGTGTCTCTTCTATCTAGATACCATACACTTGTTTCTCTGTCACCTACTCTTCCCTCTCCCACAATTCAACTCATATCCCAAGAACTTTGCTCCTTTTTATTCTGGGCAATACAATTTTCTCAGAACACGCAAGCAACCAACCCCTCCCATCCCGGCTCACCCCCCGCAAAAATAAAAATAAAAGGAAAAAAAATCTTCTGGCAAATGGTACTATAAATAGCCACAACTTTTGATAATGTCAAGCTATGTGGACCTGCAAAACTTGAAGACAAGTTAACCTTGGCTGTTAAGCAATATCAATCCAACTATAGTGCAATGCAACTTAATTCTAACATGAACGAGAAAGCTATAGTAGACAACCAGTAAGTGGAGAAGAAACAGGAAATGAGGGGATGCTATTGTGTGCCAGTGCCCAGAGATCTATTATGGTACTTTCTCTTCAGGTCCACGCTCACCCTCCCTCCCTGTAATATTATTTTTTGTATGATGTAGTCAGTATTAGTATTAATTGGTCAGGAAGAGAGGAAACTGAATCTTTTCTTTGCAGTATGGACATGGTTGAATGCATGCATTGAGACACAGGCATAAGATACAAATGGGCTAAGCTCTTAAAGGTTCCAAGATCCCATGTTTTTATGTAATAACAATAGCTTGGTTCTGTGAATGAAGTATGTGTAGAGAACTCTAGTTAGAATTCTGTTCATACACATTAATGGCTAAAAACATGCTCATGAAATCTAAGTCACACGTAATAGTGTGTGTCTGATAGTGCACCCACATATATTCATTGTGTGTGTGTGTGTGTGTGTATGTATGTATGTATAGATGGAGATGTATTTAATTTGGGTGTATGTATTTAATTTGTGTGCGAAGTTATTCAATTTAGAAAGTCCATAGACCTTCATTTCAAACAAACATATCATTTTTTAATATGCATTCACAAATCCATTCCTTGCTTGCAGGGGTGGAAATGTATATAATAAATACAGTTGTTACTCCCTTTCTAGAGATAAGCTTTACATTTCAAGTTAAACTTTTAAATAATTTATTCTCTGTCTAGCCTTTCTGAAAGTCTAAACTCGTCACAAATTAGAACATGTGTGCATGTATGACATTTTGTCATAGTATACATCTGATAGCAGTTGTTTATATATAGAATAAAATCCTGATCAATCTCTGACAACTTATTACTGACTTCCTGCTGCTTGGAAATGTGTACTGTAATAGCATTTGTATATTTTCTGTTCCCTTAAGGTTTCAGGTTTCTGCTTCCTAAGAGCACAGAAAATTAGAAGAAAAATCAAAGACATTGTAACAGAAGGAAATAAAACTAGCAATTTGTATCCTGTTCTAAACAGACCCCTGTATGTGTGTGCATAGGAGTCTGTGTTTGTGCACACACTTATTTAACTTTGAATATCACACGTGTATAAATTATAGTACTATAAATTATAGTTTTCTCTCTTGCCAATAACTAGACAACAAGAGATAGCACTTAGTACAATACTTAAGGATAAAAAAAATCTCCTTATGTATAGCAGAGGAATTTTCTTAGAAAGGTTAAGTTACAAAATTAAAAATTGATCCATTCTTTTGTGCACCATGATGTGCTGAATTCAACAGTACAATATTTGGCAAAAATTACCAGATTGCCATTGATTTTTACCTTTTCAATGGATCCTATCCAGCAGCAAGTAATGTATGTTCTGAGGTGTATGAGGTTGCACACCGATTTAATCTATTCAGGAGAAGGGTAAGTAGTTTCAAAAAGGTGAGACAAACAAACAAACCCACTTTTCCTAGGATCAGTAGGAGTGAAGCTGCTGGAAGAGTGGATCAATGTAAAGAATTTCCCAACTTTCCAAGAAGCTTTCCGCCCTGATTCAGCAAGGTACTTAAGCATATGATTAACTTTAAATACGTGAGTTAGTACTATTGAATCTGTTAACTTTACATAGCATCCACTGAGATGCAGCTACCGAAGTAATCTTGGACTTAATGGAAACAAATGTTCTTTGATCTACATTTTCTCAATACATGTATTAATTGTGCTGCTTTTATTAATAAATATGGGAAAAATTCTGGTCAGATTAAAGTGAATGGGAATTTTTCCATTGACTTCAGAAGGGCCAGGATTTCACCCTGTTTCTCTTGTACATACATTTATGGCAAATCCAGGAGAGATCTGTCCCAGGCGTTTTAGGTCTATTGTGTGTACGGTTTGCAGATGAAGTTCTGATACAATGTAAATATATGTTTGTTTGTTTTTCAAGTGTGCATTTGTCCCATAATTGCCTCTACATTTTTTTTCCAAACTATGAAAAGACAGAAAAAATAATGTTGCTTACAAGGAATTAGTATTTTTACTAATCTTGACTAAATGTTAAAGTTGAAAACTTAACTGCTTTAATTAATTTTTTGTAGGACTGTTGATTAATCGCAGTTAATTCTCATGATTAACTCAAAAAAATTAATCGTGATTATCAAAAAGTAGTTATGATTAATCCACTGTTAAACAATAGAATACCAATTGAAATTTATTAAATATTTTTGGATTTTTTTCTACATTTTCAAATATATTGGTTTCTATTATAACACAGAATACAAAGTGTACAGTGCTCACTTTATATTATTTTTATGACAAATATTTGTAGTGTAAAAATGATAAACAAAAGAAATAGTATTTTTCAGTTCACCTAATACAAGTACTGTAATGCAATCTCTTTATCATGAAAATTTGACTTACAAATGTAGAATTATTTACAAAAAAAGGGATTCAAAAATAAAATAATGTAAAACCTTAGCCCCTACATGTCGACTCAGTCCTACTTCAGCCAATCGCTCATACAGACAAGTCTGGGTACAATTTGCAGGAGATAATGCTGCCTGCTTCTTGTTTACAATGTCACCTGAAAGTGAGAACAGGTGTTCTCATGGCACTGTTGTAGCTGGCATTGCAAGATATTTACGTGCCAGATATGCTAAAGAGTCAAATGTCTGTCCATGCTTCAACCATCGTTGCAGAGGACATGCATCCATGCATCCAAGATGATGGTTTCCACTCGATAGCGATCCAAAGCAGTGCAGACAAATGAATGTTGATTTTCATCATCTGAGTCAGATGCCACCAGCAGAAGGTTCATTTTCTTTTTTGGTGGTTTGGGTTTTTGTTTCCGCATTGGAGTGTTGCTCTTTTAAGACTTCTGAAAGCATGTTCCACACCTCGTCCCTCTGAGATTTTGGACGGCACTTCAGATTCTTCAACCTTGAGTCGAGTGCTGTAGCTATTTTTAGAAATCTCACATTGGTACCTTTGTGTTTTGTCAAATCTTCTGTGAAAGTGTTCTTGAAATGAACAAGTGCTGGGATATCATCAGAGACTGCTATAACACGAAATATATGGCAGAATGCAGGTAAAACAGAACAGCAGACATACAATTCTTCTCTACAGAGTTCAGTCACAAATTTAATTAATGTATTCTTTTAATGAGCATCATTAGCATGGAAACATGTCTGGAATGGTGGACGAAGCATGAAGGGGCATACAAATGTTTAGCATATCTGGCATGTAAATACCTTGCAATGCCAGCTACAAAAGTGCCATGCGAATGCCTGTTCTCACTTTCAGGTGACATTGTAAATAAGAAGCAGGCAGCAGTATCTCCCAGAAGTGTAAACAAACTTGATTGTCTTAGGGATTGGCTGAACAAGAGGTAGGACTGAGTGGACTTGTAGGTGCTAAAGTTTTACATTGTTTTATTTTTGAGTGCGGTTATGTTACCAAAAAAATTCTACATTTCTAAGTTACACTTTCACAATAAAGAGATTGCACGACAGTACTTGTATGAGGTGAATTGAAAAATAGTATTTCTTTTGTTTTTTATAGTGCAAATATTTGTAATAAAAGATAAATATAAAGTTAGCACTGTACACTTTGTATTCTGTGTTGTAACTGAAATCAATATATTTGAAAATGTAGAAAACATCCAAAATATTTAAATAAATGGTATTCTGTTATTGCTTAATGGTGCAATTAATCGTGTTTAATTTTTAAATCACTTGACAGCCCTAATTATTTATGAGAAATATACAGCCATTCTGAGGTCTAAGCATTTGAAGTGTATGTGAAATTCCCAGGTAAATTCTCTCATGCAATTTGTTTTCACCAAGATATGCCATGCTCTGGTGAGGCACAAGAACCATGCAGGAAAAAAATTCAACATTGCTGTTTACCTTAAACTATAGAATGGTTTTATATATGGTTTTAATGCCCCCACAGGGTTTTGTTTGTTTGTTTGCTTTTTAAGTTTTCACCATTTCTAAAAATATAAAATAAACTGTACATATTTTCCTATAGATCTCCCTTTTACATTCTCCCATAGAATTCCATGCCTCAGAAGCTTCCTAATAATTATTATTCATGTTTACTTATCATGTCTAGAAAAAATAACTATCAATATCATCATGTAAAACATTACCTAATAAACAAACTACAAAAAGGAAAGCAAGAACTCCCTAAAACATACAATAAATTCTGCTGAACTTCTCAGCACTATATTGTAGAATTCATCTTCAAATATACAAAATAAATTAATTTTAAAAAATCAGCTCTAACAAAAACATCTTGAAAGGTGCTACAAATGAGGTTGGGTACATGTGGGGACAGCATTCCAGGGTTATGGGTCATAATGGAAAATGCCCTGTTTCTGGTACTCTTGAGATTATTCCAGCTTCTATAAGCAAATCCAACCTCACGGCATGAATTCTAGATGTATGATTTACCCCCTATGGAAATTTGGTGGAAATTCTGCATTAACTTAACCAGCTCATCCTTGTTCTAGTTATTGGAACAATTATTTTAATACAAAACTTTGGCATGTCATAAAGAAATCCATGTGTCCAGCCAGCCAGCCAGCATTATTATTTAAATCACAGGGAGCCAGGACAAGAATCCTGGCCTTTCATCTCCAAAAAAATGCATGCATTTTCACTATCCCATGCACTAAATGGGATAGTCTTTTGCTTACAGTAGTAGTTGGTCCTTTATCTTCACTCAGGACCAACCACTAGGAGGCAACTTTGCTCAGTTGTGCAGACAAAGCCATTATGCAAAATCCTTGTACAGTGGTTGTTCATTTAACTCATTCTTAGCTTCCCGGTATTACTTGCTCTTCGCTTTTCATTGAGATTGACCTTGGGCACTTCAATAGCGCACTTCCATTATTCTTCATAACTTTATCCCACCTGAAACTGATTTTTTCCCCTTTATCCCATTAACCTTGGGAAATATTTTTTAGCATTTGGGTGTCCTGGCACTGGCAAAGGTTTCTCAGAACATCATGTTTTCAGTACTTTGGCCCTAATCCATTCTGTTTTCTTGGTGGCCTAAAGCTTTAGAGAATAGGGAGTCTTCTATTGCTACTTCATGGTAAACAGGGACAGGACCCACTGGGGCTGCTTAAGAACCCCAAGTGGACAGAGGCTTCATGAGGAGGGAGCTCTTGGTTGGTATATACTGGTGAGCAAAGGGAAACAACTGAATGGGTGGGGCTCATTTGCATTTTTGTCACATGACCGTTGGGGTTGTCTTGGTTAAAACAGTTTAATTTTGAGTTTGGGGATAATAAAACACTACTTTGCCGGTTGGGAAATGAAAGGACATGACACTGCACAGCTGTGCCCGGGGTAAGGAGTCATCCTGACCAAAAAAATGTAGTGTGGCGCAGGTGTATAGTGGAGCCTGAATAAAGCTAAGGAAAAAGGAGGACAAAGGGGGCTTCTCCCTTCAGAGGAGGGGGCAAGTGCATCCCTGGGGGCAAGGACTATGTTAAGAATCCTATATACTATTGATCCCTCTTTGAAGACTGCAAAGATGTAGTGCATGGGCAGCACAGGGTACAGAGAGGGCTTTTGCTGAAGCCTCCTCTGGTTAGGGTCCCTCTGCCTCGCAATCAACTCTGTAATCACTTCAGCTAAGTCAGGTGGTAGAGTCCCTGCAGCAGACTGGGCAAAATTTCCATGGGGTTGGAGACAGACCTGCCTGGACTCCTCCAACACTGGACTACAAATGGATTTGCATCAAAGTTGGGGGAGGGGAAAGGGAAGTAAGTAGCTGTTATAGGAACACACTGCCTTATTGGACAATCACACCATGGGAGAGGGAATGAAGTTAAGGCTATTGCTAAGACACCCTGGAGAGGTGGGAGTCTGTCTTAATAGATATATACAGATATTGTAGATTTATTATTGGTGGCTTTTCCATGTTTAGTCTGTGTTCCCTTCATCACCAGTAAAATTTTCTTGGTTTTGCACAATGGACTCTGTGCTCACACAAGGGACTGTCCAAGGGGCCCCAGTTTCTGGGTGGGGACATGAGCTGGTATTGTTTGTAAAGTTTCCAGAAGTAGCCCCTAGATAATTGAACCAGCAGGAGGGTTACATTTGTATATGGTTTCAAGTCCTCATCAATGAGGTTCTTACGGCGAAGCCCACAGGAACACAGACTTATCAAAATGTCTGGATGCAATAAATGCAGCATATATCTGCAATCAGAACCAGGTTAATTATAGATGTTTAGGAAATATTTCAAAATGGTCATTGTAGATTTGGATGCTTGATAAATAAACATTTATATATTCCTTTATTTCAAGATGCATATAACCCAGAGGACATTGGCTAATTATTCTTGTAAGGGTCACAGTCACTCTCTGGCAGCTTCTGGATGCTTGAGTAATTCTGTGACCAAGATTGCTTGTTTTTCCTCACCAAGCACTGATTGGGGGCAGGGGAGAGAGCCTCTGCCTTCAGATGTGGACCTTACTATCATTATCCATGCCTTGGTCACCTCCTACTGCAATGCACTCTGCATGGGGCCACACTTTGTTAATTTGGAACCTTAAACTGGCCCAGAATGTGGCTGACCACATATTAAGCAGTGCTTCCACAGGACATTACGCCAGCACTCTTTAATGTGCGCTAGTTTCTGGTTAGTTTCCAAGGGGAGGATAAAGGTGTTACTTTTGACCTATAGAGCATTAAATAATGTGGGATCTGGTCAATTGAAAAATCACCTTTCTCCCTTTGTGATAAAGCTGCAGAGATAATTATCAGAGAGGTTGAGGTAGCAACCCCCTGTTTTAGAGGGCACGATAAATTTAAAATGCACAGTTCTTATGAACAGTTTTTATCTATTATTGTAAGTAACCCCTAAATTACTATAACTGAAAGGGATTAGAGGGAAACTCTATTTTTGTTTTGTTTTACTTTGTGCGGTTGCAGTAATCTGTGAATAGTTCCGTTTCACTGGTTCCCCTGTATACCCAGTAAATCCGTTTCCCACGTTGTTTGTGTGGGTCTCTCACCTAGCAACATGTAAAAGAAAAAAAAAATATATATATATATTTTAAATACTGGTAAGACAACAAACAGCGGAAGGGGGCTTACATGCTGGTGCAGTAACTGAAACTACTTTTAATTTGCTCTCTTTTTTAATGGACTAGATTTCAAGTTGATGATTCCTTTTTAAAAGAAGGGGCTGCTGGCAAGATCTTTGACTCCAAGTATTCCCCGTCACTGCCCTTTGTCTAACATTGCCCAGATCTTGACCTTTGTGCCGTTCTGCATTGCTTTTTCTTAGCCTTTCAGCACCAGGAAAAGGATGAGGGACACGAAAGAGGGTAGCTATTTTGCAGGCAGGTACTAGCCTTGGTTTGGCTTGAGTTGTAGACACAGTCCACTGCAATATTTTGGGGATTTGTTTAAACATTTTTAAAACCATTTGTTTATATTAGGAATAAATGCTTTAAGGAAATCTATGTAGAAAATACATGTAGACACATGAATAACTTTATTTCTTGACTTTTTAGGTGGAGGGGATCTTGCAGGGGGGAAAGAAACAGCAGATAAGAAAGAAAATGGTAAGAATAGATGAGCTTTTGTACTCAGAAGTTAAGACTGTAACTTTTTGTTACATGTGTACGGTTATTAGAAAGGTGCAGATTGGTCTGACTAAATAGCATCTGTCAGGGACTCTGTTTTGACAGCACCTAATGAGGGGAAAGAGAAAGAGATACAAGGACTGTAAAAAGTACAGTGGATAAACAATTAAAGGAGGACATACAAAAGAGCAGTAAAAATCCTATGGGAGAAAAATCAGTAAAGATGATTAATGGTTAACAGCCATAAAATACATATTTTTAAGATGTCAACTTTGCTTTTATAGTTAGGATTTAACCACTATTAAACTAAAGCTTTTATCATAATTATGCTTTACAAAACACTGGTTAAATAGACACAATTACTGTCATCATAACCTTTGAGCCCCCTGTTTTGGCGTTTCACAGGACTGTTATATAAGTTTGAGGCTCCTGGAAAGCAAATTTAGCTGAAATGTTCTAGTACAGTTGTGTGTGTGTGAAGCACAGCCACAGAATTCCTCTCAGATTTGCCTATTGTTGTAGAGAGGGGCTTTGTAATTACCAAGGGATTATAGCAGAATATGAAAGGCATTGAAAGCAGCTTTCTTGCAGCTCAGGAATGTGTTCTGCACAAACTCTGAAACAATCAGCCAGGGTAGTGAGGCAGAAGTATATTAAAACGTTAAGAGTTCATGAAGAAGGTCCTGCTAGAAACGCCTAATTAAAGAAATAAAAAGCTCTTTTAAAGAATGTCAAAGACTGTCATTTGATGTCTCCAGTAGGGGAAAAAAGGGTCTTCTGAGGATTGCAAATTAGATGATGGCACTACATAAATACAATGGATTCATCCTTTTTTTTTCTCCACGACAAAAGTAATGAAAACGGAGCTTAATGGTACATAAATAAAAATAATTAAATAGAAGATGGTGGTGGTGGTACATTGCCTGAATTGATGTACAAGATTAAGAGGCCAATAATGCAGAAACAAGTTAGTTACTTTGGTATTTTATATAAGTTAGTCAACACTTTCAGACATGAATATCATGCAGAATTACACCCATCGTTTTAGTCCATAATTTTTAATTATATCTGGTTAATGGTTATGTTTTAGCTAACAAGGATCAGTCTCTTCTTCAATGCATTATCTCTGAATTAATTTCTACAAAAGAACCTAGTAAATTTTTACATTATTTTTCCTTGTCCCTTTTTTTTTAAGGAAAATAACATTAGACTCCAGAAGACCTGAGGCCTTGTTTCATTGAGCTATGGGAGAGTAGTATAGATAGTAGGAACTGATGTCTGCTAAGGCCTACATTCAGAACTTATATTTTTGTTAGATTCATGTGCCCAATCTACTTCGTGGGGAAGTTAATGACAAAAGGTCTCTTGACTTCGTGAGAGCAGGATTGGGCCCTGTGTGTTAAACTAGTGGCTTCCTCAATTTTGTTGAGATTTCAGCAAGCCAAGGCAACACACTCTAAAGTGCTGAACAGATATGACTAGTTAAGTGGTTTAACAGTGTGTTTAAACAAGTACAGGTGTGTATAAAGAGGATTCAATTAGATAAAATAAAGTAATTCTGAACTACAAACACTTTCTTTTAAATGTATGTACTGTGTTAGTGGAAGTTTTTTTGTTGAAAGGAGTAAGAGAAAATATTTGAGCTCTTTCCACTTCTTCAGTGGAATGCATTAGCGTATCTTGGTTTTATGTGCCTTTCAAGATGATGTATTAAGAGATTTAGCTCTGATACCATGTTCCATTTAATTGTGATTGGTTTGAATGTAATTTTTTTAATTGGCAAAATAAATTTTATGCAACCAGGGTGCAAAATTATTTATTCCTATGTATTGTTTGGATGAATGGTTCATGGTATTGATTATATTCTTGAACATGTAATCTCCAGGCCACAAGTTCAAAACCAGTTCCACTCAGTAACAATAAGTCATCAAAAAGAAAAGGAGTACTTGTGGCACCGTAGAGACTAACAAAGGTGCAACAAGTACTCCTTTTCTTTTAGCGAATACAGACTAACACGGCTGCTACTCTGAAATAAGTCTTCAATGGCCTATGTTAAATGAGTCAATGACCACGGTCCAATTCCTGTTAGATGGATGTCCACAAAATCCATCAGAATACGGGCTGGCTATTTGTCCAGTTTTAAACCAGACAGTCCTCCTTTTGAGTGGTTTGTCCCCAGTCCACTACTAGACAAAACTGAGCCATTTTGAAAAAGACACCACTCTGACCTCACTGGCATGACCTTGCATCCACCATGTACAAACAGATTTTTCATAAATGAATGTTTGTAAAAAGCAAACATGTGACCACCATGACCCATGGGTCTTGAAGGCAGGTCTGCAGGGTTTCTGCGGTCATCAAGCTCTAGTCCTTCAGCCAACAGCTTACTGACATCAGGTAGAAATGGTATACCTTGAAGCCCAGCTCAGATAGAAGGCTTCACACCTGAACGGCAATTGAGGGAACACCAGAGCTCCTGATTTGCCTGTTTCCTCTACTTAAACCAGAAGGAGGAATAGGAAGTAGGGTGACCAAGTGTCCAGTTTTCGACCGGAACACCTAGTCGAAAAGGGACCTTGGCAGCTCCAGTTAGCACCGCCAACTGGGCCATTAAAGGTTCGGTTGGAAGTGCTGCAGTGCTAAGGCAGGCTAGTCCCTAACTGTCCTGGCTGGCACCGTGTTGATCCCTGGAAGCGGTCATTCCATTTACTCTTTAAAAAAAATTGGTACATTAGCTTTCTTCCAGTCTTCAGGAATTTCCCCAGTGCTACAATACTTATTGAAAATCAACATTAATGATCCAGCAAGCTCCTCAGGCAGATCTTTTAAAACTCTTGCATGCAAGTTATCTGGACGTGCTGATTCAAAAATGTCTAACTTAAGTAGTTTCTTTTCCCCCCAAATAACAAAAATAGTTATTGAACACTTATCTTTTCTGCATTATTAATGATAATTCTATCATTTCTATGCAGTAATGGATGTATATCATTGTGAGGATTCTTTTTGTGCCTAATATGTTTTAAAATTTCTCTTTATTGTCCTTAATTCTGTTTACTATAAAATTCTCCTTGTGTCTTGGCTTCCCATATGAATTTTGTACAATTCTTAACTTCTGATTTATATTCATTGCTATCAACTTCCTGTTTCTTCCATTCGTTTTGTTTTATTTATTTATTTAATTATTTTTTTACAACTACATTTACTTGCCCTAAACCAGGTTGTTGTTTTTAACCACAGCCTTCTTCCTTAGTTGTGGGATTGTGGCTTTTCCAGCATCTGGTAAGGTTGTGTTAAGTGATTCCCAATTATCATTCATATTTTTGATTGAATTCTTCCTCCCAGCTGATTTGGCTCATAGTTATTTTCAGGTTTGCAAAATTGGCCCTATTAAAGCACCAAGTATATATATTATTTGTCTGCACTTTGTTCTGCTTGCCAAATATAAATGTGATCAAATCATGATCACTTTTACCTATCGTACTGTTAACTTTTAGTTCCGTGATCAGTTCCTCTATCATTTAGGACAAGGTCGAATATAGAATTTCTCTGCGTTGGCTGCAACATGTTTTGAATTAGGAAATTGTCCTCTACATTATTTAGATATTCCAATTATGTTTTAGTACAGGTAGCAGAAGACCTCCGATATGTCACTCAAATTGAAATCCCCCATGATTGTACAGTTTTTTTCCTACGCATTATAGATAGGTGCGTAAGGAAGAGTTCATCATATTCTTTAGTGCAATTTGGTGCCCTGTAGCAGACATCAACTGGTACTTCGTCTTGTGTTTTATCTGTTATGAAATATCCATAAGTACTCATGACCATTTTCTTCAGCGTTATCAGTCCTAGCATTAGTGTATAGGCCATTCAAATATGTCTTCTCTTTCTATCCTTTGGTTTCCAAATTAATTTTGTTCTCAACATCTTGATTTTATGCTGAGTGCTTCTATCTTCCCTCCCCTTTTGCTAATAGTACCTCCTGACTACTTTGGCCTGCCTGTCCCTGAGAAGATTGATTCCTACGCTACTGGGGTAGAAACCTTCCAAATTATCCAGCCCCCATTCCCTGTAGAAGATGGACCAATGTTCCACAAAACCAAAGCCCAAACTTCATACCACTTATCTACCCAGCGATTCACTTCCAGTATAGTCTGCCTTCTGTCTTCCTTTGCTCATGGTATAGGAAGGATCTCAGAGAAGACTGCCTGGACATTCTTCTTTAGCACATTTCCAAGTTCCCTGAAGTTATTGACTCGCTGTGAAATATCCCACAATACAGTGTCATTAATGTTGATATGAACCATCACCAATGGATACTTGCCTGTTGACTTCATATGACTATCCTATCTTAGAGTGACATCATGTGTCTTGGCTCCAGGAAGGCAACAGAGTGTCCTGTTGTCTGTCTTTCCCTTGCAGATTTTTTTTTATTCATATGTGTATTGAATCTTCAACAGGGATCTTCCTTGTACAATTGGAGGAGGGTGACTATAAGGTGAAGAATATACCTATTTATGATTTTAATGTTCCTTTGTTTAGACTTAAATGGACGACTCTCCTTTATATCTCCTTACCCTTCCACAGATCCTACTATTCCTTCCAGCTTTTCTACTGTTATCCTAGTTCCTAAATGGTTGTCAACCCAGCCCTACTTCCCTAGGTCCTAAATGGAATACACACCTCTCACTTCCCAGGTCCTAAATGAATGAGTAGTTTCCTTGCCTTCACTGAAGACCCTCAAGTGAACTAATTTGTCCTTACTAAGGATTGGGCAAAACCCCCATTGCTTACCAAGGCTGCTTTTAACTTAGCCACGAAGGTCACTGCAGATGGATGGAATTGGCTTTCTCTGTTCAAGAGTGCAGAGTCCACTATCTCTACAATATTCCCAGCCAGGGAAACAAGACACCAGGTCTTAGAATTACAGCTGAGTCTAGCATGACAGCACAAAAAATTAACCATTGAACTAGCAGGCAAACTCTTTACCTCTTTAAAATATGGCTCTCTATAGTTAATTTTGCTCATATTAGCTTTATCTCTATTTTACTGGAGAGGAACTGAGGCTTGGACAGATCGGCCTGGCCAAAGTCACACAGGAATTCTGCAGCAATTAGTAACTGAACCAAAATTTCTTGAGTCCTAGTCGAGACTCAAGGCAAGAATGTCCCTTACCTTAGTGGTAATGGTAGCATATGAGAGGAGCAAATGCTGTGCTGTGGGGACTGGAGAGTGGGCTAGTTCTATTCTGTGAGATGTCCTTTTGGTCTTGCTTGGCCCATGAGACCTTTATCTTAAATGAAGGAAAGACCACCGTAAGATGCAGTTCCCATTGCAAGGAACCAAGCCCAGGGCCTGCACGAAGAGACCTAGAAGAGAGGAAACTCGGACGGTGTTATTGACAGCCCTGTTTTTCTCCCACACTGGTGCTATCTTATTGCCAAATTGGAGGAGTCTCTTTGGGGAGGTGACCAATTCCTTCCTTTCCTTGCCCAACGCAACAGTCCTTTACAAGATCCAGCTGAGGTTGGTGCATCTAGCAGTGAAGGGGACAGTCTCTGGCCATTTAGTACCCTTGAGTTTTAGGATCTTGTAAGGAGGGCCCATTGTGCCACAGGAAGCCATGGTCTTGACTGTAGAGCACTTTAACCTTTATGGACATGGTTTCCACAATCTTGGAAGGACTCTAAGAGCATCCATCTGTTTTAGTTTCCTCAAGGACACTGAGGAGATTGTCACAAGATTTTCTGACGAGCCAATGATTTGCCCAGCCCTAAAGCAAACACCTCTAAGAAATACTGCTAAATATTGCTGGCAGACTCTTTTCCCCCATATAAAACATTGTAGTCACTACTGAGGGGAAAGGGAGTCAGATCTCCCAATAGAGGAGATGCTTTCCACAGAAGATTTTCTGACTGGAAGCTGTGAAGAAATTAGCCTTCTTGCTGAGTGTCTGTGTTATGCTTACTAAGCTCTTCCTGAATACCAGATCCTTCTGGGAACGTGCATATTGGATCAGATTGGTCCATTTAGTGAGATCTCCCATCTATGAAGGTGGCCAATATCATTTGCTTCTTGAGTTGTCCTGATTAGAGCAACATAGTCCTCAAGAATACTAGTGTGGCTTGATTGTTTTCAAACTCTTGGATTTAACATTTCCATTAATTTAAATTCTGAAAATAATACTTTGCATTTATATAGTGCTCTTACCTGAGATCACAAAGTATTTTGTGATGGTATGTTCTCACTTCACAAAATAAAGATGAATGCCAAATTTCAATAAAATACAAAATAGTTGTATAATTTATGAACCCTTTAAAATGTGATTTACAATGCTAACAGATTAAACATAACTGGACTGAATGTTACTATAACATGCATCATTTGATGAAATCATTGTCAATTACAAACGGGGTTTTGCCTAACTGATGACTGAGTGATATACTATCTCCCTTTGAATTTGAGTCTGAACAGCCTCCTCTGGAAGAAAAAAAACGCATCTGGGGAGATACATGATTTATTGAGAAATATTCTGGAACTGTTCCCAAAAACGGAGTGTTATGCTTCAGTGATTTTATGGTTTGCTTAATGGAAAATTGAACTGTCTACTTGACATAAGTGATGCAATGCATATTTTTACAGATTTTAGCATGTTCTGAGTACTTGCCAGTTACTGATGGATATGTAATACTTTCTTTTAAATGAGTCTTTAAATGCATTTGATTAAAATTCTTCCCAGTTACATAACTTTCATAATTCTGTTGCAATTAGAAATGTACCATAATAATTATGGATGGATGACTCTGCACTTCTTGTGCCTATTGTATTTATTATCAGGTACATTTTGTGGAAGATAAGATGTTTCTCAAAGGTGTTAACTTCAGGAAATTGATTCACAGACAACAGTATGAAATGTGCCAGAAATCTTTGCATATCCATATTATTATGAAAAACTATACTTACAGAATTATACTTTGCCGTTACTTGAGCATCATGTATTTCAAATGTTCATGTTGTCTTCACAAGTGAAATGTGTAGGTGTTTTGCATAATTTTATTCAAATATGGTATTTTGCCATTTAGTCAATGACATGTGTTTGGGAAATCATTCCAGCTACATGAAGAGAGTGAAGTACTGACACTTCCTCAAAATAGGGCCAAGAATTAAAACAAAACATCTGAGATTGCTTCAGAACAATCTACATCCATTCCCCTCCTTCAAGAAGCAAAAATAAGGGGAAAAGTCGGACAAATCCTGCTCACCTTACTCATGCGATTAGTCTCATGGAACTAGAAGAACACCTGCATGCTTAAGGAGAGCAAGATTCCTGTGAAGCTTTTATTTTTGCACTGAGACTTGAAACTGCTCATATTTCATTACTCTATTCATGCTCCAAAAATAATAATCCCACAGCTGACAATTATTCCATGTGTATTTTATCCCTCCGATTGGCATTCATCTTTATTACATGACTGTTCTTTAGTTATCTGGAAAAATTGCAGGGCTTTGGAGTTGTGTTCTGGCTCCGCTCCAGCTCCAGGCAAAAACCTGCAGCTCCACTGTTCCGGACTGCTCCGTGCTCCAGCTCCAGGCTCCACTCCAAAGCCCTGCCTTCAACTACTGTCAACTACTGATTTTTTGTACAGTGTAAGTTTTCTAAAAAATATATCCAGAATTCAGACCAGTGCAAAAATATTCAGACTGCTCCTCAAAGATGATTTGGCAGCTTCATCTAATTCAGAATATAACAGCTTGCTGCCCATATGAGATGGATCATTCTGAATACATTACACCAGTGATCACTGTGAGTGCCCTTTTTTCTGTTTGCAATTCAAAGTGTTTGCCATGATCTACAAAGCCCTGGTCACCTAAAATGCAAATTACCTGGGATCTTTTCTTTTTATCATGGCAGTTAAGATCTGGGTTACTCTTGCTGACAGTTACTGGAGTTTCATTGTCCAGGACTAGTGGCAGGGCACTGGATGGTAGTGGGTTTGGGTAGGGTTACCAGATGTCCCGATTTTATAGGGACAGTCCCAATATTTGGGGCTTTTTCTTATGTAGGCTCCCCCCACCCTCTGTCCCGATTTTTCACACTTGCTATCTGGTCACCCTAGGTTTGGGCTTAATGTCAGAGCCTGTGTGAGACCTGCAGTGTAGACATGTTCTCAGTTGTGTGTTCCTGACTTCAGAATTCTGCCATACTTGCGAACCATCAAATTTGAGTTTAACAAAGCTAGGACAAAATGGAAGGCATATTTGTTTGCACAGGCCTTTAATGTAGCATTGTTGCAGACTTCTGATTTACTAATTTAAACTGTCACTAGCTTACATTTGTTTTAATTGTTATAATGTCACCAACATTGTGCTGGCACTGCTTTAATGAAACTATTAAAAAGGTAAGGATTTCACTTCTGCTCACTTTTTTCACAATAGAGAAATACAGTTCTTTATAGGTCACAACTGTGAGAGACTGAAAAGACTTTATACTCCAAGAGCAAATAAACCACCAAGTTCTACCTTTCCCTTTTAGAAGCTAAGCTGCTTGGCTTGTAGACTGTCTTTGAGCAGCCGTTAGCATGTGGCCTTCCTATGATACACTGAAGTGCACACAAAAAAAATTAGTCTACTGTGACTACAGGTAGCTCTGCTAGCCGTTGTAAATCAGCACGCTTCTGCTTCATCGTAGATAGGACAGACTATAGAAAACCCCAGGAATTCACCAAAGGAATTTGAATAGGGACTTCAATAAGAGCGAGGTGGAAACAGACTGTGGGAATATGCACACATCTCTCCCCATTAATTTATGTTTTCTGTATACATTCTCTTCAGAGCTCTGATTCTTACAAGTGCTGTGGTTACAAACCTAGACCTTAGGGCCCGGATTGGTTTTTGCTCCTTTTAGGAATAGTTATAATAATGTTTTTGCCGAGACAGTGAAGAGAGTGATTATAATTTTTGATCTTTCCAATTTGTTGCCAAATTTAGAAAATAATCTGAAAGTTGTATATATGCTTTTCAGTAGGGTTCAAAAGAAGGATAAGTTAAATGGTCCATTTAAATTTGTTTACTAGACAAAAAGTATTTGTGTTCACATGGCAACAAAAGTGATGGGCAGAATGGGACTTCACCTCTGTGGGCTGCTATAAAAGAGGCCATTGGGAGATGTCTGTGAACCCAAATGAGTTTGGGGGAGAGGCAGCCAAGCAAATTGATGGCACCTCCTTGTGGCGGATGTTCAGTGCAGGTACTCCATAGGAAAGGCATCCAGTCACCAGATAAATGGCCTGGTAAAGGACTTAAAAGGAGGTGCTGGATAAAGTAACAGAATGGGGGAGGGGACCTGGGGACTCCTATGATTGGTATGACAGAGCCAATCCCTCCCTGTTCTTATAGCCCACCTTAGCCCTCCTACGAGGGTAGTGGATGGAAAGGTCCAAGCCATGGGCTGGTGGGGGGACCTGCATGGAAAATGAAGAGAGGTTGGTGGAAGTCATGGGTAATGATTTGAATAAACGTGGATTTGCCTACACTGTACGCTTTATCTGCTGGGTAGTCCCAGACATCTATATAATAAAGTTGCAGCCCGATTAAAATCCACATCAAATGTCTCCTGTCCTTTCGGGCTTCGCCAGACAATGTCTTCATCTAGAACACCCTAATATGCCCTTATGAGCCACTAATTCTTGTGGTACCTACAGAACAGAATCCTTTTGAACTTAGACATATTTTAATTTTTGGGTTGCAAACTCCTGAACTTTACATTGAGTATCTATTTGTAAACAGTTTTTCTTCAGAGTCTGTCTAACATCACATGCCTATTGAATCCAGTCAGGATTTTGTAAAATCAAAACTTGGCAGGCAATAGGCACCATCTGTGTTACCCACTAGTTTTCTGTCATCTAAAAATACAAAATAATCTAAACAGTGAATGCAGGTTGCACATCCCAAATGTGTGTGCTCTTTCTGTATTTCAGTCTCTGTGACTAAATCCATCTAAAAAGCTTGAGAAATGTACCACTAACCTGCCCTCCTGATCTACTCTCCAGACTGTGTGTTCCATGTCCATTTTTCTGTATGAGCAAGAGAATTTAGAGTATTGGTTCTTTTTGTTATCAAGGATTCTGTGGGTGTTGTGTTGGTTCTAGATTACTCATTTTTATAAAACAAATTTAAATATGCAGCCCCACTGGAGCTGGACCATATCTTCCTTGCTGCACTGAATGGGGAGTCTGAATAAAATAACATCTAACCTCTAAGGATATGAAATCAGCTGGACACACTAAGAGGAGGAGTTTTTTTTTCCCCCTGAAGTACCCATTCAGCACAGTGAGGGACATTGACTGACAATAGCAGTAAGATGCAAATAAATACCTGTGGAAGAAATAGGGCAATTGAAGGACATGGAGGGTTCAAGATAGAATAGGATGGAGAATAAAAACAGGGAGAGGGGAAAAAGAAAATAGGAGAGAAATGAGGGAGAAAGGTATTAGAATGGCATAATAGATTACTCCTGGGGGAATTCTGAACCACTGCATGCATGCAGAAGTCATGTCCCCAACATATTTCTTTGATTCACTGCAGAAAAATGACATCTGATGAGAATCTGCAAGAATGATTATGCACCCCTCCCCAGCAGCACAGGTGCACCATTTTGGGTGCCCAGAGCAGCTGGCAGGGAGGTAAATCACCAAGGGAGGGGCTTGGGATGCCCCAGCTACTGGCTCCTACCCTGTGCCAGGCTCAGCTGCTAGTCCCCACTGGGCTGGGTGGGGAAGGATGAGACTTCCTCTCCCCCTGCAAGGAGTGGCTGGGCTGAGTCAGACAAACCTCCCCCCGCTGCACAAAGCTCCACAACCCCACCCCTGCTTCCTGCCCCCATCACTCCTCAACCCGGGGAGAAGGGATCACTGTATGGGGAGCCCAACCCCCATGCATCCAGATCCTCCATTCCCCGAGCCCCTTGCACCTGGATCCACACACCCAAACTCCTATGATACCAAGATGAGCCACTTGCACCTTAACACTCCTCGCCAAACTCCATCCCCTCACATCTGGACATCGCCCCCACCCCTTTGCAGGGTCCCATTCCCCCTGCAGGTCCCATTCCTTCTGCACCTGGAATCCTCCAATGAGCCCCTGTGCATCAGATTCCCCTGCACCTGGACCTCCCATCGAGCCGCCTGCACCCAGATTGCTCCACACAGAACCCTCCTACCTCACACCTGGTTTCCACACACCCCCTCAAGATCCTCCATATTTGGATTCTTCTCGGTTGAGTCTGCCTGCCCCATACCTGGATTGGGGACAAGGGTCAGGCATGCGTTTGAGACTTTTTCACTTTTGTTTGCTATCTTGGTGTGCCTGGCACAGAGGGGCAGGGCCCCAGGGTGTTTCTGGGGCAGGTCTGGCCCTTGTGCTTGTGTCAGGGTCAAGTGCAGCCTCACTGCCGAGTCCCTGCCACAGGGGTGGGAGCTGCAGAGTGATCTCCCACCTCCATGCAGCCAGTGGCCTGTACTCCCCATGGCAATGCTGGAGCCTCTGCATTTATTTATTGACAAATAAGATATGCAGAATTTTAAAATATTGTGCACAGATTTTTATTTATTTATTTATTTTGGGTGCAAAATTCCCTCAGGAGTAATAGATGAGGAGAACAGAGGGATTAGAAGAGCAGGAAGAAATGAAGATATCTTACATTAGAGAAAAAGCAAGAAAGATGTACACTAAAAATGGAAAGGCTGCACTTAAGATTATTCTTGGTTGTACTGCTGTTAAGGGCAGGGTTTTCAGTTAATTCTAATAGCAGCCCCAGCTAGCATTTCAAGCTGTGAAGGGATAGAAACTTCATTGTCCTAGTTCCACCTTTCATAAAATCATGATCCATGCATTAATGTTCTCTTGCTCTGAAATAATGCAAATCCTTGATAAAAGGCTTTCACTCTAAAATGCCGTCTCTCCAAAATGTTACTGTCTGCCTTCTGACACGACACAACACTATACTGTACTTAGTAATTACACTTACTTATTACAAACACGAACATGGCCAGACTGCTCTCACACAGCTCTGCTGGGAGCCCATTCATTTCATATTGCCTTTCAACATGTCTCCCCTTCCCATATGTCCCCCACAATGGACAAGCTCTTGCGTATGGCCCATACCAAACTCTTGTCCATCCCATTCTTGTTGATGCAAGAGTCTTTTTCTCTGTATTGCCCATTAACAGAAATAGCTGTCCTACTGGGAACATGTGTTCAGGTCAGTGCAGAATAACAAGGAGAACCTCAGAAATCAAAGTTTCATATTTGATTGCAAAATTTCATGATTTTCACTCCAAAATGAGCAAGTCTGGAGTGAAAAATCTCAAAACATTCAAAGTTTTTGAAGTTCAGAATTTTTCTGACAAAAACCACTTGCATCTGAAAAATACAAAATATCAGTTTGCCACGTTTTTGTTGTCAACATTGTTATTGCATGAAAAATGAACATTTTAGGTGATAAAATGATTGCTTGTTCATTGGCTGTCTCTTCTGAAAACCTATCCAACCTATCTTGCTGCCTTGTATAGATCTTATTTATTTATTTACCTGGGTAATTATATTTAACTTGTGACAGTTTGTGTGAAAGATAAAGTGCAAACAAGTTCCCAGTTCTGTAAATTGTTTGTTGGAATAGTCCTTACTTGACCTTGAAGTTAATAGGACTTCTTATTTTGAAGTATGGACTACTTTTGTGTGTAAGTGTTTACATGATCATGCCCCAAATGTGTATTGGATTGTTTAGGAATCCTCTGGTTTGTCCGAAGATTTCACAATTATCCAATTGTAATTTTCTTTCTCATACATAATCAGTTTAAGAATTAACTCAAATAAACACAAACACGTGGTAGATGCTGTTACTTATGCAAATATTTTAGTAAAAATTGTACATTTTATTTATATCTAGCAGATAAATGTTTACTTTATGTAGATCAGACATATTAGCTGCTAAGTAGGTGCAGATCACTCTTGTGCTTCTTCCATATTTTTTCTTTTTCCATAAAAATGGGGAGGTAAATCCCTAATCATTTGAGACAAAGCATACTTAATAATAGTGCGTATTGCATGATATATGATCTGCTTGGCTGTCATATCAAGGTTACCTGAGTCACTTCAGCATCAATGCTAGGTGTTTAGAAAAACTACTGTTGACACTAGAGTACTTTAATTGTTCATTGAGACCTACGTCTTTTCAATGTTGCTTCAAGGCATTTTGGCTCAGTTCTGAATCACTGAAGCAAAATTGGAGCATCTGGATGCAGTGTCAAAATAGCCCAGGCAACCTCAATGCAGCACCCGAGTGGATAATCTCAACATAGAATACAAACGCTGCATTAGTGATTGCCAGAAGGCTACAGTTCATCGTTCTCTGAAATGCACTGCAGAAAAATGATCAGAAAATCTAAATGATATTACTTTTTCTTTATGTCTTTTACTTTTCAAACAAAGCACCCAAATATGTTCGGATGGTTGTTAGGCATTTCATTCTAATACTCTGATTCCCAATAGGTTTAATCCATTGGTTCTCTCCCTCCAGAACAGATGAATGAAACTCATAGTTTCTAATATATGAACTGTGAGCATAAAAATAGGTATCCTATGGATGATGGTACCTCTGGGTTTCGTTACTGGAAGATAGAACACGATGTTATTTTACTTGTCAATTAGCAATGTAATATATATTCTGTAGCAGTATGTACAGTGTCTTCATTTTTGTGGATTCTATGAAACGATATTTTCTTTGCTTTGTTTTTCTCTCATAGGTTGGCGATGCAATTTTATTCTGTTGATTTAACAGCCCATTGTAAGTAAATCTTTTTGTTTCTTCTGAATCATACAAGCTTTATACGGATTGATTTATTTCGTTTGGATTAACTTTGAAATGTTCCTGCATTTAACTGATAAAATGGTCCTTTGTACATCTTTGTTTCTTTCTCTTGGGGTCAAAATTGAGTTCAGTGCCAATTTCCCTGAAAATTGGTGAACAGTTAAGAGCCATTTGACATCTGTGGCTCCAGATACAGGCAGGAGCAGCTTATGTGAGACATGGGGCCACCAGGTCGGGACGTATAAATGCTAAAACATGCTAAATATACAACCTAATACCACTCCTCCCTCTGAATGCCACCTCTCATAGCTCTGATCCAGATGACCTACAGTTTTATGAATGTGCATAACTGGAGTTCAGGAGTGGGGTATAGCAGCTGCATCTTGCAGTTTCCCTCCTGATTGCCTTTTTTTCTGGATGTGCCTATAGGGGATGATTCTGCCCAGGATCAGGTCTAAAAATCTGCTGCATCATTTGGGCCTTTAAAATATATATATTTCAAAAATGAAGTGCAAAAATAAACTACGGGAATATAATTAATTGCTCATTGACATTTAACAACTGAAAAAAGAAATTGTGATTCACACTCCACTGCTCTGTATTCCATATTACTGTTATAAATGCAGTACCAAATGAATTCAGGTTGGAACACTTCAAATAAGTGTGACACTTTGTCTAACATGTCTAACTACCATTAATTTAGTTAGTATTCATTGTAACTACACTGATCGTAATGAATTCATTTAGCATTAAGGTGAACATTATATATCCTTTTAGTAACTCCATTGTAATTCAGCAATAATTAATGTACATATTAAATGAAGTGTTACCACACAAAGCTATTACAGAGCTGTGTGTGTTCATTTTAAAAGCTTTAAAACAAGTTACGTTTGTTCTGATCAGTATGTTTGGTGTTCTCAGAATGCGGCAAAGATACCTTCTAGAATTCCATAACGTGATTCATATTTGGAGCCCCCTATTAACCTTTTAAGGAAGACTGCATATTTACATGTGTCTATTGATCAATGTATAATTTCATCAGTAAGACAGGTCATATCCTGCTGTAGTGATGAATGTTGCAACTCTTTGTTATATTGCGAGTCCAGGACAGAGCCAAAATCTTCTAAGAAACCTGAGAAGGAACATTTTGTAATATATTTTGTGTATGTGAATAATAATACTTGCTGGTGGCTCGCCAGGGAGAGAAGAGGGAGGTTACTGCTACTGTCTATTAAAGGAGAGCTCTTACTCAATGGGTAAAGGGCCTTTGTTTTTCGAATGTAGAGACAAAGGTTCTAGTCCTAACTGAGTGGAAGGGTACATGTGCTGTGTCTAACAATTATTCCTGTTATCTGCAGCATGGGGATTTGTTAAAATATGTAGCACTGCCTCATGGTTTGGAAAGTCTCATTCCAATAACATGGAAATATAATTCAAAACATTTAAAATATCTTAGTATTATTATTTATAATACTACTCTGGCTTTCTATAGTATCTTCCATTTGAGGATATCAAAATCCTTTACAAACATTAATGTCTTAAGTTTCCTAGCATCACTTTGTGGTAAATAAACTTGGTTATCCCCATTTTACAGAGGAAGGAACAAAGGCTCAGAGAGGCTAACTGTCCTTTTCCAGTGCCACACACAGTATGTAGTAGAGCAGATAATTGAATCTGTCTCTCTTTTTGCCCTAAATGTGCATATCTCCCTTTAGGACTTAAATAGAAATGATGCGAAGTGATGTGAATTGACAGCAGGATATGGCATTACATGTGCCATATGCAGGAATCTTTACCTAGCACATCACATGGGGAGGACGTATAGTATTAGTTAATAGATTACGGGTCTTGGACTCAGGTGATCCGGGTTATAATCTTTGCTCTGCCACTGACATACTTTGGCCCTGATAAGCCACTTAACCTCTCTGCTCTTCAGTTTTCCATTTCTATAAAGTGGAGATGATATTTGCATTCTTTTTAAAAATTCTTAAGCTTTACAGATGAAAATATGTGCTATGTGTTGTTTCATTATCCCCAATTAAATGCACTAATCTTTAGGGCAGAATGTGGCAACTATTTAACTGTTTACAATGTTATGTTTGCAGCATACACACAGAAGTTAGATAAAAATATGAAGTATTCCTCCTGGAAGGTTGCTACCTAACACTACTTTATTTGTTAGAATTCAGAATAACACACAGGAACCCCAAAACAGAGAGAGACAAAACAGACTGCTCCCTAATAGAGAGAGGCACAACTCATTCCACCTTGTTCTGGGCTGTTTGTTTTTTCTTCCAGATTACACGCTTCACCACAGAGCCCCCTAGCCTGCACACAAGACCAGGAATACCATCCCCTTTCCCCTGCACTCTTCAAGTGATCACTTGAAAGTCCAATATATTCCTCAATACACCACGAACAACACTACACAAAAGAGTTTGGGACAGGGAAGGAGGAAGAATACTATATCCAACTGAAACTGCCTGAGAATTTGGTACATTTTAAAAATTAATTACTTCATTTCTTAAAAAAAAAAAAAATGAAGAGCAAAAGCAAACAAATGTTGGTATCTAATAATTGTGATGTAACCTGGGGTTTGTTATAAACAGTCCTGTTTATGATTAGTGTAGTTAGAATTCATGGGTTTATTGCACATGTTTAGAGAGGATTGATTGTTGCGTCACATAATCTAAGTGGATACTTAAACGTTTAAATGTAGTTCAGCTGCATTTTATGCACAAACTACTCAGAATCATTGAAAGCAATTTCTAAGGTCTATAATATGGTGAGATAGGATAAAAGTGAGACCATCACAGCCATTGTGAGTATTCTTCGTTAGTTTCTGACTGAACGGCTCTTGGTACTAATTTTAAGTGTCATTATGAATGCCTTACCTTATTATAAGGTTACACTTTTAGCCAAAATTGGCTTCTGTTACTCTAGTATTTAAAATGCCCTTCTCTCTGTCTCAGATGATACATCATGCTTTTATCCAATAATCTACTTCCTGTTTCTTTCCAAGATTGTATCTCAAGTTGTTGAATTCAAATTTAAGTTGCACCTTACTTTAGACACATATCTAAGTGATAAAATCCAGCCTGGCTATGAGAAGAGACAACATTGAAACTGTCCAGTTGAGGGCTTATAGCAGTCTCTTGCTGCAGGCTGATTCAGGATATTTGTACTCTTTCATCTGTTGACTGCTTTTGTCAGCATCGACCATTGATACCGTTCTGGAACATTTAGAGCACATGGTAGGGCTGTCTAGAAGTGTTTTATCAATAGTTCTTATGGATTGCTGCCAATTAGTTAGGTACACATTCCACACTGCTAAGCATGGGTTCTCTCCATTGTACCATTCTATGCCATTCCTTCAGGACCCTCATTTTCTAGTATCAATATGAACTCTTTGCTTCACTTATTTGTCAGCCTTGACTTATGAATAGAGTTGGGCAAAATGTTTCAGGTGTAGCTTATTCACTGAAAAATGCCTTTTCCGGCAACCTGAAACTATCTGTGGATTGGACAGATATTCCCCCAAATAGGTTCAGACAAATGTTTTTGTTTTTGTTTTTGGGGGGACTTAAATTCACAGAATGGCTGGAGGAGGAGATGGCGGCAATCTCCTTATAACTTTTATCCCAGTGGTAGGGTACTCACCTAGGAAGCGGGAAACCTGGAAATTCCCCCTCTGCCTGATGTGGAACAGAGTTTTTAACTTGAATCTCTCACACTGCAGGAGAGTGCTCTGGCCACTGGGCTGTGGGGCATTTTCGTGTCTCTCTCTGTCAATCCCTCCTGTTGAAGCTGTTCCACTTTGTAAAAATAATTAAATAATCATTGGAGCTGGGACTTGAACTTGTCTCCGCAACATAAGGTGACCAGATGCTAAATCCAAAATATTGGGACCGCCGCAGGGGGAGCGCCTTTTCACCCAGCACATTCAGCGGCGGGAAATAAATCTTGCCGACAAAGAAAGAAGTACCCGCTGCCGAAATACTGCCGAAGCCCGTCACCGACTGAAGTGCCCGCCTCCGAAATGCCGCCAAAGACCCGAAAATGCCAGGTGAGTCAAACAATTGAAAAGCCGCTCCCCCTGCCTGTCTCCGCTGCCTAAGCCAAAAAAAGGGCTGCTGCGCCTACAACCAAATATCGGGACAAATGGCGTCCCGACCGTACTTCAGTCGGGACGTGGGACAAACCGCTCAATAGTGGGACAGTCCCGATTTTATCGGGACATCTGGTCACCCTACCCCAACATCCTAGGTGAGTGATCTAACCATTAGGCAATATTCATTCATATTCTCACTCTCTGGCACAGTGGTTATTCATAGTCATCCAAAAATATTTTTTGGTGAAAAATGTTTCCATTTTCAACCAAATAAATAAAGGGTTATATTTGGTTCTACTTGTACTTTTGGGCTAGACTGTAGTTTGGTGGTATAGGCTCAGTTTTTGAGAGAGACTTCTTTCTTTCTTCTCATGCATGCTCCAGGTTAGTAGCATTTCTGCTGTTAGCACTTTTAGTTCATTATTTCTTAAGATACCATAGTTTCTTAAATGGTATTTACAAAAGATAGTTAGATTCATAGGCTCTGGTATAATTTTTCTAATCATTATCTCTTTGGCTATCATCCCACCATGTTCCTTCCAGGTGTCCACTGATTTCCTTGCTGAGGTCCCAGAGTCATTTTGCTGATTTTTTTTCCTCTTTCCTACTCTCCCAAAACCTTAATGGCTTTTTCAGGTCTTTCTACTTGTTTCCAGATTCCCTTTTCCTGACCATCCCTCTTTATTACCTTTTTAACACAGAGAACTTCATCCTGAGAGAAGCCCTGATCCTATAATCATGTCCATGCAAATGGACCATTGTGGTTATGTGACGCCTCAATGAAGTCAGTCTGGCTTTGTGTGAGTTCAAAGGTTAATCAGGCTGGATGTGATTGCAGGATCGGAGCCTAAGAGTATTTTGGTATGGTTTTTTGTTTGTTTTGTTTTGTTTTGTTTAATAAAAGTCTTTGATTTGCTTAGCATAACCAAATATACCGTGGCAGCCCAGTGCTGGGGAGAAAAATTGCATAATACTTCTTTTTCATAGAAACCATATATCTATTAACAATGAACCTGTTTTAAAGGTGTGCGTGACAGTAATTGTGACTATGCCATTGTTACATTACAGGAGAAACCATTAAACCAATTACAGCATCATTCCAAACGGAAAATGTCTGTTATCACGTCATGTGATTATGTGAATACTATTGTCTTAATACTTGCAAAAGTGTTCCAGGAAGAAGTTGTCTGTCATTGCCTCACTGTCTCTATGCTTCTTCTACACTGTTTATTCTACAGTTTGCATTCCCATTTCAAGAATAGTGTCTGAATCATACGTAATCTATAACATAAAACTGCTGTGTGAAACTGAACAGCATAACAATTGGCTATCATTTTGTATCTCTTATCCACAGTGAAGTGTTTTCAGCTTTCAGTTATTTTCTTTTGTCACATTCTTTAATACATGGCAACTGCAAATCTGTGTAAGGATTATATCAGAGTTGTTCATGAAATAAATAAACATTTCCAATTATGATGTTGATAATAATAAAAAATCCTGGTCCACTACAGATTTTCCAGTGATATACTTGATAGTCTATTCTTGTTCTTTCATGATAGCATCCTGGGGAGCAAGGAAGTGGTATCCTTGGAATATTCCCAACAAATTTCTTCCCCAAGATTCTCAATGAGAAAGAAGGGTCAATTCTTTGACCCAAATAAGAACTGTTTTTAATCTTAAAATTATGTCTGGGCCAAAATCAAACCATTCAATTGAATTTCAAGACCCTGTGGTTGGATTTGAATCTCTGATTCTGACCTTATCTCAGATTTGATCCTACTCTTTTTGTTTCTAAGTGAGAGAGAATCTATTTTCCCATTTGTGTGTAACCAAAATCCTCCAAGGATAGCCCTTCTCGTCATGTGGTAACCTAAGGTGTAGGAAGTTCTGAAAGATTAAATATGCTTGCAAATTTCTGCCATTTGCAGTCAAAATCTCCTAAAAACCAATTTGTGATATTTCTATATCACCTAATCCAAACTCAAACCTAACCATAATTCACCTTTGCACCCAAAAAAAGATTTGATCTGGATCTGAATATATCTTCTTATATAAGATGAGTTATTCGTTGAGGGCCTCTGTGCATTGCCACTTGCGGGATATGGTATCACAGGCACTGAACTGTGGAAATGTCTTCAGCAATCATGTTTGTGTAAACTCTTGGTCATACCCTCAACAGCATGTCTCTTCAAGGCAGTTCCACAGCTCAGTGCCAGGACCACCATATCCCATGAATGGGAATCCCAGCTTTCAAAGAAAAACAGTTATTGGCAAGGAACCTCTTTTCCAGTTCATCCTGCGGGAAAGACAAAGCTTCCTGCAAGTTCTTACTTTAACTGAGCTAGCTGATCTACTCCTAGCTGAAATTTCACACTATAACTCTTTCACTGATAGCCTTATCTAGAAGTGTCAACCCAGAGATTTACTGAGCTTTAACACTGAATTTCCATTGAGGAGGTGGTGAGATGTGTGGTGTTGCATGATGATGTTTTCTGTTTTAAGGATTTTTTTGGTTTTGTGTGAATATTTTTTAAGTGTTCCATTTGTTTTGGAGTATTCCTAAAATCTATGAATCCCTTGCATGCAAAACAGGAGAAACCCTCAACAAGGAAACACTACACAATTCCATGTGAGATCTCCCCATCAAGTTTCTGTTTAGAATTGACAATGGAATATGGGAGGTCTGGAGGCAGGCCCATGGTATGGCGAGCAGGTCCATGCACAGAATCGAACACTTAAGGAATGCGGATGGGAATACTATAGGCTACATAAAATACTCCTCTTCATCTGCTTTAATAACAATGAAAACTTGGATGCCAGTCATTGAGAATTCTGTGCCATCCATATGGGCAATATCCTTTTACACAGGCTTCACTTGCAGGATTTGGGCTGTGAAAGTAAATACTTCTTTAAAAAGTGTCTAAAGAATTTGTTTTCAAACATGTACCTACCATGCCGTGTTTTAACCCTGAGCCAGTGTTTATAGCTGTATTTAAACACTCTGAAATATAGTATTTACGATGGAAACATTTAACAATCCTTTTCCATAGGAGATAGCAGGCACTGATATAATACTAATGTGACAGCTAAGATTTTAGAGAAACACACTTTTATTTTCTTGATAGAGAGCTGTTATGCAGTCTGAAATCTAGCCAGATTTTTCTGGCCAGTGTCTCCTCATGTTTGTGACAGCAGGAGTTTGCTGACTACCCAAATTATCTTTCCGCAGTTTACCCAGAAATGTTTAGTTTCCTTTTCGAACTAGTCTAAATGGTCATATTCTCAAACAATGAAAACCAGACTGTACTCAATGTGCAAATATTATAATAAAAGTCATGGATTCAGAATGAATTTACCTTCCAGCAAATGAAATTATATTTCCTATGACATGTTTGTCATTTACAGTAGCGATCTGACAGTAAGTCGGGTCATCTGAAAAATGGAATCGACAGAGTGATATACTAAATTGAGTTAATATTTGAAAATGCATATACTTTCAAATAAGCACATTTTGGCCATTATGCTATGGTTGTTCTGGAAAAAAGGTGCTTATTCATAACACTATTCTAGTGAGGTTTGCCTCTTATAAATTTACAAAGATCAATGAACCATATTATATAATCTTTTAGATAGATTCCTAGATATTCCATTCTAGTTAAGGCCCCGTGTCCTATTTGGCATATAAGACCTATATTTTGTGCTATGGACCATGACATTCTGCAGCACTACCCCTGCTCACATATTCCTTCTGTCACCTCCCATTTCAGTCTGTTTGAGTCAGCGTAGTGATCCTTGTGTAATTTTGTTTTGATACTAAATTTAGTTTATTTTACGCTGTTGCCAAATTTTGAATTGTCAATGTGTTTCAGATTTGTGCAATGACAACTGGTAATAACCTTGAACCATAGAATTGTAAGGGAAAATCTAGAGGTGGTGTTTTTTCCACCTGGGCAACGGACAGTCAGTGCTTTTAACACTTAGGAGAGCAAGGAATGTGGTTTGGCACCCAGAGGAAAGTTTAAGGTATTTGGTAAAGAAGAGGGGATGCATTTGGGCAGTAGCAAAGGTGACTTTTACATTTTTATGGGAGGGAAGAGGTTTGATTTTTTTCTCTGCCTTCCACAGCAATTCCTTGATAGCAACTGGCTGACCACCTACACCTGTTTCTACCACTACACCCAGCAATAGCAAATAAGCACACTTCTGCATTTTTGCTAAACATGATCAGTACATTTGTGTTTAAATTGTTGTCATACTTCAGTTAACAACCCATTAAAACATATGGAAAGAGTTAATGTTTGTCAGAGTTAATGTATCGGGCTGTGTGCTGACTCAGGCACGCATCACATCTTAGTTATATTTGGTTCAAGTTTTCAAAGTTAGCTTTACAGCCAGAGACTCAATTTTTCTTTTAAGTGGAAACTTAGATTTTTGAGCAGTTTTACGCAGCAACTGAAAAAGAATCTGCAATTATATGGTACTTTGTGGCCACATAAGTACATTATTAATAAAACCCAGTATATAGTCCAAACTTTTCAGGGTTGCATCATTTTCTTCAGAAAGTGTAACATCACTTTTCATTTATTAATTTATAATGCTAGGGAAAAATATTCCCAATATTGGCACCAGAATTTTGGCCCACTCCATTTTAATTCTGTTATGCCTTACTTAAACACTGTCTGTGTGTAAAATGTTCTTGATTAAAGCATTTGTATCTGTGACAGTACTAAATGATAATATACTTGTCTCCTTGTTTATTCACTACGCCAATTTTTCCTTCATGATTTTGAAATTTCAGGAGCAGTTTTAGAGCTGCGTAGTTTGTTCAGATGCATTTTCTGCCATAGAGGTAATGATGAAAGTGATCTTATTGATCTGACAGTAGCCATGGTTCTCTTCTGATTAGGCAGTAATTTCTCTCACCAGGAGAGAGAGGGAAAGAGTGTTTTGACTTGAACATTAAATTCCTCTCTCTAGTCTGCTGGGCTGTTTGAACAGTACTGATTCAGTCTCTAAAGCGTTACCAGGTTGTCATTATCATCTTTAGGAAAAAAGGCATCTAGGACAATGGATAAGGGATTCACATGAGGACTTTGTTCTAAATTCGTTGTTCAGGACTGTTAAATGCACCAGTTTCACCTTCAACTATTTCTTTTTTTAGGGCTTAACTGTGCCTGAGAGGTACAAATCTGAGTAAGCAGCGTTGTGAGCTGCACACTTCAGTGGGGAGATACACTAGGAGAGGTAGTGTATCCTGGAGCCCCAAGAATGCAGGAGAAGTTACACCCTTTCAAGGTCCTCTCTGAGCTTCAGGCTAGCACACTGGTGAGCCAGAGGGTGGAATCACAGCATTGTTTCTTCCTAACCTCAGTGAACCTATGTAGCTATTGGGGTTGCTACTGCCCTACACGTGCTAGGAAAGTGTTCAGAAGAGCACTGTTACTGTGTTTTCTGCTACGCAGGATGACAAGGTAGGAAATACCCTTGTATCCTCCCATGCACCCTTGCAGTAACTGCAGTTTGGTGACAAATGTTTTATATTGTTTTCTTTATTGGGATTTCCATCAATTTGGGAGGGGAAAAAATTCTCATCTAAGCTATAGGGGCCTTTTATTACAAATGAAAAATACAATTAATCAAAACAAAACCAGAAGCTAGTTAACGAACATTTGTTTTGAAGCTGTTCAAAACTTCCCACAGGGAGACTGAAATTGCAAAGATCCTTCATATAAAATTTCTTGTGTGTAGGGCGGGGAAGAGAATTCCATTTTCCAGTTAGGACCAAATATGCTAAAAAACTTTGAACTTTCAGATAAATCTGCGGATGACCGTCTTATATACAGAGCCCTGTATACGGCTCGAGTAACAACAATACAACCTTTTCTATGTTGTGCTTCCAATGTCCCTCAACTCTGACATGGAGGGGAAAGAAAATGAAAAAGGGATTCAGTTTCTTTGCCTACTCAGTCAATGGCACTTTTCTGAGAAGGCGAATGAGAGAACAAAACTAGAATCCCTTTTAAGGGCTTGTCTATACTTACAGCTAAATCGGCACTGCTACAATCGCTAATTCGATGGCAGAGCATTTTTCCATCCACTTCTGCACTCCAGATTCTCAGGAAGCATAAAGTAAGTCATCAGGAGAGCATCTTCCATCGACACAGTGCGGTATAGACATCACTGTAAGTCAACTTCAGTTACGTAACTTAGGTCGACTTCTTGCTTTAGTGTAGACCAGCCCTTAGTGTTGTCAGTAGTAGTTATACCCAACCCAAGAGGGTGAGATCATTACATCAATTTTTATATCTGCAGATATAAAACCCCTCTTGTTGTAAGTTAAGTTGCTTCCAGTTTGCTTTTTTTTTTAAATAAAGTTACATTAAAAACTTGAACAAAGTCCAGTGGGTATATTTCTGTGTATAAATGCAAGTAGTTTTTCTGCTTATGTTAGCATTCGTTACTGTGTAATGGTCTAGCTGACTGTACAGTCTGTGTCATAGAAATCAAATACAGCCTAAGACTTTTCTTTCGTACAAAGCTGAACACAGATCTAAATGGAATTTTGGGTCTAGGTTACTCTATGTACAGATAACAAGTCACCCATTTCTTACTTTCAGTGACATGAAGTATACTGTAATACAATCAGTAGATAGGGATAAGCAAATATGATAAGATCTATATGAAAACTTTATTTATACAGTTTAGGTTTCCAGAGAATATGCAAAATGTTCTCTTGATATTTTTCCCCCCTAAATGATCCTGAAAATAAATTACTGTCACAATTTTCAGTGGTGGGTGGTGCTTTCCATATCCAAACGATAGGTCCTTTGCTGATCTGCCTGATTTATTGACCTAATTTTCAAAAGTTAGGCTTCTAAGCATATAATATTTCACATTTGTCCTGAATATCTTACTCAATAAGACAAGCTTGGTACAATTTATGCTGCTGTGTGTTCTACAGCTGAGATGTCATAATGCACAATGCTGCAGGTAACCTATAATAACTTATTGCCTACCTTATTGTGGGTTACTTTTTGCCTTTAGTTTAATTTTGCTAAACTGTTTCCTCTTGCCTCGAAGGGTTTATTTGCATTTATTTAACACAATACAGACCTAGTCACATTTGTTTCTAATGCCTAATTAAATGTGAAGTAACCTTGACTTTATATTATGCTTTAAATTTAATACTGGTGAACTGTAACCAAAAATGATATTATAGGCTATTAGGTAAGATACGGAAAAATAACCATGTAATTTGTATTATTATTATAACCTTTTAATGCATGTGTTTGAAACACTATTAAGAAAAGAATGTCAATGCCATTACACTTTTGTATACAAACATATATGTATAAGATAGGTAAAGTTGTAGCCTATACCAGCAATAAACCCATGTGCTTTTGAGTTTGAATGGAAAGATTACAGAAATGATAGACTTTTAGCAGTTAAATCAGTTAAAACTTTTCACAAGCAATTTTAGGAAATGATAAGTTGAATACAATACTTTTTCTGAGCGCATCAGTGGAATTGACTTCAGATGGGCCACTTACTGCATGCTTTCTTTATTCCCAGTTTCACAGTAGCCACCCACAAAAGCTTTCTGTTAACCCTTATCCTACAGAAATCTTCATAAAGTTCACACAACATGAAACATAGAAAACTAATCCTCAAGGTTTTTATAGACAGAAACAATTTCTCAAGGTGTATTTTGAAGAGATCTAGGTAGTGTATTCTACAGATCTGTGCAATGCATTTGCTACTTAGCAACCACATTCTCTTTTTACATACAGATATTTTGTCTATATCAACAATTATCCAATTCTGAATCTTAAATTGTTCAGCAAATGTCAGATTGAAATTCTGTATATTAATCTCAGAATGTGCTGGAAAGAACATCAAAGGTTAGAGACAAACATGCCAGATTGAAGCAGCTTTGAGGAATTTGTGTGAATGTAGACATTGGTATTTTGATTTCAAATAAACTCTTGAAGATTGCACAGTCACAAAGCTCCTTTAAACATATGATCCAGTGTCAATAGGGGATTAACAGTAGAATATAATCCTGAGCAGAAGAATGTGGGTAGCCAGCCATCTGAGGTGGTGCGTGCTATTGGTGTGAAACTATAAATATTGCTGCATTTTAAGAAAATTGATGCAGTGATGAAAGTGGCTATTTTAAACAAACAAAGAAAGAAAAAATACCACAGCTTTGATGTTTGGGTGGAATCATGGCCCCACTGAAGTCCATAGTAAAACTCTCACTGACTTCATTGGGTCTGGAATTTCACCGCAGGTCTTCAGCTGGTGCCGAGCTTCACCGATGTATACCATCTGAATACATAACCCTGGATAGTTGTTGTTGTTCATTTCTGCCACATTTGGAACACGTGAAGGGTATTTTTTGTCATTTTAGTGATACAGACTACAGTGTCACAAAAAAATAGCAAGTACTGTTTTCTAGGTAGGTATTAATACTTCCCATTTATGTGTATATTCCAGTTGAAACTAAGCAAACATAGTTAACGGTACACAGAAGCCACATATACTTTAAATAGGTGATTTAAAAATCTTTTTAGTTTTTCTCCTCATCCCTAATGTAAATACAACCTTCCTCCCACCCCCCCAATACACTTTTGGGTAGATGTTAAAAATAGATAATAGAATTTAAGACTGTTTTTGTATCACTAGCTCCCACAGGTTGTTACAGTGTTTCAAGTAAAATGTGTTAGATTCAGTTCTTCCTGGATGCTGAAATGTAAATATGTTTTGGCAGGAGATATTAATGGATGAATGGAATGTTGGAATGAGCCAGGTGCATTGAGCCGTGCTGACAGAGTACATTTCCCAGATGTAACAAGTATGTTGTTCAGTACTAAAGGAAAGGAAGAAATTACTAAACATTGTGAACCATTCTCTTAAATAAATAATCCTAAATAAATCCTAAATAAAAAAAATGTATGCCACTTTAACATTCAGGAAGGAGTGAATAATGTTATTTCCAGTGTACTGATCTACCAGCCCAAACAAGGGGTTGGAGAAGTGAAGGAAAGTAGACTGTCACTCCACCTATATAAAGTGTTTGATGTCCCATTGGTCTCAGAGGTTTCTTAATTCTTGGCTGTGAATTCTGAAGTCCCCAAGTATATCTTGAGGACAAAGCAAAATATTTTTCCTACTTTCATAAGTCTTTTTAAAAACTTTGTTAGTATCTAGGAATACTCAAAAATCAACCATACAATATTTAAACCCATCTATTTCTTTGACTGAAATCAGTAAAAGGATAGGAACATTTTGTTAGGAAAAAGTAGATTAAAAAACATTTTTTAAGCTCCAAAATGATTGGATTCATTTTTTTATTTGAAAAATGGGAAATGGTGTGGGCTAGCTTTCATTTTGTCTGAACTGTTTACCTGTCAAGTTAGGCTACAATTGAAGTAAGAATGTACAAAATATCTATCCTTCAATGCTTTTCCTTACTTCCCTCATGCTGCCTCTGCATTAGATCTAAATAAAAATGTTCCCTACAGTGTGAATACATGGAAATCCTTACAGATATGACGTCAACAATACCAGGAATTCGTGTAAAGAAAAAATAAGTACTAATGCTTGTAGTCTCAATTAGGGTGACCAGATGTCCCAATTTTGGGGGCTTTTTTAAATATAGGTTCCTATGACCTCACACACACACACGCCTTGTCCCAATTTTTCACACTTGTCCGGTCACCCTAGTCTCAAGACATAATAAACATGACAACTCTTTTACTGGAAATAGAGAGGGCCTTACCACTACTATATTTTGTAATTTCCAAGCAGGATATAAAGTCCAGTCCTGTGGAGTAGTTAAAGTGCTCTTATTTTAGTTATTATAGGGCATTAGAATAGTATATGGTTTCTACTTTCTGATAACTCCTGCAGTAAAAGTTTCTCATATCTATTGGAAACTAACTGCTTATTAAAGTACAGTTGAAGAGTTCTTATTAGAACAGGGTGACTTTTATTACCTATTCCTTTAATAAAATATTTATTTTACTTAGGTTTTCATTCATTTGGGGAGGATACTGAAGTTTTGACCCAGTGGTCTTTGTCATCATAAATGTCCTTACATAGATTCAATACATTGCTTGAAAAAATATTAAAAGGAGTGGGAAGCTGGGAGAGTTGTTAAAAGGGAGACTCAGTCTGTGATTTGTCCTCACCCTTTTTTATCTCTTAGAATAAAGCTCTGCTGAATCAGTTAAAATGAATCTAGCTTTTACCCTTGTAACCCTTTAATTGTCGTAACAGGTCCATTGAAAATCTTATAAAAGGAGTGCACAAGACTGAATCTTGAAAGTAATGGGAATCTGTGAAATGGAAGGAAATAACAGACTGAAAATCCACCACTACCAATGATTAAATACATATTTATCTCAACTCTAATTAACCAAAACGCAGTTATCTGCAAGTTTGGGTGCCTCCTTCAAAACTTGCCTTCAACACATACATCTGTGTTTAAAACATTGCATACAGAAATGTTTAAGCCTGCAGAGTTTACATATTCCTCAGAAGAAAGCCCTGCATGGGAGAGTTTCTGTCCTGTGGAGCTTATAGACTCTATAGGATCCTTTGCTCATGGGATGAAATGTAATAGTACAGAGTGCAGGGTCATGCACCAAGGGTCTAATAATAAGAATGTCTGCTTTAACCTGGAGCTCATCAGTTGAAAGCAACAGAGGAAGAAAGAGATCTGAGTGTGATCCAGCTGCAAAAAAGGCAAATGAGACTCTCGGATGTGTCAGGTGAGGCATTTCAGGTCAAGATAGAGAAGCATTAATGTAAGACCTCATTTGGAATACAGTGTGTGATTCCTGTCACCCATGTTCAAGAAAGATTAATTCAAATTGGAACAGGTGCAGAAAGAGCTGCTAGGATGCTCAAGGAAGTGGAGGGCATATTTTATGGGAGGAGACTAAATGAGCTTGTGTTGTTTAGCCTGGCAACACAAACGCTGAGAGAGGATATGATTGTTCTGTATCAATACATCGGGGTAAGGTATAAATACCAGGGAGAGTGAAGAGCTATTTAAGCTTAAGGACAATGCTGGCACAGGAAAAATGGGCATCTGACCAGAATTAAATTCAGGCTGGAAATTAGAAGATATCAGAGGAGCGAGGTTCTGGAACAACATCCCAAGAGGAGTTGTGAGGGCAAACAACTTAACTAGTTTTAAGAAAGAAATGGACGAATTTATGAGTGGGATTGTATGATGGTATTGCTTGTTAGGTTGGGGGACAGCACTTGGCAGACCTTGGAGTCCCTTTTGTTTTATGGCTTATGTTCCTAAAATTTCATGCTTCAGTTGGTCACCTGCAGGGGTTAGGAAGGGATTTTTTGTCCCCTAGTCTGAAGTGTCACAGATGGCCGCATATGGAGTTGGGACATTTGATGGGATGGGTTTCTGTTCTGAAGTAGCACTGCTCATTCTCTGTCTTGGGTATTTAGCTGGCTTGTTCTTGCTTATATGCTCAGTGTCCAATGGATGGCCATATGAAGGATCAAAAAGGAATTTCTCCCCAAGTCAGACTGGCAATGATTTGGGAGGTTGGTTTGGGGTTTTTGTTTTTATTTTGCCTTCCTCTGCAGCATGTGGGTGAGGGTCACTTGCCAGGATCATCTGGGTATATCTCACTTAATTCCCTGTCAATATCTCACTTAATTCCCTGTCATTGCAAGGGCTCAGTCACTAGTGCACCTTGGTCCCTTCTATTTTCTCTCTGTCTCCTGAGGATTGTAATACTTTGATCCAGTTTTGGTTGCTAGGGTTAGTGTGCGGGTGGTGGGTGGTGTCAGTGGCCTGTTTTATACAGAAGATCAGACTAGATGGAAGTGGTGATCCCTTCTGGCCTTAAACTCTGATTCTAGTTTATTCACAATTCATTTATGTGATTGAAACTCATGGTCCTCAGGTAAATGAGTTTCAGATCAGTATGGTTATAATGTACTTGTAAATAACTATATTATATTGGCTAGATGAATGTCCTAATATCCTTTTCCAAAAACTGGGATTGTTTGTCAAGTTTGTTGCCAGTTGTGTTGGTAACTTACAGATTTCCTGTTGGCTTATCACAGGAATAAGTTACTGATATGTTTTCTGTGTCTCTGGATATTATCTTATATTGTCTTGGATCGTAAGGAATTTGCTAGCTTTTATACAAGAGAGTAAGTTTTGATTACAACTAACTCTCATAAGGAATAGGCACAAATGGTTAAAGATAAAGTATAATAGTGGCGCATCTAGAACTGTTGAAGAATAAAGGATGAGAACAAAATTTTCCCCTAATACAGGTAAAAATGCTTCAGTTGGACCTTCCTAATGCCACATGGAAAATTGGAGATTGTTGAATGTTACAATATGCCACATACTTTCCTGCTCAGGTCTCAGCAATTGGTTATTTATTAAAGACTATGGATGGGGTAGGCCCATTACTCAATGAGGGGGAAAGACAGTAACAGAAAATGTGGAAATAGCAGAAGTGCTAAATGACTTTTGTTTCAGTTTTCACCAAAAAGGTTAGTAGCAATTGGACATCTAACACGGTGAGTGCCAGTGAAAATGAGGTAGGATCAGAGGCTAAAATAGGGAAAGAACAAGTTAAAAATTACTTAGACAAGTTAGATGTCTTCAAATCACCAGGGCCTGATGAAACACAGCCGAGAATACTCAAGGAACTGACCGAGGAGATATCTGAGCCATTAACGATTATCTTTGAAAAGTCATGGAAGATGGGAGAGATTCCAGAGGACTGGAAAAGGGGAAATATAGTGCCAATATATAATAATGGAAATAAAGATAACCCAGGGAATTGCAGACCAGTGAGCTTAAATTCAGTACCTGGAAAGATAATGGAGCAAATAATTAAGTAATCAATTTGCGATCACCTAGAATATCATTAGGTGATAAATAACAGTCAGTATGGATTTGTCAAGAACAAATCATGTGAAACCAACCTAATAGCTTTCTTTGACAGGGTAACAAGCCTTGTGGATGGGGCAGGGGAACAGTATATCTTGACTTTAGTAAGGTCTCGCAGGACCTTCTGATAAACTAGGGAAATACAACCTAGATGGAGCTACTATAAGGTGGGTGCATAACTGGTTGGAAAACTGTTCCCAGAGAGTAGTTATCAGTAGTTCAAAGTCAGCCTGGAAGGGCCTATCAAGTGGAGTTATGCAAGGATCTGTTGTGGGTCCAGTTCTGTTCACTATCTTCATCATTGATTTAGATAATGGCTTAAAGAGTATATTTATAAAATTTTCAGATAATACCAAGCTGGGAGGGGTTCAAAGTGCTTTGGAGGATAGTATTAAAATTCAAAATGATATGGAGAGACTGGAGAAATGGTCTGAAGACAATAGGATGACATACAATAAGGACAAAGGCAAAGTACTCCACTTAGGAAGGAACAATCAGCTGGACACATATAAAATGGGAAATGATTGTCTAGGAAAGAGTAGAAATGGACCTGATGTCATAGTGCATAACAAGCTAAATATGAGTCAACAGTGTAACACTATTACAAAAAAAAAAAACCAAAAAAACCCCATCATTGTGGGATGTATTAGCAGGAGTGTTGTAAGCAAGATGTGAAAAGTAATTCTTCTGCTCTACTCCATGCTGATGAGGCCTCAACTGGAGTGTTGTATACAGTTCTGCATGCCACATTTTAGGAAAGATGTGCCCAAATTGGAGAAAGTCCAGAGAAAAGCAACAAAAATTATTAAAGTTCTAGAAAGCATGACCTATGAGAGAAGGTTGAAAAAAATGTTTGTTTAGTCTGGAGAAGAGAAGACTGAAAGGAGACATAACAGATTTCAAGTACATAAAAGGTTGTTTCAAGGAGGAGGGAAGTAAATTATTCTCCTTAACCTCTGAGGATAGTACAAGAAGCAATGGGCTTTAATTGTAGCAAGGGTGGTTTAGGTTGGACATTAGGAAAAACTTCCTACCTGTCAAGGTAGATAAGCACTGGTATAAATTGCCTATGGGGGCTGTGGAATTTCCATCATTGAAGATTTTTAAGAGCAGGTTAGACAAACACCTCTCAGGAATGATCTGTATAATATTTAGTTCTGCAATGAGTGCAGGGACTGGACTAGATGACCTCTTCAGGTCCCTTTCAGTCCTGTGATTCTATGATTCTAATGCAAACATGGAGGAGGAGGCTTCCACTTACCACAAGATGATGAATACAAATAATAGAGGCTGGGAATATTTGAGAAGGCTTCGACAAATCCATAGAACATTTTTCTTTGTTTCATACACAGAGTACCAGATGAGGGACCTCCTTGGAGTCTACTCAACCAGGGTTAGTGGGGAAGAAGAGACACTTACATCTATTGACATTCTTCCCCCAAAAGGCAAACATTTTAATTTGTTGGTTATTTTAATTAAGAAAGTAGTTTAACAGATTTTGGACTTTGTCCTTATTTGTGCTGAAATTCATGATGCCAGAAAAGAGAGAGATTAAGGACACACATTTTAAAATATGCACATTACAAATATAAAATTTGAGTAGTAATAAATTATATCAGTGTTATCTGATCACTGGGGTACAACCTGGAACGAGGGTACCATTGTGTCCCCTTAACTCTCCAGCCTGGGCTGTTTCTTATAATGCTTTGCTAGTGACAAGCCGCAAACCCCTCCAGGCACTGTTATCAATCATCACAACAGCATGTGGAGCCCCACACCCAGGTAGATTGTATGAGTGCTCCATGAGCTACACACAAATCACACAGAGAGAGGCACCAGCCAATTTCCCCCCAGCTCTAAGCCTTGCACCCAAGAACTGTATCATCTTGCCCCGGTCAGAAGCCTGACCAGTGTAAGTCAGTTACTCAATTTGCCTCTCCCTTGATGTGGAGAAGACACACACGCAAGCCTTTGTAAACTCAGCTGGGATTTTCTAAGCACTTCCAAGATTCAAGTTTTAGTTAAAATATAAAACAGATTTATTAACGGCAGAAAAATAGATTTTAAGTGATTATATGTGGTAGGTATAAAAGGTCATAGATAGTTACCAAAGAAAATAAAAGGTAAGTGCACAGTCTACATTTTAAACCTTATTAGATTAGGCATTAATTGGGTCAAGCAGTTTTCTCACCCCACTAGATGTTATAGTTCTTAATACACAGGCTTCCCCTTTTAGCCTGGGATCAGTCTCCTCAGTTAAAATCTTTATCTTTCCAGCAGTCTTGTTGTTTCCAGCATTCTTGTTGTTGCCATAGGTAGGGGAAGAGAAAGGCCAAGCTAGAGTGCCCCTGTCCCTTATTGTATACCCTCAGTCCATGTGCCTGGAAAATACCCGCCCAGATATGTCCTGTGGGCTTTGCTGAGTCACACGGTCGAGCAGTCCCTCTGGTCTTATGCAGTTGAGCCATAGAGTTGAGCAGTCCCCATTGTATGGTGCTTGTGCAACTGTCATTGAATTGTAAATGCCTTGATTGCAATTCCCCTGTTGGTTAATGGTCATTGAATACCTTCCTGGGAGTGGTTCGCCATCTTTGTATGTCACTAGCAAACTTACAACATATTTCAATAAACATACAGCAAAATATCATAATTTGATACACACGAATGATATACATATTTTGACAGAACAACAGGTTTCAGCAGATCATGACCTTTCATAAGATATCAGACATGTCATGCTTTGTATGAAATGTATCATAATTATATGACAGGGAGAATATGGAGGTTTCAGGGTCCTGCTTTGAGATACAGGGTACCACAATCAGTTTTTAAAATGTCATATTTTCAGTGAATGAACATTCTCATGTATATTTCATTTGGCATATGTGTAGTACAGAGCCTGAAGATTCAGCACAATTTTATTAGTAGTACTGTGTATCCAGAGAATGTAATTTGGGATTTTAATGGAATTTGTTTTACATCAAATAAGTATCCAAAGTAGAGCCAGTAAAGCATACTTTGTTTGGATACAATGAATAATATAACTTATATGAATGAGAATTCTGTTATTGTATTTCCATTTTTATACAGATATTAAAATTAAAGCAGAAAATATGAACTGAAGAATCTTTGCCACTTGGTCTATGCTAGTTTTCTTAATTCTCTGTCCAGTTGAATTGTTGTGAGAATGACCCATCTCAGTTCCTGATAGGTTGCTGCTTTTACACCCACCCTTTTTAGTTGAAATTCTGAGGGTCAGATTAACTAAGTAATTAGATAAATTAATGGAGGATAGGCCCATCAATAGCTATTAGCCAAGATGGTCAGGGATGCATCCCCGTGCTCAGTGTGTCCCTAAACCTCTGTCAGAAGCTGGGACTGAAGAAGGGATGGATCACTCAAAATTTCCCTGTTCAGTTCATACCCTCTGAAGCGTCTGGCCACTGTCAGAGACATGATACTGGGCTAGATGGACCATTGGTCTCATCCAGTATGGGCATTCTTCTTTTCTAAGTCAGGGGTGGGCAAACTACAGCCCGCAGGCCGGATCTGGCCCATCAGGGGTTTGGACTGCAGGATTGCCACCCCTATGGTGCCATGGAGCTAAGGCAGGCTCCCTGCCTGCCCTGGCCCTGCGCCGCTCCCAGAAGCGGCTGACACAACATCCCTGCGGGGAGGGGGGGGGGGGGCAGAGGGCTCCTTGTGCTGCCCTCGCCTGCAGACACCGCCCCCTGCAGCTCCCATTGGCTGGGAACAGGGAACCGCTGGCAATGGGAGCTTCGGGGGAGGAACCCACAGGTGAGGGCAGTGTGCGGAGCCCTCTGCCCCTCCACCCCTAGGGGCCACAGAGATGTGGTGCCGGCTGCTTCCAGGACCCCTCCTGCACCCCACACCGCAACCCCCTGCCCTGAGCTCCCTGCCACACCCTTCCTGCACCCCAAACCTCCTGCCCTGAGCCACCTACTGCACCCTGCACCTCTTCTGCACCCCAACCCCCTGCCATACCCTAACCCCCTGCCCTGAGCCCAATTTTAAATGAGTCCAAGTTTTGCCATTTCATCCTTGTATGTGTTGTCTGTGAACAAAAAAAATCACTAAATTTAGACTTGTCTGACTTGCCTTTTTTTTTTTTTTTAACAAAAAGGTAGGTGAAGGAAGTAACAGAATAAGATGCTCTAACAGAGAAAATAATACAGCACTCAGCCATTGGCTTTTGTTTTATATTTTCCCTTTCTGGTCTATAAATACATTTCTTATTGTTATTCATGATTATGTTGTTTAACTTCTTCTATTTTATTATACACTACAGGTCTTTCTTTGGTGCCGGATGGCATTTTCCCAGCCAATATAGTAGCTAAGAACCCCAAATTAAGAAAGTATAAAGATATGGCATTTGCAATATATTCAGACGTGTCTTTGAATAAGAAGAGTTGCTTCTCTTTTCTGGTCAAGTCAGTTCATTAATAATAATAATGTTGAAAAGAATCAGTCCAGAATTAAAAAAACATTCTGGCACATCACAAATTGGGCCAGATAAGACAAAATGGAGACGTATCACATGTACTTTACACTGTCTACATTCTCAACTGGTTAATTTGTTAGTCACTGTTGTATTGAACCCGTGTCCTGGTGTGGCATTAGGAGTAGTTGTGCTGTTAGAGGTGCCATGATTCAGATGAGACATATAACGGAGGACTTTGCTCCTGTGGTCATTAAAGAAAAACATCAGTGATTTTCAACATTCTGGAATCTTTTAATCTTGTTTTTAAAAAACAACCAAACTGGCAGTTAAACAAATTATATTGAACATAAAAGAAACACAAAAAGAACCTGATGCCTGCCATTTCGTGCAGTGAGTTTCCTTTGATCCTGCTGTATATCACTTTCTGTCTTCCATGATCATGCAAAGCAGGGAACTTTGAAAGGAAACCATTGGTGCTCCCTATTTACATGTATCTGCCAACTAGCCAATTAACACCTTTTTGGAGTCAAACCAAAACCTATTGTTTATATAGAATTGTTGAAATAACAAAAAGAAAAGGAGTACTTGTGGCATCTTAGAGACTAACCAATTTATGCATCCGATGAAGTGAGCTGTAGCTCACGAAAGCTTATGCTCAAATAAACACTGGCTGTTTAACTTTAATTGATTGAAAGAAAAGGAGTACTTGTGGCACCTTAGAGACTAACCAGTTTATTTGAGCATGAGCTTTCGTGAGCTACAGCTCACTTCATCGGATGCATAGCATATCGTGGAAACTGCAGAAGACATTATATACACACAGAGACCATGAAACAAAACTTCCTCCCACCTCACTCCCCCGCTGGCAACAGCTTATCTAAAGTGATCCTCAAGTAGAGCCATTTCCAGCACAAATCCAGGTTTTCTCACCCTTCCCCCCCCCCCCCCCACACACACACATACAAACTCACTCTCCTGCTGGCAACAGCCCATCCCCCTTTGAAACTCCTCTTTATAATGCGCATGATAATCAAGGTGGGTCACCTCCAGCACTAATCCAGGTTTTCTCACCCCCCCCACCCCCCCCTTTTTTCCAAAAACCACACACACAAACTCATTCTCCTGCTGGCAACAGCTCATCTTACAATGTGCACAGCAATAATCCAAGTTTAACCAGAACGTCTTGGGGGGGGGGGGGGGGTTTGCAGGAAAAAAACAAGGGGAGACAGGCTACCTTGCATAATGACTTAGCCACTCCCAGTCTCTATTCAAGCCCAAATTAATAGTATCCAATTTGCAAATGAATTCCAATTCAGCAGTTTCTCGCTGGAGTCTGGATTTGAAGTTTTTTTGCTTTAAGATAGCGACCCTCATGTCTGTGATTGCGTGACCAGAGAGATTGAAGTGTTCTCCGACTGGTTTATGAATGTTATAATTCTTGACATCTGATTTGTGTCCATTTATTCTTTTACGTAGAGACTGTCCAGTTTGACCAATGTACATGGCAGAGGGGCATTGCTGGCACATGATGGCATATATCACATTGGTGGATGTGCAGGTGAACGAGCCTCTGATAGCGTGGCTGATGTTGTTAGGCCCTGTGATGGTGTCCCCTGAATAGATATGTGGGCACAGTTGGCAACGGGCTTTGTTGCAAGGATAGGTTCCTGGGCTAGTGGTTCTGTTGTGTGGTATGTGGTTGTTGGTGAGTATTCGCTTCAGGTTGGGGGGCTGTCTGTAGGCAAGGACTGGCCTTTCTCCCAAGATTTGTGAGAGTGTTGGGTCATCCTTCAGGATAGGTTGTAGATCCTTAATAATGCGTTGGAGGGGTTTTAGTTGGGGGCTGAAGACTAAAACCCCTCCAACGCATTATTAAGGATCTACAACCTATCCTGAAGGATGACCCAACACTCTCACAAATCTTGGGAGAAAGGCCAGTCCTTGCCTACAGACAGCCCCCCAACCTGAAGCGAATACTCACCAACAACCACATACCACACAACAGAACCACTAGCCCAGGAACCTATCCTTGCAACAAAGCCCGTTGCCAACTGTGCCCACATATCTATTCAGGGGACACCATCACAGGGCCTAACAACATCAGCCACGCTATCAGAGGCTCGTTCACCTGCACATCCACCAATGTGATATATGCCATCATGTGCCAGCAATGCCCCTCTGCCATGTACATTGGTCAAACTGGACAGTCTCTACGTAAAAGAATAAATGGACACAAATCAGATGTCAAGAATTATAACATTCATAAACCAGTCGGAGAACACTTCAATCTCTCTGGTCACGCAATCACAGACATGAGGGTCGCTATCTTAAAGCAAAAAAACTTCAAATCCAGACTCCAGCGAGAAACTGCTGAATTGGAATTCATTTGCAAATTGGATACTATTAATTTGGGCTTGAATAGAGACTGGGAGTGGCTAAGTCATTATGCAAGGTAGCCTGTCTCCCCTTGTTTTTTTCCTGCAAACCCCCCCCCCCCCCCAAGACGTTCTGGTTAAACTTGGATTATTGCTGTGCACATTGTAAGATGAGCTGTTGCCAGCAGGAGAATGAGTTTGTATGTGTGGTTTTTGGAAAAAAGGGGGGGGTGTGGGGGGGGGTGAGAAAACCTGGATTAGTGCTGGAGGTGACCCACCTTGATTATCATGCGCATTATAAAGAGGAGTTTCAAAGGGGGATGGGCTGTTGCCAGCAGGAGAGTGAGTTTGTATGTGTGTGTGTGGGGGGGGGGGGGGGGGGAAGGGTGAGAAAACCTGGATTTGTGCTGGAAATGGCTCTACTTGAGGATCACTTTAGATAAGCTGTTGCCAGCGGGGGAGTGAGGTGGGAGGAAGTTTTGTTTCATGGTCTCTGTGTGTATATAATGTCTTCTGCAGTTTCCACGATATGCTATGCATCCGATGAAGTGAGCTGTAGCTCACGAAAGCTCATGCTCAAATAAACTGGTTAGTCTCTAAGGTGCCACAAGTACTCCTTTTCTTTTTACGAATACAGACTAACACGGCTGTTACTCTGAAACCTTTAATTGATTGAAGCATCTCGTCCTCAGGGTCAGGCCTATTTTGCAAGCTGATTAGGGTATGTATAGCCCATGGCAGTGAGTATCCCAGAATGGGTCAACAGACCTAGGTCAGGAGGGCTTGCACTAGCACTCTAAAAATAGCTGTGTAGACAGCACTTTCAAGTTGTGGCTTGGGCTCTGAAGCCCACCCCCTTCCCAAGTCTTCAGAGACTGAGCTCCAGCCCCAGACACATCTACCCAGCTATTGGTAGCATGAGCCTGAGTCTGTCTATCCAGGCTGGGAGCTCACATCTGCAGGCTGTGTGGATGGACCATTAGATTTACTGCAGCAATTCTGGTATGAGCATGTATTTGATCTCTTGCTTCTAGCAACAGACTGTGGAGCAGTTCTGTTTCACCAGAGCTCCTTCCAGCTCTTCCCTCTCGCACTCTAACTAGTGTGATCTAATTGCAGTCTTTTCCATGGGTGGGACTTTTTCCTATGTGCTGTATGAGCTCTCTGTCCTGTACAATACACACACTCAATGAGAAAGAGCTAATATGGCCTCTACAGGATCAATGCTTTTTAACTTCACAGTTAAAGTGAGACTAGGCTCCTACAAAGTCTTGCCTAATTCCACATTCCCTTTCATATGTCTTGTAGACTATGCCCTTGCACAGATCACATTCCAGACACACACCTGTCTGTTAAATTCAAGATTTTTTTTCAATGTTCGTTGCACACATGGTTGGAGCCCACAGAATTTTGAATAAAATATTGAGTAAAAAATTCCACTCAGCTAAGTATGTGTGCATATCTAATTCTAGTGGAATACTGGGAGATCTTCAGTATTAAAAACAAACACTTCATAATGTGAGCAAAAAAACCCCACCCAGCATGCATGGTCTGAAGTGTGCCTTTTAAATGGTTACAACATTTAATGATGAATGTTTAAACACAAAAAACAATATAAACCCCAAGATAATATAACCAGGGTTGTTCTTGTGACTCTGAAGTTCTCTGTCCTGGCAGGTGCACCCCCTTTTTTTTTTCCCCTCAAAGGAGCTCTGTCTCCTTATAAGACGCTGATTAACTCTCATGCAGGTAGGTGGTCCATGGTTTCTCACAGTTACCCTCAGCATGAGGAGCGATTCCAGATGAGAGTCAGAAACACCAGTCTCAGGGGGAAACCTCTGCTGGGATTAAACTCCAAAATCTCCGTGGGGATTGTCTGTTTTCAGTAGGACTGACTACTCAGGGCTTCATGGGGGTGGGATCTATCATCTCTGCAATGAAACATAGGTGGGAAAGGGTCACCAGAGGACCTTTCTAACCCCATCCCAAATTCATTGGGCCAGATTCTGTTTTCCTCCTCTGCTTCACTAGGTAACAAGGGCCAGGGGGTATTAAAAGAACCACTATACTCCCAAATTCTGACAGTGACTTCTAGTGCAATTCTTCATCCAGCACTAGCTCAGTACTCGCCAGAGTTACTTCCAGAGAATTTTCTGCAATCAATCCAGAGAATGTAAAAAATAGATAATTTTATCTATTAAAAATAGATAATCAGATGCTTTTCACTAGAAATAATTTTTAGGAAAATTATCTTTGAGGTGGATGTTATATGACCAGAAAAGAGGCTAAATTCATATAATAAGTTATTATTTGTGACTTTACTCATCTTTAGTGTGTATGACAGTTATAAACATGCAGACGTGCACATGCATGTACTTGAGGAAGTATGAAACTGCAAGCAACCCTGAGCAGAAGAGAGACAATAGAAAGACAGCTCTTTTTTTGCAAAAAGAAAAGGAGTACTTGTGGCACCTTAGAGACTAACCAATTTATTTGAGCATAAACTTTCACGAAAGCTTATGCTCAAATAAATTGGTTAGTCTCTTAGATGCCACAAGTACTCCTTTTCTTTTTGCAAATACAGACTAACATGGCTGTTACTCTGAAACAGCTCTTTTTTTTTCTTGTTTCAGTTCCTTAGAAGTACAATGAACCAGTTACTCAGCTCTTTGCCCTTGTAGACTGTATTTAAACTGTCTGCATTGACAACCTCCCATAGGCAGTCCTGTTAAAGTTGATGCTGCCAAGTAAACAGCTGTTTGGATGGTTTTTAATGTAGATCTCACCCAATTACTAACAAGAAACTGTCTGCTAGAGTGCTGAAAGCCGTTCTGGTGCTTGACTCTGAACTTATTTAATCTGTTTCACAGAGCATAAGGGACAGCAAAAGTACTTTTATTCTACCCCTTAGAGGAGCAATTTTTCTAATGCACAATGCAGTCAATTTTTCATGTGTGCATACACACATATGCTTTATTGAAATTAATGGAAAGGCAAAGGATTGTTTAGTCAACTTTGAAGAAGTCTGTGTACTTTGATTTGTCTAGAATATTTTATATAAATCAGAAGTGTAGTAGTACTTCAGTTGCAAATAAATGTGTTGCCTTGAAGTGCCTATGTCAGTAAAGTAAGTCAGATAGCACAAAAATCATAATGCTTTAACTGTTTTTATAGTATTTATGGTTTGTGATGTACAGCCAGTATTATCTACAGTAAACAACAATTTTCAATCAGTGTTTATATAAAAATAGTTGATGTTAAAAGGAATCAATATATACTGATTTTTAGTACCTGCCCAGGGGCTGTTGCTCCTCGTTAATGATCAAAAATGCCAACCCATATCCATCACTGTAGTTTTTTCTCTTCCTAGTTAGAAAAGTGGGAAATATGATTTAGAAACATGTTATGAGGTTTGGGTTTCTTTTATCTGTAATGCAGGCTTCTCCTATTGACTTGAGCCTGCTTTTACTGAAGTTAAACGGAATTCACTACACGTATGCTTGAACTCGCTCTTGCTCTCTCTCAAACACACACACACACAATGTATGTATGTACGTACATGTGTGCGTATGTATGTAAGTGTATATATGTGTGTGTGTGTGTGTGTGTGAATGAATGAACAGAGTTGCCTGAATATGTATTGATTGCTTATGATTTGGGGGGAAAAAGAGTACTCTAAGAAATAACTTTGTTCCTCAGTCTTTAAGATAAAAAAAAAAGAGGCATTTCAAAAGTTGATTCTCAGAATGTGACCATTTGGATTCCATATCATTTATACAGTGTAAGTGTAATTTTATTGTTAATACTGTGTCAGTGTTAGGCCCTACCACCTGGATTTGTGGGTGAAAAAGTCCTTCTAGAAATCATGGGAGGACAGCCTGCAAACACCACTCCTCCAGGGAAAATGCAGTCTATTATAGCAGCCCTGAAAGTAATGAGGGTATTTAAGATATGTGTAAAACTAGGGTGCTCAGGTGCACCCTTCCCTGCAAATTAGTCCCCTCCTGCAAGCTTATCACATTTACAGACTCAGGATGGTAGAAGTGAATCAATCTTCAAATGTGGGGCAGTTTTTACTCTTTACAGTCTTTACTCTTCCCCTCCCTTCCTCTCCCCTTCGAGCCGGGCTTCCTGACACTGCTAACCAGCCTGAAGGATTGCTGTTTTGTTCAATATACATCATTTAAAGAAACACATTGAAACATTAAATATAAACACCTCCCAAATACAAAGGTTCCATTGTCATGTCTGTCACCCTGAAAGAATTTGGCTTTGTTACTTAGGGGCTACCATCTCAAATATTTTGTCAGTGTTATACAGGAGGTCAGACATCATCTGGCTTTACAATCTGTGAATGTATTTTTCAGAAACGCCCAAGGAGTGAGGTGTGGTCTGGCTTCTCTCAGAACAGCCCTAATCTGGGGTGGCTTCCCCTTCTTGGCTGGGCCCTGTGTTATCTGGCCCTGCCCAAGGCACACTTTAGTTTGAAACAGCTTCTTCGTAAGGCACTGGACCACTCCAACTCTGATCCATTTTCTGTAAATAGCACCAATAATTTCCTAAGGAGACTTAACTCCATCTAATAATTTTACAAGATAATTCTGCCTGCTAATTTGTAAGCTAATTTCTGAGGTGAGGGAAATTGAAATTTTAGCAGGGATTTGATACACTTTACATGCCGGGCCAAAATTCATAGCAGTTATTTTTTGCTGTGCATATGCACCACTATATGAGAATTTCTGAAATTGATGTTATTTTTGTGATTATTTACAGTAACTAACAGAACCTGCATGCTTTGACATTATCTAAGTAGGTTGTCAGTAAAAGGATTACAGAATGTGCAGTATTGCTGTATTTTTTTTTCACTTCATCAACCAGTTTAGCTCATTCTGGAATCTTGAATAAACCACCTTCTCCCAGGGATTTCATAGCTTCCAACTGCTTGGCTGCTCCTCCCAGTCTCTCCCCAGGTTCGTTTTTGCCCCCTTTCAACTGATTGGCTACTTCTCCTTAGGATATGCAATGTACAGTGACACCACGTGGCATCAACAAATTGCAGACGCTACCACAGGACAGAAGCTGTGAATGAGCGACAGGGGATGGATCACTTGATGATTACCTGTTTTGTTCACTCCCTCTGGGGCACCTGGCACTGGCCACTGTCGGAAAACAGGATACTGGGCCTTGGTTCTGACCTAGTATGACCATTCTTATGTTCTTATGTAGTTAGGTAGCAAAAGAGAAGTAAGAGCAAAGGAGGGAGGAGCACTTCCAATATTTCCAGTCAAATGAATAATGTTCCGCAAAATGAGTAGCACTTCAGAACACTCTTCTAGCCTGTTAATTGTTTTGTTTTAGACCCACTGGTGAATTTTCATTCTCTTTTATATATGCGTTACTGCAATTATGCAGTCTGTGCTTTTGTAAGCAGATGGCAGTATTAAACGTATATTAATGTAAGTACAGCAAACGGGAGCTGTTAATAGACGTGTTCATGAAGGGAGCTTTCTCTTCTAGAGGTCACATCAGTTTCTGTTTTGGTAGTTTCATCCTGTGTGAGTGGTGGAGTTAAATGTTTGAGAGGGAAGGAGAGACAGATCATTTGTTCTTCAAAAAAAAAAAATCTTTGAAAAGATCAGAACTTGGATTAGGAGAAATATACGGACTGAATACACTTGGAATATCCATGTGTTTGAATACTGTGATTGAGGGAAGCCTTGATTCTTTTTCATTCAGAGATGGAATAATCTGCAGCAATGCCAGGGCCTGACTGTTGTTCAGCTTTCTCTCCACGTGCAGCTAGTTGCTGTGCTGGCTGCCCTGTTACAGGGATCAATGTTCTCACTCATACTACTTCCCTGTTTACCATACTTTGCTTTCCCAGGAACTATGCAGAATGGGGTAAAGGACTGATCTTGTTAAAATTCTCTCCTGGGAAGTATCCAAAACCCAGAGGTCCTCTTTCTCAACGCTTTGCATCTGATGTGGTCTCTGCAACTCAGACAGATGCAGTAACCATTTTCTCAGCATCTTTTCCCATTTTCACTGCTTCCTCATAAATTCTAATTCCAAACTTTGCATTTCAACGCTTTAAAAGATTAGGGTTGCGTTTTAAATCAAAACATTATTCTTTAAAAAAAAAAGTGACTAATATGTCTGTCTGTGGAACCTTGACTCCAGTTTAACAACATTTTTGTCTGGAAAAAAACGGTCCTAAATCAACTGCCTTTTAATTGTACTGAGTCTATCTCCTATTCTTGTGTTACAGGACAGAGTAAAACAGAGGCACTGACAAGCTGTGATTATAACCTTCATAAGTCAGATATTCAGTAAACTTTTTTTTGTACAGATATCCTTTCTAAGCTAAAAAGAGCCTTAATGATCTCTCATATAGGATGTAATTCTTGCTTTGCTGTTCCCTGTCCCCATTGGTCTTTACTGGATCATCTAAAACTAAATGTTCTTTCAAACCATTTCAAGGTACATTATTACTTGGGAGAGCCAATATTCATAAAGACTATTTCCTCCATTCACGTGTTTGTATACGTGATCTATACAGACTGCTCCTTGAGACCTATCATCAGCAGAAAATGTATACTTTCACCCAATATATGGTAATTACAGTAATTAGAACCATTCATTTTTCAATTGAAGTGATATCTTGAGTGAAATAACATTTTACAGGTGGGCTGCAGGTTGGGGAAGAGAGGGAATATGTTACTTATTTTAATCAGTCTCACACATGCATTCAGTTCTTCTCAGCAATCTCTGATCTGATCCTGGTTAGACCTTCTGTTGTGTGGTTTTTTCAATATCAGGTCCACTTACTGTCTATATTTCAGTATTTTCTTGAGAAAAGAATTTATGCAAAGACTGCTGATTTTCCCTGCCAATAAGGAATAGTGCGAGGTGAGCTAACTTAATCAACTTTTAAATTTTGAGTTTGAAATTGAATTACAACCTTCATATTCAAATTGGAAATAATAATATATGGTACCAATGTATACCAAATGTCTGTTTAAAACAATTAACAATTAAGGGCTCTTTTCACAAGGAAATGACTTATATCCGTTTACCTCTTTTTTTATAATGTACTTCCATGTAGGAGGATGGGTACATTGGCTGCATGCCAATCATAAACAAACAAGTCACCCCCAAAATTTGTACCTCTTTAATGATGTATGTGGAGGAAAGGTTAATTAAAGTGTGGAGATCTGTATTCAAATGCATTTTACCTACTTAAGTATTAATAAAATACTATTTAATATTTATTTAGTGCTGACAATGTATTCAGTGCTGGACACTGCACAAACATAGACTTTCCTTGCCAAGATAGGCTTACAGAAAATCCAGTTGTGGGGATGACTTAAGACCTACTTCTTAAGTGTTGTTAATGTTCTAATTATCCTTTTCATGATTATTAGAAATCATTTTCTTGAGTGCATCTCTTATATGGGAACTATTTATGTCTTGTCACATGGGTTCTCCATTGCCCATAATTATGATGCAACACTCACTGTTATGAAATCTCAGATAGCTTCTACTCCCTGGCAGACATGCACCATGAAGGAGAAGTAGTATGAACAGTGATCCACCCGCTTTGCAATTCCTCCGCTTAGGCAGGTAGTGAAAGTACATTAATCCCAACAAAGCTCCCAGCTCAGTTAAACCAAAGGTAGGTGGGGGTCCAGAACAAGAAGAACCATGGTGGTGGAGAAAAACAGGGCCAATGGTGACCGGTTCTCTACCCCTTTTCCCAGCCGGTGAGGCAGAGAACAAAAGCTCCTTTCTTCCCACTACCCGCATGGGAAAGGATTGCAGAGCCTAATGCAGGTTTTACTAGGGTTTTCCAGTGATTTTTAGCAAGGAAGGGAAGGGAAGGTTCCCTCTGATTTGGTTATGCATTATTTCATAACAAGAATATTTGAATAGTGTGTGATTCAGAAGAGGGAGGGAACTTCTGCTGCAAAAGTTGATTCTTAATGTGCCTAATTGGAGAGATTTTGAAAAAGTGAAACACTAAATAAAAGCCAAGAGTAATGCGTCTATATAGAATAACTTTACAATGTATAAATAAAATATCTTAACAGTTAGTTACAGTGTTCCTTGGTGTAGGGCCCCTCCGCCCAGCACCACCAATGTTTCCCTGTTTCGCACTGCCCCAGAGATTTCAGTGTTCCAAAGTATTTAATGTATAAGTGCTAAAGAAATCAGGAAGCCTTACGGTACCATATAGATTTAACAAGCCACATCTTACACGAGGCCCTGCTAATCATGCACTGGATGTGGTTCATGTTATTCAGCAACAGGTATGGTGAGAGAGAGCCTGGCTGGTTTTAAGTGGTCTCATTTCACTTGATGTGTATACATACAAAACTTTTTAGTATACTATGGAAGAGATTCCTTCCAATATTCTTTCCATGCTTTGTATCCTTAGATTTTGGTCCCAGTGAAGGCTTTCAGAAGCTGGGACAGGGATTCTCTCTAGATATACATTTATCAAGAAAAAAATAAATTAATTTTAAATCTTGAAACTCAGTTATTATATGGCTAGTACGAATGAACAAGATCCTAAAGTAAATATACCCGAGTACAAGAGAACATAAAACTCAAGTGGGCAGTGGAATTTATTATTACCCAGAACATAATGCTGAGGTTCTTCATCTTTTCCTCCATTTAGTACCTTCCCCTGTAACTGCCTGACACAAAAAACCAAAGCCCTGATTTTTTCTCTCAGCTGGTACCCCACTTTCCATTCTTTTGATTTTTCCTGTTTTCCACTGTGGGAGGGGAGGCGGCAAGGAACCATATAAAGGGTTTCCATATCTGAAAGCAAATGAACAGAAGCAATGCATCTTCTACTGTAAGTAAGCCCATGTTCTAGCCCCAAGTATTCCTCCTCAACGTTCAGCAATTTGAGGTATATGGTTCTGATTTTGGTCCAGGTCTTATTTGTATGGTTTATAGGATCCTGATCTAAGCATTCTCTTCCTCACTTTCCCTCCCCTCCCAGCTTCCCCAAATGTACTGTGAGGAACTGATCAAGGTGTCAGGAAAAGAGTCAGCAGTGGCTGTGACAAAGGGGGCCACTTTGCATGTGGGTTTTACATGTTTAAGAATCACAAAAGAGCAAGGTGAATAAAAGGATCAAGTTGCCTGATATATTAGATAAACACAAATTAATATAAAAAGTTGTAGGATATTTTCTAAGCAACAAACCTTTTTTTTAATACTTGCAGAAGAAAAGAAAGATATTTTTCTTCAGCACTTAGTATATAAAGTGTCATTTTTCTCTTTTTGTTCGAAGACTGGGTTTGTTCCTGTTTTTGAAGGAAAAACCAGAGGAGGGGAATTACAGCAAAGGTACTGCAGAGAGACAAATGCTGCTGGATCAGTTATGGGCTTTGGTGCGGCACTGCTGTAGGGAGCCTGCAGAGGTATCATAATCTTGCTGTAATCAGAGGATAGTACATATGCTGAGAACATTTTATCATAGAGTGAGGGAAGAAAGGAAGGAATGAAAAAAACCAAGTTTTAATTTCTGTATGCAGTACCTCCTCTTAATTTTTTTAGATTAACTCAAGATTTGTTAAGAGGATGCCATATTTTTTCCAGTACATAGACTGTGTAAATTCATTTTTACTTTGTCATCTTTTATTCATCTGTACAGTTAGCTATTGTTTTAAAATATATATTGCTTTGTTTCCATCACATCTTACCTGTGCTGAGATGAATTCAGAGTTTAGGACAATATTCTCTTGCTAAAACTGTGATGGAGAAGAACATGTTATCCTAAGGGCTGAACAGGTTCCTAATTAAGTCTAGAGATGTTGGCGAAATTTAATTGTTTTCTTGAAAGTAATAAAGGAATAACAGTTTCTTTACATTGTAAAGAAGCAAGGTCAACTTGAAATTTATTCCCAAATTTACATTTTATAAAAAAAAATGTTATAAAGACCAATAGAAATGTTTCCACCTTTTTAATTCCAATTAAAACAGTGTTTTGTAAAATAACATTTTGTTGCAGCTTGTTAAACCCAAACATAGCAGCACTACTCCCCCAAAATAAACAGACACCAGAGAAAAATGAAACAAGCGTTTCTGATTTTTCATTGCCCAATTTGAATAAAATGTAAAAAGCAAACAAAGAACAAACTGAAATGAAAATGGAATTTGTAAATATTCGTTCACCTTTAATAAACTGAATTTTAATGTTCATGTAATAGAAATGGAAATGTTTCCAAAGCATGATGTTTGCATTGACAACGTTGCTTCAGCAACCACACTAAAGGGCATCTGTGAAGTTGTGGAGATTAGGAACATGAGAGATTTTCTTAGGAATATCCTAAAGCACAAATAGTCTGTCTTATGCAATGGTTAATATGAAATAGAAAATGACATGAATACATGGATGCTTTCCATTCTGATGGACTGAGCAACTTCAATTCATCCATAAAGTTGTCTAATTAAAATGTATTCTATTTAATGATTAAACAGTATTGAGATATTAGACAAACAGAAATCACCCAGTTACCATAACAACCAGAATTGTATCACAAGAGTAATCTTGGTAGAAAAAGTAGAGAGGAAGAATAGTCTAGGTGGTATGGTGTTCACCTAGTGCTGAGGATACTCAGGTTCATTTCCCTGCTCTGCTGCAGACTTCCTGTTTGACCTTGGGCAAGTCACTTAATCTCTCCATGCCTCAGTTCCTCCTCTCTAAAAGGAGGATAATAGCACTTTGCTTCCTCACAAGCTGTGACAGTTGTAAGGATAAATGCACTAAAGACTGTGAGGCACTCAAATACTATGGGATGAAAGTCTTATAAATATGATTCAGAACTGTTGCAATGGAAGCTCAGTGTCCTAACTGATAGAATCTTGTTGCATTATGTGGGAACACTTTGACATCACAAATTAAACAAGTAGGATCTGGAAATGTGATGGAGTCACCCTCTTAGCTCTAAAGAGAAGATGCAACATCTAAGTGTTGGACTTTGGCTTGCCTCATACTTGCACAGTATTTTCATTTCCAAAATATGTGCAGTAATCATGGCTGCTGTAAGGGAAAAGTAAGATGAGGTACTTCAGAATGAAAGGCTTAGAATGCTAAATCGAAGTGGCTATATCTAAGATCTACTCATTGTCCTGGAGATTAGTTAGTCACCAAACAGTCTGCTCCCTTCTCTCCATGCAGACAGAGTTGGTAACGGGACATGACAGAATCTGATTTGCAAAAAATCCCCCCTTCCTCACAAGGCAAAAAGCCTTTGTTATCCTTATGTGGGTATTCAGTTCTTTATATGGACACTCTCCTAGCTCTGTCAAACACCAGGCAGTGTCAGCCATGTACCAAAGGACAATGCGGGAGCCTAGCACTCTCACCATAGTGAGTTTGATCTAGTGGCCAATATACTCACAAGGCCAACTTGACTCGTGGATGTTTTTTAACTTGCAAATAGTTCACCTCCATTTAAAGAAATCTGCATAGTAAATGAAATGTACCACTAGTGGTACATCTCATGGTTCTTGCCTAAAATGATAACACCACCTAATGTAATCCTGGAAGATCTAAAAGGTTATGTAAGGTCAAATTTGATCAGAACGTTAATAGGAGAACTCCAAGAAACACATTGCTGGAAAAAGCTTCCATGATTCAGAAAAGTGGCACTCTTTCATCTGAATTGCTTGTGAACCAGTGCCTCAGCACAGTGCTATGGGTCATAATGTTGGTGGAGGAGTCATCTTTGAGATAAGAGGAAGAGCAGAGGTCTATGTGTTGAACGTTTGGTTCCCAATCTAGTGTGGAAGGCACATAAGGGGCACTGACATAAGCTCTGCAGAATGGCTCTGAAACTGTTTCACAGTCTGGGTTTCATGAATTCTTCTCAGCCCAACTCTTCATCACCCAAATAGCTGTTCCGTGTCCAACTCCACCTACTGAGAATTTTGACTCATAAGTAAAAGTTATGAGATTGTGACAGATGATGATGCAATGGAAACACTTCCAGTCTCATCAGTAGCAACAACAAGATTATATTTTAAAAGGACACATTCTAATTATGTTCCAAGGACCATAGTTACGATATATTACTGTATTTTTTTTAGTTCATCCAAGACAGATCATCAGAATGAGTGAGTGAACTGGTTTAGCAAAAGACACAAGCACATTCTAAGTTGAAAAGTTACATCTGTCAAATTAAACTTTTGCTGTTAGAAGTGTGCATAAGCATGTATTATGATTTCAACTACTATTGCACCTTCACAGCCAAAATCTGCAAGAATAAAATTATTTTTTGTTTGTGGGTGTGACTTTTTTCACCAAATTACAAGGATTTTTAGAAGTCTCAAATTGTTTGTGTGCACGTATTTTAAAAAGGAATACAATGGTGTAATTTTGTAAAGTAGGTATTAGTGCATAACAGGCTAGTTTGCTGACCTGGAGGCATGAACATATTTCTTTAAATTCTATGTACTGGTATCATTAGACAGCTCAGTCTCACTGCATTAAATTTTTTAGAAATTATCCAACTCCAAAGAGGTAAAATCTATTTCTTCTACCCCTCTAAGCTAACCCCTAGAGCCACGCATTTATGGACATTTTACCCAGCTAAATTAAGAAGCCCATCCTTGTTGTTTCATGTGTGCCTTGTTTAGGCCATCAGCAGATGAAATGGAAATTGTATTTCGTAAACCACAGTGTCGTCCACAGGGGAAATGAAGAGCTGATAAGTGTACATCCAGTGCACTTACTTTAAGTGATAATTAAAACAGGAGCAGAAAAACACAGAAGGAATCACAGAATGAAATTGTCAATCTGAAAATCCAGATTGAAGTGTCTGCAAACAGCAATTCACAAGGAACCTGATCGACTAATCATCTCTGCCCTCTTGGGTTCAATTTGGAAATGGAAGAAAGAAGCAGAGGTAAACAGCAGTGCATGCTAGCACCACTACATTTAAGATGGTGTTGGCATTTCCATTATAAACCACAATCTTCAGGGAGGAAACTCAGCATGCAAGGTCTCAGTGTGAGCCTCTCTTTGTGTGCGTGTGTTAAGGTTTTGGTGGGTTTTTGTGTGTGTGAGAGACGGGGGGGGGGGGGATTGTGTTTTTTCTTGGTTTTTAAAATTGTGAGAAGTCTTCAGAATATACAGTTCCTGTCCTCAGATGCTTCTTCGGTCCAACAGTAACTTAAAAATGAAGTTTTGACAGCTATTAAGTTTCTTGTGTTTACAACTGAGGTTGACTGCATCTAAAATTAAACTAGAATTTTAATTTTGTATTATTATAATTGGCTTTGAAGCAGTTTTTAACTATTAAATTCAATGGGTGATATAACATTGCACTCTATTCTATTCAAGTTCTTATACTGTACCCATTTGAGAGCCTTAACTGAGACCTATATTGTACATACGTATACATATATATGTATGTATTTACATGTGTGTACACACACACACACACCCTTTGATTCCATGTCTAGTGAAGTTACCTTTAGTCAAGTTTTATTGTGTTTTAGGTACCACGAGTGGGCCACTGATTTAGTGTGCCTCAATTTTTCTTTTCTCAGCTTGAGTCTGAATTTTCTAGTATCTCTATTTAACTACCTCAAAATCTGTGGCCATTATTAAATCTTTTTTGAAGATTTAATTTTACTTGAAACTGGGAGGAAAAAATCAGAAAATGTTGAATGAAATAGAAGAATCCGACTGGCTAAATCCCCAAAATAATATTAAAAAACAAGAACACAATTCTTTTCTTGTCCAGCAGAGCTCTAGGAACCACACCTATGTGCCATTTGAAAATGTATGTAGTGAATACAGTATCTTATGGAAGTAATATACACCTTTTTTAAAGAGCAGAAAATCTTCAAAATTAAGTGTGTGGGGAGTAAGAGCAAATGCTTCCTTGACAGTTAAGATTGCCTAGACAATCCAACACAGCAGCATCTTAATATAAAGGAACTTCCAAAACTCCCGACAAAATCGCCTGTGGAGTCTGCTGTGGAGCCACATGCTGCTATTGGAAAAATATCTTCTACCTTGCTGAAAAGTAGTGAGATGAAGTAGCAATTAAGAATAGTGGGACAATTTTGTGCACCTGCATGTTTGGGAATTTTCAATATTTTTCCTTTTTGAATATACAGACAATGATCATATAATGAGCCGGGGATGTTCCTTTCAGCATCCTGTACGCAATGGACTGTGGTAACTTTGTGTTGTTCTGAAATCTGCTTTTTCATTTATTGTTGGGTTCTTTGTCTTATACTTTCATTTTTAACACCATTTGCAGAAGGCAAAAATAAATTAAATGTCAAGTGTTAAAGAAGTCTTGTTACCGTTTTAAGTGATTATCAGGGGCAACATAAATTATTACAGGGATTTAAGAAATGCAGACTTCTTGCAAATAGGATAAATAGTCTGGCAACTTTACCTGGTACTATTGACTTGGTTTTACATCCTGCAAAGATGGCTTGGTATGCTATTCAGTGGTTTATGGCATGGTGTGAGCATTTAAATTCACTTAACTGACAACATTCAGAATGTTGCACCTTGGGAAGCTCCTACTGTTCTATAATTTGCTTTTGGGATCTTTGGGCCTTTGGAACTACAGCTGTGTGAATATTTTTTTTCTGGCCAAAGCAAAATATTATGGGGAAAAAAACTTATTTTAAGTTGACACAACATTAACTGTTGGGGGCGGGGGGTTGTGTGTGTTTTTCAACCCCTTAAAAAATTTTAAATTTTGAAATGAAATTTGTTTGAAATTTTCCTAAACAAAAAAATCACAATGATCCAGTCCACCAATGTCAAAACAGAATGTTCTGATTAAAAAAAAATCATCCAAAACTATTTGCCAAATTCTGCCAGAATTTGCAGGTGGTTTTGGCTCACCCAAAACTGTATTTTTTGGTGAAGACAATTTAGTCCAAAATATTTCACTCAGCTCTGCTCAGGACAGTGTCTCAAGTTTTCTTTTTTTCCCAAGTAGTTTTCATGATGTGGGGTTTTTCCTCACATCAAACAATTAATTTGTGGGCGAATTTAATTCAAAACTACCTCTCTGAAGATGTTGAACCCTTGTTTTCACTTAAGGGGACTGTTTGGGGCTGAGGCCTCTGCTGTCATGCTAGCTTGAAGGTTTTTCTATGTCTTAGTACGGTTAGACTTGATTGTGCTGTTCTTCAGTCTACCATCATAAATGTAGCTAGGTTTATTTTAAACTCAGCTTCCCAGACTGCTTAGTGGAATCTGAACGTTTTCCACAAAACACCTGTTGTTCAGGAGTTACATTGGCTACTGGTAAAATATCCAATTGATTACATGATATTTCTGCTCACGTGCCAAGTCACTGCATGGTTTCCCCCTCCATATTACTAGGACCTTTTGATCTCTTCACTCCCTGTGGTCTAGTTCAACAGGATGTCTGTCTTTCTCATGTCTGCGCACAGGTTCATTGTGGTCCAGTACTTTACTTATGCTACTTCATATTTGTAGAGTTTTGTTCCTTCTCATATGAGATCTGCTGCTATAATAACTAAATGTAAACTCACAGTTTAATAGATTTTTAGCTGTTCTTTTAGCTGCAGGCCTCTTTATTTTATTTATTTATGTACAGCACTTTAGCAAAAGAAAGAAAGGCGCTTTGGCTGTGAATGATTGATAGATAATTGGGTCAGGTCATCTTTGTTGTGTATGTAATTTCCATTAATAGTAATGGATGGTAAACATGTGCATTGTGGGGGGAATAAACCCTAAAAAGTTTGGAATAAAGGTATAAGCAGTAGAATTCTTTTTTTCAGAGACTGCATCCGATCAGTGTCTTATATATTGTGAGTGAAGTATGCAGAACATATAAACATTTTTATTTTAAAAGGATTTCAAAAGGATAATGTAGTCTGATTAACATCAGTCCTGTTTGTATTAGTCACCATGCTGAACAATAAAAGGATGGGGCTTAGAAACTCTGTAAACGATTTTCAGATTGGGTTTTTGTTTTTTGTTTTTTTGTTTTTTTTACAACTGTTGTTTTGAGAAAGTCAGAAAGAATGGCTGAGACATGCTGTTGCTTCTGTTAATACCAACGAGTGCTGCTGTTAAAATTTTGTCAGCATTTTCATTACATACCATTAGTCCTGAGAGTTTTGTTCAGCGATAAAAAAACAACCATACCACACTGAAAATTCCTATGTTATATGTTGTATAGGGGTATGTTTTCTGTTTGTTACTGTTGTCCCGTATGTGTGACTCCCTAAGTTAAAGATGCTTCTTTGCCTTTCAAATATTTTGATTTTCTTTATAATATATTTTATAATGTTTCACTTGTTTTATTATTTTAACACATATGGATAGAGCTCCAGGAATCCTGGCATTCTTAAATAGAAATTCATAGTAGTGTATAACATTTTAGAATTTAAATTTTAAAATTGATTTGGTTATTTTTTAGTTTAAAAATCTGACAATGAAAAAATACAAGAAATGTGGTGGTCTTCTGCATTCTTTAGTCTCAAAAATGGCTTCACCTTACCTAAATAAACAAAGCAGACACACCCGCCCTGCTGCTTATTTACCTATAATATAGATATTGGCCCTGACTCTGCAAAGACTTATTCATGAGCTTAATGTTGCACAATGAATAGTTCAATTGGTTTTAATGATACTCAGATGGAAGCAGCTAAGCATATATATAGGTCTTTGCAGGATCAGGTCCATCGTTCCTTTTGATATTAAAAACATGAACAAACCATCAATAATTATAAACCCTCCACTTCTCAAAAAGGTGGACTGAATAGCTCAGATGACTGGTAAATGGGTTAAAGAGTTTTGCATTTCTGTGTCACTGCTTCAGGTTCAGTGAGAGACTGAAATACCTGAAAAGTTGTTACCACCGTAGGTTGATTGGTGGCCCACATGAAATGAGACAGTTGTTTCAGAGTAAAAAATCCCTTAGTTTTTGCAGGAGAGTTCCGGAGTTTCTGGTAGGTTGCTCTTAGACACTTCTGGCTTAGGTAAATTGTCATACATGCACTTCCCACAGATTTGTTTGTATATTTATTCCTCCCCATCCCAAACTTTACTTTTTTTGTGGGGTCGTGGCTTGGTTTGGTTTATTTAAGTTAGCATTCTGTTACATTTCTGTTAAGTAGTAATTTCATAATATTTGGCACACTTCCTTGTGTCTTTTCTTCTACCTTCTTTTTTTCCCTTCACTCTTTTTGTTTTCTTTCTATTGACAGTGATCTTTGTATATCCTTTCCTCCCTCTCTTTCCTTCCTGAAGCTTATTTTCATGAAATGTGGATTTTTTTTTCCTCTGCCACCCCAGCATCCTGTTACTTCCTCTTTGGGTTTTTTTGGTTGTTTTTTCTGGGATATATTCTTTTTAATTTCTCTCTGTTTAATCTCTCCCTCCTTGTCTTATCACTCCTTCCCTCCTCAGTCATTAAAGTAAACCCCAAATTCCTATTCATTTTTAATATCCAAATGCAATTAGCAATCAGGTAGACAGAAATATTTAATCTAATCTACAGAAGATAACGCTTCATCTAAACAACCAAAATGGTCATTTTATATTCTATTATATTTTACCTATCCATAAATCATAAATCCAATTTCCCCTGATTTAAAATGGCTTAGAATTTCACAGGGGAAAAGATGGATTGTGATCTACTGTGAAAAACTCAGACTTTAAGAAGTTTACCTTATTAACTGATCGTTCAGTGCTTGGGTCACATATCCGCTTCAATGCCCCCTCTAGGCCACTTCCAAGACTGCTGCGATGGGACCCCGCTACTAAATCTCATCTGTAGTCTGAACAGAGCCCCTGCACTGTCCCTGTCTTTGGGTCCCTAGGCACACTCTTGAGGTGTAGATTATTTATCACCCCCACCCCCCCGAGAGTTTGAAGCATACAGTCCATTGCCCATCCTCTGAATTCAGTGCTGACTTCCCTGTAGCTAAAACACACCCTCTCCCAGAATCCAGCTGAGGGTATGAGCCTTCTGTGTTACAGTTCAACTCTTCCAGGGGGCATGTGATAGTTGTAGCATATGACACAGGTTATGAACAGAGTATTGCTCTTTACTTAATCATACAAGAAATACAAAGGTCTACACAAAAAGAATAAATTTCGCACATATTTCTCTGCCTCTGTTTCCTCACCACTCCACATCATTATTTGAGCTGGGGTCAGGGTTGTCTGGGGCCATCCAGCTTCCTTCTGTTGCAGTGCATCATTTACGTGCTGAAACCTGGAGTCTTCTCCTCCATTTGGCTAGTGTGACCTTGACCAGTCCTTTCCCTTCCCTTCTTCTGCCAGATGTCCTGTGTGTGTCTCTCTCTTCCCCCTGTGCATCCTTTCATAACTTTGTTTAGTCACCTGTCTTTTTTGTCCCGCTTGGTAATTTTCTACTCTCCAAACCCAAGCCCCCTGTTGAGGGAAGTTGGAGAGAAGTGGTTTCCCAACTCAGGCAACCTTCATAGCATAATTGTTGTGTGGTCAAAGTACCATCATTAAGATTGATGACTCTCATTGTCCCTGGTCTGGGGAAGGTGTGACAGCACCTGGCCAGCAATGGTGGAACCCACATAGAGGGGCATTTGTGATGCAGCAATTTTCATAGCATCAACTTCACAATATCAACCAGAATTTATAAGTTGTACAAATCATCACAGTTTGCTAGTGTATTCACTATTCATTATTACTTAGACTTTTCTTATAGCTGTACAATGCTTTGAGGTTTTCTCCCCTTGTACTATGTTTCCAGCATATGTCCTCATTAGTCCTGGTACACTCTCTGAATAAAGAAAAGGAGTACTTGTGGCACCTTAGAGACTAACCAGTTTATTTGAGCATGAGCTTTCGTGAGCTACAGCTCACTTCATCGGATGCATAGCATATCGTTGGTCTTCTGCAGTTTCCACGATATGCTATGCATCCGATGAAGTGAGCTGTAGCTCACGAAAGCTCATGCTCAAATAAACTGGTTAGTCTCTAAGGTGCCACAAGTACTCCTTTTCTTTTTACGAATACAGACTAACACAGCTGTTACTCTGAAACTCTCTGAATAGTACAGTCTATGAATTATTTTAAGCTGCTGACATTTTAAACTTGCTTCATGTGAGGTAAATAGACTTGTCAGTTTTAACTTTCATCACTTTCTGGTCAGGTTTACCTTTTTGATTCTTTACACTAGAAAAGTATTGTCATGTCTGAGTTGCAGACATGGTCAGATAATCTTTCACTCCAAACAAACTGTTGTTAAAAATAACAAAAATTAAATCATTTATGTTAATACTTAAGAATCCTATAGTTTGGGCCTACACTGCCTGTCAGTGCACGCTTGTCTTTTTTTAATCCGCTTCATTTCTTGAAGGCTATTTGTCATCTACCTTCTTTTCACCATTTAGTGATAAAGTATAATTGTAAGCATTCATTCCTTGCCACTGAAAAATGGAACATATACATTCTGTTTGTGAGAACATAGAACATAAGAACGCTCATACTGGCTCAGACCAAAGGTCCATCTAGCCTAGTATCCTGTCTTCTGACAATGGCCAAAGCCAGATGCCCCAGAGGGAATGAACAGAACAGGGAATCATCAAGTGACCCTGTCACGCAATTCATTACCGTATTTTCATTAAGGTTACATTTCAGAGGAGGGAAAAGGCTCATCTTCAGCAGTTTGTGGCATCAATATAATAAGCAATGTGGCCACCTCTGTCTGTAGTCCTGTGGGCCATTCACATGGCCCTGTAAAGCGGTGTAGCCCCAGCAAGGATGTGAACTTGAAAGAGGCCCTCACTCTTCCCCACAACCCATCTGTGTCTAGAAGCCACTAGAGTAGAAAAATGCAATATTAATGCAGGGGAGGGGGGAAATAGTTAGATGTGGGTATGAGTTTTTGGAAACCTCAACCAAACTGTTGCTGACCCTGAAGATGCAAAAGATCACAATTTGTCTCTCCTAGCCACATGTCCACCCTTCTCTTGTTGGGTAAACTGTATGTGAAAAGGGGTTTCAATTTTTTAAAGGTACTAAATGCAACTCCGTGTGGGTACAATCTGTTGAACACTTCTCTCAAAACTTCCTAGTGCCCATAGGTGAATTGTTGACTGTCTGCTCTCCAATAACAGGGAATGATTTATCTTGTGTGTTTTTATAGCATCGTTACAGCACTTGTTGAAAGAAAAGTCTCCTTTGCAGTGAGTCAACACTGCTTTAGATAAATTGTTATTGGTAACAAAACGCCATTGTGCTGCTTGATGGTATGGAATACTGATAATATACCATAATCCCCATATGAATTGTAAAATATTTATGCACTGTAGCAATGACAGAAGAGCCTAAGGTTATTACAGCATGCTCCGTCTACACGTTACAAGTAAGATAACTTTCTAAAGGAGCAAAGGGCATAGCAAAACATGATGTAGCTGCCCACACATGACTTCAAAAAATAGAACAATAGAAACTGTAGATGGAAAAGCCTTATTAGGTCATCTTGTCCATCCTCCAGCCACCGCAGGATTGTTTCCTACAGTATATTCGACTTTATTGCTTTACACTAGACTTTTTATGGGCTTCTTAGGAGAGATTTTTGATCTGTCCAGCATAATGGATGGAGTGTTTCTTTACAGTATTTTATAACTAGAGAACTCATCTTTTATTGACAGCTCGCATCAACACAAGTCCTGAGAAACATTGTGAGGTTACATGTTCCCATAAATGTGAGATTTTGGCAAGAGTGTAATGTGAAGCACCTGTAATTTGATTGGCAAGTTAGATGTTGAAGGTATAGATTTTTCCTCTGCCAGTATAGTTGCCTGTGATATTACATCCTATCCAGATACACACAAAGCAATATATTCTAGACAATCTGAGTGTGGGGAAAACCAATTTAAATAATCCTCAAAACTGTGTGCCATAAAGCACAGACTGGATGCATCAGCCCTACAGTCACCCTGCCAGGACTTAAGGAATGGTAAATGACACTATATAAGATATACATTTTGATTTGCATTCCACACTTGATCCACATTACTGGGGACTAAGATCCTAATGTTGCAAATATTTACGGACACTTACATTTCAGTGCCTGAGTAGCCCCACTGACATCAAGGGGGCACTCACATGAATACAGTTAAGCACTTGCATAAATCTGTAGGTTATGGGCCAAAGTTACGACCTTCATTTTACAGTTGAAAACACTTTTTCTGGGGAAAACTATATGCAGTTTGCTTAGTTCCTACACATGACAAATGTTTTGGCAAGAAGTACCTAATTTTTAATATTTTGAAACATGACAGGATGGTAGAATAATTCACATCTCTCAATAGCACACACCATAGGTATCTTAGATCTTGAAATAGATATGACTTCTGGATAACATAGGGCCTTATGGGTAGAATGCATACCAACAGGTATAGATGTACATTTGAATAAATTAAATGTCACTTATACAAACCACCTCTTTTCCCAGTTTTATACATACGTATTCTCTCCTAAAGCATAACATCAAACATAAGATGACAAAAACGGCTCAATCATCCCTCCTATTGCAGCTTCTAGTGTTGTCAGACTAGCACCCTCCAGGAGCATGAGAAAGTTTACTCATTTAAACTTTGAAAAAATTGTTCACAATGTGTCAACACATTGATCTTCAACTACAACTGCATACAAACTACTATTTTAACCTATAAGTAGCATTCCATATTTTCTGTTTTTATTTGTGTAAAACAAAATCTGGGAAATTTTTGGTGTTTACTTTCCAAACATTAAAGCTAGGAAAAAATTTAAAATTGGGGAAAAAAGAAAAACAAAAATACTTTTAATAATATACACATTTTACTACAGTATAATTGAAACTTTTTTTAATGGACAAAGTTATTTTTTGTCTCTCTCAGAGGTGGTAGTTTTTTCCACAAATCCTGGTTTGCATATGCTTGCATAATTTTCTTCAAAGTATCCTCACTCATGTTGAGCCTCTTGCTGTCTTGGAGATAGTCCAACTTTGAAAATAGGTGCTCAGCATCAATAGATCCGGGAGTATAATCAAACCTCACCGTACCTCTTTGCTGAAGTTGGGAAGTGTGTCTTGATGACTGTTACAAAACGCCAGCACATCCAGTTTCACATTGTCAGGGTTAGGCATGTTCACGTAAATAGTAAATTCCCATTTTAGATTTGAAATATCGAATCTTTAGTTGCAAATGTTTGAAACAGTCTGGCATAGCGGTTGTTGTCTGCTGAAAACTCACCTTAAGGAAGGGGTGCAACATCTGGATGATTTTCCAAAAAGAATCTTCAGTACCAAACACTTTGGGGTTGAGATTAGGGGCCAGGATCATCTCCCATTTCTCACTGACCATTGTGTTGAAGGCTTTGAATGCTTTCTTGTTTTTTCTCATGTTCCAGGTCACAAGGGTTTCCAGAACAGCTGGGTTTTCTCGCCGTATGTTTCTCCTGCAACTTTTGTGCTCAGTTCAGCTGAGATTTTGGTTGTCAGGATCCAATAAATGTCTGTACTGGCACATGTGTTGGCAGTAGTCAGAGAAAACTCCAGTGTTTTCTGTGTGTGTTACGCAGTGATTCCAAGTTTTCACTAATGAACATTACTGTGGTTTGCAGAATCTGGCGGTAATTTTGGTTATTTTCCAGTCTCTTCAGAGTTTCTGCTTTAGAACCAAGAAATTCAGGATGATCTAGGAGATGCATTAACACAGACCATATGTTATTTACATGATAGGCAGCAAGGTATAAGCTCATCCACCAATGCTGCACAACAGGGTAATCAGCAGCCAGCCCTGCACTTCAAAGCTTTAAACTTGGTCACATGCTTGGAAATGGCCCCAAATCCAATGATGCAAGATTTCACATCTTTCATTTCTTCTGTAGGAGTAGCTGCTGACAGCACAATGTTAATCAGATGACCTGAACAGGTAATACATAGCTGCTCCAGTTTCTGATTGAATTTAATCTTGCGTGAAAATTTAGCCATGTAGGAAGAAAGAATCTGTGTTAGTAGAGGCCACATTTTCCCAAGTTAGTTGGTACATATCAAACATGTCAGTTATTGTTGCATTGACAAAGCTACTGTCAATAGAGGAGATTAATGTCACATCTGCATGAAACAATGCAGATTTATTCGCTTTGAAATAAAAATAACAAAAATAAAAAGCCAAGAATCTAATGGTCCCAAGCATCAGGAGACTTGTCAAAAATGAGACTAGACACCCCATTTCCATCAATTTGTTCCATCAGTTTAGATATCAAAGTATTGTCATTTTCTTTCAGATACTTTTGAGTGAGTTTGTCTGCATTAGAAAGGGTTTTTGCTGATATCTGAGCACTAATTTTTCTTCTTGGTATTCAGGCATAGATCTCCATCTTTACCCCATGATTACCTTTTTTTACCTTATCTTTATCTGTAGAGGATTGATTGCTTAAATTCAGTGCCACACTAAAGAGACACGAAGAAATAGGTAGGCAGCATGTCCTTGTGAGCCAATCATAATGTGATATTAATGTTATTTGATTTTCTGACTTCCCCTGTGTGTGGTCTGTGTTTTACTCTGAAGAATTGCTTCAATCTCAGAGCTGCAGGACACAAAAATTGCATAAAGCATTAGTGTTTAACAAAAATAAGTATTCCAAAAATATTGTGTGGATTGATAAATGGGTGTAAATCTGTAAAAAAACCAAACTCCTTTAATTAAAAGTGCTAGTAATTTATTGGTGAAAATCAGTAAAAACTGAAAATGTAGAACACTCCCTGTGAGAGAGCTCTATGGTGTACTGAAAAAGACAAACATTAAATATAGATTGGGGTATGACTAAGACATAGTGGGCGTGTTGAGCTCCTGCTGGTCACTATTTTCCCCCACTCTTTTTAATAACATATGTTTTCTACAGACACTTCATTCTATATTAGTATATTTATTCAGTTTATTCTATATTAATTCTGAAATAAAACTAAGTCTCATCTGTAGAGAAATAGTTAACTGTTCCTTTGTGCTTTATCAAACTGTTTAGTTTTCTTTATATATGAGCTCTATTATGATAATTCCCTTGCTGCATTTTCCTTGTATAGGGATGTATTATTATTATTTTAAAATTTATTTGTATTATCATAGCACATAAGGGCTGTAGTCATGGACCAGAACTCCATTGTGCTAGGCACTGTACAAACACAGAACAATCCCTGCCTCAAAAAGCTGACAAGATGGAGACAGACAGACAGGGGAGGTACAAGGAAACAGAGGCAATATTGGTCAGCCTGATAGGGAGTGGAATCAGCTCACCAGTGACCCAACTGTTGTCAAGTTTTTTGGTAAAGGAGAGTTGTAAGGAGGAGGATGAGTTAGGTTTTCAAGTGTCTGTGAGGCGCTCCTCCCAAGAGTGAGGGGCTGCATAGGAAAAATCATAAAGGTTCTTGTTTGAAAATTTAACAAATGGGTGATGATGGCTGGCATCCTGAGGTGATTGAAGGTGGGAGTTGATGTCTTGATAGTGAATGATGGATGATACATGGGCTAGGAATAGACCATGAAAAGCCCTGCAAGTAAAGACAAGAAGCTTATAGTTGATATGATAAAAAAACGGGGAGCAAGTGATGGGAATCAAAGAGCAGAGTGACGTGGTCAAAGCAGTGGAATAGATATGAATGGGCTGAAATTGCATTTGTCAGGGCCAAAGAAAAGGATATTTGTGATCAAGACAAAAGACGATGAAAGCTTAAATGAGAGTTATAGCTCTGTGCATGGAGAGGAAAGACCATCTCTTAGAGGTGTTATGCAGAAAGAATTTTCAAGATTTAGATCTAGCCTGGATGTGAGGGCCCAGAGAGAGGTCTGAGTCAAAACAGATGCCCAGGTTACAGTCCTGAGTGACAGACAGGCTGGCAGTGGTGTCCACATTGATTGAGAAAGGAGATGATGGGGAGAGCTTGGAGGACAGGGTAAGATCCAAAGGTCTGGCTTTGCTTGAGCTGACAGCTAGACATCCACCAGCAGTTGTCAGAGAGACGGGCCAACATTTTAGTTTAGACAGAAGGAGACAGATCTGGAGTAGACAGAGATATGTGATTTGTCAGCATAGAGATGGTAGTTGAATTTGTATTTGCAGATGAGATTACCCAGAAATGTAGTATAGAGGAAGAAGAGAAGGGGACCAAGAGCAGTGCCTTGTGGAATGTTAGAACGTTAGAGGGGGGATGAAGAGTGTCCTCTGAAGGAGCGATTAGAGAGACAGAGGCTATGGAAGAGTCATGGAAGCCAAAGGAAGACTTCAAGAGAAGGAGCATGGTCAATGATGTTGGAGGTGACTGATAGGTCAAGGAGGATGAGGATGGAGTACTGGGTCTGAGCTTTGGCTAGGAAGAGGTCATTAGAGACTTAGACAAGCAGGTTTAGTGGAATATAAGGGTCAGAAGCCAACTGGGAAAGTGTCTGGGATAGAATTGGAGGAGAGGAACTCCAGATGACAGTTGTAAACAATGCATTCAGTGATTTTATAGATTAATGGGATAAGGAAGATGGTGCAGTAGTTGGAATCAAGGGTGGATTATTTTAAAACAGGAGAGACTAAAGCATGCTTTAACTGTGAGTAGAAAGATCCAGAGGAGAGTAGAAGGTTAAGGAGAAGAGTAAGGGAGGAGATGATAATGAGTGTGAGGAAGATCAGAGGATGGGATGGAATGGGGTCATTGGGTGAAGTGGAGGGGTTAGAGGAGAAAATAAGGCATCTTTGACAGAAAGAACAGGGATATAGTGGGAAGGCAATCTGAGGGAAGGGAGTAAGGTCACACAGTATTTTGTCAATTTTTTTCGTGGTGAGAGAGTGGAGGCAGGAGTGGGGGGGGAGTTTGAGGAGTGAGCCAAAGATGTTGAAAAAGGGTGGGTATTCTGGGGATGGGATTCAATTAAAAGTGGAGACATGGAGTTAAATATATTCCCAGAATGAAGAACTAACCCAAGAGTCTGTGCATATTAAACTTTCAAATTCCACAGTTTCTGCTTTGGTGAAAAATATTGTCATATCAATGTTGGTTTTGCTAATATGTAGCAAACAGCGCAGATTACGAACATCTAAAAGCAATCTCTGTGATATCCCAAACAATCCCATATGTGGTTCTATAATAAATGAAGGAAGAACCAGACTGACTCATGTTGAGGATTGCTTTAAAGCAGACTCCGGTTATTGCCTTGGTTTCTGATTTCATTAGAATCAGCTAACAATGTGACAGGGGTTTTTTGGGGTTCAGGTTGATTTTTTTTTAACTGAAAAAGTGCTGTGTATGAAGCGTTCTAGCTAGGACAAGTTTGACTTTTGAGTGGAATAGATTTTGGGAGGGTGCATTCATTTTATTCAATTTAAATGTCATGTAGATAAATTGGAATTCAACTCCCTTGCAAATTAATAGCTTCTGTTTAGGGTAAAGAATGTCTCTTTCTGTCACACTCATTTTCCCTCTTTCTGTGTATTGTGTCAAATTTTTGAATTATGTTGTATGACATACAATGCAAGAAAGGATTCATTTTAAATCCATTTGATGAGGCTTGGCCTTTAAAAGCCCTGTTTTACCAATGCTGCTTAAGTGCAGCTCAGGGTACTCTTACTCTCAAAACAGACGTAAGGTACCTTATATACCTGATACTTTTGTACCACAGGAAAAATCCTAGCTGTAGCTACCCACTTAGGAAGTTTATTCCCAAATAGGGGAGATTGGAACCATTAGGGTCTACTGAATCTTTTCAAAGCTAAATTTTATTGGGTTACACTGGCTTTTTCCAGGTAGGGAACACACTTTTCAGCATATGACATTTCCTAATAATCCTGCTGCTGAAATGGACAGGAGATTTGACCATCTTAAATCCAGAAAATCTGCAGATCTGTCTGAATTTTAAGATACTCTAGAGGCCAGCTGAGGTGAGATTCAGTATTTTCACACAGCCTTTCTGCCCACCCTGCTTCCAATGGCAGCACTGTTCCCTCAGCAGCATGTTGTGTGTCTGCAGGATCAGGGCAAGTGTGTTCCAGATGGATGACACCAACCCTGCTTTTAAATCATCGGGTATAGGTGCCTCCCCACCCCCCTAACCCCCCATCAGAGCTGTCTTGCATTTATGGGATTCTTTGTCTTTCTCTTTTTATTAAAATATTAAGTTCAACAAAGGCATGTGTACCATTTTTTCAAATATTTTATTGATTCTAAAATTAACGATAAACTGCATAAAGACAAAAAAAATTGACATTAAATAAGTTTAAATAAACAAGAATTTGCACAGACCAGTATAACAATCACATAGAAATGATTATGCAGAAATATCTAAAAGTCACTCACAAACTTTAATGAAAAATAACTGTGATAAACACATAATAACACCATCACCCTTAAGGTCTTTAAGACCACTCTGTGACTGCAGTGATCTATACCCACCTCCTTTTATGAGGTGTCTCACTTTCCATGCACTGACTGAGTTTTCAAGTCATTATTTCTAGTTTTCTGCTTTCTCCTTTGACAGCAGAAATCAGCTGGTTTTTCCATTTGACAACGTGTGCCCACACTCGTAGTCATCACAGTCTACTTCAAGTTGTCTCAATTACAAACAGGTTTATTAAAGTAAGATAAAAATAGAAAATATCAAAACAAATATTAAGCAAAATAAAACCATAGTGTGTGATAACTGTGTATTAAATTAGGTCAAACTTTTCTTAAAGTTTTCTTTTTCTTGTCTAATTTCCTCCAAAATTGCAGTTTGAGTGTATTGGGAATATTCATTTGAAAAAACTCCTTTTCACTCTCTATGTGGAATTGATTAAACACACAAACCTTTTCATATCAAAGTCCATTAAGAAGTTCATTCTGTGAATTGTTAATTAATACCTTGGTAACTTTCAAAAGGCATGTGCTCCCTTGAACAGTGTCTAAACAAATTTTCCTCTTTGTAAGTTAAGAACATAAAAATGGCCATACTTGGTCACACCAAAGGTCCATCTAGCCCAGTATCCTGTCTTCTGACAGTGGCCAATGCCAGATGCCCCAGAGGGAATGAACAGAACAGGTAATCATCAAGTGATCCATCTTCTGTTGCCCATTCCCACCTTTTGGCAAACAGAGGCTAGGGACACCATCCCTTCCCATCCTGGCTAATAACCATTGACGGACCCATCCTCCATAAATTTATCTAGTTCTTTTTTAAACCCTGTTATAGTCTTGGCCTTCACAACATCCTCTGGCAAGAAGTTCCACCAGTTGATTGTGCATTGTATGGAAAAAATACTTCCTTTTGTTTGTTTTAAAGCTGCTGCCTATTAATGTTTGGTGACGCCCTAGTTCTTGTGTTATGAGAAGGAGTAAATAACTTCCTTATTTACTTCCTCCACACTAGTCATTTTATAGATCTCTATCATATCCCCCCTTAGTTCTCTCTTTTCCAAGCTGAAAAGTCCCAGTTCTCATATGGAAGCCATTCCATACCCCTAATCGTTATCGTTACCCTTTTCTGAACCTTTTCCAATTCCAGTATATTTTTTTTTTTGAGAAGGGGCAACCACATCTGCACACAGTATTCAAGATGTGGGTGTACTATGGATTTATATAGAGGCAGTATGATATTTTCTGCCTTATTATCTATCCCTTTCCCTTCTCTAATGATTCCCAACATTCTGTTCACTTTCTTGACTGCCGCTGCACATTGAGTGGATGTTTTCAGAGAACTATCCACAATGACTTCAAGACCCCCTTCTTGAGTGGTAACAGTTAATTTAGATCCCATCATTTTATATATATATTTGGGATTATGCTTTCCAATGTGCAATACTTTGCATTTATCAACATTGAATTTCATCTGCCATTTTGTTGCCCAGTCACCCAGTTTTGTCAGATCCTTCGCTCTTCGCAGTCTGCTTGGGACTTAACTATCTTGAGTAGTTATGTAATCTTCTGCAAATTTTGCCACCTTACTGTACACCCCTTTTCCATATCATTTATGAATATGTTGAATAGGACTGGTCCCAGTACAGACCCCTGGTGGACACCACTATTTACCACTTTCCATTCTGAAAACTGACCATTTATTCCTACCCTTTGTTTCCTATCTTTTAACAAGTTACCAATCCACGAAAGGATCTTCCCCTTATCCCATGACAGCTTACTTTGCTTAAGAGCCTTTTGGGAGGGACTTTGTCAAAGGCTTTCTGAAAATCTAAGTACACTAAGTACCCCCCTGTCCACATGCTTTTTGACCCCCTCAAAGGGGAGGTCTTGTAGATTAGTGAGGCATGATTTCCCTTTTAAAAAAAAACATGTTGTCTTTTCCCCCAACAAATTATGTTCATCAATGTGTTTGAAAATTTTGTTCTTTCAACTATAGTTTCAACCAGTTTGCCTAGTACTGAAGTCAGATTACAAACCCGTAATTGCTGGGATCACATCTGGAGCCCTTTTAAAAAATTGGTGTCACATTAGCTATCATCCAGTCATTCAGGACAGAAGTTGATTTAAATGATAGCTTACAGACTACAGTTAGTAGTTCTGCAATTTCACATTTGAGTTCCTTCAGAACTCTTGATTGAACTTATTACTGTTTAGTTTATCAATTCATTCCAAACCTCTTCTAATGACACCTCAATTTACAACAGTTCCTCAGATTTGTCACCTAAAAAGAATAGCTCAGGTTTGGGAATCTCCCTTACATTCTCAGCCATGAAGACCAATGCAGAGAATCCATTTAGTTTCTCCGCAATAGCCTTATTGTCCTTCAGTGCTCTTTAGCATCTTGATCGTCTAGTGGCCCCACTGATTATTTAGCAGGCTTCCTGCTTCTGGTGTACCTAAAAAACAATTTGCTATTACTCTCTGAGTCTTTAGCTAACTGTTCTTCAAATTCTTTTTTGGCCTTCCCAATTATATTTTTACACTTCATTTGTCAGAGTTTATGCTCCTTTCTGTTTTCCTCACAAGGATTTAACTTCTACTTTTTAAAGGATGCCTTTTTGCCTCTCACTGCCAGGGTGGCACTTTTTTGGTTCTCTTACTGTATTTTTTAATTTGAGGTATACATTTAAGTTGAGCCTCTATTATGGTGTCTTTAAAAAGTTCCATGCAGCTTGCAGGGATTTCACTTTTGGCACTGTACCTTTTAATTTCTGTTTAACGAACTTCCTCATTTTTGTGTAGTCTCCCTTTCTGAAATTAAATGATACAGTGTTGGGTTGCTGTGGTGTGTCGTTCCCCAACCCCACTCCCCCCCCCGGAAGTTAAATTTATTTATATTATGGTCAGTATTACCAAGTGGTCCTGCTATATTCACCTCTTGGACCTGTGCTGCACTTAGGTTTAAATCAAGAATTGTCTCTCCTCTTGTGGGTTCCAGGACTAGCTGCTCCAAGAAGCAGTCATTTAAGGTGTCAAGAAACTTTATTTCTGCATCCTGTCCTGAGGTGACATGAACCCAGTCAATATGGGGATAGTTGAAATTCCCGATTATTACTGAGTTTTTTTATTTTTATAGCCTCTCTAATCTCCCTGAGCATTTCACAGTCACTATCACCATCCTGGTCAGGTGGTCGGTAATATATACCTACTTCTGTATGCTTATTATTAGAGGATGGAATTACTATCCATAGAGATTCTATGGTACAGTTTGGTTCATTTAAGATTTTTACTTAATTTGATTCTATGCTTTCTTTCATATATAGTGCCACTCCCCCACCTGTTCTATCCTTCCAATATATTTTGTACGCTGGTATTACTGTGTCCCATTGATTATCCTCATTTCACCAAGTTTCTGTGATGCCTAATATATCAATATCCTCATATAATACTCTAGTTCATCCGACTTAGTATTTAGACTTCTAGCATTTATATCAAGGCACTTCAAAAACTTGTCACTTTTTAGCTATCTGCCATTACATGATGTTATTGAATGGGGCTCTTTTTCATTTGACTGTTTCTCAACAGATCCTGTATTTTATCTTCCATCTTCTCCTTCTTACTAGGACATAGAGAATCTCCATTAATAGATCCTCCCCTAAGGGATGTCTCTGTCCCAGCCATGTGCTTTCCCCTAGCCCTTAGTTTAAAAACTGGTTTATGACCTTTTTAAGTGCCAGCAATCCAGTTCCATTTTAGTTTAGATGGAGCCCATCCTTCCTGTATTGGCTCCCCTTTTCCCAAAAGTTTCCCCAGTTCCTAATAAATCCAAACTCCTCCTCCCTAATCCATCATCTCATCCACGCATTGAGACCCTGCAGTTCTGACTGTCTAACTGGCCTTGCATGTGGAAATGGAAGCATTTCAGAGAATGCTACCATGGAGGTTCTGGACTTTAATCTCTTACCTAGCAGCCTAAATTTGGCCTCCAGGACCTCTGTCCTATCCTTCCCTCTGTCATTGGTACCTACATGTACCATGACCACCAGCTCCTCCCCCACACTACCCATAAATCTACTTAGATGTCTCGATAAATCCGCAACCTTCGCACCAGGCAGGCAAGTCACCATGAAGTTCTCCCGGTCATCTCAAACCCAGCTATCTATGTTTCTAATGATCAAATCCCCCATAACTATTACCTGTCTCTTCCTAATAACTGGAGTTCCCTCCCCCAGAGAGAGATCCTCCGTGCATGAGTATACCACCACATCATCTGGAAGGAGGGTCCCAACTAGGGGATCGTTTCCCTCTGCTCCAGTCAGATATTCTCCTTCCCTGAGACTTTTATTCTCCTCAACAGCACAGAGGCCGTCAGACTGGGGTGGGACCGTTCTACTGCATCCCGGAAAGTCTCATCTATGTACGTGTCTGTCTCCCTTAGCTCCTCCAGTTCAGCCCCTCTGGTCTCCAAACCCTGTACAAGGTCTCTGAGGGCCAGGAGCTCCTTGCACTGAATGCACCCGTATGCCACCTGCCCAAAGAGTAGGTAAGCATACATGCTGCACTTGGTTCAATAAATGGGGTAGCCCCTACTCTGCTGCTGGACTTCTGCCTGCATTCCTTTTTACTCCTGCAGCAGCTTATTTCTTTGTTGATGTTTTGTTTTTATCAGAGGGTGTTTTTGGCTTTAAATTTAAAGAACGTTAAGTGTATCTAGCCCCCCTCCCCTTCCTCTCCCCCCCCCCCCCCCCCGCCCACACGCACACATTCTCCCGCTAAGCTTCCTCATAAAAAAAAAAACCACTTAGGAGTGGCCTTTTTAAAGGCCTGGTCTTCCTGAATAGCCCCCCCCCCCCCCCCCCCGGTTAAGGGTCGATGGGTGCTAAAGGGCTTAGGGATCAAAGCCTTGTTAAGAAGCACTCAGCCTTGCCTAGCAGGCTGCTAGGCTCAGCACACAGTACCCCAAACAAGAAGACCACATGGTATATTTCAGTCAAGCAGTAAGCACACCACAAACACACACACACACTACAGACAACAAACAAAAGTTATCTAAAATATTAATGAACTCTTTGATTTCCTGATTGACTTCTCAGGGAGAATACAATGTACTGATAGAATAGGAAGTACTTGATACATTCTAGAACAAAATTAGTTTGTTAGACAACTATGGGCCATCCCAGGCAGTAAACAAAGGTAGTTCAACAAGTGCAGTGTATATTTTTAAAAATTAAGATAAATTAAAGTCCACAGAAAGAACCAAAATCAGTTCTTCAATGACGTTTCAGGTCTGAATTTGGCTCATATAGGTATCATGGCCCTGATTCAGCAGAGCACTTAGATATGTAGTGTACTTTTAAGCACATGGACTACTCTCCTACTGGATTGGAGCCCATAAGTGACCAATGATAAAATAACTGTTTTATCTACATATTTACTTCTTAAGAGGAACACTAAAAACAGTTAAGTGAACAAGTCACAGCTATTTTGATTTATAAAAAAGAAACAAACTCAAGATATGAATTTGACTTGGAGAAATCCAAACTCAGAAGGCCAAATTAATCTTGTGTGTAACTCTCAAGCTCTTTTAGGTCAGGACTGTGACTCTGAATTCTTCATACAATTAAGTCCCGATCCTGTTTATTATAGTGTTTGTTTGTATTGTCGTTGTATGTTAGTGACTTGGAGCTCCATTGGGCTAGATTCTGAACAAACATAGTAAAAAGACAGTACCCACCCTGAAAAGCTATGTTTTGTGTTTAATGACAATATTCAACAGGTGGATGAAATGAACCAACAGAGGGAGGGAGCATAAGATAAGCAGTAACACGAGCAGAATTTTGCATTGAGCAGCTGTGCACCCAAATTGATTAAGATTTCTGAGTGCTTTCACAATACAGTAATTAAAAGTGAGCCAGTGGATATTCAGGATAAATTTGGCACGGGAGTTCATTCTCTAGTTTGCAAAGAAGTGACGGGCGCCTGAAGCACAGCTGTACAATTCACAGATCTTTAGGATTAGCTCTAAACACCATTTCCTAATGTTATAACATTGACATACGTGAAAATGAGAGTATTATGTCTTACAATGTCTGATAAAACAGAGTAAAAACTTGCATGGAATATTTTTATGACTGCTTGTTTAAGTGCTATGAGCAATTTAAAAAAATACATCACTACAATGTTGTTGTTTGTCCTTCGAGTTCAAAGATGACCATGACATCTCTGGTTGGTTTGAGTTCTGTGAACATGTGAGTGGCTGATTAAGCCAATTTAAACTTTGAATTGTCTGTGGCACACTGAACAAGAGATACTATTATGGGTTACTTGATTAATAATGGACATGCTTCTGTTGCAAGATTTATGCTCTGCCGCTTCTGCTTTGCCTCAGCAGTTCTCCTCTGCTCACAGACTGTAGCTCCAGTATGAATGAGGCTTTGCCATGTAGAAGGATCATGAGTCAGATTTTCTCAAAACTCTGGGTCTATGTTGAAATGCCCCAAGGATAACTTGAGGGAATCTTTGAAATGTTTCTTCTGGCCTACCTGAGAGCGCTTTCTCTCCTTTAGCTTGCAGTAAAAGATCTTCTTTGGCAGTGCTCATTTGGCATTTTGGTGACATGGCCTGTCCATCTCATCAACAGAGTATGGATGCTTGGAATGGCTGCCTCTATGACAACCTCAGTATCTGGACTGTACATCAGTACAATACTTATTACAACACAGTACATGCAATTATAGAAATACAATAGTACCTATAACAAAACAAAACATACCACTTTTTTGTTTAGAGACACTTTATACAACATAAAGTCATCAAATTTTCTGTAAATTAGAGTAATTCAAGTTACAGGATAATCTTTCCTACACAACCCAGGACATTTCCTTCTTTACTTTCTTAAATGTTTTAGCTATTTTAATAATGATTTTCAGCTGGCCAGGATTTATGGATGATCAGTCCCAACTTTTGGTCTTTTATTATAAATATCTTTATTCCAAATCAGAAATACTTTCTCCATCTTTCTATCTAATCTATATGAAGTAATCTTTGTTATATTACTCCCATTATGGTAGTATCTAAACACTTCCCGTAGCTTTCAGAAAATCCTCTAGACAAATCTGAATAACAGATTTTGGATGATGTGCGGTACTGATGATAACAGTGTAACAATGGCAGTAATGATCAAGCCTTACTGTTATAAATAGCATCCATAATATTGCACAGAAGTATGATAAAATAATTTACAAATATATGTGAATGATCATAGCTTATTTTAGGTGCTTCTTGACATTGAATCAGTAGTGAAAATAGTCAATTTGTAACAATTTGAAAACCTAGTCCTTTGTATTGTATATAAATTAGAGAGATTCCTCTCCCCTCCTCTGATACCCAGTGCCTATTGCTCACGTAAAGGCAGATATTTTAGAGGAGATTGGTGAAATATATTAAGGGCTATCAAGCAATTAAGAAAATTAATTGTGATTAATCGCATTGTTAAACAGTAATAGAATTCTATTTATATAAATATTTTTGGATGTTTTCCACAAATTCAAATATATCAATTTCAGTTATAACACAGAATACGAAGTGTACAGTGCTCACTTTATATTTATTTTTAATATAAATATTTGCACTGTAAAAATAAAAGAAATTGTATTTTTCAATTCATATAATTAGAAGTACTGTATTGCAATCTCTTTATCATGAAAGTTGAACTTACACATGTAGAATTATGTACAAAAATAATTGCATTCAAAAACAAAACAATGTAAAACTTTAGAGCATACAAGTCCACTCAGTCCTATTTCTTGTTCAGCCAATTGCTCAAACAAGCTTGTTTACATTTGCAGGAGATAATGCTGCCTGCTTCTTGTTTACAATGTCACCTGAAAGTGAGAACAGGCATTTGCATGGCACTGGTGTAGCCAGCATTGCAAGATATTTAAGTGCCAGATGTACTAAATATTCAACCACAATTTCAGAGAACATGAGTCCATGCTGATGATGGGTTATGTTCGATAACGATCCAAAGCAGTGCAGACCAACGCATGTTATTTTCATCATCTGAGTCTGATGCCACCAGCAGAAGGTTCTTTTTTTTTTTTTGGTGATTTGGGTTCTGTAGTTTCCGCAACAGAGTGTTGCTCTTTTAAGACTTCTGAAAGCATGCTCCACACCTCATCCCTCTCAGATTTTGAAAGGCACTTCAGATTCTTAACTCTTTGGTTGAGTGCTGTAGCTATCTTTGGAAATTTCACATTGGTATCTTCTTTGCATTTTGTCAAATCTGCTGTGAAAGTGTTCTTAAAACGAACAGCACGCTGGGTCATCATCCGAGACTGCTATAACATGAAATATATGGCAGAATAGAACAGGAGACATACAATTCTCCCCCAAGGAGTTCAGTCACAAATTTAATTAATGCATTATTTTTTTAATGAGCATCATCAGCCTGGAAGCATGTCCTCTGGAATGGTAGCTAAAGCATGAAGGGGCATACGAATGTTTAGCATATCTGGCATGTAAATACCTTGCAGTGCTCCCTATGAAAAGACCACATGAACGTCCATTCTCACTTTTAGGTGGCATTGTAAATAATAAGCAGTCAGCCTTATTTCCCAAAAATGTAAACAAATTTGTTTCTCTTAGTGATTGGCTGAACAAGGTGTAGGACTGAGTGGACTTGTAGGTGCTAAAGTTTTACATTGTTTTGTTTTTGCGTGATGCTATGTAACAAAAAAAATCTACATTGTAAGTTGCACTTTCAGGATAAAGAGATTGCACTACAGTTCTTGTATGAGGTGAATTGAAAAATAATATTTCTTTTGTTTATTATTTTACAGTGCAAATATTTGTAATAAAAATAATATAGATTACTGTACACTTTGTATTCTGTGTTGTAATTGAACTCAATATATTTGAAAATGTAGAAAAACATCCAAAATATTTAATTAATTTCAATTGGTATTCTATTGTTTAACAATGTGATTAAAACTCTGATTAATTGCAATTAATTTTTTAATCGTGATTAATTTTTTGAGTTAATCACATGAATTAACTACGATTAATCCACAGCCCTAGATATATTTATAAATATACTACAGTACATCTCTATATGATCCAAATATATCATAGTGATGTTCTAATACACAAGAAATTCAGTGAAGGAAAAAGTGTGGGGTGAGAAACTCAAAATGAAATCGGGGCTATTTTGCAACATTTAGTGACTGACACCACCTTTATATTAATGAAATTAGCTCCACTAATCCCATTTTAAGCTTAGTAAGTAAGCAGGCAATGCATTATGCTACCATCTTGAAGCCTTATGAAAGGATTCTTTATTACTGTTGTTGGAGACCTTTGTCCTAGCTTCCTGGTATGTGGATTTAAAATTCACATAAGTCACTATCATTGGTGGGTAGCTGCATGGAAAATCTATTGTTGACTTTTGGAAGAAGGAGCTGTGTATTCTCCTGGGGTTTCCATTAGAAGGCAATGGGAATCTTTTTCTCCTACTGACAGGCACTTGTGCAGAATAGAACTCTTTCGCTATTAGAGAGACGAGGAAAGCAGCTTTTCTCCAGTAAATCACATTTTGTTTCATCCCTTGGTGCCAAGAAGTTTGAGAGATTTAACCTTTGGGAAGTGCTCCTCATCCCTCTTCTGTACAGAGACAGAAAGATGTCACTTTGCATATAGTGTACTATACCTAGATTTACCGGGAAAGAATACGAAAGGATGGAGAAACACTTCTGCCCCCCTGCTCCAGTAATGTAAACAAAAATACCTTTATCTTTCTGGGATGCTAATTTGGCACCTCTGATATAGAAGATGCCAACTAAAATTTGGTGCACCTTGCTGCTGGTGAAGGGTTCACTCTCCTCTGATTAAACTACTGTATGTCAGAAGTAACTCCATTGAATTGAATGTGATTACACTGATCTAAGTTAGAAGGCAATCTAGTCCAAAAGGATTAATGGGTAAGCAAGGCTTGATAAAACAGAATTTAAATTAGTGATATTTAAAACAGCTGGCTTCCATCTTGCTGTCTATGAATAGGACATTATTGGTTTGTTATTGTAGCTGTGTTAGGACCATGGTCCTACACCACTGAAGTAAGTGACTTTAAACAGGATCGGGATTGAGCCCTTTACTTCTCAAGCTGTGGAATTATACATACTATATATTGTATTTTTGATTTTTTTCTGTTTTGGGAAGAAGTATTAAGGGAGGTATTGTTAATACAGAAAAAATGAAATGGTTACTTTGCACCTCAGCAAACTTCTTAACAACAACGTGATAGTATCATACTTTTTAAAGTATCATATACTGTACCTGAAATGATTCAGAGAAATGTTTCTCTGAAGTGAGACAAACTGTAACTTGAGTGAGATAGTGTTTGACCCCATGAAGAATTTCACACGTACACACTGGTAACTCCAACATCGCTGTTTAATTTGTAAGGTAAATCCTGAAATGTTACATACTGGGGGGTACATTTTCAGCATGGTGCATGAGCATTTAGGCACTTAACTCCCATTAGCATCAGTGGGAGAAGTTGCCCAGCTAAATCCCCCAAATCCCCACATGCAGTACTGAAAATGTACTGTTTCGCAGCCATAGGGCCGCCGTCCTCTTGAGACACTTCTAACACTTCATGTATTAAAGAAACTGGAAAAAATGGTTTCCAAAAATAATTCACATGAAAACAGAACTGTAATATGGGTATACTTTACAAGTCTATAATCATTGTTTAAAAAAATCAAATGTAACTTTCTTTTCAGAATGTGAAAACAGAATTTGCTGTACTTACCACCACCACCACCCCCAAATCCTATTTAAAATACATAAATAAAAAGCTATGGACAAACCATAGTGAAACTATATAGTGCATCTAAAGTGACTTTTCAGACTTGTTTGCTGATATCTCAGACATGCACAAACACCTAATGCTGGATGGTTTAGAACTCCTCATCGTTCCTTTTCTCCCCACTAGCTACCCCACTAAAAAGCTAATAAACCTAATAATGTTTTACTGAGTGAAAATGAAAAATAATAGAAAATATGATTTCTTGCTGTCCCTCGTGAATTTAAAAAGATTAAAATGAAAAAAGTCCAGTCTTTAGCTGCAAAGGCAGGCAATCTGGGCTGTAAGGAGAAGCAGCAGATTTTCCTTTGAAGCACCATCAGTAGCCCTTCTTCAGATAGGTTTCGGAGTAGCAGCCGTGTTAGTCTGTATCCGCAAAAAGAACAGGAGTACTTGTGGCACCTTAGAGACTAACACATTTATTAGAGCATAAGCTTTCGTGGGCTACATCCCACTTCATCGGATGCATAGAATGGAACATATAAGAAGAAGATAGATAGAGAGATATAGATATACACACATACAGAGGCTAATTAGCCTCTTACAGTTTGTATGGCAACTTCCAACTTCTTTGTATATGTGTGTGTGTGTGTATATATCTTATTACTATATGTTCCATTCTATGCATCCGATAAAGTGGGGCGTAGCCCACAAAACCTTATGCTCTAATAAATTTGTTAGCCTCTAAGGTGCCACAAGTACTCCTATTCTTCTTCAGATAGTGCTATGAAGTGAACATGTTGCTCTTCCTTGGAGCCAGGACTCAGCAGCTCTGAGAATTAGAATTTAACTGCCTCCTTATTTAGAATGACCAAATCTGCGAACAAGAGAGGTAGCTGGTGAATGGAAAGCAGAGAAGAGATAGGAGGCTGGAGACAGTGAGGGGTTGAGGGAGGAGGAGTAGTTTTAAACTGCCCAGATGCCCTCTGTTACCAATTTTATTGTGTTGGCCATGTTAAATTCACTTCATAAATCCTATAAACTGGCAACTATTGAATAGTACCAATTCAGAATTGCAAAAGTAGTAAAATAATATAGTACATTGAAAAAGACCATATGTCACATGACACCCATTTCTCCACCGTTTGGACACAACACGGTTTGCCAACTGTTATTATATTATTGCAAGTCTAGTGATATTTGGTGTTTTTCTTAAAACCCGACCTCCTAAAGGCATACGATTATGGGAGAATCTAAGCTAGAAATAGTTTAATAAGTTTCTAGCCCGTATTGTAGCTGACAAAAGCTTGAAAATGTGACCCTAGTGTACCTTAGAGGCTCAAAAGACCCAATTTTTAAAAAATGTAAGGACTTTTAAGCCAATCTTGAATGCTGGGGGTGGCAGTGCAGAAACAATTTCATTCTTAAAGCACTTGGCCTAAGAATCTTGAACCATAATTAACACATTCTTTTTTGTTGTCTCAGATGACGTTCTTTTTGTCAAACCAAGCAACATCAGGTAGCATGGCACCACCTTGGCGAGTGTGTGCTTTTTTCTGATGTCTGATAGGTGGTGATGATTGACAACTCAGTCACATGCCCTTAAAGAATTTTTAATGTGCCTGAAAAACTTTAACACAATGCTGTTTTGCTTCATTTCTGACCGTGGTGCTACATAGAGTTGCTGCTGGTTCTATCTGATTAATTCTCTCCCAAAATGGAAATAACCCAGGAGCCAATCTCTTTTTGCTTATTTGGAAACTACAAAATGGTTATCAGGAACCTGGTGGTGATGGGATTGTTCTGTGGTGTTTAATTTCATTATAGCTGGTAACTTGTGACAGAGCCCAGAAAGCTATCTTATGTTTAATACTGCAAACAAAGTGTTCACAAACATTAGCTGAATTCAGATACATTCTTTGCTTGGCCCATGTTCATTCTCCTTCACTATTTGCTAACTAGGGTTTTGTTCAGGGACACACACTTATCTACTCTTGCATGTGAACTTTTTGATATTTTTCATTATTTTGAAAATTTTTTGTGATATTTTAGGGGGAAAAGTGCCAGTTTTTATCAAAAGTTTTATATAAACTATTATGGAAACTTTTTTAGAAAATATTTTATTTACTGAAAACTTAGTTTTTAGTAAACAAAAAATTTCTGAAACCATTTCTGTAACAGTTTGCATACTTGTTTTGATAAAAAAAAATGAGAAAATATGCAAAAACCTTTGAGAAAAAGAAAAATGGGTCTGTTTCAATCACTGCATTTTTTAAAAAAATCTTGTATTTTATTTTTTGACCAATTCCAGAAATAACACACACTCTGTTGGTGAGATCCTGACCATATAAGTCATTGGCAAAGCTTCAATTAACTTTAGTAGAGCCAGGATTTCACTTCAAGAGTCAAGATTCTTTTTGACTGCTCTAAGATGGGACAGTGTCAATACAATATAAAGTGTCCACTGTCATAAACTGCTTCTAAAAAGGAAGATGTACTCATGTATAACAAATGTAAGAAAGAGCCCAATCAACACAAGAAACAATGGAGTGGGTAGAGGAAAATTAGAAAATATTAGGTTAAAAGTAAATTGTAGCGGGGTGCTCACCCGCTCTGGCCCTGGAGGGGTTGAAATCAGTCCTGGGAGAGGGCTGAGGCTGAGAGAGGGCTGCTGCTAGGGAAAGCAGCAAGCCTCAGCTGATTGGGGGAGAAACAGCCACAGCTGTGGCCACGCCCCAATCAGGACTCCAATGGCCTTTATAAGAGGGCAGTGGGCCAGGAGGACACCGTGTCTCTCTAGATGTTGAGAGGGAGGAGCCTGACTGCTGGGAGCTGAGCAGGGTACCTAAAGTGGAGCAGGGATGGGAAAAGGCCAGAGGAGCTGGGGAGCTCCAGCCTGAGAAACCCTCAGGCTGCAGGCCTCGATCAAGGCCTAGGAAAAGGGTACTGGGGTTGCAGAGGGAAGCCAAGAGTAGGCAGAAGCAGCAGGTCCAGACCCTCTTGCCAATGATGAGTGGCAATTATACTGCAGTCCACACCAGGGAGCGGGGGCTAGATGTGACTGGCAGTAACCAAAGACTGAGGGGAGGTGGGGATAGAGGGTGAGGGTTCCTGGGGGGGACCCAGATCTTTGGGGTACTGCCAGGGGCAGCACCCTGGCATGAAAGTGGCACTGGGGTCCAGGAGGGACTCGGGGACCAGCGGCAAGCTGGACACCGGCCTGCAGAGGGCGTTCCGGAGGCAGGAAATGCTAATTCCCTGGATGACCAGCAGGAGGCACCACAGGGATGAGTCCCACCCCACTACATAAATATATTCAAAATAATAGCGAAAAGCATATAACCATTTTTTTGGTTAAATTATTTATTTTCTGAGCTAAGACTTATGCTCAGCTTTGTATGGAATATAGAAGAAGCCATGGCTCCTGCCATAAGAACTATGCACTCCAGGGTATATATAGACCTTATCGTTTACATTCCTTACCCACCCACTTTTTTTATAATTTCTCCCAGCCTATCACCCAATCTAGCTCTCTGATGGCTTCCCACATTCACCTTATCCCCTTTCATGCTGCTATATCAATCACAAATCCATTTTCTTTCCTTTTCCTTTCTAAAATGGAAGTCTATATTGCATAAAACCTAGGTTTTTATATGACTTGGGTTTTTTTAAATGTAATTTAAAATTATGGATCCATTCTGTAACAGCAATAGGTCATATCACAGTATTTATCAGTAGGCCATGTGTGCACTTCTTGAGTGGTTTCAGACACTTTGCATTTGTCCTTGCCCTAAATAATTTATCCAAGCCATGCATCAATAGCCTGCAGATTGACTCCCTCTGAATTTTGCAGCTGTATTGGGCTAGTAGCCATCATTGGGGATTTTTAAGTACCGGTTGGACAAACACCTGTCAGGGATGGTCTAGATAATACTTAGTCCTGCTTTGAGTGTAGGGGATGGACTAGATGACCTCTCGAGGTCCCTTCCAGTTCTTATTCTATGATTATATGTAATTTGGTTCCCTCCTCTTTGTCTTGTGTTATATACACAAACTCACCACATTATAGCTGTGAAATATAGATCATCAAAAGAATATGTTCTTCACCCTTTTGAGGTATGTTCAACACAGTGTTAAACATATTACACTTATTTTGCTTGTGTACAGCTTCTCTCTTCATTTTTGTCTCATGTTACCTTGTAAAATGTTTGAAACTTTGTATTTAGTATAATCTCTTGCAGAGGAACTTTTGTGATGATAGCATGATATTAATAAAATAGCCATAAGAAAATCATGTAAGTGATAAAATAATGGGATTTGGTGATTTTTTTTTTTATTTTGGTGCTCTCCAATTTTCCATTTTTTTATGGTTAATTTATTGTTTGCTCCTGCTGCCTCTGGCCTGTCTATCCCCCACTGTGCTGATTCAGCACTTAAGAAAGCAGAGCTTCTTTTTTCACATATGAAGTCAGCAGACCTTTGCTAAAAGAGACCTGGTTTTCTGTGTGTTCATTCAGCACAGTAGGAGAGAATTGGCCTGGGGGCACTGAAAGCATAAAATTACAGCTTGTAAAAGTAAGAAGGGAATATAGGGATGGGCTAAAAGGAGTGGAGGGGAGAAAGGAGGAGAAGATAATTTGTAGTGGGGTAAAGAAAGGGGAGTAATTGAGAAACAAAGGCACTCAGAAACTATAGTGATGGGTGACAATGTAAGACCCTAAGACAAATGGAGAGAAACAGTTTTCATGAGTTTGAGAGAGGAGTGTGGTGTGAGTTGAGTAGTCTAGTAGTCTCAGCACAGGGCTAATGACTAGAACTTCATAACTTATAAGGATACATCTACACTGCAGACGGGGAGAGGGGATGTAAAACAAGGAAGCTAATTGTTCTGCTCTTTGCGACACTCCTGAGGCCTCAGCTGGAGTACTTTGTCTGGTTCTGGGTGCCACAATTTAGGAAAGATGCGGACAAATTGAAGAGTCAAGAGGAGAGTAACAAAAATTATAAAAGATTTAGAAAACCTGACCTATGAGGAAAGAATAAAAGAAACTGAGCATGATTAGTCTTGAGAAAAGAAGATTATCAGATCCCCCCCTCAATCTTCAAATATGTTAAGGGCTGTTATGAAGAGGACAATGATCAATTGTCCTCTGTGTCCACTGAAGGAAGAACAAGAAGTAATGGACTTAATCTGCAGAAAGGGACATTTAGGTTAGATATTAGGGAAAAAATTCTAACTATAAGGGTAGTTAAGCTCTGGAAAAGGCTTTCAAGGGATGCTGTGGAATCTCCATCACTGGAGGCTTTTAAGAACAGGATGGACCAGCACCCATCAGGAATGGGCTAGATTTACTTGGTCCTGCCTCAGCGAGCGAGTTGGACTTGAGTTCTCAAGGTTCCTTCCAGCCCTACATTTCTGTGATTTGCAGCTCATGTAGATGTACCCATGATAGCTGAATTCGAACTAGCTTGCTAGAAGTGAGGATGCTATGATGTAAGGCTTCAGCACCAGCTACAGATGTGAGTCTGTTCCCAAGAGGTCAAATTAGCTTGTGCAGCTGGCACTGAAGCCCAAGCCACAGTATCCTCACTTCTATTTTTAGTGAGCTAGCTAGAGAACCCCTAGCACAGATAGGTCTATGTAAGCTGCAAATGGCACCTCCAGCCTCAGTGTAGATATGCCTTAATACTGGTGGCCACCCCTCTGTAACTTTAGGCCAGTCACTTCACATTTCCGCTCACTTTCCCCAGGTATCAAATTAGCATAATTATACCCATGGTAAAGGAATTGATTTCTACCTGCTAATACCCACTTTTAAGATGCAGTTCACAAAGCTGATCCTGAAGCATTGGTAGCATAACCCCTGTCAATGAGAAGGTGCTGGGTAGCAGTTCAGATGCAAGGGTCCATAAAATAATTTAATCAAGGGTGATCCATAGCTGATCCATACTGTCCCATGTGTCCTCCAGATTTAATAAGTTGTCTAGAGAAGCATCAGGCAACAGCTGCCTTCTCCTGCCCCATTTGCCTCCACTGCCGTGTAGAGCAATGGATATGGCAGCAGTTCCCTCACACAGATGCACTGAATACTTAGAGGTAGGAGATCATCCACCAGCACTCGGAATCAGTTGAAGGGCAGAGGAAGGGAGTTGGGGCTGAACCCAAAATTCTGCAGTTTCTTTGTATGTGGGAAGGAGTAGAGCAGCAGGAGCTTGTGTGCATAAGGGGAGAAGGAGGTTCTATGACACACGGGAAGAGGTTTCTAGGGAAAACACTTCCACTGTTCAACAGGAAGTCTCTCTATTTCACAGGCAAAGCACATGGACAGTATGAAACAGAAGGGGTCTTACTGTGTTCCTGATGAGGTTTGAGACAGCCTATAAGAACAATAAGATGAGAGTTGGCCAGAGAGCATGTAAGGGGGGGAGGTACACACGCATATGCTGGAGAGGGAACAGAAAAGCTGCCCTGAGACCTCGTGTTACTATGAAACATTCTGCTGCAACTCTGAAATTCTGAGTAAATAAGCCTGCCTCTCTTACTTTTACTGTTAACATTGATCAAAGGTATATTAACAGGAACTGTGTATTTGTAATTAAAAGCAGATAAGATAGTGTATTAGTCCCATGTCTGTTATCCACTGTTTTGTCTCCTAAATGAAATAATTCACTTTTCTAGTCTATGCCTGTTTGGAAATGTAGTTAATATAATTTGGGTAAATTGCTGAAATAGTGTTGATTATCACTACAACATAAAAAAGACATTACAATGCCAAATTATTGACAATAACTGTCTGTATTTTTTGGTCCTGCAGTTGGTATCTTCTTGTAGAGACAAGAAACAATCTTTCAAGCAGATACTGCATACACTCGGAACAGAGACCTATAACAGATAAAGGATCTCATTACACAAATGTTCAATAATCACACATAATTTTTCTAAAAGCGGGCACATGCCATAAATTTTTTATTAATTTATCAGGGAAATGAATTAGAAATTGTACTTTGTGGTACTAGTTCTTACTTTCCTCAACTCATGATACATTTCAAGAATGAAGGTGCAAAGAAATATTTTTTCACATATTTATCAGGAAGCGTTTATTTTCACACTGGGGAAAATAATACTATTGTCAGGATTAGTGCATCCTGTTCCATGATCAAATCCTTTTTATCTCTGACTGTCAGCGTAATAAAGAATATACTTATAGTTTCAAAGAGTTATAGATACAATTTCAACATCATTACAAGGGGTGCCACTGTCCTAAGGTTAGTCAGATTAAAACTGACTTTTATACCTTCTGCCTCAATTTCAGGTAACTTATTTTAAAAATAGCACTCTGCAAATCTTTGAATAAATCAAATAGTAAAATATTAATTTTTTTGAACAGTTTGTTTTACATATTATTTTGACAGAATCATAAAAGTTGCAAGGATCAGTAAACATAGCTCTAAATTACTTGTCTTGTTTGAAACATATCAAAATGTAGGTTTCAGAGTAACAGCCGTGTTAGTCTGTATTCGCAAAAAGAAAAGGAGTACTTGTGGCACCTTAGAGACTAACCAATTTATTTGAGCATGAGCTTTCGTGAGCTACAGCTCACTTCATCGGATGCATCCGATGAAGTGAGCTGTAGCTCACGAAAGCTCATGCTCAAATAAATTGGTTAGTCTCTAAGGTGCCACAAGTACTCCTTTTCTTTTTATCAAAATGTAGCTAATTGTAAAAAAAAAAAAAAAAAAAATATGGCAACAGAGCAAACTACGGTCGACTATTGAATAGTTGGTCTCTGATTATCCAAATAAAGTCAAATATATTTGAGTGTTTCAACACGGATGAAGTATGAGCAGGATTGTCCACTCGTACAAGGCATTTCTGCTTAACTTTTTTGAAACACGTGTATGTCCCTTTTATACGCGTATGTGAAAGCTGGTCTATGCTGGACAGGGAAAAATAGGTAAGTATTTTATTTGTTTGTTTTATTTACTTATTTATTTTATTTATTGCAGCAGCACCAGTGACTCCAACCAGGATTAGCATGGTCCCAGGTACAATGAATATTTTGGAAGTCTGACTCTGAAGAGCTTACAATTTTAAAAGAGCAAAGGAAAAGAGAGAGAACCTATAAGCCAAGTGATCAGGGCACAAGTTTGATGTCTTTTGTTAAAATGCATTTGATTGAGTTATATTTTTAAAAATAGTTCTAAGTGGGAGTCTGTATTTTATTTTTTAAATATTTGGGGAAGCCCTTGGGGCTGAAATAAGGGACGGGGGGATTGTTGATTTAGGGGAGTGGATAAAATAGGAGGGAAACTAACAGAGAGAAGGAGAAACTGGGAGTGGATATGTCATTACACAAAGTAAAACTATTTCCCCTAGTTTATTTCCTCTCCTACTGTTCTTGTAAAGTGCTGGAAATGGCCCACCTTGATTATCACTACAAAAGGTGTCCGTCCCCCCGTCTCCCCCCGCTCTCCTGCTGGTAATAGCTCACCTTTCCTGATCACTCTTGTTCCAGTCTGTATGACAACACCCATTGTTTCATGTTCGCTGTGTATATAAAATCTCCCCACTATATTTTCCACTGTATGCATCCAATGAAGTGAGCTGTAGCTCACGAAAGCTTATGCTCTAATAAATTTGATAGTCTCTAAGGTGCCACAAGTACTTCTTTTCTTTTTCCTTATAACACTGTTTGGCAGCCGCCTGCTTTGTCCACAGCTTGCAGGAAGAGTAGCCCATTGGAGCTAGTGGTGGGGGCTTGAAAATGTTATAAGGGATCATTGCACAACTTTAAACGAGCATGTTCTCTAATAGATCAGCGATATAACAACGAAACAACGTTAATCAGGATGATGTGAAGTGAGGAGTTACTGTATTTATAATGGAGTATGAAAAGTATAATCACACCTGCATTTGATAAAATAAATGTGTGACAAAAAATATTTTTGATAAGACAATTAATATATGGTTTTTATTTTGGTAACTGAAGCTGCCTTTTTCTAAAATAGGCACAATTGAAATTAGTAAAATAATGATCTAGAAGCAGTGTGTTTATGAGAAATTGTTTTGGATTTTTAAGCCGCCTTCCAAGTGGATTCTGAATGAATTCTTCTCTTAGCCTTTTGGGTAAAATTTTCAAAAGCACCTGATTGACTTAGGAGCCATTAGACTTTCAAAGGGAGTTAAGATCTAATGTCTATTAAGTGAATTTACCCTTTGCTCTATGATCTGTAAGTTTCTCTTACCTCCCTCTTCCTAAGAAGTGTGACAATTTGAATATTAACACATTTCTTTTCTGTGAAGCTGAGGAGGTTAGATTTCCCCCTTTGCATCTATCTCTTTTACTAGCTGATAAATTTACCATTTCACTTCTGTAAGACTTTCAGCAGAGAACATGACATTTTGGTGTGTAGAATGTTTAATATGCACAGTTCCCTAAGGTCCCCTGGTCCTGTGCTCTTCCCAGTCTCTATTAAATTCTTCTTATTATTATTATTATAAATCCTTCTTCTTATTATACACCATCATTAGCCTCTGCACATTTCTTTCTTAATCCTCTTTTCTTTTAGTCATAACTGCCTGGGTGTTTTATGGGCAAAATAAAATCGTCCACACGTAAGAGATTTAAACTTTTTTAAAATTAACAATTTTGAAATTGCAGTAATGGATTTTTTTTCAGTATTGGGGAAAGGAAGGATACATGTTATTTGCCTTGAGAAAAAAGTCTGGTGAGGGAGGAGGAAATGAAAATGTGTACAGTCTTATGTGTATCTTACCTTGTACTTTCTTATTGATTTGATCTGTGGGCATCTAATTGTTGTATCTCACAGAAGTAGGATAGCTATCGGAATCACCTTTATTGCTTTATTTTGTTACATTCCACAGGTTAATTTCCTTTTATTCATTTTTCAAAGTAAGTAGCTTCCCTTAAATTGAAAATATTCCAGTGTTGCTACTTAGTGAGAAGTTCTTTCCTGTTAGTTTTGCTGAATAGTATGAAAATCTGTCATATTCAGAAAGTAGACAATTTCAGACTGTGTATCAGAAACTATTTGGCTTCCAGACTTTGGAAATATGCAGGCTAAAATAGGGTTATGGATTAGTCCAAATTCATTGGAGAATGAGCCAATAAGTGGCTTGATTTAGACACATGTTCAGATGTTCTAGGTGCTACAGGAGCTTGAAACACTTAGATACTTTCAGTTCTTACTGAAAAAGATGAAGTTAAAAAATCTGTTACAGATAAATGAAAACATTTTAATGGGAAGTTCAATTTCTACATAGTAGATAACTTTTTTGTTTGGTATTGGGGGGGCATTTGGGGGCACTGGATGTGGCAAAGATGAAAGAGAAACTGCAGAAATCCCACAACTGTAGAGGAGCACATGGTTCAGGTGAACACATTCCTTAGGGATGAATTTATTAAATGGAGAAGTCTATATCTAGTACAGAGGATAGGAAAGAGTTTGGTAAAGTACAGGTAGGAGCTAAGGAGGAACAGTCAAATGTAACAGAATCCCATTTAACCATAACACATGAAGACAAGCAACTAAATATTAACAAATGTACAAGTGCTTATACCTAGGGCCCTACCAAATTCACAGCCGTGAAAAATGCATCATGAACAGTGAAATCTGATCTTTTGTGTACTTTTACTCTATACTAGACTGATTTCACAGGGGAGACCAGCATTTCTCAAACTAAGGGTCCCAACCCAAAAGAAAAGGAGTACTTGTGGCACCTTAGAGACTAACAAATTTATTTGAGCATAAGCTTTCATGAGCTACAGCTCACTTCATCGGATGCATACAGTGGAAAATATAGTGGGGAGATTTTATATACACAGCAAACATGAAACAATGGGTGTTACCATACAGACTGTAAGAGTGACCAGGAAAGGTGAGCTATTACCAGCAGGAGAGCGGAGCGGGAGAGAGGGGGGAACCTTTTGTAGTGATAATCAAGGTGGGTCATTTCCAGCACTTTAAAAGAACAGTAGGAGGGGAAATAAACAAGGGGAAATAGTTTTACTTTGTGTAATGACACCTCCACTTCCAGTCTTTATTCAAGCCTAAGTTAATTGTATACAGTTTGAAAATTAATTCCAATTCAGCAGTCTCTCCTTGGAGTCTGTTTTTGAAGTTTTAAACAACTCTGACATCATAATCAAAAAGGCTGACAAAGAAGGTGCTGTCGTCATCATTAATAGGTCGGAATATGAACAAGAGGCTGCTAGGCAGCTCTCCAACACCACTTTCTACAAGCCATTACCCTCTGATCCCACTGAGGGTTACCAAAAGAAACTACACCATCTGCTTAAGAAACTCCCTGAAAAAGCACAAGAACAAATCTGCACAAACACACCCCTAGAAACCCAACCGGGGTATTCTATCTGCTACCCAAGATCCATAAACCTGGAAATCCTGGACGCCCCATCATCTCAGGCATTGGCACCCTGACAGCAAGATTGTCTGGCTATGTAGACTCCCTCCTCAGGCCCTACACTACCAGCACTCCCAGCTATCTTCGAGACACCACTGACTTCCTGAGGAAACTACAATCCATCAGTGATCTTCCTGAAAACACCATCCTAGCCCTGTACACCAACATTCCACACAAAGATGGACTATAAGCAGTCAGGAACAGTATCCCAGATAATGTCATGGCAAACCTGGTGGCTGAACTTTGTGACTTTGTCCTCACCCATTACTATTTCACATTTGGGGACAATGTATAACTTCAAATCAGTAGCACTGGTATGGGTACCCGCATTGCCCCACAGTATGCCAACATTTTTATGGCTGACTTAGAACAATGCTTCCTCAGCTCTCGTCCCCAATGCCCCTACTCTACTTCAGCTACATTGATGACATCTTCATCATCTGGACCCATGAAAAAGAAGCCCTTGAGGAATTCCACCATGATTTCAACAATTTCCATCCGACCATCAAACTCAGCCTGGACCAGTCCACACAAGAGATCCACTTCCTGGACACTACAGTGCTAATAAGCGACGGTCACATAAACACCACCCTATATCAAAAACCTACTGACCGCTATTCCTACCTACATGCCTCCAGCTTTCATCCAGACCACACCACACGATCCATTGTCTACAGCCAAGCTCTACGATACAACCGCATTTGCTCCAAACCCTCAGACAGAGACAAACACCTACAAGATCTCTATCAAGCGTTCTTATAACTATAGTACCCACCTGCTGAAGTGAAGAAACAGAATGACAGAGCCAGAAGAGTACCCAAAAGTTACCTACTACAGGACAGGCCCAACAAAGAAAATAACAGAATGCCACTAGCCATCACCTTCTGCCCCCAACTAAAAGCTCTCCAACGCATCATCAAGGATCTACAACCTATCCTGAAGGATGACCCATCACTCTCACAGATCTTGGGAGACAGGCCAGTCCTTGCTTACAGACAGCCCTCCAACCTGAAGCAAATACTCACCAGCAACCACATACCACACAACAAAACCACTAACCCAGGAACCTACCCTTGCAACAAAGCCCGTTGCCAACTGTGTCCACATATCTATTCAGGGGACACCATCATACGGCCTAATTACATCAGGTACACTATCAGAGGCTCATTCACCTGCGCATCTACCAATGTGCCAGCAATGCCCCTCTGCCATGTACATTGGCCAAACTGGACAGTCTCTATGTAAAAGAATAAATGGACACAAATCAGACATCAAGAATTATAACATTCATAAACCAGTCGGAGAACACTTCAGTCTCTCTGATCACTCGATTACAGACCTAAAAGTGGCAATTCTTCAACAAAAAAACTTCAGAAACAGACTCCAACGAGAGACTGCTGAATTGGAATTAATTTTCAAACTGGATACAATTAACTTAGGCTTGAATAAAGACTGGGAGTGGATGTGTCATTACACAAAGTAAAACTATTTCCCCTTGTTTATTTCCCCTCCTACTGTTCTTGTAAAGTGCTGGAAATGGCCCACCTTGATTATCACTACAAAAGGTTCCCCTCCTCCCCTTGCCCCCACTCTCCTGCTGGTAATAGCTCACCTTTCCTGATCACTCTTGTTTCAGTCTGTATGGTAAGACTGTTTCATATTCGCTGTGTACATAAAATCTCCCCACTATATTTTCCACTGTATGCATCCGATGAAGTGAGCTGTAGCTCATGAAAGCTTATGCTCTAATAAATTTGTTAGTCTCTAAGGTGCCACAAGTCCTCCTTTTATTTTTACGGATACAGACTAACACGGCTGCTACTCTGAAACCAACCCAAAAGGGAGTTGTAGGTGGGAGGTTGCAAGACTATAATGGGGGGGTCGCAGGATTACCACCTTTACTTCTGCTCTGCCTTCAGAGCTGGGCTCCCAGCTAACAGTTGCAGAGCTTTCTGTAGCCAGGGAAGCTTTCTGGAGGTGGGTCTGACCCTGGGAGTGGCCCCTGCAAAAGAAGAGGAAGTCCCATCCCTCACCAGCCCTGACAGGACCAGCAGCTGGAGCCCGGCATTTGGTAGGAGCCCTCGGCTAGGGCGCCCCTAGCCCTACCCCTTCCTTGGCTCTGGGCCTAGCACTCTGGGCCTCGGGGGTTAAAGCTGTCTTGGGCTGGCTGTGTGTGTGTGGCAGGGCATGACCATGGAAACACAATCACCCCAGCCACGACACCGCAGGCAGTCGCCCACCCACAAGGCCTGCTCCACCCTTAAAAAAAAAATAAAAAAGTGAGGACTCCACCACCCACCCACCATATCATGCCAACCTCACTTCTGCACTGCTGCTGGTAGAAGTGCTCTCTACTGTCCAGCAACTGCTGATCTCCGGCTGCCCAGTTCTGAAGGCAGTGCCTCCCCCAGCAACAACGTAGAAGTAAGGGTGACAATACAATAGCCTAGTGATGCCTCATGACCCCATTTTGGGTTGGGATTCCCAAGGTTACAACACCATGAAATTTCAGATTTAAATCTCTGAAACCGTGAAATTTATGATTTTTAAACTCCTGTGTCCGTGAAATTGACCAAAATTGACTATGAATTTGGTAGGGCCCTACTTATACACAAATGTTAGAAATCTAAATACTAACATGGGTGAACTAAAGTGACTGGCATTAAATGAGGATATTGACATCACAAAAACACTGGTGGGATGAGGTAATACCAGGATACAAAATATATAAGAATGACAGAGCAGGTTGCACCAGTGGGGGAGTGGCATCATATGTTTAAAAAAAAAAAAAAAGCCAGAGAGTCAAATAAAGTGAAAATCTTGAATGAATCAAACTGTACCACATGCTCCTGGGGGAATTCTGCACCACTGTGCAAATTGGACAATAGTGTTAATTTGACAAATAAAATATGTAGAATTGTGCACAGAATTTTAATTTTTTTTGGCACAGAATTCCCCCAGGAATAATCACAGAATCTCTCTAGATAGAAATTCCATGCTTGAATAGTAAGAATATAGCAGTAGAAATATATGACTGACCACCTGACCAGGATGATGACAGTGATTGCAAAATGCTAAGGTAGGTTAGAGAGGCTACAAAACCAGAAAATGTAGTAATAATGGGTGATCTCAACTCTCCTTATATTGAATTGTAAATGTCACCTCAGGTTTTGGTGCAAATATAAAATTTCTAGATACTGTAAATGACTGCTTCTTGGAGAAGCAAGTCCTGGAACCCACAACGGGAGAGGCAATTCTTGATCATGTCCTAAGTGGCGCACAGGATCTGATCCAAGAGTTAACTATAGCGGAACCACTTGGTAAGAGTGACTAATGTAATTCAACTTAGCATCTTGATTGGCGGTGGGGAAATAGCAAAAAAAAATCACTGTAACATTTAACTTTAAAAGGGGAAGTACATTAGGGTTGCCAACCCTCTGGGCTTGGCCTGGAGTCTCCAGGAATTCAAGATTAATCTTCAAAGATTATGTCATGTGATGAAATCTCCAGGAATACATCCAACCAAAATTGGCAACCCTAAAGAAGGAGGATGCTAGTTAGATGGAAATGAAAAAAAGCAGTCATAAGGGTAAAAAGTTCCTGCAGGCATCATGGAAACACCATAAGAGAGGCTCAGATTAAGTATATGACTCAAATAAAAAAAGACAAGAGGAGGATCAAAAGAATACTCTGTGGTTTAGCTATAGTGGCAGTGAAGACTGTTGGAGGCAAAAAGGCATCCTTGAAAATTTGGAAGTCAAATCCTAATGAGAAAAATAGGAGGGAGCACAAACTCTGGCAAGACAGATGTAAATTATAATAAGGAAGGTCAAGGAAGAATTTGAGAAACAGCTTGCTAAAGAAGCAACCAATAATAGTAAATTTGTTTAAGTACTTCAGAAGCAAAAAGCCTGACACCACTAGAAGACAAAGGTGTTAAAGGAGCACTCAGGGAAGGTGATGCCATTGCAGAGAAGCTAAATGATTTTTTCCCATTGGTGTTCACTGCAGAGGATGTGGGCTATTCATACCAGAGCTATTCCTTCTGGGTGACAAATCTGAAGCAGGTGTCCCAAATTGATTTGTCAATAGATGGGATTTTAGAACAAATTGATAAACCAAACAGTAATAAGTCACGAGGGCCAGATGGTGTTCACCCCAGTGTTCTGAAGGAACTCAAATATGAAATTGCAGAATTATTCACTGAAGTATGTAACCTAACCTAAATCAGCTTCTGCACCAGATGAGTGGAGGATAGCTAATGTAACACCAGTTTTTTTAAAATGTCTCCAGAGGTGATCCTAGCAATTACAGTAAGCCCAATTTTAGTACCAGGCAATTGGTTGAAATTACAGCAAAGAACAGAATTATCAGATACATAGTGAACACAATTTCTTGCGAAAGAGTCAACATGGCTTTTGTAAAGGGAAGTCATGCCTCAAAGATCTGTTATTCTTTGAGGGAATCAAAAAGTATGAGGATAAGAATAATCCAGCCAGAAAAGTGTATTTGGATTTTTAGAAAGCCTTTGACAAGGTCCCTCACCAAAGACTCTTAAGGAAATTATGTAGTCATTGGATAAGAGGGAAGATCCTCTCATGGACAAGTAACTAGCTGAAAGATAGGAAGCAAAGGGTAGGAATAAATTATACATTTTCTCAATGGCGAGAGGTAAACAGTGGGGCCTCACAAGGATCTGTACTGGGACCTATGCTGTTCAACATCTTCTTTGATGATCCAGAAAATGGGGTGAATAGTGAAGTGTCAAAATTTGCAGACAATATGAAATTATTCAAGACAGTTAAGTCATTGCAGTCAGCTCTGCACTTACAAAGGGATCTAACAAAACTGGTTAACAAAATGGCTGATGAAATTCAACATTGATAAGTGTAAATCAATGCGCATTGGAAAAATAATCTTAACTATAGATGTACAATGATGGGTTCTAAATTAGTTGTTACCACCCAAGAAAAATATCTTGGAGTCATCATTCACTGAACATTTCCACTGTGTTCTCTGAACACTTCCACTCAGTGTGCAGCAGTAGTGAAAAAGGCTTACATCATGTTACAGACTTTTAGGAAAGAAATAGAAAATAAGATGAAAATATCATAATGCCACTATATGCATCCATGGTCCTCTCACTCCTTGAATATTGTCTCCAGTTCTGGTCACCCCAACTCAAAAAGGATATAGTGGAAGAGGTTCAGAGAAAAGCAACAAAGATTATCAATGGTATAGAATGACTTCCATATGAGGAGAGACTCCAAAGATTAGGCTGTTCATCTTAGAAAAGAGATGGATACAGCAGGATACAATACGTCTGTAAAATTATGAATGCTGTGGGAAAAGTGATTAGAAAAGTGTTATTTACCCTTTCACACAATGTAAAAACCAGGAGTCACCTTATGAAATGAATAGGCAGAATGTTTAATATAAACAAGAGGGACTACTTTTTCTCACAGTGCAGAACTAACCTGTGGAACTCATTGCCATGGGAGGTTGTGATGGCCAACTGTGATCAAAAAAGAACTGGAAGAATTCATGGAGGATACATCCATCAATGGCTCTTAGCCAAGATGGTCAGTGACAGAACTCTGTGTTTGGGGCAACCCTAATCCACTGACTACCAGAAGCAGTAGTAGGATCACTCTACCATTGCCCTGAAGCTCTAGTATGGGCCACCATCAGACACAGGATACTGGGTGAGATGGACTGTGGTCTGACCCAGTATGGCAGCTCTTATATTACTCTGTTGATGACTGAAGTATTTAGTACAGAGAGGGAGGGACAAGCAAGCACTCAGATACACCCCAGTAGTACAAACCTGCCACAGGGCTTGTTCTGTGTCAGTGTTGCTGCTACCTCCTTTTTGCAAGAGCTGTACTGCTACAGTTATGGGCTGTCAGGTTTTCATTTGAATTTCACTTGTTTTTTTGACCTGTGGAACCAGATTTCAAAGTTAGTGGGACAGGGTGCTGGGCAAAGGGTTGCTGATTCAGCCCTCTGTCATGCCAGCTCCCATTTAGGGGAATAAATTAGAGTTGGCTGGAGGTAATCTGGCCCTAATTGGGGAAGCAGAGACAGCTGTCGCTTAAGTAGCGTGGGGCTGTATAAAAGCCTCAGGGGAAGAAAGCCCAAGGAAGAGCAGAAAGGAAGTGAAAAGGCAGGGAGCGGAAGCAGGGTGGTGGTGGTGGCGGCGGCGGCGGCGGCGGCTCTTCCATCTGTATATCATTAAATGGTGTTGGGAACAAGTCTGTGAATAAACTGCACCAGTGGTTACTAAGCCCAGGGTCTCAGAGTGACTTTATGAACCTAGCAAAGGCAGGAGCCAAAGGGGCCCTGCTGCACTCTGCAACGGTTATGTACACTCTAATATCTGTACCTAACTTAAGCAAGTACCATTTAGCATGTACAATTTCATATGTATTGGGTGTGCCTACCTTTGAAAATCTGGCCCTTGTAGTTCAGAAAATGAATGACATTTTTTTTCATTTTGATGAATGTTTTTTCACTTTAGATTTGCAGTTTGAAATATCATGTAATATTATATAATATACACAGAGCAAGTTAAGCGAATAGGTTGCTAAATTGGGACTCCGGAGAGCTGGGGTTCTATTCCCAGCTCTGTCACTGATGAGCTGTGTGATCTCAGGCAAATCACCTCACCTCTGTGTGTGTCTCCTTTCCCTCCCTTTGTGTGTCTTGTCTGTTTAGACTGGGAGCTCTTTGCGGCGGGTAGCTAATAGTCTTTAACTATGTATCTGTACAGAACCTAGCACAATGAGACCCCATTCTCAGCAGGGGACTTTGTTCTATCATAATAAATTAGTGTAATAATCTGAAATTTCTCACTTTCTTCAGTTGTTGCATGTGTATGTAAGAGGATGTTGTTGTTTTTTCCCTAGAGGCACATCATTGGCTCTTGTTAGTATTAATGGAAGTTCTGGGAACTGAGGGGAAAATGAACCTGGAAACTACATTGAACAGGAATGATTTTATAGTAGGAATGTGTTGATATAAGAAAAAATAAATTTGCTGTTCATAGTGGTCATAAGTGTACAAGTGAACAGAGCCTTCAGTGTTAGTTATATTCAGTTTTAAATGGAAATCCTATTACAGCAAGTCTGATGTTTAAGACAGTTGTAGGTCTGGAAACAGTCTAGCGTTGACATGTCAGCATACCCAAACCACTTCCAGCTAAGTACTCTGAGAATGTACTGGTTCTGCTTCACTTCACTCTGACGGGTCTTGTGCCCAACAAGCACAAATAGTGGCATGACAGAAGCATAAATATCCAGAAGTAAAGGGGACTTGTGGGGAACAGGAAGGACTCATTTTAAGTAACAATGAACAATAAGGATGTAACAATAAATGTAATATAAATTGCAATATTTTTTTTAAATGTTGGTACCATCTACAATGCATCTCATGCTTGCCTTTCAAACGCTGTAAAAACATTTTGAATAATTCTGTATTTACTTTCATAAATGTACTCATAGCTTCTCCTAGCTGTCCTGCAAGCAATTGCTTATCTTACTAAGAATAAATTATTCAGTGATTTGCTAAAAATATTTGTTACAGTCAACTCTGAAGGAGTAATGATAAAATATGTAGAAAAATATTTGTATGAATTCATTCATGAGATTACTTATTCAATAATTGTAAATGAAGCAGAACAAATACAGAACATCACTGATAATTTGCTTTTGTGATTCTGTAATTACTATTTAGGACTCTTGTGAACTTTCTTACTATACACAGAAAGATGGTATCAAGGGGCACTAACTCCTCATTTTACGTCTTTCTCTTACAAGCCTTTTAAGTTTGCTTCTGATGTAAAGCTATTGAAGCCCATCATAAAATCCTGTTGATAACACATGCAGTATCTCATTAAGCTATGCTCTTACCTTGACTCCCAAGAAGAGTAACATAAAGGGGATACACCACATTAAAGTGCTTCTCTGAATGAAACCTTTTGTGTGAAATAAAACAAAGATCTATATTTTTAGATTCTCGGCAAGTATTTGAATGAAAACACAGATGCATACCACCTTGAGGGGGTTTGGATCAAAACTCTGTCAGGGTTTTGCTGTGACGCTTGAAGTTCTGTGACCAACCACCTTTTTTAGTTGATCTTTTATAATACTGATTTTTTTTTTTTTTTACAACTTATAAAAAAAAAAGCTTCAAAAAGGTCTGTAAAGACAATGAAATATCTTCAAGTAACGAAAAAAGAAGTCTGAAATGGTTTCATCTAACAGAAAAAGGGTCCTTTTCTTCATAATTTTTTTTTTTAGAAAAATCTTTTAGAAAGATTATTTTTAATAAATTCTTTCCAGTCTTTGTTACAGGCAAGCTCTAGAAACATAGTTCTTCAGGCTAACAGGAACAATACCACCACAGTTCTTTAAGATAAAAGCTTGTTTTCAGATAGGAATGCTTTGAAGCTAGAATATCCACAACAATTTCTCACTTTCCCCATGTCAAGCATGTGACTCCGGAGCACATTCAACAGCAAATGTCTAAACACAAAGCATGTAAAAAGAAATAATTAAAACCCAAAACATGTTTAGTGTCACAAGAAAAGAAAAGAGGCATCGAACTGAACTCATTTGCTTTGTCATACCGCACACAGAATATATGCAATGGAATCCTCATTTGCAAATGTTTGCTCCATCAAAAGCATCATTAGGCTATACTTTCTAGGGAGCACACAGAGTAAACTAATGCACATCCTGCCTTCAGGTGTTGATTAGACATTTCTGTTCAAAATAAGAATTACGCAAACACTGCTACATCTAAATTGTCCTCTTTTTACTCTAGAGGTAGTGTTAATGTATTCCACAGGGATGAAGAAATATAGAAAATCTAAATTTCAAGGCTGAAAAATTTAAAGTATAGGCTGAAAAGAAAGAAAATGGAAACAGAGAGGCACTATCTGAACTCACACCAAATCCCAATCTGAGGAACACTTGGAATAGATGTAAATTAAAAATAGTTTATACCGCACATCATGTATAAACAAATACTTAGGTTGACTGACCCAGCTACACGCTTCGTATCCCATGATGCTGTGCAAGTCCCTTTGGGTGACTTGCAGCAACTTTTAATAATACAAACAGATTTCAAAAATATATTTTGGTGAATTAAAGAGATTATTGAAAATTTAACTCCCTTGCCAACAGTACAGTACATTTTCCTCCAGCTTTGACAGGTTAACCTTCTTTGTGTAGAGTAGATGATCTTTTGAAACAACTATTGTGTTGTAATTGTCTGGAGACATAATTTTTGTCTGACACTTTGCTCTGCTTCAAGGAGGAAACACTTCACAAGGGACTTATCATTCCTGGGAGTATTGTGCCCTCTCTTATCTTTCACTGATCGCAAACTTTTCTCACGCACAAAAAAATGGCTTTAAAGGGTACTTTTAATGCTTAAATAGTCTTGAAAATGTAAACTGATATAAACTGATTTCTAGTGCTGAAAGTTTGACACTGATTATTCAAGTCTATACACAGCTGACCTGGGCTGCCCTTTTTTGTTTATGAAACCCACAGCTACTGTTTCCTCAATTATTTTTGTTTGTTTGGCGGGTGGCTGGAGGTGGACAGAGGACACTACTAAATCCTGTCTGTCTGGGCATGATGGTGTTACAGTGCCACAAAGCTGACACTGAGTTTTGCTATGGCTACCGTAAACCTTCTCTGGGCTTATAGTCAGCTGCCTCTTCTGCTATATACTTAGCAGAACAACTCATGTGACAGGTAGAGTGGAGTAGAGGTCTAAGGATGATCTTGTATCAAGGGTCTCTTGCACTCTTATCCCTTCATTGACTCCTTCATGGCCTTAAACTCTATGCTTTGGTTTCCCCATCTGTGTAAAGGAAAATACTAATGCTTATCTACTTACCTGACAATTGTGCTGTGACTGGTGAGGATTATATCTGCACCTCAAACTGAGGGAGTGCAACCATCATTTGCAATGCAGGTTTTTAATCTTGAGTTTAAGAACTGGTGTTATTTTTGCATGCTCAAGTAGCTGCTGTTGTCCAGAGAGCATTTTCAGATTTGTGCTTGGCAAGAGAATATTACAGTTTTTCAGATGGAAATCTTGCCATAGTTATTGATGCCTGTATCACCAAAATATCGGAATGCTGTAATAAACTCTATGTGGAAATGTTCTCCAAGACCATGGAGAATCCAAAGCTAAAGAAGAACACCCAGTTTTTGTGTGAGGTGTGCACAGACATTGCTTTCCACCAGTGCTCCTGTATTTGTGGAGTCTAGTAATAGGTTTCTGGGCAGAAGTCAAGGTTCTGGTGTTTGTTTATAAACTCCTCAAAGGTCTGGGAGCTCAGAGAAAGTGTCTGACCCTGATCATTGTTACTTCAATTGTGATCAGTGGACGTGCTCAAGCTGGAGCCCTCTTGATTGGAAAGGGTGGGGACAGGGCATTTTTAGTGAGGCATCCTCAACTCTGACACTCATTTTCCCCAGCTTGGTCTGCCAGAGCCCAAGTTTTCTAATTTTACAGGCACACTGAAAAACAAACGCACGTACACATTTTTTTTAAAAATGTGGCCTTGTTTCCCTATCCTAACAGCTGCTACAGTTGGTTATTTGTCCTTGCTGGTTTAGTTTCACCTATTAAGCTAGTTGAAATGTGGATTGTTTGTTTTTTTGAAAGGAGGACGAAAAGTATTTTTTTCAGAATGAGAGAGCTTTATAATGTAAACGCTAAAAGCACTCATGCTCTGCCTGCCACCATTTTCCTTAGTGGCAGTTTCTGCCATAGCCTACTGAAGAGTATAGTAATCATATTGCTTGCCTTTCCCTTTCACTGGGCACAGGGCTTAAATTCATCCAGAGCTGTATTTTCAACCCCTCTGGAGTTTTCATAGCACGTTGAGGGAGGGGGAAGAGGGAGGCATGAGGGGCTCCAGGAAATACTCTGACAATTTAAGCCCTGACTGGGCATTATGTCGGGCATTATGTCAACAGTGGCATAAGCCACAAGTTGTTGTGGTAGCAGTGGGGGTACTTGTTGCATCAGGAGTAAATAGGATTGCCAATTTTGGTTGGATGTATTCCCTGAGATTTCATCATATGACAATCTTTAATTCCTGGAGACTCCAGGCCAATCCTAGAGGGTTGGCAACCCTACCAGTAGATCTCATATTGGCACTTGAAACAGCAAAAGGACAAAGCAGATGCAGTGACTACAAATCTGTGTCAAAGGTGCAGATGTAACAGTGCTATCATCCAGAAGCAGTGCTGAGAGTAGTTTTAGGGTGTTTTCGTTATTTGATTTTTAAATGGATACAGAGCAATAATGCTATCCATAGATGATGGATACTACCCAACTCCTACTAATCTGTTGGAGGTAAGGCTGATTTGGCTCAAGCCTCATTCTCCATTTCTTTGAATATGATCTCAGGCCCCAAATTAAATATGCAGCATTGTAAAAGCAGCTGGGTCCCAAAAGAGCCCTAAGTCAAGCAACATTTCAACGTATATGGTATATGTCACTGTTCTTTTTTGTGAGAGAAACAACTTTTTAAAACGTAAAATAAAAATCTTAGCTCTGATTAATATACACAGAGCAACATTTCATTTTTCTGAGGGTCACCAGAGTCTAGCTCAGACATACTGCCAAGGAAGTATATTTAAAAAAGGAAGCCCGACATTGGTGGCGCATGACTCCTGTATTTGGGGAGGATGGGCCTGAGCGCCGGACGCTCCCTAGAAGTGGGGCGGGGCACTGGTTGCTGGACCATGGCCCTGCCTCCTGTACCGCTCCCACTCAGCCCCCTCCCCAAGGCCCCCCACACCTCTCTTCCCCCTCCCTCAAGGTCTCGCTGCCCACACCTCTTCTCCCCCTTCCCTGAGGGGTCTTGCTGCCCACACCTCTCTGCCTCTCAGGGGGTGAAGAAGCATGAGTAGCAGGCAGGGGGAGGCCACAAGGGAGAGGGCAAAGAGGCATGAGAGATGGGCTATGGGGGAAGCAGTGGAGAAGCCTGAGAGTTGGGTGGAGAAGCAAAACTGACAGGGGCCTCGAGGGGGAGAAGCGGATCGGGGAAGGGATGAGGAACAGTGTGGGCGGGGCCACGGGGAAGAGCGGGATGCTGGAGCAGGGTCTTAGGGTGGAGTTTGGGTGGATCCCTGGCTCAGGTGCCCTTTTGGCAGTGGCGCTTCAAAGGCGGAAGGCCAGTGATGCACCTCCAAAAGGAGGTGCGCAGCATCCTGATTGGGGAGGCTTAGCCTCCCTGGGCTACAATACACACCACTTACGAAGCCTACACTGAGATGATCCTGTTGCCAAATATGAAGCTTTCAAATTTTGGTTTTGAAAGAAACCACTTCACAGCATATCTGTACCGTTGCTGATGGGGTATGGTCTGAGAATCCCAGACCATGTAAAACTTTAAAGATCATCATAAACATCTTAAATTTTACTCATAAGTGAACATGAAGCCAGAGCAAAGACTTGAATGCATGTGTTTTGTTTATGCCAACCCATAGTACTCAGGGAGTGGCAGTTGGATTCTCTGCTAGTTGACATTTCTGGGTAGTCGGCAGGGTTTGCCCTAACAAAGTGAATTACAATAGTCAAGCCTGGAAATGGCAAAGGCATGACAGACTGATTGCTAGGCCAGTGCTTGAGAGAAACAGCAGCAGCCTCTGCCAAGCCATAGATAGTGTAAGTCACTATGGACCATGATGGCTATCATTCAGGAAACTAAGAACCATTTGTTGAAAGCTGGTTATATAAACGTTATACAGTGCAAACATACCCTGTCCATGCTCTTCTAAATGTTTCCCTGTCTAACAACAATAGAACTTCCATCCGAACAGAACTGAGTCAGTTCACTTTCATCCACATCCTAATTTCAGCCTGCCACTAGGAGACCAATGATGCTGTAGAATCTTAGTTCAATTAAAAGAACTCAGAGGTGAGTATCATTTTCATGTTGATGATACTGCAGCCAAAAATATCTCAGTCTATCTTATAAATATTGTGCAGGAGGAATTACCACATGGAACTAACAAGACATCCATTCTCTCTGTAGTTCTCCCACTTTCGTCTGTAAATACCATAATCTTTCCATAGGTGTGGTGTACAGTACTTTATACAATCTTGGGATATTAAATATGGACCTACTGGACCTATAGTGAGGCATCATAAACAGTAATTGTATTTGGTTTGTGAAATGTGTGTGTGTTTTTATGTTATCCTCTTTCGCTACCTAGCTCTCCTAAAAGTCAAGAATCCTCCTTTCTCATAGTCTGGGGAGCAGGAGTCTTCTAAAATTCAACAGTCTGCCTCTTCTGTAAAGCAAAGATTGAAAGGAAATTAGGGAATGCTCCCTCTATAATGTTACGCGTATGTGTCCTTGATTACAAATAAAACCAACACAGTGGCTTTGCTGCTAGTGGATCTCATTCCTGAAAATCTGGATTAAATGTACACTAGAAACTTGATTAGAGCAGGTTAAAAGTGGGAATTCCTGTCCTGTGGGAAATGGCAATATTTTGAGAATTTGTTTTTGTCCCGAGTCAGGAAGAAAAGTCGTCATATTTTAACTTTTCTTGGAATGAAAATATCTGAAAAGCTTTGATTCAGGAATATCAAAACTTATCTTTGGGTCAGTGTGACATTAAACCTCATGCCTCATGAAAGTTGTGGTTCAGGGGCTTCATGCCCCATTCTCTTTTATGGACCAGGAACCGTAGTTGAACTACATCTTCCATGATGCACCTTAACAGTTTAGCTGAAGGGTAAACCATGGTGCATCATATGATATATAGTCTGTCGAGAAAGTTGGCCCATAAGGGAGAATGGGACATAAGATACCTGAACTGCAATTCCTATAAGGCTCCATAGCAACTCAAGTAGATGCAGATTAATGTCTGATTGACCTAAAAATATAGATTCAGTTCAACAAACCAAAACATTCTGATTTGGGTCAGCTCAATCCAAAATTAAGTCCTGGATTCACTTAGATTTTCCTGATAGAATATAAAATATGTCAGCAATATTTTGATTTTGTGGAAACTACATTTTCTGTTAAGACAATGCTGACAGAAAATTCCCAACCAGTTCTGATGCCCTAGGATTACACAATAGGGTAGAGTGGAGAAAGAGAAGCCCTCCTTCTTGCATGCCTGTACAATGGCAGTCCATAAAAGCCAAGATGCATAAGGGCTGGTCTCCTCAAGCACCATTTGGGGTGGAAGGCAAATGAGGGGGTAGAGGAGCGAGAGCTCTTACCTCACAGTTAGCAGACCACACAGAAGGAGTATATTACCCTGCTTGTAGATTAACAACACTGGGTGCACTCCTCCTGAGGTGGTATGGTTATAAACTTACCCGCAGTGCAGTCTGTGCCTTACATGCACAAATGAGCCATATGGGTTGGTAGAACTAAAGGAAGAGTTGCATATTCACCATACTGTGCTTTATCTGGATAACCAACACGTTTCACAACACCAGCATACTTGCATTTCCATTGCTGTTTTCTTGAGCTGGGATTTGAAAATTTGTCATGTCAAAATATGATGGGTCTCCATACCAATCATCAGCACAGGCAGACAGGCATCCCTGTCTTCAGATATTTCAAATCTGTGTATGGATACATCTGGCATATATAACTTAATCTCAAATCAACATATCTAGAATTGAACCACTGAGACTTCCCAAACCAATACATTTATTGTACACCATGTACAGTGTTTTAATGCAGGCAGCTAGTAAGTATCTACATTTGAGCCTAACATAAGATATTTAATTTCACAACAGATAACTGCAAAATTGAACTAATTCAAAAATGTAACAGTCATACTCTATTTTTGTGCATGTTATATTTAAGATCAGTTGGTTTTAATGGGTAACACAATATCGTCAAGTAAGGCAGCATGATGCTAGTTGCTGTTTTTCTTATGTCGTGCTTAATACGTTGGATTTATTTTTTTAGAAACTCCTAACTAAAATTAGCTGGGATGCAATGTTGACTGATCACTGCTGCTTTGATATGATATAAGATACCTGAACTGCATATAAAATCATCTACTGTAAGCAGTGAGGCTATAAAATCATCTACTGCTTGTGCATATAAAATCATCTACTGTAAGCAGTGAGGCCAGTTTTTCTACATGTGTACATTTAGGGATTGCCCCCTATTTCTTCCCTAATGGTGAAAGATTGAATTGCGCCATTATGAGGGAACCCTCTGTAGGGATCAAAAGAGGAATACAATAGGCGTGCAACAATTATACCATACTCTGCCATAGCCCTTTACCTCCCCATCTGGAGCCTTACCTACACTCAGGTTATATCTACACTGCCCAAGAATGTCTGTTCCCAGTTTGGGTTAACTAACCTGCTGTCAAGGTTCCTTCCCCACTCTGAACTCTAGGGTACAGATGTGGGGACCTGCATGAAAACCTCCTAAGCTTACTTTTACCAGCTTAGGTTAAAACTTCCCCAAGGTACAAATTAATTTTACCCTTTGCCCTTGGATTTCCACTGCCACCACCAAACTTTATCTGGGTTCCTGAAAAAATGGAGTTTGGACACATCTTTCCCCCCCAAATCCTCCCAACCCTTGCACCCCACTTCCTGGGGAAGGTTTGGTAAAAATCCTCACCAATTTGTATAGGTGACCACAGACCCAAACCCTTGGATCTTAGAACAATGAAAAAAGCATTCAGTTTCCTTACAAGAAGACTTTTAATAGAAGTAAAAAAAAGAATCACCTCTGTAAAATCAGGATGGTGAATACCGTACAGGGTAATTAGATTCAAAACATAGAGAATCCCTCTAGGCAAAACCTTAAGTTACAAAAAAGACACATGGACAGGAATATTCATTCTATTCAGCACAGCTATTTTCTCAGCCATTTAAAAAAATCATAATCTAACACATACCTAGGTAGATTACTTACTAAATTCTAAGACTCCATTCCTGTTCTGTCTCTGGCAAAAGCATCACACAGACAGACACAGACCCTTTGTTTTTCTCCCTCCTCCCAGCTTTTGAAAGTATCTTGTCTCCTCATTGGTCATTTTGGTCAGGTGCCAGCGAGGTTACTTTTAGCTTCTTAACCCTTTACAGGTGAGAGGATTTTTCCTCTGGCCAGGAGGGATTTTAAAGGGGTTTACCCTTCCCTTTATATTTATGACACCTGCCTTAGCTAATTGGGATTAAAATAGCAGTGAAGACATGGCAACTCGGCTCTTAACTCTTGTTAGTAGTTTGAGTTATAGCCTATAGGAGAGAATGGGGTTGCACTGGAGCTACTGACAATGAGTTAAGAGTGAGTTGCCATGTCTTCACTGCTATTTTAATCCCAGTTAGCTAACGTGGGTTCCTTAACCTAAATAGACTTTTTTTTTTACTTTGTAGATATAGGCTAGGAAAAAAGCTGTTTAGTGACCGTGACATAGCAACCATGTTGTAAAATCCTAGTGTAGATAGGTCATGTTGTATTTTTTTTCCAAAATTGATGGTTGAGGTGAATGCTAATCTGGCTCTAGGAGCCGCACTAACCTAGACAAGTTGTTAATGACAATATAGAAAAAAAATTCCATTGTTACTGTCGGCTGCACAGATGCACAAGTGAGAGGCACCATGCAGCCCTGATACCCACTTTTACACTCTGGAAAAATGGTCCCAACTTTGCTCTAAAGTTAATTTCTTAAGTGAGGGTCTAAGGTCTTATCCAGACTGACTATATCTCAGTTTGGATAAAGCAATCAAAATAATTACATTACATTGACTATAACACAAGAAGCAAAAGCCATAACATAATGATCCCAAACTGCATTCTGAATTTTGACTAAGCATAAATATTGGGAGAGTAGATCAGAAAATGTATATTTTTCTTTAGTTTTTGAATGCTGCACATGTTTTGTAATCACAATAAACATATTCATGCACACATTTTACTGAAATAAAACCACTTATCAGGTCCTTGAAAAGGCCACATCCTTACATCTTCCCTCATAATGTGCTGTACTTGAAAACCAGTATCATCTCAGTACAGTACATGTAGTGTCATGCTTCGTCGCTTTTTTGAAATTTACAATGTCCTTGGATCTCATAATGCTTTTCAAAAGAATGCATTACATATCTGATGCACAGATATTGATCACTATTTTAAACCTAAGGCATTACTTAATGATTAGTGTCAGTTACCTGGAAAGAATATGCTTTGTATTTACAACAGAAAGCCTACATAAAATATGTGAAATTGTAGCTAAACCACATAACATGTTCAGCATCAGTACAAAGAAAATCTGTTTTTGTATGTAGAAATATTAAATAAAATAAAATAAACCCTACAGCCTGTTGATTTGTATTTCCCCCTACATTTTTATTTTATTTATTTATTTGTTTATTTGAGCAACTGAGCAAGTTAATTTAAAAGTACATGTCAGAATTGCCCCAAAATGTGTGGTAATTCCATTTCAATATGACAGTGCATTTCAAAAGAAACGGTCCCTGAGGTGATCTGAGATGGGTTACAATGCTAATCTCACAGCTGTCTCTCTACCTATCGGTACTCATAAATCATATGGTGTGTAATAAGAGGAGTAAGTTTGAGAGGTTAGAAATCTTAAGAAAACTGTGACAGGGTAATAGATATGAAATGACTATTTTCTGAAATTGTGTAAAAGGGAGTGTGTTGTGTTTGAGGTAAGTACCTTCTGCATTTTTTCTTGAAGAATATCAACAATGGGATACATGAAGTATTTCTGAAGTATTACCTGATAATTGTTGAACAGTTGAATATTAAAGGGCTGTATTTTATGTAAAACAAAGAGACAATTGTATTTTAAAGGAAAGGATGAGATGAAAGCTCTTCTAACTCCTCTGGATATTCTAGGCGATGTCACATATTCTCATTATTAGGTGAAGATAGGTATATTATGTTTTGAATGTGAATTAATCAAATAGTGGAAAAGAGTCAAAATACGGTCTGTAGCATACAACTTTAAAAATAACGTGTGTGTTGAGCTGGAGGAAACTGCAGTTGGTCACAGTTACAGTTGAGTGTTGTTCCCTGAACACACCAACAAGTCATATTCTGTGTAAATTGTTCTGAACAGAGTAACTATGTCAGTTTTGTGTGTCTAGCAGAACGGTGTGCAAAATTGAATTACTGCACTGTGTTTACAGAGACTGAGGAAATAGCCTGCAAAACTCCTTGTTTTCAGAAAATGAAGGCTTTGTTCTTTTTCACTTAAGAAATAATGAATGTTCTGCATATGTAGCTGGTGTAATAATTCATAGTGAATTTCGTAACTTAATGGTCACAAAAAGTCTAAACAGATATCAATTTTCTTGTATTTATTCATGTTCAAAATAATTTGCCAAAGAATTTGTGCAAATAAATCTTGGTTTGCAGCTTGTTCATGAGCAATTTGTTGTGAATATTCAATATTAAGAATGTGCCTGGATGTAGCTAACATGGTGATTTCCTTCTTTTACTTGAACTTCCTTAGTTTTACAGAATGCTTGGGATTTGACTTGCAGTGCATATATTTATTATTAAACATCATGGGTAGTCTGCAATATCTGCTTAAATATTGTTTTTCAGTAAAACATTCCTTGTAGTATACTTGTTTGCTAGCTTATACTTGTAAAGCTATCAGAGAAGGGGTATAATACAATTCAAGGGACTTCAAAAATTCTATGGAATATTAATAGAAAATACTTTTGCAGTATTTCACCAGTGTTAGTACTGTATATGTGAGTGGTCTGCAGAAAGATTCACCTGGGCAAGCCATAGAATTCAAGTTAAACTTCACCAATAAATTGATGACATGAACAAATTTTTATTTATTTTCAAAACTTTGCTTTATGATGTATTACAACATTGGAACTTTACTAATGGTCTAGTCAATCTTAGTTATGTTGAAATACCAGGGCATCTTACCACTTCTTTTTTGGTGTAAGACTTTTAGTGTAAGCTGTCAATGAAAGCAAAAATCTAAAATATGTCATGTATGCAGGAAACAGACATTATGATTGCCAACCTCAGCCTCAACTTTTCATATACAAACAAATTATACTATTTTGAAAAAAATCTTTTTCATCTGTATCCTGTTTTTCTTAACTGTGGCAGCAATTCAGGACTTGTGCACTGTCCTCCTTTTTTCATGGATATTTCCTTCCAAAAAAATCAAAATTCTCCATTAGATCTATTTATTTAGCACATATCTAAGTTTCAGGGAAAAGGGATTTCTCATCACAAACGATTGTTTATTTTAGATTAAGAGGCAAATGCCACCCACGCACCTCAATGGGTGGGGGAACTTGATGGGGCAGGTAGTGAAAGGGGATAGCCCCAACCGCGAGGGAGGGAGACACTGAGGCACATCAGGTAGCTCCTCCATACCTCTCCCCCTTTGAGTCTCTGGCATCCATTGGCCAGTTGTGGAGAAGCAGTGCAGATTGGCCTGCATTCCCCAGCTCCAGAGATTTAACCTTAGCCAGGGGCCTTTCGGAGTCTCTTTTGGCTCCATTCCAGCAGGAACTAGAGCCAGCCTGCCTGATTTTGCTGGTGTACCCAATCAACTGTTTAGGGCTAGGAAGATATTTTTTTCTTCTGTGGGCCAGTTGGTAGAGGACCAGAGAGTTTTTTACCTTCCTCACAGCATCTTTAAGCCACCGTGACTTAAGTAAGAATATGCATGTTACCTTATTGATATGCTTGGTTGAGATGTTAATGTGTTGCAACTTGCAGCCAGTTTCCAGTGCAGTTAAAAGAATAAAATGAATGTTGCCAGAGGTAAAAACACATGGCATTTTGGTAATGGGCCTTGGGTTCATTGGATAGAGTGAGACTTTGTGGCCTTTTCAGGCAGAGGTCCCCTCCCTTCTGCACCCTCCATCCTCCTCATTGACAGGGGGAAGGGGCAAGCTGAGTGGTGGGGAATAGGCTGAAGAGAACTTACCCTGAGTTATGGGTTGTATGCTAAGAGCTCTGTAACCCCCACACTAGAAACAATCAAATGCCTGGTATAGAAGACTATGGGTGATGGGCGGATAGTGCCCCCCGCTCTCCCACCGGGTGTTTACTAAAAGTTGCATGTTGATGATTAAAATCTATCTGTGTGTCTGTCGTCATTTTGCCACTGTGTCTGCATCAAAGGAATGAAACATACTTCTGACCTGTGTACTGAATACAGAGATGCCTTTTTTCCTGGCTATTCCCCCAACCCCCGTCCCAAAAATCAAATCTCTCCATTAGATTAATTTATCGAGGTCCCTAACTTCATTTCATTTTTTTTAACAGTCTCTTCCTAATTCCTTCCCTTCGTACTCCCTTCCTTTCTTTCTAGAGGAAAGGCATTAACTTATATTTGGGAGGAATTTTCCTTTTTGCTTAGTCCAAAGTAAGTCACTTACTTCTACACTGCCTACAAAATAGAGTGAGGGATATCTGTTCCAGTATGGTGGCCTCTGTACAAAAATTGTAGCTTAATAAAATCACAGAGAATTGCATCTTAGCACACTGATCCACTTTTATTTATTTATTTATTTATTTGAATTATGGTACCTGATGCTGTAGTGCCTCGTGAGGCTAAATCTGTGTCTGTTCCTGCCAACTTGAGTTTCCGTGCCTCCTGTATTTGCTCCACTCTTCAACAGCAGCAACAAATAAGGGCTTGATCCTAAAATCAAGCTCACTTTAAATCACCATAGATTTCAATAAGAGTTCCACTTACGAAGTGAAGGTCGTATTCAGTTCTTCCAGAAATGTACCATTTTGGATTGCAGTATATTTCTTAAAAAGAAAAGGAGGACTTGTGGCACCTTAGAGACTAACCAATTTATTTGAGCATGAGCTTTCGTGAGCTACAGCTCACTTCATCGGATGCATACTGTGGAAATCGCAGAAGACATTATATACACAGACACCATGAAACAATACCTCCTCCCACCCCACTCTCCTGCTGGTAATAGCTTATCTAAAGTGATCATCAGGTTGGGCCATTTCCAGCACAAATCCAGGTTTTCTCACCCTCCGCCCTCCCACAAACAAACTCACTCTCTTGCTGGTAATAGCCCATCCAAAGTGACCACTGTCTTCACAATGCGTATGATAATCAAAGTGGGCCATTTCCTGCAGAAATCCAGGTTCTCTCACGCCCTCACCCCCTCCAAAAACCACACACACAAACTCACTCTCCTGCTGGTAATAGCCTATCCAAAGTGACCACTCTCCTTACAACCTGCATGAAAATCAAAGTGGGCCATTTCCAGCACAAATCCAGGTTTTCTCACTCCCCCACCCCCATACTCACACAAACTCACTCTCCTGCTGGTAATAGCTCATCCGAAGTGACCACTCCCCCTACAATGTGCACGATAATCAAGGTGGGCCATTTCCAGCACAAATCCAGGTTTTCTCACCCCCCCCCCCCACACACAAACTCACTCTCCTGCTGGCAATAGCTCATCCAAACTGACCACTCTCCCCACACTGTGCATGACAATCAACGAAAGCTCATGCTCAAATAAATTGGTTAGTCTCTAAGGTGCCACAAGTCCTCCTTTTCTTTTTGCGAATACAGACTAACACGGCTGTTACTCTGAAACCTGTCAGTATATTTCTTCTAATCATCACACAATATTGCATCTTACCTAAGAGTTAAAATTGTCTTTCAGCTGTCTGTAAATCAAGAGAGACCATGAAAAATGAGGATCAGACTAACTACTCCTCCCAAATGCTATTTACAGTCAGATTAATAATGAGGTTTCAGCCTTCAAAAAATCTGTTTCATGATGATCTCTCTCAAAAAGAAAACCAGCTGCTAAAAACCACTATTGTGAGTCATTCTTCTGGTTCAAAACTTGATCCACTTACTGTAGTAAGTTACATTTCATGAAGTGACCTATTACATTGCATGTAACTATAACTGAATGGGTGCGGGGTAGCAAGTTAGCTCTTGGACACCTAATTGAAGTGGAACACGTTGCTTCAAATTAATCCTGGTGTTCCTAGAATCAGATTATTTTGCAACTACGGTTGTTTGTTTCGAAATGAACAGTTTGTGTAAGGAAAGCATCAAGATTAGGTGTTTAAAGAATGAGATCAGGATGCAGGAGATTAGGTTTTAATACGTGCTTGGACTCTATCTTGCTTTGCCACCTTCTCCAAAACTCATCGTCTCAGTCATTTGGAGTAAAATTTTCAAAAGCACTGTCTAAGAGTGGCCGGCCACCTCCTGAACACCACCTCATGCTATGTAAGTGCTAAGTATTATTATTTCCTTAATTACTACTATGCCCCCCCCCCCTTTTTGTAAATATTTTTGAGAACTCTTTTGAGGTGTCCAGGGACTGGAATTTTTCTCTCATGTATACAAATCTACATGTAGAATAAATAGTGATAGTGACATCAGTTAGGTGCTTCTTAGTCTATATTTTAAGAGTTTAACTGATAGTAAAGCATCATGCCAAGGCTCATGATTTCATGGAGCAGCTATATTAGTTTTTAACCTCGCAGAAATCATTTATACATGTTCTCCCTTAATGTCTGTGCTATAAACGCCGAATAAAAGTTTTTCAAGTTAAAATAATAAACATATTGGACAAGATTGTGGCTTGTCCGGCATACCCAGGTAGAACAGTAAGGGGGAATTGTGGACTATAGCATGGTGGGGAGAGAAGCCTCCATGGGGCTGCTTCTCCCACTTCCATGTAGGTGAGCAGGGAGGGGGAGGGAAGGTATGATGGATCCTGGACTCCATCTTCCTTAATGGCCTGGCCAGCACAGTTGAGCCAGAACAGAGGGAGAAGTAATCTGTGCCGCTGCAGAGTACTTCCTTCTTGGAGCAAGTGGGGAACCAGGGACCTATGTGTGGTTCTGAGTCACAATGTGGTCTCTTCTCTAGGGGAATAACAGCTACACACTATTTGTTACTCAAGTTTGAGGTATATTTACAGATGAATACATCAGTATGGAGATTATTCCAAGCATGTGCGCGGAGTATGGAAGAAGAAATTGATATTAGAGAAAAGGAAGAAAACAAGGTGGAAATGAGATGTAATTTAGTGGGTTGCTTTAGTGGGTTGTAAGCAACACAGGGAAAATGAAGGAAGACATGAAAACAGTGCAGTGCTGTAGGCAATATGGAATTATGGAGCTTTGAAAGTGGCCCTGTTTAGTGTGCCTTTCATACATATTTTACAATAAACAGTTAAAACAAATCTATAAATGTTCTGTAGTACTGAACACAAAATTGTAGGAGGTTTCCAGTACTACTAGAAATAGCGCAGCTTTGAAGGGAGATGTTAGCATGTTACTGGGCTATTTTTTCTGTTGCTAGCACACACACATTTTGTTGCATGACCAGAGGTGACAGCATAAAAAGTACTAGGGAGAAGCATTGCTACTTGATATTACTTAAACTTATTATACAACTTATTATTTTAAGGAATGACAAAAAAAAATTCACTTGTATCTTTTGTGAGCTGTGTTTACAGAATTTAATTTCTTCCTTTTTTGGTTTGTAGTCTACACAGTGTTTGAATCAATCAAGATATTAATCACTGAAAAATGAATAAATACTCCACATAAAGAAGTTTATTTTCGAATTACAACATACTTACATGGCACTGAATCATGAAAAGTAACTACTGCAGATACTCAATCAACTATCTGAACTAGTAGCTTAAAAGAATTGAACTGCTATCAGATGTTTTTCGTCAACATTGATGACAATTCCTCTAAGTTCCCTTTTAAAAATCAAGCCATTTTTGGCTAAGAGACTAGCAATGAAACAGCATTAGGAACAATGATTTAATTTTGCTGGTTTCTAAAACCTGAATATAGTTGTATCTAAACAAAACTACAGATTGGAGGGGAAGTGGGAGGGATATAAGAGCACTTGAGTGACACTGCTGCATTTTAGCCTATTCAGATTTGATTTGATTGAAATATTATCATCTAAAAAATGAGCGTATGATAGGTATGCTGACAAACCCTTAAGTACAGCCATTTTACTTGGTACCAGAATAATATAATACTGCCTTCCCAAATCTTATTTTCAGAGTTTATAGTTGGCAGTGTCAAATTCTATCTATGTTTGGGAATAGAAAGACATGATTGGCTGATCTGAAAAGTCAGGTAAATTGCAACACTAGCTGTAGAGAGAAATAGAAACTATAAAAGAATGGTTGTAATATAAAATTTACAAGTGCATCTGTCTATCATTATTACACATGTGCAATATTGGATTTATATTTTCTATGATTGTGTTTATATAAGTTAGTGAGTGTTAAATACAGACACACATCATATAGAGCAACAAAAATGATTAAAGGTCAAGAAACCATGACCTGTAAAGGAAGATTGAAAAAAATTAGATTTGTTTAGTCTGGAAAAGAGAAGACTGAGCGGGGACATAACAGGTTGTTACAAGGAAGAGGGAGAATTGTTCTTCTTAACCTCTGAGGATCGGACAAGAAGCAATGGGCTTAAATTGCAGCAAGGGAGGTTTAAGTTGGACGTTAGGAAAAACTTCCTAACTGTCAGGGTAGTTAAGCACTGTAATAAATTGCCTAGGGAAGTTGTGGAATCTTCATCTTTGGAGATTTTTAAGAGCAGGTTAGACAAACACCTGTCAGGAATGGTCTAGATCAGAGTTGGGCAAACCTTTTGGCCCAAGGGCCACATCTAGGTGGGGAAATTGCATGCAGGACCATGAATGTATGGCTGGGGCAGGGGGCTGGGGTCCAGGAGGGAGTGCAGAGTGTGGGAGGGAGCTCAGGGAAGGGGGTAGGGGTGCACCGTGTGGGAGGGGGCTTAGGGCAGTGGTGCAGGGAGGTGTGCAGAGTGTGGGAGGGGTCTCAGGGTGGGGGGTTGAGATGCAGGGGGCTCAGGGCAGGGTGTTGGGGTGCAGGAGGGGTGTGGGGTGCAGGTGGTGTGCGCAGTGTGGTGGGGATTGGATTGCAGGCAGGGGGCTCAGGGCAGGGAGTTGGGGTGCAGGGTGCAGGAAGGGTTTGAGGTGCGGCCTCTGGCCCAGCGCTGCTTTCCTGGAGCAGCTCCGGGGTAGCAGCAGCATGCGCCAGGGCAGGCTGCCTGCCCCGGCCCTGCGCCCAGAAGCAGCCGGCACCACGTCCCTGCGGGCCCTAGGAGAGAGGGAGCAGAGGGCTCCGCTCGCTGCTCTTGCCTGTGGGTACCTCCCCCAAAGCTCCCATTGGCCATGGTTCCCAGTTCCCAGCCAATGGGAGCTTCAGGGGAGGTATCCACAGACAAAAGCAGTGCATGGATCCCTCTGACTGCCCTCCCCTAGGGGCCGCAGGGATGTGGTGCCAGCCGCTTCCCGGAGGGGCACGAGGCCCACGGCACCACGGAGGTGGCAATCCCGTGGGCCGGATCCAAAGCCCTGAGGGGCCAGATTCAGCCCACAGGCCATAGTTTGCCCACCCCTGGTCTAGATAATACTTAATCCTGTCTTGAGTGCAGAGGACTGGACTGGATGACGTTTTGAGGTCCCTTCCGGTCCTATGATTCTATGATCATATCTGGTGGTAAATCCATGACGTTACAGAGCAAGAGGATAAACTGTATTTATCATGCACTGTAGCCTCTCTCTCTCCCCCCCCCATGCTCTTCCCCCTAATGTACCTACACTGGGACCTGTTCTAGCATTCCAAACCTCTAACAATTTCATATAGCTATTATACAGGTTTGTAGTGACTGGGTGCAAGGACACACAGGTTGGTCTGTGCTCTCCCATAAGGCTTAACTTAAAATTGATTCTGAAGACCTGAAACTTACCCTTTACACAGAAATTGTATAATAAAAGATCAGAAAACATTTCTTCAAGATTTCTGATCTGGAATGAAAGATAATATCCTGAGAAGCGGAGGTGGAAAAAATAAGAAAAAAATGATAGTGGTTCAAGTACAGGAAAGATTATCTAAATATATACCCTTGAGTACCTAAGAGATGAGATCTTCTGTGAGAGAATCAGCAAATTAATATTCTAAACTTTACAGCATGGAAAACAAAATGGAGGTCAGTGCACAAAGAAATGGAAGACAATTTGGGAACCTTGCAAGAAATGCAATAATGTCTCTGGCATAGAGGGTAAGACCTGGGTGGAGGACCAAAACCCTACATGGTGGCTGAAAATGGTGAAGCTATAGGAATGAATTGAGGATTTAATCAGAGGACAAGGGAAGCAGGAGGAATTATTTTGTAGGCTTTATCAGGGGAAACAGCATTGCAGACTTTACCAGAACTGTCAGAGGTCAAAGTTCCAGTGTTGTTTTTGGAGATATGGATTACTCGCAGTGCTGCGCACTGGGCATCAGGCTCCAGGAAAGATAATTTGCAGAGACAGAGGCCTGTAATAAAGTCCTTTCATAACTACCAGTTAACTCTACATGGATGATGGGTCCAACTGAGTGTTGTGTACCAGAATATGAGTTTTTCAGGATATCACATAGCTCTCTGGATATGAGTTTGCCCTTATTATGCAGCAACTTCAAGACTAGAGCTCAGATATTTTCTTCTTTTGCCTGGTAACTATCAGGGTCTAATATGTTGGGGGCTTCTGAAGATTTCATATCTTAGGTCTGCTAAAATTTCATGAATCTCAGTATTTTTTTCAAGGAAACAGGCCTGAATTTTAGGTTTGCAAATAGGGTGTTTTTGGAAGCAATTAAGATGTGTTAGTATTGGCGTTTAAGAACTGAGGAGTTAGGCATCTAGATGTCTTTGAGGATCTGGGCCTGAGTACCTAAATCAACTCCTAATGAACATTTTAACTCCCTGTTCACTGGAAAGATTGGCAGAAGCTCCTTAATCACAGAGCAGAACAGATCTTTGTAATCTACTGTAACAGGTATAAAGGCTTAATCCTACTATTATTGAAGTCTGTGGGATTTTGCCAATGATTTATATAGGAGTAGGACTGGGACTTAGTTGTTTCTTGGTTGTGTTAAGAAATTGGATGAATTTCTTACTGCCGTTAATAATATACAAAAGCATACATTCCCATTAATGAAAAACAGTTTAAAATATACATATATACATATATATATACAAATATACATATCATAGCTTTAATCTGAAGCTCCAACTATACATGAGCATGTTTCCCTCTAGTTGCTTACCACTTAATTAGTTCAAAAGGGGAATGTCACATATTTTGGACTTCATATTGAAATATGAAAATCTTTAATTTATCATATTCTGAAAATACTTTGTGCCAATATTACAGGGACAAACCATCCCGATGTGTAGAAAGAATAGTAAATATGGCAGGCGACCAGCTTGGCTTAACAGTGAAATCCTTGCTGCTCTTAAATACAAAAAAGAAGCTTACAAGAAGTAGAAGATTGGACAAATGACGAGGGATGAGTATAAAAATATTGCTCGGGCTTGCAAGAGTGAAATCAGGAAGGCCAAATCACACCTGGAGTTGCAGCTAGCAAGAGATGTTAAGAGTAACAAGAAGGGTTTCTTCAGGTATGTTAGCAACAAGAAGAAAGTCAAGGAAAGTTACTTACTGAATGAGAGAGGCAACCTAGTGACAGAAGATGTGGAAAAAGCTAATGTGCTCAATGCTTTTTTTGCCTCTGTCTTCACGAACAAGGTCAGCTCCCAGACTACTGCACTGGGCAGCACAGCGTGGGGAGAAGATGACCAGCCCTCTGTGGAGAAAGAAGTGGTTCAGGACTATTTAGAAAAGCTGGACGAGCACAAGTCCATGGGGCTGGATGCGTTGCATCCGAGAGTGCTAAAGGAGTTGGCGGATGTGATTGCAGAGCCATTGGCCATTATCTTTGAAAACTCATCGCGATCGGGGGAGGTCCCAGATGACTGGAAAAAGGCTAATGTAGTGCCCATCTTTAAAAAAGGGAAGAAGGAGGATCCTGGGAACTACAGGCCAGTCAGCCTCACCTCAGTCCCTGGAAAAATCATGGAGCAGGCCCTCAAGGAATCAATTCGGAAGCACTTAGAGGAGAGGAAAGTGATCAGGAACAGTCAGCATGGATTCACCAAGGCCGAGTCATGCCTGACTAATCTAATTGCCTTCTATGATGAGATAACTGGCTCTGTGGATGAAGGGAAAGCAATGGACGTGTTGTTCCTTGACTTTAGCAAAGCTTTTGACACGGTCTCCCACAGTATTCTTGCCAGCAAGTTAAAGAAGTATGGGCTGGATGAATGGACTATAAGGTGGATAGAAAGCTGGCTAGATTGTCTGGCTCAACGGGTAGTGATCAATGGCTCCATGTCTAGTTGGCAGCCGGTATCAAGTGGAGTGCCCCAGGGGTCGGTCCTGGGGCCGGTTTTGTTCAATATCTTCATTAACGATTTGGAGGATGGTATGGATTGCACCCTCAGCAAGTTTGCAGATGACACTAAACTGGGAGGAGTGGTAGATACGCTGGAGGGCAGGGATAGGATACAGAGGGACCTAGACAAATTGCAGGATTGGGCCAAAAGAAATCTGATGAGGTTCAACAAGGACAAGTGCAGAGTACTGCACTTAGGATGGAAGAATCCCATGCAATGCTACAGACTAGGGACCGAATGGCTCGGCAGAAGTTCTGCAGAAAAGGACCTAGGGGTTACAGTGGACGAGAAGTTGGATATGAGTCAACAGTGTGCCCTTGTTGCCAAGAAGGCCAATGGCATTTTGGGATGTATAAGTAGGGGCATTGCCAGCAGATCGAGGGACGTGATTGTTCCCCTCTATTCGACATTGGTGAGGCCTCATCTGGAGTACTGTGTCCAGTTTTGGGCCCCACACTACAAGAAGGATGTGGAAAAATTGGAAAGCATCCAGCGGAGGGCAACAAAAATGATTAGGGGACTGGAACACATGACTTATGAGGAGAGGCTGAGGGAACTGGGGATGTTTAGTCTTCAGAAGAGAAGAATGAGGGGGGATTTGATAGCTGCTTTCAACTACCTGAAAGGGGGTTCCGAAGAGGATGGCTCTAGACTCAGTGGTAGCAGATGACAGAACAAGGAGTAATGGTCTCAAGTTGCAGTGGGGGAGATTTAGGTTGGATATGAGGAAAAACTTTTTCACTATGAGGGTGGTGAAACACTGGAATGGGTTACCTAGGGAGGTGGTGGAATCTCCTTCTCTAGAAGTTTTTAAGGTCAGGCTTGACAAAGCCCTGGCTGGGATGATTTAGTCGGGGATCGGTCCTGCTTTGAGCAGGGTGTTGGACTAGATGACCTCCTGAGGTCCCTTCCAACCCTGATATTCTATGATTCTATGATTTCTCTGAAGAGGAAATATTTGTATTATAATACAAAATGTAGTTTACCTGGTTGTTTCATTATTTCTCTAAATTATTACATGAATTATTTCTGGCTACAAAGATCTTCCAGAATTTACTACTTCCTTATGTGCTGTCACTAATCCAGATATTTTCTTCTGTCATGCATTATGCAATATTATGGCAGAATGAATAGTTCTAACAATATGTGAGAATCAACAAAAACAGTTCCTTACCAATGCTGTGTGCCTGACTGTTATAACTGTGTCAGCCGCCATTCATTGTACTCCCCCACCCTTAGTGTTGGATGTGACAAATATACATTATACAATCTTTGGTTCAGCCTGAGTTTTATAGAGGGAGCTGCAACTTGAGTATGTTCAAAGAACTCCTATATCAACAGGGAAAATAGCAGGATATATCCAAGTAAAAAATACTGCAATTACAAACTTACTTTAAAAAACACTTCTAGTTAATATATATTTTTATGAAAGGAAAAAAGCTAGAAATATATTTTGGTGTATATATATTTCAGTTGTCTTTATGAGTTCTGTTTCCTCGCACTTTGTGACATTATGGGTGTGAAAATGAAAGGCAGTGTAAAGATTTTGTGCATGAGAACCTTTTAAAATTGATTTTTACCATTTAAAAGACACTTATATCAAAAGAGTGAACCTTCATCCTCCCTGCTCAAAGTCTAATCAGACTTTATGGAGAGAGAGCCTTGAAGATTAGGGGTAGGGATGAAATTCAGACACTCCGAACCCACAGGCAAGCTTTTGGACAACAGCACTGTTTTTTTAGTATCTCTATTCCAGTAAGCAGGACTAGTGGCCACTACTTCACCCCTTATGCAGGCTTTCTGACCCACTTGATAATTTTTTGATACCATGGCCTTACTTCCAAGCCCCATTATGAGTCCAAACTATTTAGGAACAGAGTCTCCCTCCAATATATGAGTGGTGTGGAAACATCTCTACCCAGTCCCAAGGTAAACCTACCCAGTGGCACTGTGTGAAGCATCTTGTGCTGGAAAAGGGATGGAAGCTGGTGCCAGAGCTCCTTCAGTGTGGTGGCAGTAACTCTCAGGAAGAGACCAGGGTGAGAGATAGTACGGGACAGTGCACATGGGGTTAGGCATAATAGGGAGCAAAGCATGTGGGACTAGGCAGAATTAGGGACAACACAGCACAAAGAAAGGGGTGGTGGTGGGAGAGTAAAGAAAGGGAGCACCAAAGCTAGGTGGCAGACACTGATATACAGAGCACCAAGACTGTGGAACAGAGGGATGATAAAGTACAGAACCCAGGGGAGATGATACCTAGGCAGTGGCCCCAGTGCGGAGATAAAAAAGGCTCTTATGAATGGAGAAAATCAGTAAAGGGAGACAGGTCCAAATTGGAAAGGGGAAAAAGATTAAAAAATAAATAATATTGAGGGAATATAAAATCTGAGAGGGAAGATATGCATTAGCATATTGGAGAGCTAGTGGTGAATAGGAAGGCAGAACAAACTAACAACCCCAGTCCATTCAGAGTCAGTATTTACTTTTTGATTTTAGAAGAGTTAGTTTTATTCAGAATTTTCAAGATTGAATGGTTGCCAGCTTTTCATTTTTTTAATTGACATGTTCCTAGCCTTGGTTTCATATGGAAGGAAAGGAAAGTGGTAATCACTTCTCTCAGACCGTACACCCCTTTCAGTGCTATATATTACCATCATTTGATTTGGAAAAAATGATTGGTGACTTCACTGGGACTATATCGGTAGCCCCAGTTGTGGAGTATGGTGGCATTTGTCATGCAGGCTCACAAGCTGGGGAGGGTGTCTTGTTTGATATGCATCTAATGCTAGGTGCCTATATAGCAGCAGTTGTCAAGAGTGCTTTCATATGTGCTTGGCAAGAATGCTATAGCCTTTATTTTGTATCCAAATTTCACCTCAAGGTTAGAGGTCGAGAAATCAAGGTGAGATCCAATCTCAAGGCTGGATTACTACAATGTATTCTATATGGTGCAGCACCTTAAAACCATGTAGAAATTGTAACAAGTGCAGAATGTAGCTACTTGCTTACCAAATGAGATTTTTGTAGGGAATACATCATCCTGTGTTTCATAGTTTGAATTTGCTATCATTTGATTTTAAACTAAATTGTTAATGTTAATAGTTGGGTTTTAAACAAACTGCTTAAGAATCAGTGGTGTAAGCAGCCTGAAAATTCAGGTGAAGAGTGTTGTTTGCTGCGCTGTTGTACCATGTTGGATACAAGACAGACAAGGTGAGTGAGATATCATCTTGTATTGGACCAACTTTTCTTGGTGGAAGAGGCATAATTTCTTCCACCAATAGAATTTGGTCCAATAAAATATATTATCTCACCCACCTTGTCTCATAACACATAGAAATAACAAAGTAGCTATGAGATGATGTCCAAATCTGCACATGACCTTCAAACGGATCCAGTGACAAATCCCTAGTAAATGAGTCAGACTGAAATAAAGAGGCAAGAGAGGCAGGGCAAGATACTAATGGTTGGAGAAAAAATTACTGTGGTTTTTCAAGCTCTAATGAAGGTATCTGTGGGTACACCTCCAGGAAATATTTTGAAACACTGGGTGGCAAAAGAAATCTGACCCTATTCCCTGTATTGTTGTCTCTCTGTCTTTTTATATATCTTTTCATTTCTTCTTAGTTTTACCTTTGGTCAAGTGAATTGTGCTTCACTTTCCCTTTGCTGTTTTCTGTTCACTCATCTGGCTTTTCCATAAACACTGTTTTTCTGTGTAACTGACAAGAGGTGATGTTTCTAGCATGAAGGATTTTCTGATTTTTTTTTCTGTCCTGTCCCTACCTCTCATCTTTGATTTTCTTTCTGCTTTTCTTTTTGTTGTTTTAGCTCCTCTTCCCACCTGTTCTTTGTCTATTATTCTCAGCTCAATTTACGACATTGTCTCTTTTCCCTCCTTCCCCAAGATCTCTCCCTCCTGCCCTCCCTCCCTCCTTTTCTGTTCCCTTTTTCTCTTTTTGATGGGTCATATCTTCTTCCTTCCCATTATGCATTATTGCTGCCTTTCATTTTGATGCACCTTGGTAACAGTGTTGTGTTAGTCTCATGGAGAAGTGGAGAAAGATACAATAACTTTTTCCCACCTACCCCTAAAATGAGACGTGTGTGGGGTCATGCAGGGTCACGTGCCCGCCCCTCCCAGATTTCTACCAGAGTTTGTTTATATATATAGGCCGCAGGGACATGGTGCCAGCCGCTTCCGGAAGCGGCACAGGGTCAGGGCAAGCAGGGAGCCTGCCTGAGCCCAGCGGTGCCTTAGGGGTGGCAATCCCACAGGCCAGATCCAAATCCCTGATGGGCTGGATCCGGCCCACAGGCCATAGTTTGTCCACCCCGGCTTAGAAAGTTATTCTACTTCCCCACATCTGGGTGGGGAAATTGCATGCAGGGCCATGAATGTAGGGTTGGAGCAGGGGATTGGGGTCCGGAAGGGAGTGTGGGGTGTGAGAGGGGTTGTGATGTGCAGGAAGGGGCTCAGGGCAAGGGGTTGGGGTGCATGGTGTATGAGGGGGCTCACGGCCAGGAGTTGGGGTGCAGGAGAGGGTGCAGAGTTCAGGGGGGCTCAGGGCATAGGGTTGAGGTGCAGTGAGGGGTGCTGGAGGGGGCTCAGGGCAGGGGATTGGGGTGCAGGTTGCAGGAGGGGTTTGGGGTGTGGGCTCTGGCCCGGCGCTGCTTACCTTGAGTGGCTCCAGGATGGCAGCAGCGCGCAGCAGGCTCTGCACACCACCCTTGCCCGTGGGTACCTCCCCAAAGCTCCCATTGGCTGCAGTTCCCCGTTCCTGGCCAATGGGAGCTGTGGAGGGCGATGCCTGCAGGCAAGTGCAGCGTGAGGAGTCCTCTGCCCCCCATCCCCCTTCCCTAGGGGCCGCAGGGACATGGTGCCAGCTGCTTCCGGAAGCGGCACAGAGTCAGGGCAAGCAGGGAGCCTGCCTTAGCCCAGCGGTGCCTTAGGGGTGGCAATCCCACAGGCCAGATCCAAATCCCTGATGGGCTGGATCCGGCCCACGGGCCATAGTTTGTCCACCCCGGCTTAGAAAGTTATTCTACTTAAACCTACTTCAAAATGGAAACCTGCAGTCTGTATTGATGGTGATAGACTCAAAGTGTTGACACAGCTTTTGCTGACCCCTAGAGAGGCCTAGTTTCATCTGCCTGTAGCAAACTTCTTTCAGTTGTTCCTTCTGTTTCTTCTGGTCTAGATACAATGACTAATAGTAGGCTGGGTTTTTGCTATGATCACAAGAAAAAATAATCTCAGAGTTTAGCAAAAAGGGCATGGTTTCATGAAGACACAGAAGAGACATTGTGTGGAATAACATTCTGGTCACTGGAAATTCAGGCAAGCCTCATTTGATAATTTCTGACACACTCTCACCTTGCAACAGTGTTAACCACAGTACAAAGGAGAGCACTGCTTGCTTCTTTTGGAAAAGATTCAGAACAGCTAATTTGGTTTAGCTAGCATTTGTGTGAAAATGCAAATTGTCTTGCCCTCTGCTTTGAATTGGTGTTTTGAACATCCATTCACTTATTCCCTCTCCAGCCACACCTCCAGAAACAGAGGTTATTTATCTGGATCATCAAAACAACTCCTTTAGGATCCCTGGCTCAGACAACAGTGCTTTGAATTCGGGGACCGAAGATAAAGCTTTATTTTGAGGAGTTCTATTCCAAGAACCTTTATTTGCTACTGGCATCATATGTCATTTTCTTGGAGTGTGAGAGTGCAGAGGCTTTTAAAGAGCAAATGTCTTAAAGGAAGTTGCCCTCTGAAATAATCCATATTTTAACCTCCCAAGTGATGATAGTGGTCAAAAGCAATTTTTTCCACTTCAGTAAGATGTGTAAGAATGCACAAGATGGGTCCATAGCTTTTGTCAATTTACAAGTGGAAACAAAAAGCAGAAACCCTTAAAGGCTGAGGCTGAACATTTTGCCATAGCACTTCAAGTAACCAGTTGAAATGAAGGGTGGGGGGGATTAAAGTGGATTGACTCAGATGTAGATACTGGAAAGTGTTCACAGAAATTATAAGAAAATAAAGACTCTTATTCACTGGCGTTTTTAAAAAACCAAGCTGGAAAAAAGTGCTGGTCAAGTAGGGCAACAAAATTTTGGCCCAAAACACAGTGGGGATACCTCGACTCCCTTACATCCACCTCACACTGTGATACCCCTTTCTCCTGACCCTTTCACTTATTTCTTTTTATCCCTCTTCTCCTTCCACCTTCATCTCCCTTCCTCCTCACCTCTTTCTCTCACGCTTTCCTTTTCCTTTCCTTTGTGGTCTTTTTCCTGCCTCCCTTACCCTCCTGCTCCATTTCCCATTCCTTCCCCTGCTCTGTCTCCTTTCCCTCACTCTGTCCTCTGTCATTTTTTTCAAAGGAGTTCTTTAAAATGTGCTTAGCTTTGGTAAAGAGGACCTTTCCTTATCAGGAAAGGTATTGTGTTGCTAACAGAGAAATGACTATGCAAATGAACATATATAATATTGGTATGGAAATTACTATACTTATGCCTGTGTTAAAGTTCTGAATATGCCAGGTGTAAACTAGATGATTTCAAAAGCCTTTTCCAACTCTGTATGAACTGAGATCTCATACAGGTAATAGAAATGGTATGCCTTCACTCCAACCAAACTCCCTCTTGAGCAGAGCTGGGCAAAGTTTTTCAGACTAATAGTGGATTTGCCAGGAAATGCAGTTTTTCCCCAACCCCCAAACTATTCACAAATTTAACACAAATTTGCCAAATAGTTTTAGCCGTGGGGGGAAAAAAGCTAGATCCACAAAACAGCCAGTGAAGGAGCATGGGTTTGAATTGGTCTCTCCCCTCTCACAGGTTAGTGCCCTAGCCACTTAATTCTCATTCTCTTACCCGTGATTAGTCATAATTTTTATACAAAGTTCAGTGGAGAGATAGAGAGACCCACCTCCGAATAGCTTACAGCCTTGTGGTTTGGGTACTGTCTTGGGAGATAGGAGATGCAAGTTCAAACCCCTCTTATCATGCAGAAGGGGAATTGAACCTGGGTCTGTCACTTGTTGGGCAAGTACTCTAACTGAGCTAACAGTTATAATGTTAATACCACTACCTCCTCCGTCACCTGACACTTTGTAGTCTAACTCTTTATAAATGGTTGAAAATGAAATCATTTGGGTAGATGTTTTTTCATTTGACCCAAGACAGATTTTTATTTTATTTTTTTGATTCAATGAAATTTTTCAGAATTTTTGGGTTTGGTTTGAGTTGAACCAAAATCTTTTTTGAAACTGCTAGCAAACTAAAAAAAATCAGCTCTTCATCCAGCTACATTCCTAAGTGCTTTGTAAACATTTATTTATGTAAATGTTAACAGTGCAGCTGGTACTGTACAAAATATCCAGGCAGTCTTGTCCAAAATTGTGTACAGCCTAGAAGACAAATATAGAAAGATTCACTGGAGGTCCAGAGGAAGGAATTACCTTAGCTAAAGTGTTTGGTTGGTTTGATATATTTTTTTAATTCTCTTATAAATCTGATTTTAGAAGTGCTGTCTATGTTGGTTTAGGCATCTTCTAGTCTACTCCTGAAATAATCAATGCTTTCAGGGGAAGTTCAAGACCTGTAAAGCCATATGGGCCCAGAGAATTATCCCTGTCAAGCACACCTCTCCCTTTTCAGCAACACTGGTACAGATTATGATCTTGGCAAGGAAATATTTTTTTAAATAACATGCACATTCATTATTATCAACTTTATATTAACAAATATACAGAAGAAAATTGGGCAGGCCAAATAGTCTTTGATCATTGTTCATGGATTTGAATCATATTTCATGCAAGTCTTTGTCTAAGCAACTCACTTCTCTGAAGTTTTCAGTGAAGGCCCAGTTAAACCAGTGAAATTAGAGCCTTCACTCATATGGCAAACTCTTATTACCTCTGGTATGTAATATACATTTTGGGCCACATTGTTTTTATTTAAGAGATGCATCAGATACAGACTAGTCCCCTTGACATGGTTCCTTTTGCTCAATGTCCTTCGCACTGTGCAAAGGACAATTGAGTAAAAGACTGGTTTGCTGTAGTAATAACATGGTTTGATTAATGTGCTCATTGAACATAATGGTAGAAAGGGATTGTGTCTTGTTCTGGCTAATGATTTTCTTTCTTCACCCGTTTATGTATTTGTGGTTTTGCTGTTATTACAAACATTCATAAATAGAGAACTTCAACATGCTGTCACAAATCACCAAGTGTTACTAAAAAATGAAGGCCCATAGCTTAGGAACTCAGTTATTCTCTGCCCTGTTGAGGCAGAGGGGAGGCCTTCCCCTGTTTGTCTCTTAGTGTAGTGAGTAGGCTGGGTATCTGCTACAGTGGCTCTGCTTTTCCCAGAGGGTCCCATTCCCAACTCCACACCAGCCATCTGAGTTGCACTGAATCCTGAAGAACACACACAGGATTTCCTCCAAGAATGCAAGCAGCTGTTCTACCACAAGGATGCTGGAGGCAGTGACTATCTAAGGTCCAATGTCTCCAGGAGCATGGGTAGGTGCTCTGCACACCCCTACCAGATTAATGCTACAGATGAGCTTTTTTTTTTTTTTTGAGAGGAGTGGAAATGTGTGATAAATTCATATAATATTTTATTACCGCCAATCATTACAATAGCAACACTCACAGTAAGTTAACATTGTGTGCACTATTAGATATGAAATTGTTTGCAAGGTCATGACTGCACGCAACATTGTGGATGAATGAAAGAGCATTGCCAAGAAAACACAAACATAAATTAAAGTTCTTTAATTTAGGTGTGGGATAGATAAATAATGATTTGCAGCAACCGGGGATCTCATGTGGCTTTGTTCATATTTTAATAGTTTACTCCTCTTTGCAGTTTCAGTAATTAAGTCTTATGACATTCCAGAAAGCATAAATCCTGCTGAGATGTTTAAGTTTGGAGCATCCTCTTGATGTACAATCAAAAAAAAAAAAAGACACTTACCCAGGATCTTAACAAGCTGTTTTGCTTTTAGCTTTGAAACACAATTGAATGGTAAAGTTATATGGTCTGCTCAAACTGTTTTAGTCGCATTATTAACTAGAACCTCCTTTTTGAAATCCATTGCCTTCAATTATATTTTTTAAAAGAATTTTAATTATGTGACTGAAAAGAATAAAGATGCTCCAGGCTCCATTTGTTTACCATGGAAGGCCTTAAAAAATGAGGACAGAGCTTCCCAGCTCATGCAGGGGTTGCAAAGAGAGAGAGAGAGAGAGATGACTTTTAATTCGACAAGTTCAGAGAGATTTCTTAGTTTGACGCGCATAGCAGGGGGTCTTTGAGCGCCTGGCAATACTTCAGCATTCTGAGCTTTGAAAGTCTTTCCCTGCAGCAGAAATTGTATCAAAAGCCAATGATAATATTCCCTGCAAGGTAAAGCACCCTATTGAAGATTTCTAGAGCTGTTTATTTATTCATCACAGTTTTTTCTTTTAGGACATATCAGGCATATAGGTAATAATTCACATAGATGATAGAAAAATGCAATAAATAAATAAATAAAAATGCCTTATTAATAATTTCAGTCTTCCCTTCTTATGCCTCTCCGTAGGCCACATGTAGCTATAAAATATGGTTGGTGCTTGCCCTATATGTGTATATAATATATAAAATTCGCTACAAATCTGAGTCTTTCCCTGTTTTCAGTAAAATTTTCACTCTTCTGTCTACCTTTGATCACTAGCTGGGTACATAGGATGTTTATGGCTGTTTCCTTCTTACTAAGCCCTCAAAGTGATGGGTTAATTTTACAGGAGGTTAATCAGTTTTGTAGGAGTCTTTTTAAATCTTAATTTTTAAAGTAGGTTTCAGGTAACTGTTTTCAAAGCCAAGATTAAAGCTTTATTTATATTCAAAAGGTCTGTTTTTTAATACTTTTGCATTACCTTTATATGAAAAATATGTACATATTGTTTTCTTCTCTATTTTTGTTTTGTTTTTCCACAGCAGAGCGAGGGCTGTGAGACTACGACAACCTGTCCCTAGTGTAATGTCAATGTCGACTGTCACTTTGGCAGAACCCACCAGCTCAGTGAAGACTAAAAGAGTCCCTCCTCCTGTTTTTTCATCTGCTGGTGGCATTCAAAGTGACCTTGCCTTGTAAATATTGGTGAGTGACCACAAGGGAAAAGCAGTTCCTTGATGAAAAGGAACTTGTTTTAAAAAATGAGGTGACCTGCATTTCTTTCTAGGATAAACATGAGGGAAAGAGTCCATACACAAAACATAGGCAGGACACGTTTGCTGTTTTAATCATAGCTAGGTTTATTTAACTATATTTATTTCTTTCTGAAAAACATGTACTGAGCTATAGCTAGTAAGAGGTTATCAACATGTGATAATATTTTTCTTATATAAACCTCTTCCTGCCCAGTGGGTGATTCAGTATTCTTGCCAGCAAGTATGGGCTGGATGAATGGACTATAAGGTGGATAGGAAGCTGGCTAGGTCATCGGGCTCAACAGGTGGTGATTAATGGCTCCATGTCTAGTTGGCAGCCGGTATCAAGCAGAGTGCCCCAAGGGTCTGTCCTGGGGCCCGGTTTTGTTCAATATCTTCATTAATGATCTGGAGGATGGTGTGGATTGCACCCTCAGCAAGTCTGCAGATGACACTAAACTGAGAGGAGTGGTAGATATGCTGGAGGGTAGGGATAGGATACAGAGGGCCCTAGACAAATTAGAGGATTGGGCCAAAACAAATCTGATGAGGTTCAAGAAGGACAAGTGCAGAGTCCTGCACTTAGGATGGAAGAATCCCATGCACTGCTACAGACTAGGGACTGAGTGGCTAGCCAGCAGTTCTGCAAAAAAGGACCTATGGGTTACAGTGGACAAGAAGCTGGATATGAGCCAAGAAGGCTAACGGCATTTTGGGTTGTATAAGTAGGAGCATTGCCAGCAGATGGAGGCCCATGATCATTCCCCTCTCTTCGGCATTGGTGAGGCCTCATTTGTTAGTCTCTAAGGTGCCACAAGTACTCCTTTTCTTTTTGCGAATACAGACTAACACGGCTGCTACTCTGAAATCTGGAGTACTGTGTCCAGTTTTGGGCCCCACACTACAAGAAGGATGTGGAAAAATTGGAAAGCATCCAGCAGAGGGCAACAAAAATGATTAGGGGACTGGAACACATGACTTATGAGGAGAGGCTGAGGGAACTGGGGATGTTTAGTCTTCAGAAGAGAAGAATGAGGGGGGATTTGATAGCTGCTTTCAACTACCTGAAAGGGGGTTCCAAAGAGGATGGATCTAGACTCTTCTCAGTGGTAGCAGATGACAGAATGAGGAGTAATGGCCTCAAGTTGCAGTGTGGGAGGTTTAGGTTGGATATTAGGAAAAACTTTTTCGCTAGGTGGGTGGTGAAGCATTGGAATGCGTTACCTAGGGAGGTGGTGGAATCTCCTTCCTTGAGGTTTTTAAGGTCAGGCTTGACAAAGCCCTGGCTGGGATGATTTAGTTGGGGATTGGTCCTGCTTTGAGCAGGGGGGTTGGACTAGATGACCTCCTGAGGTCCCTTCCAACCCTGATATTCTATGATTCTCATCCCTGCTCCAGTTCCTGAATGCTTGATAAAAAGCTTGGAATAGTATAAAATGGCCTTTAAAGTCCCAAATCTGGGAGGGAAAGAATATCCCCAGTGTAGGAACTAAGAAAGACAGCTGCAGGCTACCTTCTGAACCACCCCTCATCAGCTTCGGTGTAAGGGACATGTAAGTGGTGGGACAGCGGCAGTCACTCCTGCAGAGATTCTGGGAAGTCCATGAAGGCTACTGTAACTTAAAGTGCCCCTCAGGGCTGTTTAAATTGTGCCAGAGGCCACTAAAGCCACTTGAGCTCCCACCCCTGGCTGTGAGTTCTATGCTGCACCTCTAAGAGGCACAGAATAGAATCACGCCCAGTGTGTCTAAGGAGATATTTCATATTGAAATCAGACGTGTGGAGAGACAAAGTCACTCAGGAGTAATTTATATATTATAACATACACAAATATTTTAAATGATTTGTTCGATAAAAATTAACCTGTTTTTTTTTAAAAAAAAAACGTTGAGTAGTGTTAAATGCAGGGGTGTTCCAAGGCTGTAAATAACTTAAGTATTTTAATTATTTAATCTACAGTGGTTGTCATAAAAAAGTAAACATTTGCCCATAGTTACCATTCAGTATTATCTGAATTACTGCAATCATCTGAATTAACTCCTATTATGACTACAGGGAAATAACTGTGGTACCTCATTCATTGCTATATGGTAACTGTCAGCACAGATTGACATTTTAATGGCTATACCTATCCTTGAAGTATGCTATTTTATAAACGGACTGTACCAGCCTCAAAAGATGCAGCTATAGGAAAGTTATTGTAGCATCAACCAACAGTGAAAAGTCATTCCAACAGAGGAGGAATTGTTGACTAGTGGTGCCTGTCATTGCAGTAATATTGGTGGACATTTGGGCAATTTAGTCCCAGCCTTGGTTCTGAGGCTGCCCATGACTTTGTTTGGACTGGCTAAGGAAATAAGAAGAGGAGACCCTACATTCTGATTGAGGATCATTTTTACAATGATAAATAAGTGAAAGAATGAATAAGTATAGAATTGAACGAATGCATTTTCTGTAGCTATGCATCTAGTAATATTTTGCTATGCTGCATCACATTATGCTGCTTCTGAGCTCTGCATAATTTGAGGGATGACACAGTATGATTCATTAACAGAAAGTGTCCCTATTCGGGAAAGCTCTTAAGCATGTACCTATGTGATTTGCGTCCTTACAGGGATAAATTCCACAATCACTAACTCTCCTGCAACCCCAAAGAAAATAAATAGTGCTGCTTGGGTGTATGTGATGCCATAATGTGTCTGAGTGTCTAGCGGTTGGTGCAGAGATGGGTGGTCCATGGCCAGACCTTTGGCAGTCAGCAGGAGGAGAAAATGAAATCACATTAACCAGGGATAAGTAACAAAAACCAATTTGGGAAAACACTGCTCTTCCATTTAAAAAAAATCAATTATTTGATTTTCTAGTGTGGTTCATTTTATTTTTTATTTTTTTTTAAAAAAAGTGATGCTGCAGTGATAGAGTTGTGAGCTATTCAGGCAATCAGCTCAGATAGTTTGCTTCTTTTTGTAAAGAATGTAAACAAAAGTGAATGGTATAGCTTTGATAATGACTGTACTGTGCAAGTTACAATTCAGCCATATTATTAACTCTTTGCATAGTTTGTTGCATTCTTTAAAATAAAAAAATATTGAAACTTTAGCAGATGCTTCAACAGTTTGACACAGCTGTGGACCCTCAGTCTCTCTTTATTTGTCCATTTATTGGGCATCTATACCTGTTACCACTAGGTCCCCTGAATGGGTACATGAATCATTGCTCATTGTTTTAAATTATGAAATTTATGAAATTTAAATTATGAAAGCTCTTTCCAGAGCAAGACTAATAGGTTGAGCATAGGGTCAGTTGTGATTGCTTTTTCTGCTATTTGAGGTAATACCTTTACGAATCTATGGTCTATTTTGATAAAATGCCCAAAATAGGTCATAGAGCAGCTTTGTAGAAACTGGTATGTGATCAGAGTGGATTAAAGTAGCATTATTATTTGTTTGTTGGTTCATTTCTGGCAGTACCTATAATCAGAGTTAGGTGAACAATGGATTTTTCCATTCAGTGGCAATTCTGAAAAATTTAAAAAGACTGCATTTTTGGGTCAAACCAAAAACATTTTTAAAAAAAAAAACTTTATGTTGAAATGAAATGTTTCATTTTGACCTGTTTGCTTTTCTTTGGGGTGGGTTGGGGTAGGGAGCGGAGATGACACTTTCTCTGGCCCAATAACTATTGTCATTCACAGTGACAATTCAGAGTCACTGGGCCAGGAAAAGAAAATGAGAATGACTCCATAGCCTGACAGCTTGGGCTCTCACCTATGATGAGGGGGACCCAGGCTCAAATTCCTGCTCTGGTGGCTATTTAATTGTTTATAAAAAGTAGAACAGCTTCAATGGGAAAGATTGAGAAAGTCTTATGCCATAGCCCAGTTGATAGGGCACTCACTTAAGAGACGGAAACCCCATGTTCAAATCCCATCTCCTCCTAAGGCAGAGGGGGAGTTGAACCAGGTGAGTTTGCTAACCACTGGATTAAAGGTTATAAAGAGAGCCCTAATCCTACTTTTTTCCCTCTCCCCAGGCTGTTTTGTGAATCTAGTCCTCCTTTGTAGTTGTCCAAATGCCAGTACTTGAAACAAAATGTTTTGTTTCTCAACAATCTGAAACATTTTGATGTTTTTCTCTTTGGTTGAAACTATTTGGTGACCTCAACACACATTCATGAATAGTTTGGGGTCAACCAAAACTGCATTTTTTGTCAAATAAACTGTTTGCTGAAACAATTTTGTGCAGCTCTATCACAATATGCTAGGTGCTTTCCAAACCGAATATGCACAAGCAACTCACAAAAATCAGAGTTATTTACCTATAGGATGAGTAGAAAATGACCGGCAACATCTAGCTGTCAAGAGAAAAGAGTGACTTCGCATAGTGATGATTTTTCTTATTTTGTTTTCCATTTTCAGTTTGTTTGTCTCAGTCATGTATCTCAGTCTGATCTGGCAGATGGTTCTGTGATCTGTTGCACACTGTTTCCTTTGAATTTTCACACATATTTAAAGTTTTGTTTGTATAACTAATTTGGCACTAGTATCATAGGCATTCTGGAGAGTTTATGGGCCTTTAAAAAAAAAACAAAACAAAACAAACAAAACTTCCTGCCTGAATGTGGAACAAGTTATTAAGGATGGGGAGCCAATTGCTGGTCTCAATTTATTGCAGCAGAATGGTGTTAACCTTTCACTGATTATATATTTTTTTTTTTAAAAGTCCAAGACTATTCTTCAAAAGATTTGCAAAATCTAGTGGCAGTTCTACTCAGAAAGCTTTAAAGACAAGTTTACCCTTTGAAGCCAATTGCTCCAAACTACACATGGAGGATTAATCTTAATGAGGACACTTCCATGCAGTTTGGTACAAATATTGATTGATGGTGCTCACTGCATTAGCTTCCAGTAACATAAACCATCTTCAGTACTAAACATAGTTGCTCTCCATTAAGATTAAATAAGGGATTTTGCTAGAGAAGAATTATAAGTTTTCTTTTTTATCTAAATAGTTTTCCTTGTGTTTTCTGAATTGATGAGAATCTGCCGGAAATGAATGTATAATGTTATTTCATTTTTGAATAAATAATTGTGAAAACTGTTAAATGGTAGAGAAAACAGTAGGAATAATGCAAGAAACATACCAAATACAATCAGTAAATATAATAAGTACAATAAAAAGATGCAGGAAATCATTGTGATCCATGTGGTCCTATTAGAAACTGAGCCTACTAAATAGAAGGGAAATTTTTGCACTAATATTTGTTTACATTAGAAAGCAAATTTTGATTAATTGTTTTCAGGACTTTTTTAGGCTCATTCTGTGCAAACATTTGAGCTGTTCCAGTGTACACACCTGAAAAGAATATTTTCAAGTTTCCAACCTAGAACATTCTCTGAAAGTGAATTAAAATTATGTATTGAAGAAAAAAAATGACATTTGATTAATTATGTAAGTCATCCAATAAAGGAACTGAAAAAATACCTGGTAAAATACATGGCTAACCAATAGAGAATACAGGATATTCACCATGAGGTTTTTGTGAATAATATTCAGAGCAAGAACATTTCACAGAAGAAATCCATGAATAATTTTGAATAACAAATACATTCAAGAATTTCACAATTGGTTCTTAGCTAATTCAAGAACATTCAAAAGTGAAAACCATTAAATAAATTAATCATTTCAGTGTATTGGCTTGTCTCTATTAGACACATGCTTCGAAAAATGAGATGCAGCTATGGAAATCATGCAAAATAAGTCTCTTGTTTGGAGAGAACTTTGATAAGTTGCTTTGTCTAATTATACAGAAAGCTCAAAAATGAGTTTTATTCAAATCTTTCTATAATTAAACATATTGTACTCTATGAAGTTACACTGAAAGCTTTCAAACAACAGCATTAAAAAAAAAAAACAGCTGACCATGTAGCAGTGCTTCAAGGAGAGAAGTAGCTGTCTAAAGCATCCAGGTCAAGATAAGCTTGTGTATACTTTTGTAGTTTTGCCTCAGTTTCTGGGTGGTGTTTCAATAAAATATTTTATACTATACTACCTAAAATGTCTGTTTCATGGTTAATGTGGAACAATTTTTTCCCCATTTTAAGTTGCTTTCCATTTTTGCCATTCTAATCACATAATATGCATGGGGTTTAGTTTAATTTTAATTACTTAGGGATAGGTTTCCCTAGCCTCTGTTTGCCAGAAGGTGGGAATGGGTGACAGGGAATGGATCACTTGATGATTACCTGTTCTGTTCATCCTCTCTGAAACATCTGGCATTGGCCACTGTCAGAATACAGGATACTGGTCTGGATGGACCATTGGTCTCACTCAGTATGGCTGTTCTTATATTGCCCCAAGGGTAGGTGAGTGGGAGGCAAAATCACATCGGGTAAAAGGTCTATTCCAACAATCAGATCTGAATTTCACAATTCAGGAATATTTCTTTCTCAGACAGTTTTTAAATAAGAGAATAAGAGAAAAAGATTCAGAAATGTCAATGATAGTTCTGCTTTAAGTTTTTAGTCTAAAGCAAAGCAGTCTAATGCAAAACTTAGCAGAATGTAAGCTTCACAGTGTCTTTTGGGGATTTGCCTGCCAGACTTCTGAATTTGTCTTCAGGAATAAATAATCAAATTGTAATGCAACCTGATGATATTCATTTCTTAACATCATGAAAGTTCATCAGTATGTGTTGAAGATGTTTTCTTCTCGCATGATGATTAGGAATGAGCTCAAGCTGCAAATTTCACATGTGGATTTCAAACATTCTGAACTTCAAGGTGGTTCAGGTGGGCATTTTATTTCAGCCTATCTCTAATATTGATTTTTTTTATCTATAAACATTTCTAAGACACCTGTCTTCATAGTGTTTGTCAAAAAGATGCTTTGTCATTGCATATTGATACAATCATGTACCTTAATCGTCTTGTGTGTTGATAGTTGAGGACCAAAGTAAATTTGCAACTCCTTATTTGGGTCCTGTTGGTCTTGCAAGATCCAAGGCAGACCTGAAGTGGCACTGTCCTACATATTAAAGGACAGGTAGCTACAGAAAGCTACAGAAGCTCCATTCACACTTAAGTCACAATGGAGTGGTTCTGACAAGTTCTAGAGTGCCTTCTGCTGTTTCAAATCTTGGTATTTTGTTTTATCGGTAGTTTTTATCGTTGTGGCTGCTGCATCCTCAATTAGGCTGGTCTAGGAGAGGTCTTTTTTTAAATCGCCATTTCCCCACCACCACATATATTTTTAAAATAGCAGTGATTGTGCTTGAAGTCTTCATCGCCATAACGGTTCAAATTCCATGCACTCCCTTCAGTGTGATTAAATCTGCCCTCCTCTAATTATACAGTGCAGTTCCATTGCATGTGGGCAGAGACAGGAGTCTGACAGCCTGTATGTACACACTAGAATTTTTATGGTGTAGTGGAGGCAAGCCCCCGGAGGAAAAAGTGGAGTGTTGGATCTGCAAATCTACCGCCTAGTCTCCCCATGTAGGGGAGACTGTAGAACTGGTGAGGGCTATGATAGCCCTAAGGCTGCAACAATAGCGAGGGTAGCCTGTGAAGAAAAAAAGGCAGTTCTAGAACCTTGATTATCTGGACATCACTTTTTGTTAAATAAACTTAATTACATTAGTATCAAAACTATCACAACTGCAATCAGCTCTGCTGGGTAATGTTTCCATGATACTTTGGCATGAATGATGTTATCCCAAAGTAATGTGTATTATATAACAGTAAACCACACCAAAATTATGCAAATGTAAGGGTGAACTGAATACAATTCATGAGAAGGAAAAGATTTAAGGCTAGATGGATTTCTGCATCACCAGTTTGCTTGCTTTTATTCCTGTTAAGCTTTGATTTCCACAGCTACAGCACTACTTTTTTAAAAAAACAAAATGAATCAAGAATCGGTACTCTTAAATTGTCAGTGGCCTGTGACTGACTGATGGCAGCCAACAGCTGAACTGAAGGTTTGCTGTAGCTAGCAGGACATATGGAGGGTTACATTAGTTAGTTCCTTCCATAATTAAATATTCATGAAGTCCAATTGAGTCATTGGAGATAAAAACAGTTTTAAAAACAATTTATTTTTCTCCTCTTTCCTGTCCAGCTTTTAGGTCTTTTATTCTTTTTATGGTTTGTCTTTTAATTCATATTCTGTGTCTGTCATTCAAACTGTTCTCTTAAGATGTTCTAGGCCAAACTGTCGGAATTTATAATCTGTAATTAGGGCTATCAAGTGATTAACAAATTAATCACGATTAATCGCTCTGTTAAACAATAATAGAATACTATTTATATACATATTTTGGATGTTTTCCACATTTTCAAATATATTGTTTTCAATTACAACACAGAATACAAAGTGTGCCATGCTCACTTTACAATTATTTTTATTATAAAGATTTGTAACATAAAAATAAAAGAAATAGTATTTTCCAATTCACTTACTACAAGTACTGTAGTGCAGTCTCTTTATCATGAAAGTTAAACTTACAAATGTATAATTATGTCCAAAAAATAACTGCATTCAAAAATAAAACAATGTAAAATGTTAGAGCCTACAAGTCCACTCAATCCTACTTCATCCAATCACTCAGACAAACAAGTTTGGTTTCAATTTGCAGGAGATAATGCTGCCCACTTTACAATGTCACCTGAAAGTGAAAACAGGCGTTTGCATGGCACTTTTGTAGCCAGCGTTTCAAGGTATTTACATGCCAGATATGCTAAACATTCATATGCCCCTTCATTCTTCAGCCACCATTCCAGAGGACATGCTTCCATGCTGATGATGCTCATTAAAAAAAAAAATACGTTATTTAAATTTCTGATTTAACTCCTTAGGAGATAATTGGATGTGTCCTGCTCTGTTTTACCTGTATTCTGCCATATATTTCATGTTATAGGGGTCTCAGATGATGACCCAGCACATGTTCGTTTTAAGAACACTTTCACTGCAGATATGACAAAATGCAAAGAAGGTACCAATGTGAGATTTCTAAAAATAGCTACAGCACTCGACCCAAGGTTTAAGAATCTGAAGTGCCGTCCAAAATCTGAGAGGGACGAGGTGTGGAGCATGCTTTCAGAAGTCTTAAAAGAACAACACTCTGATGCAGAAACTACAGAACCCGAACCACCAAAACAGAAAATCAACCTTCTCCTGGTGGCCTCTGACTCAGATGATGAAAATAAACATGTGCGTGTCCGCTCTGCTTTGGATTGTTATCGAGCAGAACCCGTCATCTGCATGGACGCGTGTCCTCCGGAATGGTGGTTGAAGCATGAAGGGACATATGAATCTTTAGCATGTCTGGCACGTAAATATCTTGTGACACCGGCTACAACAGTGTCATGTGAATGCCTGTTCTCACTTTCAGGTGACATTGTAACCAAGAAGCAGGTAGCATTATCTCCTGCAAATTGTAACCAAACTTGTTTGTCTGAGCGATTGGCTGAAGTAGGACTGAGTGGACTTGCTGTCTCTAAAATTTTACATTGTTTTATTTTTGAATGCAGGGTTTTTTTGTACACAATTCTACATTTGTAAGGTCACCTGTCATGATAAAGAGATTGCACTACAGTATTGTATTAGGTGAATTGAGAAATATTTCTTTTTTTTTTTACAGTGAAAATACTTGTAATCAAAAATAAATATAAAGTGAGCACTGTACACTTTGTATTCTGTGTTGTAATTGAAATCAATATATTTGAACATGTAGAAAACTTCCAAAATATTTAAATAAATGGTATTCTGTTGTGGTTTAACAGTGCGATTAATCGCTTGACAGCCCGACATCCTTCACACTCCTCTCGTCCTGTGGCTGCCAGGAGCCATGCCTATGCTCAGCAACTTCCAGTTCATGTTTTGCTCTTCACAGCTCCAAGGGCCATTCCAGCAGATGAGGATCAGCCAGACACAGCATCCCACTGAGTACCCCGTCAGCATCAGGAGCCTGGAAAGAGCTTGCACAGGAGTTGCTATAGCAGCATCTAGGCCACCAAGGGGTTCCCACTATAAGGGGGAAATCCTCCAGTGTAAATTAGGCAGTATCTTTGCTGTACCAGTTTGCTAGCACAATGCCTGGGTTTAAAGTAGGAAAACAGTTTCAATTTTTGCATTTCTCTAGCCTTAGAATGGAGTTAAATGTGGGCTGTGCATGCACACACACACACCCCTTTAAAAATACGTATGTTGGGCATAGTTAAGAAAAATATTTCATCTCTCTAACCATTGAAAAAGGTATTCCTGATCCTAATAGGCCTGGCCTACACTAGAAAATTAGATGAGTTTAACTACATTGGTCAGGGGTGTGGATTTTTCTGAGTAGTGCTGTTAAGCCAACCTAAGTCCCCTAAGACAGTACTAGGTTGATGGAAGAATTCTTTTGTCAACCTACTTCCTCTTAAGGAGATGGATTACTTACGCTGATGGGAGAACTCCTCCCATTGGCATTCATAGTGTCTACATTGAAGTGCGACATCAGCATAGCTGTACCGCTATAGCGTTTTAAGTGTAGACAAGCCCTTAGTAATTGTACTCTCATTATTAAAATAGGGAATTCCAGATCAAACTGGTAATACGTGACCTACCAATAAAAAGTATGGATGGATGCACATTGGTATGTTATGTTCTTCTTTATAGCCTGTAGATTAATGGTGATTTTGACCATATTAGTGTATGTTTCATGTGAAGGTGGAGGCCATGTGCCACAAGTTTTAATTTTTTTTAAAACAATAAACTGTTCCGAAAGTTCAGCTCATGAGGTATAAAAATGTTACTGGCCTGGGTTAAATTTTCAGAAGTGTCTAAGTTGCATTGTGACATTGTGGTTGATCTCCTAAGGAATGGAGGAGCTTGGGCTAGCCAGCCTTGTTTATGAAGGAGGCACACCTTGTTTGGATCAGGTGATTCCTCTGTGAAGAGCAGTGGGAAGCTGCAGTGAGGTGGAGGGGTGCTTAGGTAGAGCAGAGACTGGTAGAAATGAGTAAGGCCCAGCAGAGTCAGATTTGTGACTAAAATTCCAGCTAAGAAGGGCTGAGAATAGCCTTCTAAGGCAGGAGAGACCCTGATCAAGCAGGGCCACTCAGGAGGCAGATGGCCTGTTTATTTGCATTTCCAGAAATGACTTAGGCATGTAAGAGCATAAGATCCACTGACTTTCACTTTTGAAAATGGGATCTGGGCTCCTAAGTCACTTAGGTGCTTTTGAAACTGTTACCCCAGGTTTTTAAATCTCACCCTAGGTTAATGCAAAACACAGTGAGGTCCAAATCGTGAAGCTCCAATAGTTTCCTAGGGATTCACCTACAGTAAAAGCATTTTCAGGCTCTAGGCAGTCCTAGAGGACAAGGCTTTTGCTCCGTTGTGGAATGCCCTTACTGTGTTAGTGCAGAACTGTGAGGATAACAAGGTCACACTAGCTTCAGGCAGTGATAAATGCTGAATTATCAGGAACTGAACATTGGGAGAATGTATTAACCCATCCACGTTGTCCTTTACTCTGTAACGAGAAGAAACGTGATTCAAATGAATGCACAAGTTAAAATGAAGCTATTCTTCCTCTGAAAAACTCCATAATTGGGTATTTAACCGTCTGGTTCTTGGGGTTTCTGCTTTAAAATAGAAATTAGCTGTTAATATCCTGGGAAAATTTTGTGTCAAAGGTTACATTAAACAAAAGACAGATCTAGATTATCTGAAGAATGTGGAGTGATGTTTAATGCAAATTTTTTTTAAAAAGAGGATGTGTGTCACTGCAGGTCATTTCTGAATATTCTTGTTGAGCTTTCTCTGTTGGATATGCAATCTCAGCTAAATGTTTTGAAGAGGAGGAATCAAATAAATTGCCCTATTTTGGGTCTTTCTCATCTGTGTACAGTTGTGCAGCTCTAGTAGACCTGAAAATTGTGCAGAGACAAACTTTTTAAAAAATAAAATGCTTTTGAAGCAGAAAATTGCTTTTCTACAATATTGTCTAAATGACAGGATGTGACAGCGAGACCAGAAGTTGCCATCATATATTGATATTGTAAAGCAAACCTTACATAACAAGGAGGATTATTTGTTTTTAAATTCTTTCTTATTAAACTATAAAAGATTTAATTCAAACAACACTAAGAATTTAACTTAAACCAACAAAAACAAGGACCACAATTTAGAAGCAAGTCTGAAAGTCCATGCTTTAACCCACCTGTGCTGCCTAGATATTGCAGGGCACATAGAGTATGATATATAAGATCACACAACGTTTGTCAGCCCTTCAGAAGCTTTAAGCACAGTGAGGTGGGTTGAAGAAGAAATGTGAGCCTTAATTCTATATCTCCTTGATTTTATGTTTGTCAAATCCTTAGCATTGTTTGAAATCGCTTGTAGTATAATAAGAAAAATGTGGCTTATGCCTTTTGATTAGCCCCTTGATGTTTTTCTAACATATTTTTGCATGGTTTAATTTCCTTTTTTTTATGGTAGTTTATAAATATAAAATAAAATAAAAGGGAAGAGGAGTGAAAGGGGAAGAAAATGTGTCATTCACATGCTAAGGGAGTTCAGACTCCTTTGAGCCCACTATCACATTAACGGGCCAGCTGAGATTTATCAGGGTTTTGTGTATTAATCTTTATACACATTCACATACTAAAATTGCTCCTTTGGAACTGTAATGCTATTAGCTGAGAATTTGTGCAATATTAGCAATGTGGATTTCCATATTATGGAACCATAATATCAAAGGGTTATTAAAAATCCATATAAAGTATGGCACATGGAGGCACTTTCTAAGCCTTAATAGCACCGTTGCTTTCTGTTTTTTAAATACCAAAATGGTTAAGTTTATACTATGAAGAGAAATCCTTTGGCATCTTGTATGAAAAACACAAACAATATTATATTACACAAATATGCCTAATGTGGCAAAAACGGTACATCTTGGTTTCTGCTGGAGGGCAGGAGGGAGGGTGGGGTGTTTTTTGTTTGGATGTTCTTTGTTCATGTTTGGCGGGGGGGGGGATTGCATTACTGTAATTTAAAAATAGCATATTATAGATATGGACTAAACAAAACAACACATGAATGGTAAGCAATAACGCTTTTCACATGGCTTTTTACACGTTCTCCATCTGCTTCAGTAGCCAAGATGGGAGTTGACACCTGTCCTCTCCAGCATAAAATGTCTTCCTACTTTAGTTAGTATTCTCTACTAATGTGGATAAATCCTCAATGACTGGTACATCCAGTGGGGTATTGGAAGAAGACAGTTAAGGTTACATAACTATGTGAAACTGAGTCATTTTGGTTCTAATGGGGGTTATGAAATCTTGTAGTTATGGCTTATGTGGCTTTGCAGCCTTTGGGCCAGATAAGCATCTGGTATGAACTGGAGTAATGGAATTACTTTGGTCAGTTTACAACAGCTGAGGATCTGGTCCTCTGAGTTGCAAGTTAAGCCTAAAACTCAAAGCAAAAATATATTGAGTTGAATATAGTTTTGTGACAAAACCAGCCCTGCCCTCATTTCTCTGTCTCTGCTTTGAGATGAGAAAACAAGGAAAAATGGACCTGAATGCCTGGGCTCTCAAACAGATTCCACATTCCACTCAAATTTCTCCTTATAGAATCCATCTTCCTCAAAAGCCCAGGCTTCATTGGATGGAGAAGATAAGGCAGTGGGTGTCTACCTCCCTCCACTTAAATTTTTCAGGTAGTGTTGAATTGGTCCACTAGCCCTTCTTAGTGCAGGAAAGTGGCTGAATTTCTTACCCCATTCTTCATAGAAGATTAACTGGTAGGTCCTTTCTGAACATCCTCCATATCCAGGATTTTATGGCAGGGAAAGTGAACTTCCCATCCCCATATAATTAGCAATGGCAAGACAGGACAAGTTCTTCCTGGTCTAATTTGCCACTGAATCTTCTGGTCTAATTTGCCACTGGACTCCTAGTGCACTAGGCTTTTGGGAAATCACATTAAAACTGTTATGTAAACTATTTCCTGATAGTGCACTGCATTCTGGGGTATCTCAGTCCCAGAGTTTTAACAGTCAGTGCAATTACAGCAGTAGGAACCAGAGGAACATTTCCATTTCCACTGGAAACAGGAAGGCTGCCTGCCATCAAAGATGGTGCTGGGATATAGTTTCATCTCCAAAAACCTGTCAGGCTGGCCCGCTGAAGGAACTGGATGACAAAAGTCAACCAGCTTCCTATCCCTGAAGAACTGGGAGGAAGGAAGAGGTGATTTGTTTCCCTCTGAAAACACCACTACTCTTACTCCCACACTCCAGCAAATAGGTTAGAAAAAGGTGATCTTTGGGGATTGGTTGGAGCTGGCAGAGGGTTTAGCCAATTCAGCTCTAATGCAATAATGACATTCTGCAATGGAGCAAAGGCCTTGTCCTTTCAGACTGCCATTAGCCTGAGAATGATTTTACCAGTAGGTAAATCTCTAAGAAATTATTAGAACATCGCAATTTGGACCTCCCTGTGTTTTGAGGCTGTGTAAACCTATGGTGGGATTAAAAAACCTTGGGTAACAGTTTCAAAAGAACCTAAGTGACATAGACACATAAGTCCAATTTTCAAAAGTGAAAATCAATGGAACTTGGGCTCCTAAACTTGGGCATAAATCACTTCTGAAAATGGGACTTAAGCACTTTGGACAATATTACCCGAGGCCAGTAACCCCTTTATCCCTAATGAGCTAAAGTTTGTGAATAGTCTATTATGTTTTTTAAAAAATAAAACTCATGGCACCTTAGCCCTCTATGCTGGAACATACACTAAGATGTTAAAATTGACCTTATTATCCAGGCCAACATGCAAAATATAACATACAGATATGCATCCATACATACTTTTTGTTGGTAAGCCAGATATTACCAGTGTGAGCAGGAATTTCCTATACTATTAAAGAGAGTACACTACTAAGATCCATAATACATTTTCAACAGTAAGCTGAAATACGTATTTTTAACTATGCACATCATGTATATGGGTTTAAAAAGAGCGTGCGCGTGTGTGCGCGCGCACGTATGCACATCACATTTTTAGCGACTTTCTAAGCTAGAGAAATGCAAAAATTGAATCTATTTTTCTAGTTTAAACTGGGCTGCACTGTGCCAGTCTGCTAGCAAAAAGATATTTCCTAATGGTACTGAATTTACAAGGGAGGATTACTACCATGTAGTGGGAACCCTCTGGTGGCCCAGATGCTGTCACTCTGCTGGCACACACCTCTGCCGGGGCTTAAGAGGGAGTTCTTTGAAGGCTGTGTGTTAGGGTGGACTCAGCCCTGAGCCCCCCTGCTGGAGTCCTTGTGGCCCTGCCACACCCCGCCCCAGAAAAGGGCAGTAGAGACGTCCTCTAACGTGTAGGGCCAGAGTGAGACCAATTCCTTGCTAGAGCTGGAAGAGTGCTGATGGTGTATGATTGACTGAGTGAGCTGCAGGACATCGGATGAGGTAGTACTGCCAGAAGGCAGGGAGGAGTGAGAGGGAGCCCTGAGCTGGTTACAGGGACTCCATCAGGAAAAGGCCCCGAGGTAAGGGTGAAGACGGCGCAGGACTGCGGGGAAGTGGCCCAGGGAATTAGATCAGCCGCATGACTTAGATAACAGGACACAGCAGACAGTTCCTGTCTACAGGGTCCCTGGGCTGTGAACCAAAGTAGTGGGCGGGCCTGGGTCCCCTCTAACCCCCATTAACCGCTTGGGGGAGTGGTCTGGACATTGAGGCACCCCAGAGGGGAGAATTGAACTGCAGCAGCCCTGCTGGAGAGACGTAGCTGGAAAGGCCCGAAGAGGGTGAAGACTTTGTCACCAGGGAGGGAGCCCTGGGGCACTGCTCTATCCCAGAGCAGGGACAAATGGTGGGAGACATTACAGAGGGCACTGAGAGACACCCCTATTGGACTTGTACCCCAGAAGAGGTTTTGCTTTGCTTTTATCACACAGACAGACTGTGTGTGACTTGGCTGGAGAGCTGAGTCACTGAAGACTCACCACAAAGAGAGAGAAAGAGAGTGCAGACACATGTAGTCGGCCAGAGGGGCTTGCAGGAGGTGAGTGCGACCCCATTACAAGCAACCTTATAGTTGTCTCCACAGTTTGTTCTGGGGGAATCCTCTTTGGCGGGAACCAGGGCTTCTACGGCCCCATTTGTGTTGCTGTAATTGTTTTACACAGTGTAAAGAGGCCAGAGTTGTGTGAGGATTTCAATCAATGACTTTGTCCTTATTCTAACACATGTGAGAGAAGAATCAGGCTTATTGTTTTTAACTACAGTGTCTCTTTAACTGGAACAGGGTGACACATGATTTTTCATATGTTAAAGAAACTTTTTTAAACTAGAAAAAAACGGTTCTTAGAGTGATCGTGCCTATGTGTATTCCGCATGTGGATGTGCATGCACCTGGGTCTGGAATTCTTTTTTTACAAGCATCATCCATTGGCCTGCACGTGTGACATAACTTTGCTCGTGCTCCCAACTGAGGGCATAAAGGATGGTGTAGGCCGACGCCAGTTCCTTCTTACTGCTGCATGCTCTGAACCTGTGTCTTTGGTACCTCCGCTCCTTTGTACTGCATCTTTGCAGTAAAGATATTGTATATAGTTAGTTTTAGTAGTTTTGTAGTATAGCCTAGCATGGTATACTTACATAATGTTTTCCCTCCTTTTCTTCATCACTCCCCTCTGGGGTGCCCTCTTAATGGCATTTATTAGTAGGATTCACAGCCAGGGAACTTATTATTGCAGATACCCCTATTTTCCCCCTGAGAAGTCTGTGATTATAGCCAGGGTCCCAGAATTCAAAAACTGTTTCCTGCCCTTGCTCCTTTTCTGTGAATGATAAACATCAATGCTGCCTCTACTGACTGGGTGAGGCTCACATCTCAGCCAAGTGCAGCATCTGCCGCTCTTTTCCCTTCAGAACTTGTGAGGGTTGGGAACTGAGACTTAAAAAAAATCTGAAAAAATATCTGATGGAGAAAGCAATGAGGCCCCAGTCAGACCATGCACCTGACTCCAAAATATTTTATAAACAGTGTCTGTTGGCCCACGCATGCGCTGTAGCTCTCCTTATGCTCCAAACTGTGGGCATAAAGGGTGATACGGGCTGATGCCGCTCCAGTTTTCCTAATTACCACAGTCCCAACAATCTACAGCAAAGGGGATGGAGGGTGGGCAGTGGAATACAGATAGCAACTACACATCTCGAACAACCTCCAGTTACAGATAAGCAACCTCCATTTCTTCTCTGTATGATGGTCTCTATGTGCATTCCACAAATAGGAAATTAACAAGCAGTGGGGACAAGAAAAGGCATCTGCCTCACCCTAGGACTATCACCCTGCCATATTTCCAGTTTCTGCTTTAAGCAAGTTTCAGAAAAAATTCATAATGGAAAGGACTATATAATCTAAGTATAGGGTCACTACAGCTGTCTCTCTAATTCATACATTTACATCATCCCAACTCATATGCTAATATATGCAATTTAAATAGGATAGTTTTGTTATGTTTCACTTTACATTGATAAATGCACTATTGTGTTGAAATGGCTATAGAATTACTGTACAATGGCATACAGCAGGTGGGTCCCATCATCATTACACACTGAGGCACTGAGCTTCAGCTGTCCTACAACTGCTTCTGCCTCTTGCTAACACTCTGCACTGGCTCAAGGCTGCTGATTCTTTCCTGTATTTCATGTTGGTGCAAAACCCTCCATTATTTTCAGTTTGTGCTGGGCCTAGCTTTTGCCTCTGCCTGTTAACCTCTGCCCACAGTAGGAACAAATGGAAGCATATTATTGTAAATACTACTTCCGCACTGTGAAATTTCTGCTTGCTATATGTGACTCCCATACTTTGGGTATCACTAACCTGTAGGATTTTTTCCTTTACCCTGCACACATACTGATTTAAATGTTTTTTTTTAAATTGTTTTGGCTAAATCAAGCTACTCTAGTAGCTATTGCAGAGTCTCCTTCAATAATTTTTCAGTGGTAAACCATATTCTTAATGGCATTTACTAGTAAGATGCACAGCCAGGGAACTACTTATTGCAGATACCCATGTGTCATTACATCTTTAATACCAATATACAAAAGTCTGAGCTCAAAGAATATGTGCAGTTAAGTGTTAACAAAATTTAGTGGAGAAATAGATTAATGGTGCTTTGATCTATTTACCTAACAGACGTAATGAGTGTAATAAAATATATATTTTTTGCTCAATTACGTAAAACTTCATTTTAAACAAATCAGTATTATCTTTTTCACATACTCAGACTGTTATGATCATCTTATTTTGCTGCTTAAAAGGGCATTATAATTGAAAAATGTATTGTTTTAAATAAAATTAAATAGAACATTAAAACTCTGTTTTGGAGAGCCAATTATCCAGTCACATTCCTTTCCTGCACCTTCTCCTCAATCATGAGACCCATATGCTAAGCTGCGTAAAATATTCTTTTAGCAGCAGGTGGGTCTGAAGTTTTCAGAAGCAATTACAGGGATGTCTTCAATTGTCAGATCCCTGTGCTGCTGATGGGTTGTCTTGGCTGCTTTGTCTTTATGCGTGCCATTGGCAAGATTCTCTGGTTTGCTAAGGCCACTGTATGCAGTTTACACAGCACAAAGTGGTTTTAAACCAGCAAGAGATTCCCAGTGGAAAAATCTATGACTATTCATTGAAACAGGGACTTGAACTTGGTCTCATGCTTCCCAGGGCATACCCTAACCATCCGGCTATAGAATTAGTTGGCAGCTATCTCCCCCCAATGACTAATGAATTATGTATACAAAGTGGAACAGCTTCAGCAGGAGAGATTCAGAGAGACTCACCCCTAGTAGCCTAGTGATTAGGCTGCTGATGTGGGAGACCTGGGTTTTAGTCCCTGCTCCAACTCAAACAGAGTGGGGATTTGAAAATAGCTCTCCCACATCCCATGTGATTGTCTTAATCACTTGGCTATGGAATATTCTAGGTCACACACAGGTCCACCCCAAATATTTCTGATTGCCCGGAGCTGTGTTTTGGGCAAGGCCTTTGCCAGTAGGCATGCTCTAAGAATGCCTACCAGAGCAGGCCCTGCAGGTGAGGTGAATGCCTAGTTTGGGAAGGATGCTCGCTGAGCACCTCAGGTGCGTCAGGATTTAAGTGGTTTTTGTACATGACCACCAGCAGACACTTAGGCACCTCCATTGTTAAATGGTAGCTGGGCACCGGTTTTTAGGACCACAGTGGTGCCCCAATGTTAGTCTTAGGTGCCTTAAGTGGCAGGTAGGTGCCTAAGTCCCTTTGTAGATCTAGCCCAGTTTCATTAATGTGCATTGTAATAATAAATAGAGCTTAGTATTTTCATCTTCAATGCACTTTACAAGCATTAAATAATTAATCATCAGAATAGCAAGCTCAGGAAGTACTAGAGTTCAAATTTCACAGATGGGGACACTGGGGCAGAGAAGTTAAGTTTTCCTAAACTGTCAAAGCAAAGGTTAGAACTAGATTAATAGATTGCAAGGCCAGAAGCAAGCATTATGATCATCTAGTCTGACATCCTATAGAACTTTCTGAAAATAATTCTTCTTTGAACTAGAGCCTATCTTTAAAATATCCATTGTTGATTTAAAATTGACAGTGATTACAATTCACCACGACTCTTAGTAAATTTCCCCACTGGTTAATTACACTGGCTCTTAAAAGTTTGTCGTATTGCCAGTCTGAGTTTGTCTAGCTTCAACTTCCAGCCATTGGATCTTGTTGTACCCTTGCCTGCTATACTGAAGAGTTCTCTATTTTCAAATATTGTTCCCCATGTAGGTACTTATAGACTTTGATCAAGTTGTCCCTTAACCTTCTCTTTCTTAAGATAAATAGATTGAGCTCCATGAATCTATCCCAATAAGGCATATTTTCTAATACTTTAATCATTCTCATGGCTCTTGTCTGAACCCTCTCCAGTTTATCAACATCCATCTTGAACTGTGGATACCAGAACTGGACAGAGAATTCCAACAGTGGTTACACCAGTGCAAAATACACAGGTAAAATAACCCATGTACTCCTTGAGATTTCCCTGTTTTTACATCCAAGAATGGCATTAGCCCTTTCGGCCACAGCATTGCACTGGGATCTCATGTTCAGCTGATTATCCACCATCATCCCCAAATCTTTTTCAGAGTCACTGCTTCCCAGGATAGAGTCCCGCATCCTGTAAGTATGGCCTACACTCTTTGTTCTTAGGTGTACACATTTACATTTAGCCATAATAAAATGCATATTGTTTGCTTATGCCCAGCTTACCAAGTGATCCAGATTGCTCTCAATCAGTGACATCCTCTTCATTATTTTCCACTCCCAAATTTTTGTGTCATCTGCAAACTTTATCAGTGATGATTTTATGTTTTCTTCCAGATTGATTGTTGATAAAAATGCTAAATAGCATAGAGACAAGAACTAATACCCAGGGGGACCCACTAGAAACACACACGCTCTCGATGATGATTGCCCACTTTAAATTACAATTTCAGACCTGTCATTTAGCTAGTTTTAATCCATTTAATGTGTGCCATGTTAATTTTATATTGTCCTAGGTTTTTAATCAAAATGTTGTGTGGTACCAAGTCAAATGTCTTACAGAAATCTAAGTATGTTATACCTATGCTGTTACATTTATCAATGAAACTTATAACCTCATCAAAACAAGATATCAAGTTGGTTTGACATATTTATTTTCCATAAACCCCTGTTGGTTGGTATTAATTATATTGCCCTCCTTCAATTTTTTTATTAATCGAGCCCTGTATGAGCTGTTCTGTTATTTTGAATGGGATCATTGTCAGACTGACATGCCTGTAATTATCCAGGTCATCCCATTTACCCTTTGAAAGTATTGTCATGTCATTAGCTTTCTTCCAGTCTTCTGAACTACTCCATACTCCAAAAGGTATTTAAAATCAGTGTCAATGGTCCAGCAAGCTTCTTAGCCAGCTCTTTTAATACTCTCAGATGCTGATTAATGGGACCTGCTGATTTAAAAGTGCCTAATCCATTGTGATCATGCATCTTTTCCCCCTACACACCACAGAGCTAACGGAGCTAGTCATCCTGTTCGCTAGTGTGGTTTAGTGGTCTGTAACAGACACCAACTAGTATCCTTTGCGTTTTACCTGTTAGAACACTGATGCATAAGCATTCAGGATCATTATTGTCCAAGTGATGTGGAAACAGGTAATGCAATTTTTAACAGTGTCTCACTCCCTCTCCTTTTGCCCACTTGATCCTTCCTCAGTGAGTTATAACCATTGATTTTACATTCTATTTATGAAAATCATCCCTCCAGGTGTCAGTAATACCAGCTAGATTGAATTTATTCTTATAAATGAGACATTACCATTTTTGTTGTTTGTTACCCAGGCTCCTAGCATTGGTGCATAGGCAGTTAAGAAACTAGTTAAAATGCATTTAAAAAAAAAGACAATATTGTTAACCAACTGTAGTTAGGGTACAGCTGTTCCTGGCTCCCAATCCTATACTCAGACCACAATGCTATGTCACTCTGTTTCAGACAGATTCATCCTGGTATTAGCCCTGGGAATAGCACATGTCTCCCCCATTCACGGAGAGCTGGAGGCCTGGCTTGACATCTGGTTAAGGCTGGAGCAATCCTTAAGTCTGCCCTCAGTTGTGGCCCCTGTTGCTATAGCCCCTATGTGCTTTGCGTCAGAGATGAATAGCTGCAGTTTAGGGATAGAATCATAGCACTGGAAGGGTCCTCTAGAGGTCATCTAGTCCAGTCCCCTGCACTCATGGCAGGAGTAAGTATTATCGAGACCAGTGGTCCCCAACCTTTCTGTGGGAATAGCATATTGCTATTCCCAGAAGACTGTGGCAGGCGACGGACACCCTGCCGCCGAAATGCCACCGACGAGCGCAGCTGCTGGAGAACCGGCCGCCGAAATGCTGCCGAGGACTGGCAGCGGCAAGAAGCGTTGCTGCCGAAATGCCGCAGAAAAATGGCAATGCTTCTCTGCAGCATTTTGCTGCATTTTGGCGGCAAGGTGTCCTGCGGGTGCACAAAAATGCCCTGGCGGGCGTCATTGGGCCCGCGGGCACCGCATTGGGGACCACTGATCTAGACCATCCCTGATGGGTGTTTGTCCAACCTGCTCTGAAAAATCTCCAATGATAGAGATTTCACAATCTCCCTAGGCAATTTGTTCCAGTACATAACTACCCTCACAGTTATGCCAGGTTGCTGCAGCCATACCACCTCCCACCTCAGAGCAGCCCTCCTGACATGTCCCCTGAACCTAGCAAAAAGGCCTCATAGTAGTAGTATTCACTGTGAGTGAGGATTTACACATACCTTATACCTTCTTTGTAGCGACATAGTCACTTATCAAATAGCATTAAAATCCATTGTGGTCCATTATTGGCACAAGTGATCATATTTTAAAATGTCAACATTCTTAGCTACTGCAAACACTGAGGTCACATTATCAACAGTAAAACTGGAAACTTTCCAACGTGCGGCCAATATAGTATTTTAACATAAAATTGAGGTTCTCCATTTTATCTAATCATTTAACAAAGATCTTTTTAAAGTTTTCCTTCAGAATCTGTGCAGATGTGAAAGCCACTGATGGAGATCAAAACAGTTTAAAGTTAGGCCAAGCACTAAAAACTCAAATTGTTTATCTCTGACATTTTAGTCTGCAGCTGTGGCTGTAATCAGCAGATTAATCAGTCTGCGGTGACTCTGATAGAGAACTGAAGTCTGATACTTGAATAGCTTAACAGGGGGAAAGTGAAAGGATCAGAACTCTGAGTATGAGAGGCTTTTTCATTCTGAATCTTATAACTCAGGAGGCATCCTGTCATCCTTTTTGCACACACTTCCTTTTTCTCCACCTTCTCTGCTGCTTATCTGGCTGCCCTTTATAAACCTTTCCCTTCCACCCTTGATTTCAAAGAGCTTGGCTTGTTTAGCCTAACCAAAAGAAGGCTGAGGGGAGATATGATTGCTCTCTATAAATATATCAGAGATAGAAATACCAGGGAGGGAGAGGAATTATTTAAGCTCAGTACCAGTGTGGACACTAGAACAAATGGATATAAACTGGCCATTAGGAAGTTTAGACTTGAAATTAGATGAAGGTTTCTAACCATCAGAGGAGTGAAGTTCTGGAATAGCCTTCCAAGGGAAGCAGTGGGGGCAAAAGACCTATCTGGCTTCAAGACTAAGCTTGATACGTTTATGGAAGGGATGATATGATGGGATAGCCTAATGTTGGCAATTAATTGATCTTCAACTATTAGCGGTAGATATGCCCAATGGCCTGAGATGGGATGTTAGATGGGGTGGGATCTGAGTTACTACAGAGAATTCTTTCCTGGGTATCTGGCTGGTGAGTCTTGCCCACGTGCTCAGGGTTTAGCTGATTGCCATATTTGGGGCTGGAAGGAATTTTCCTCTAGGCAGATTGGCAGAGGCCCTGGGGGGTTTTCACCTTCCTCTGCAGCGTGGGGCACGGGTCACTTGCTGGAGGATTCTCTGCACCTAGAAGTCTTTAAACCATGATTTGAGGACTTCAGTAGCTCAGACATAGGTTAGGGGTTTTTCACAGGAGTGGGTGGGTGATATTCTGTGGCCTGCGTTGTGCAGGAGGTCAGACTAGATGATCATAATGGTCCCTTCTAACCTTAAAAGTCTATGATTCTATGATTCCCTTCTTTTTAAAAATACGTGCAGGCCTGTCACCTCCATGGAAGTAACAAGAGCATAGTTCTGTATGCCTGATGCACTAGATTTCCTAACAGGAATAAAGGCTTGAATAAAGACTGGGATGGATGTGTCATTACACAAAGTAAAACTATTTCCCTATGTTTATTCCCCCCGCCCCCGGCACTGTTCCTCACATGTTCTTGTCAACTGCTGGAAATGGCCCACCTTGATTATCACTACAAAAGGTTTTTTTTCTCTCCTGCTGGTAATAGCTCACCTTATCTGATCACTCTCATTACAGTGTGTATGGTAACACCCATTGTTTCATGTTCTCTGTGTATATAAAATCTCCCCACTGTATTTTCCACTGCATGCATCCAATGAAGTGAGCTGTAGCTCACAAAAGTTTATGCTCAAATAAATTTGTTAGTCTCTAAGGTGCCACAAGTACTCCTTTTCTTTTTGCTGATACAGACTAACACGGCTGCTCCTCTGAAACCTAACAGGATAATGGATCCCAATCCATGATACAGATTTAGAAAATGCCTTTTCAGGGAACAAATGTGGAGCAAGCACCTGGAGTGAATGGCCTTGTTTCAGTCATTAAGTAAAAATCAGTACATCTCATGTAATGCAATATATTAAACAATTCACAGTTTTCATATGTGTTTCCACCTTTAGAGATTTGTGCTTCATCTATATGAATAAAAATAGCAACATCACTTGTAAATTACAACAATAAATGGTACGTCTTTTCACATTTGGATCTACAAGTAATTATTTTGGGAATAGGGCCTTAAGCAGAAATTCATTAATCTTTCCATACTGTTCTTGATATTAAGTCTTACAGATATTACAATATTTGCTATTTAACAAGCCTTCCCTCTTCCCTCCATCTTGCCTTGCTTTCTAATACCACAGTGGCCTTCAATAAGGAACAGATTACAGTGTACTGAACAGAGAATTGTGGACTCTCATTGTATCTTTCTCTTCTTCATCCTGAGTTACAGTAGGTAGGAGATATCACATGCCTATTGTGAGATTAAAGAGCAACTACATGTGGAGACAACCTAAGCACAGTCTCCCCCCTGTGCAAGCCAGTAGGATCTTTCTCTTGCCTCAGCTGGGTATTGGTGCTACTTTTAGACAGCAAGGACTATGTTTGAATCTCCACAGCGTTAGAGTGCAAGGGGTGGGGGAAGAGGTGATGCACACAAACACATTCAGTTGTTGTTTGTTCTAGTATTTGGTCATAAACTGACATTTACAAATGTTTATTTAAAATTAATGAGCTGTTTAAGGACGAGACCAACTCTTAAGTACACTTGAATGGCATCGGCATTTTTTTAAAGGCTCTAAAGTTTAACTTTTAAAAAGTTTTATATCAAATCCTGCATTTCTTCTTTGTTAAATCACACTTACCTGTAGGTATGGGAGCCTAGAGGTGTATAATAATGACCTGCTGCAAGAATCTGAATTCCCTGACTTTGAGAATTGAGGGCACTCAGCTCCTCTCAGGATCAGACACTTAAATGAGGAGGAGATGTCTAGACTATTAATATGGAGGAACACTAATAACTCCATATTTATGGTTGAGCATAGCTTTCTACTTAGCATTCGTAAAAGCTTTAAGTTACTAATACTGGCATGCTTACCGGTGGCTGGCAACCATGACTCTAATATGCCTGCTACAAATTGAAAACAAACATTGACTGAAGAACCAAACAGTTTTTTGCTTCAGTAATTGCACGTACTGTGGGAAAAAATATATATGCACCAAATCGAACTCTGTTAAACGAGGGTCAGCAGCCATAAGCATTTTATTGTAGTAGCTCAACCCTGCAGTAGAAGAATATTTTAACCAACAGGAGCACCAAAAATTCAATGATATTCCCATTATTGCAATTCAGATAGTCAATAAAGAATATAACCTGAAGTGTCTCACTGTGAAGAAAAGTGAATCACCTAGCTAAAAACTTTGCATCACATAATATTAATAAACCTGAATGTCTATTAAACCCAAATGTAGTAGGACAATTACCTTCAGAAGACATTAGTATTCATTACACCGAAAACATTAGTTTTTTTTTTCAGACAGCTGCAGGTACAATTCATATAGCACAATATAGTTCACTAGAGACATTCCATATACTATATAATAATAGTTATAAATTTCTGTGCATTTCTTGCTCTCTATTTTGCCCTAGTAACTTCTTCTACAAAGCACTGTTGTAGCTGATGAAGGGTTCTGAATTTATCTTTTATACAGTTTAAAATATGTTAAAAACACTTTAAAATATGTTACTTAGCAGATACATTTTGAGATAAGAACTACATGTGTATAGTTAATTTCCTTGCATACCAAGTTATTGGTGTTAAATTATAACCCTATAGCTCTTAAAGCAATCTCTGCAATGCACTGAATGGTTTTATTTGCCATTTTCTTCAGTACTAATTTCCTCTGTGTGGCATTTAGCTTATTCAGTTTATTTTAAGATAGCCATTCAACTCTGAATGCATTGTGGTATCCTTTTGTTTCCCAGAGCATTTGCTGAACATTTGTTCTGGTTGCTTGGGCACAGGAATGGGAGACAGGAGTTGTAAGTGCTATTCTTTTTCCTACACTAACTTGGTGTGTGACTTTGGGGAAATCACTTAATCCCACTGTGCTTTTAGATTTAGCATCTGTAAATTGGGAATAATACTCACCAGAGCAAGCCAAGTTATTCATTACAAATGACCTATAAGACAAATATAACCCTTTCTTCTGTTTGCAACATATTTACAATGGATGTTGGTGTCTGTGAAAATATTAATTGTCCAGATTCTAAACTGTGTCCAGTGTTTTCTAAATGCAGCCTGTGGTTATGAGGGAGAGTGTGCAAGAAGCCATCTGTTGCTCCCTAATCCTGAGGGTGGTCTCTGTCAACATATTCCTCAACATTGTTTACAGCACTTCAGTGCTGCTCTAAACTATGTTGGCTAGCTATGGTTCCTAGGTGCCAGAAATCACTGGAGCATGGTGATAGTCTAGCCGTAACTCCCATGCTTGAGGGTGATGGCAGAAGAGTAGGATTCTTCAGTTCTGTGCTACTCATGGATTCCCTTGCACAGGGAATCTTAACTGTGCTGTTAAATTGATTTAAAAGCCCCTTTGAACTGCCAGAGCAGCACAAATGGACCAGGCCAGGATAAAAAAATGACCCATAATATGTTGTTTGAACAATATATTCAACATATATTCTATATATTGAACAATTTCAGCCTCGGGGATATTTGTCAACCATTCACTTAGCCTGTTTGTTTTTTGTGATTCATGCTTGGTTACCTAAGACACATGGTATTTTTTTCTGCTACTTTGTTGGATAATTGAAACTTTTTTAAAAAACAGAAGAATAATTGCAACAAATAATGAATTGTGCACACTGTTGTTCATACACAAATATGTTCATAGGCAATTAGTCAGATAAATAAAACCAGCTCTGATGCTTTGATATCCATAGATGAAATGCACAATATAGATATAAAATATTCGTAGTATAGTACTCGCTACAAAATGGCAGCTCTGTTTCAGTTTGTCTTCTAAGGTAAGATCAATTTTCAACAAAGGTAATTTGTTGTGGGCAATTTGTTCTTAGATGCAGTACTAAAAAAGTGAAGTGTTACTTCTAAAAGTGTCCAAACGTACACAGTTCCATTAAAAAAAACTATGTTATTTGCGAGGGAACGCATAACTGTCGTTTGATAAGTGCTATTATGGTATGGTGCTGACATTACTCACCTGATCTAGGAAGCCACAAACACAATCAGTAGCTGGAAAACAATTTTTTAAAAGGTAATTAAATAGAACATTAAGCATGGGCATAGCTTTGCTGAACACAGCATTGAGATGTTATCTAAAATATTGCATTTCATTCTACTGATTCTTTCTTTGGGGGGTGATGTACAGTTGGTACTAAAACTTTTTTGTGTAATATATTTTTTAATTTATGGTTAATGAAGGATGCCAAAAGTAACTGCAGTAGAAGCTGATGTCATCTTTTTATCCAAAGAACACATACAGCAAGAGTAAATATTTTCCCAAATTTTGTCATTAATATGTGCCTGAACTCTGACCTCCATCCTTCCAAGTTATAGCAAAGTTCCACACAGTTGGTTGGAAACAGTGCATTCAGTTAGGGTTGTAAAAGATGAAGTCTTGTGCCTTCTGTCAGTAGGTGGATAATAAGAGCCCTGTGACACTTTCTGTAAGAGGAGGGTATTGCAATTGTGTCCTAGCCCAACATTTTCCTCCCCACCACCAATCCCCAAAAGAAGCAAGGACATCTCAGTAATTAAATTTTTTGTGATATATTGGTTAATATATTTTTAGATCTGAAACGTAGCAATTGCTATACTGAATCAGCCCAGTGGCTCATGAAGTCCAATATTCTATCTCTGACACAAGCCAGTATCAGGTACTTTAGGGGAGACAGCAAGAAAGTCAGCAATTAAGGAATAAACTGCCCACAGAGGAAATTTCCTCCTGAACCCTGATAGTTAGTGGTTGATTTATGTCATTAATCACAAGGATTTGGTCTTATTTTTGAAAGAGAAACAAAATTCCTACATCTCCCTTCTCCCTTGCATCTGAGATCAGCTTTGCATGTGGAGAACAGGGGGAACATCAGGGAGCTGACTGTGTCAGTACTGTTCCAGCACTGGCACTAGTTAGAGCAGACACTTTGGCTGGTGGAGGAACCAGCTCTGCCACTCGCATCGGCTTTATGCCAGCAAGAAGTTCAACTGCTCAAGAAGAATTCTACAGCTGGCCATTTCCAACTGGAATCTGTCCACTTTGTTCCACCTGAGTAGCTCCAAGTGAACAGATCATACTGGTGCATTGAAACTGATATAACTGTAGATGTTCTTGTTATCTATATAAATGTCTGCTCTCTTTCAATTCTACTAAGCTCTTGGCCTCAAGGATATCTCGCAGCAATGAGTTGTAGGTCAGTGATGCATTGTGTAAAAAATATATCCCTCATAAGCTTTAAATTTATTGCCTTTAATTGAGTGTCCCTTTGTTCTTCTGTGTGAGAGGGGCTAAATAGGATTCCTCAATCTACTTTCTTTATCTGGTATACTTCTATAATGTTCCCTTTTATTGGCCTGGTCTGTAAACCAAGATGTCTGTTCATTTTTTCAGATCACTAATAAATATGCTTAGGACTGGCATTGTTCAATACAGAACCTGAGAGCACCTATCAAGTAACATGTTATCTTATTGAAAATTTTATTCCTATCCTTTGTTTTCTGTTTCCTAGCCAGTTTCTATAAATAACAAAACTTCATCTCCTATCCCATAATTATTTAGTTTTGCTAATAGCCGTTTGTGAAGGACTTTCTGGAAAGTCCAAATAAATTATGTCAGCTGGTTTGCTTTTATTTAGTATTAGGTTACATGATCCAACAATTAACTATATTAGAGAGGCAAGATTATCCTCTGAATACATTGTGCTGGTTTGCGCTATTAGATCATATTTATTTTGATATTTTAAGATATTGCATTGAATTAGCATTTCAATCAGGTTTTTTTTCCCTCTGGTACTGAATTCAAACTTGCTAGTCTAAAATTCTGAAGATCATTCCTAATACTGTTTTTTTTGCTTTTTAAGATAGGCACCACATTTTCTATTCTCTGTTTGAGTTGCTGGTTTTAATGAGTGCACATTTTTGTTAGCAAATCAATCATTTATTTCTTAATTTCTTTCATTATCTAGCTCTATCTTGGTGATGTATTGCTATTTAGTGTAGCAAGTTGTTCCAGCACTTCCGCTTTTCAGACCACAATCTCTGAAAATATCTCATCTTTACTACTTGAAGAGAGTAGGTCCCCAAAACCCTCTCTGGTGAGGTGATGCAAAGAAATAATTCAATTTCTCAGCAATTTCTCCTTCATTATTGCCTTTACAAACCTCTAGTCCAATGAAACCACCAATTCTTTTGAAGGATTTCTGCTTCTTACATACATAAATAATTTCTTGTTGTTCATTTTTATGTCTTTGGCTATTTATTCTTCAAGATGCTTTTAGCACTCCTAATTCTCCTCTTACAGTTTACCTGCACTAGGTTTATGGTTCTTTTTATTGGCTTCATTAGGTTTGGATTTCCATTTTGTGAAGGATAACTGTTTCACTTAAATAACCTCTTGAACCTTGCGATTTTAGTGTGTTATTTTTCTCTTGTCTTTCTGTTGCTTGTTCTGTTTAGAGGCATACATACTTTCTGTAACTCTGCTACAATATATGCTTAAGTAGCCTCCTTGCTGACTCTCAGAATTTAAATTTCCTTACTTTTGATTTTAGGGTCCTATAGACTCATTTAAGACTATCTTTCTAAAGTTTAGTGTTACAGTGCTAGGTTTTGTCCAGTTCTTTGTCCAGTTCTGAGGGTGAGGAAGTTAATTACATTTGGGTGATTGTTCCTTAATGGCTCAAATATAGGCACTTCTTGAACCAACTCTTGTGTGTTACTTGGAATGAAGTTAAGAATAACATCACCTTTATTGTGCCCATAGAACTAGCAGTTTCAAAAAGGCTTAATTTAAGATGCTGGGAATCTGATTCTCTAAACCTTGTACTGTTGTGGCATTTGAGCAGTTCATATATGAGTAGTTGAAATCCCCCATTCTTAGAGTTTTATTAGATTTAGTTGTGCCTTTCAGGTTCCCCCAAAGTTCATATTTATGTTAATTTTTGATTCAGCACAAATAGGAGTAAAGCTATTTTTGTTTTGTGTTTGTTTTTGGCCCCAACCATGGTATTATTTTTTATTCAAAGACTGTAAAACACTGGTTCTCATTGTTCACATGTGAACCAGTAACAACTACGTCAATATTTAAACTTCTGACATTACTGTTCTTTCATTCGAATAGGATGTAAAGAGTTGTGCATACATCTATTCATTTTCTGGATGATGGTAAATAGCTTCTGCATTACTTGACAGCTGAGGTGTTCCCTCCTGAATTAAGTTCATGCTGTTTGTGGGGTAACCAGGGGAAGCTCAGATGACAGATGCATACACTGGCAATATTAGAAAAATACCCAAAGCAAAATAGTTGCTCTTCAAGGATTGTTTTTCCATCCTCTAAGAGTTCGTATTTTAGCATTAAATTAAAAGAGAGAAAATCTGGTTAATTCTAAACATGTTGTTAGATAAGATATAAATTACCTACAGAGCTGAATTTTAAAATATTTCCCTCCAAACACAATTTGAAATCTTCAATCAATATCTTTTGAAGAAATAATATAGTCTTGTGAACATCTCATTCAAAAATACTAGATTACAAACCATGAGCCCTCTCATTGGGACTATTTACAGGTGTACGGTTGTGCCCACTTGTAACTATCACTGCCCAGAGCTTTAGAAAGGAATTTTCCAACAAAGTGTGTAGCCCTTGCCTTATTCAATTCACTCCTAAAAACTAACTTCTGCGGAATAGCCTACAAAAAATGAATGAATTTACACTTATAAAATACAACAACAGAAGCCACTAAGACATACATATCCCAAAACTTGAGTAATGGCATAATCTTATTTCAAGTACCAGAGGGGTAGCAGTGTTAATCCGTATCCACAAAAACAACAAGGAGTCCGGTGGCACCTTAAAGACTAAAGGTATGTCTACGCTACCCACTGGATCGGCGGACAGCGATCGATTCAGCGGAGATCAATTTATCGCGTCTAGTCTAGTGTCTAATCTACCCATTTAATCTACCCCCGAACGCTCTCCCATTGACTCCTGTACTCCACCGCTGCGAGAGGCACAGGCAGAGTCGATGGGGGAGTGTCAGCAGTCGACTCACCACGGTGAAGAAACCACGGTAAGTCAATCTAAGTACGTCGACTTCAGCTACATTATTCACGAAGCTGAAGTTGCATAACATAGATCGATTCCTTCCCCCCCCCCCCCCCCCCCCCCCGTGTAGACCAGGGCTAACAGATTTATTTGGGCATAAGCTTTTGTAGGTAACAACCCCACTTCTACAGATTTGAAGAAGTTGGGTTTTTACCCAAGAAAGTTTATGCCCAAATAAATCTGTTAGTCTTTAAGGTCCCACCAGAATCTTATTTCACTAAGCTATGTCCTTCCCGCCTGGTGTATGTTATATCCTTGTTTTTTCTCCATCCATTATTTAGGCCCCAGTCTTTTTCTGTTTGATGGGACTGCATTAGGACAAAGTTCACATGTACATACTTTTTCAGGATAGAAACATAAGATCTTCGGAACAGGGGCATGTATTCTATGCATTTTTATAGTGCATGTGGGCACAAAACATGATAATCATAAAATCCATCTTCTATAATATATTTTGAAAAATCATATTCCCTTAACATTCAAAGAAAGAAAGATGTATTCCTCTACCTCCATCGTAATCTACTCCAAAATCAGTTCCTTATAAATGAGCTTTACAACATAGGTATAAATTACTAGTGTATGAAGAGTTCAAAACAAAATTCAAAAAGCTTAAATATCAGGCTTCTTGCATCTCTTTTTAAATTTACAAAAATCGTCCAATTTCATGAATATCACAGGAAATTTTGCTTGTGTTTGCTCATCAGTATGACTGTGTTGTGGTGGTAAAAGATTCCTGTCCACCCTAAAAGAGACTTGTTGCTGAACATAAACCCATTCTTCAACATTTTTTCCTCAAGCAAAAATCAGTTTTCCAAAAAAAGGGTGAAAAGTTCAATGGTCATGTTTTCAATATGCAAATGGTCATTTATTAGGAAAGAAAAATGTTCTGTGTTCATGAAATGGCCCGGAATGAAATGAGTATAATTTTTGCACAAGGTTTTATGAAAAATAGGTTTAGTCTGTTTTGCCTAGAACAAATATTAAATATTTCTCAAATAATTAACTCTTAAAAAATCTCAAAAACAGTTGAGGAAGGCATAATCTATGGTGGGTAGTATTGTGGGCAGGCAGGAGGCTGCCTGGGGAGGGCATTGGGAGATTGATTGTGAGTACGCTTTGATTTAACTGGGGATGGAGGTTAATCATAGGTGATAGGTATTTGCATGTATTATTTCATAAAACCTACCCCTGTCTAAAAATTGTACTCCAAATTTTTAACATGCGTCTCTAAAATTAGACACCTACTACATTCATTTGTATTTAGGCACTTAACGAAGGAGCTATAGCTCTCACTATCTTCATTAGGAATTGTGGATTTTCTGCAGCTCCCACAATCAGGACATTTATTTACTTGCCTAAATATGAATGTAGGTGTCTTAACTTCAGATTTGATAATGTTAACCTTAGCTCTTCAGCATAGCTAACAAAATAGAATTCGCAAGTTAATAACTGAATTGAATAAATAGTGTTCAGCATGCTGAGCTTTCAGAAAACACTTCTAATCCCTTTTCTTTTCCACATTTTTTGGGATGCTGCAGTCACTGAAGGCAAATAGAGGGATAAAATTATATGTGCTCCTGGTACAGATGCATCTGATATTTTGTGGAAGAACAAATTATGCAGCAAACGATGTGTTTAATTTCAGAACCTTCCCTAAAGGAAATAAGGTCCATACGATCTGTTCTGTTACTATTTGATTTACCAGTGCTTGACACAGATCCTTACCTTGTGATCCCTTTTTCTGTTTACTTTGAGCTAGAAGTCAGAGATCTACCAAGCTTACACTACATGTACAGTAGTCTAGTTGCCTCAGTAGTATGAAAAACTCATGTGCTCCAGTGCTCAATTTGACAGTGCTCATCTACTGCAAATTAAAAATCTGCTGTATATTTTTCCCTACATAAACTGATCACACCTTTCCCAGCAGCAGCAAATATCCATCACTGTAAGTTTTCAGTGAGTAGACAGATTGCACATCCTTAAGTACGGTCAGCCTGCATCATCCTCTTCCAGGGAGAAATTTCCTTAGGGTACAAGGGAAATAGGGTGCAGAAGTAGAATTCATCATTCCTGTGTCACATGGCTGGGGTCTGAGAGTTTAGACTCTCCTCATAGAGTTTAGACTCAAGGAAGGAGAAAGAAAGATATGTTACTGTGCTCTGTAATTTTCTCTATCTTTTGACAATAGCCCTTCAATTCTTCCAAGCATAATCTCATCTGCTGGGGGTTTTTTTCATCGAATATGTTCCTCTTCTTTTTTCTTTAGCCACCAATCCTTCCAGTAGCCTCCTGCTTGTTGTTCATTTTCCTGCTTTGCTAACTGTTCCTTTGACGCTTTGTTTTCTAGTTCATTGTGTTAGTTCTTTGTCTCGTGGCGCTTACACAACCATAAAGTGGGCAATATTTGCTGGGATGCTCAGTGCACTATCCTGAGAATTTTCAGAAGAATTGGACTGGTTTAAACATATCCTCCAAAAACGTAATGCTTTCTTGTTCAGTGAAGATAAAGCCACTCAAAAGAACTGAATTTTGAGGTAACCTGAAAAAAGTGGAACTGAAATGTATTCAGATGTATTCTCCTGTTCCTGTTTTGATTAAAGATATTTCCTTCAAAGAAGAGAGTGGAGTTTTTGCTGTTGTCACTTGCAGACACAAACATTCAGATAAAAGGCAACATGAGATCATATTGAGACAGTCAAGTTAAAATCAAAGAGTTTTCAACAGGTTGGTAATGCTGTTGTCTGGCTGAAACTTGAACTTAGTGATGTGTGTGGTGTGAACGTTGCCAGACTGTACTCTTTTATATGTGGAAAGAATAGGAGCTTTTTTCTGTGAGGAAATAGAAGTCAAAACTTGCTTATCTTTTGAGCCAGATGCTTATTGTTGCCCAAAAGTGAGCATCAGTGTATCAGCTGGTAACGGATAAAGAAAAACTTTTTTTTTTTTTTCTATTCTAGTCACATAGGTGTCCTTGTGGTCAGTTTTCAGAGTGGTAGCCATGTTAGTCTGTATCAGCAGAATGAACGAGGAGTACTTCTGGAACCTTAGAGACTAACAAATTTATTTGAGCATAAGCTTTTGTGGACTAAAGCCCACTTCATCAGATGCATACAGTGGAAAATACTGTAGGAAGTTTTATATATATATACACAGAGAGAGAGAGAACATGAAAAAATGGGGGTTGCCATACCAACTCTTAACGAGACCAATCGATTAAGGTGGGCTATTATCAGCAGGAGAAAAAGAACTTTTGTAGTGATAATCAGGATGGCCCATTTCAAACAGCTGACAAGAAGGTGTGAGTAACAGCAGGGGGAAAATTATCATGGCAATTACAGACCTAAAAGTCGCAATTATTCAACAAAAAAACTTCAAAAACAACAAAAACAGACTCCAACGAGAAACAGCAGAACTGGAATTAATCTGCAAACTGGACACCATTAAATTAGTCTTGAATAAAGACTGGGAGCGGATGAGTCATTACACTAACTAAAAACTATTTCCCCATGCTAATTTTCCCCCTACTGTTACTCACACCTTCTTGTCAACTGTTTGAAATGATTATCTGATTATCACTACAAAAATTTTTTTTCTCCTGCTGATGTTAATCGATTGGTCTGATTAGGAGTTGGTATGGCAACCTCCATTTTTTCATGTTCTCTGTGTGTGTGTGTGTGTGTGTGTGTGTATATATTTTATATATATATATATATATAAAACTTCCTACAGTATTTTCCACTGCATACATCTGATGAAGTGGGCTTTAGCCTACAAAAGCTTATGCTCAAATACATTTTAGTCTCTAAGGTGCCACAAGTACTCCTCGTTCTTTCTTGTGGTCAGTGTTTTCCAGAGTTTAGTGAGCATACAGGTGGCATTGCATATAACATGAAAAGGGGAAAATATCTGTGATTTTACTACTTTCATTTCTACCTTAGTAAGTAGCAGGAGAGGCAGCCAAATAGTCACAATTAATTCGGCACAGTTGGCATTCCCTGCTGTGGTGAGACCTAGATCTGAGCTAACGTGAGGACTGAATTGGCTGTCATAGCTGGAAAGGCATTGCCCCAAGATAAGTATTAGTGACATAATTTGCAGTGCATTATGGGGAAGTTCATTTTTAGCTTTTTTATATCATACTTACCTTGTGAATTAATAGAGTGTCAGTTTCCAGCCTTTGTCATCTTGTGATATTTAGTTGAAGCTAAATTACATGTCAATTTTCTTTTATTATTGCTTTTGTCATAGCAGGGTTTTTTTAAGAGCAAAAAGTGTGTGTGTGTGTGTCCATTTTATTTTTGCTTGCTGAGTATGATTAAAAATAAATCCTTGAATTTTCAGTTTTGCCTTCTAGTAGGAATGCACACACAGTCTAACAGTTTCTAGCCAAGAGCATGTTTTTTTCCAGTATCCATTTGTATTAAAATCTATTAAATTTTTCTTCATATCTTTTAAGGCACTCTCTCTTTTCACCCCTGGCAATTCAATGTCAAGCATTTTGGAAGCAAGCCTAAAAGATATTGTGTTTTTATGTATCAACTTGAGTCTCCTCTGGAAAACAGAAAGCATGCCTTTTAATATGCTGCTTAAATATCACTGGTCCAGATACCTGACTTGATATAGTCAAATATAAAGCCATTTACTTTTCTTCCATCATGTCCGAATGTAGCTGAAAAGTACAACAGACTGGAATGGGTTATACAGTATTATATAATCTTATGATATTCAGATGTGCCCAGGGAAAAGAGTACAGTGAAGTATAGTGTTTGGATTGTAAACCAACACTCTTCTAGTATCAAACATCTGAGCTCACTTAGGAGGAAGCAATGTTTTACATTTATGGTAGTCTGGGATATATTAAATGGAACTTGTCAGCTAGTTACTTATCACCAAAGCCAAGGACAGGAAAAAAATAGGATTTTTTAAAAAGGCATTACAGTCTACAGTGAGTAAATTTTGCCACAAGTTTACACATTTTCCAACTTCAAAGTTATTTCATTTCTGATAGGTTTGCCTGAAATTATAATCACTGCTGGAACTTGAAGAAATTATCCTTATCCTCTTTTGCAAGTTCATAAATAGTGCTTCCATTGCTTTGCCATGGTGCTCCGGGCAATATGTCATGCAGAGTGGCAAGGAAGTGGAAAATTAGGGTTTCTAAGTAAAGAGCAAATGGCACACACCTTTAACACTAAGTTAAGATAGCACTAAGTTATTTCGTTATCCGGACATATATCAATCTTACATCATGCTTTTTTAAGAAAACTAAACTTTTTAAAAAATCTCCAGCTTCATATCATTTTAGTCAAAACAGAAATAGTCTCTGCCATATCCCTTTAACTAAACTCATTCTTGGTAAATATAAATTATATTGATTCCACTAGGTCAATTGCTTGAGCAATGAGTAGATACTGACCAGCATCAGACTCAGACTAAAGTGAATAGCCAAGATGATAGTTGAATCTCAAGAGTCAGTGCTTTGCTTCAATTTGGCAGTGCATTCAAAAGACTAGGGGTGAAATCCTGGCCCCATTGACTTGAGACATAAAATTCCATTGGCTCGAGTAGTGCCAGAATTTCATTTCAGATGCTTATCTATTATAACTGTTGGAGTTGTAAAAGTAGGAGGAAATCTCAATTTGTTTCCCATCTTCCTGGAAATACTCTGAGAACAACCTATCATAGTTCCAGAATAACTGCCCTGTATTTCTCCCTCTATGATCCCCCAAGGGTGGCCAGACATCACTTCTGCTGGGCTGAGACCTAGTCTCACTCCCTTCTGGAATGTTTTAATACTGTACAGCTCCCTGCCTTACACTGCTGTATCACTAGCAATTCTGCACTTTGCTCTCTCTCCGAGGGCTATGACCAGTGGGTTGCCCACAGTTAGCAAATAGCAATAGCCCACCCTTACCAAGTAGCAACTTCTAAGCAAGCACATTTATTCTTAAGGTAAAAGCATTGCAGACAAAACATATTAAAATAAGAATAGAATCTACATGCACGCCAGAAAGCTTACCTGAGAGTACCCCAATCTCCATCTAGGCCTCTGGTAGGTTTTAGTCTGTCAAAACCTCTAAGCAGGTTTTCTCTCTGGTTACAAGGACAGATTGGCCATTTTTATACATCTCAGGCCTTTGATTTTGGCCTTCTGTAATGTGATCAGCAGACAATGACCTGTCTTCAGGGTGTAGGTTCAAAAGGCTGGGTTTTGCATGATGGAGTTGGGAATTTGCTTGAGCCTCTCCTTAGAGATTCCCCAGGAAATCCACTTAATACTTATTGTCCCAAAAGCCCATGCTTGTCTGGTACATTTTCAGTATAGTTTTTTGAACTCCCATTTCCCGCTAGAGTGGTTATCTACGATCCTGGACCACAACAATACATAATCTTAATACAATAAGGTCTTCCAAGGATATTGCAGGAAATTGCCATATCTGTCACACAAACTTTATTGCAATATATTAGCTCTTATTCATTGAGTCTTATTCAAACCAGGGCCTAGATTGCACTCCTCAGATCTGGATGCAGAGGGGGACACGCTCACCAAGAAGGGGAACTGTGTCACCTCAGTGGCAGCATCGCCCCCTGCCCCCTTCTTCAGACTGAGTGGATGCCTTTTCATGGGATCTGTGCAGGAGAGGGATTTGAAGGTGGCATAAAAGGAGAGGATGGAGTGTGTGTAGATCAGGACTGTGAGGTACACATAGTCTGCAGGCAGTAATTCCTTTTCTGCACATCTCCGTCCGACAGGGGGTTTCTAGAGGCTGTCACACCCAGTGGGGAGTCCCTAGTAACCCAGCTCCAACAGAGCCTCTTTGCCCAGAAAATGACAAGGAGAGTTGCCTAGCTGATGTGGTGACACAGGATCAATGAGTATCCCTGGCAATTTACTATATTTGTGGAAAGGTCCTACAGTTTATTCCAGGATGAGGACATCATATTAGCAGGCTCCACTGAACCTTCTCCATAAGGAAAGAACACTGGGTGGTCTTGAAGGATTGTAATTCCAATTTAAAGTCCAACATATCCTTGTATGGTCAGTGCAGGGCCTGGTACAGATCTCTGTGTAATTTCTGGAGGTAGAGTAGGGTTGTGTGTGTGTGTCTCTGGCTGCTTCCATTCTTATATGCACAAAGTAAGGTATCAAATTTACTATACATGTATGTGATTCTCTGGGTGTTACTCTATCCCTCTCTTGCTTTTCTCTGCTCAAGACTAAATGGCTGTAGATGGATGCAATGGTAGTTTTTCTATAAAATTTTCAAGGGGCAAAATTACTAAAATGTTGAGCAAAAATGTTCAACAGTTTTCACCAACTCTAGTTCTAACAATTTAGTTTCTCCAGGGCAAACGTCTTACATCCCTTGAGTTTAATTTTACTTGGCAGGTCAGCGTCTTAATATTTGTTAATTAACAGTTCATTTTCTCATCAACAATTGCTTAGTTCCCAGCTGATTGGAGAACTAAATCCCTCAAGTTGTTCAATACATAATTGTCACACCTGTTATAGGGCTTAGTGTTCCAGCAAGTCTGTGGGATTTAGTTAATTCACTGTATGGGACATGTACAAGGGCCACTGTTTTTTTTTTTCTCTGTGTTTAATAAAGTTGAGGCCTTGGTGTTCCATAAATCATTCCTTTGCTTCTCAGTTGTGATATGCCAGTATCAATTTACTGTCAGTGTAAACCTAATTGCTATGGGGGGAGGGCTAAAATTCTAAAATCACTTGATTAATTAAATATAGTCTTCTAAATTAACACTTTGGAGATTTAGGAAATGTCTCTCTTACAGACACATCTACCTAGTCTCTCTGTGTATGTATATAGCTATGTACAGCTGAATATTGTTAAATATTTATATATGAAAAATATTGACAGATTTTAAATTGCACCCATACAGTTTTTTGCATACATGTGTGCGTGCCGAATTTATTCTGCACACAAATACCTGATGTATACACGCAAATCAAATATTGGCATGCACATGTGGCCAGGTAAGTGCCTTAAGTGTCCATGTGCACTCACAACCACTTTATCTGTGTGTGCTCATCAGGTATTGGTCAGGGCAAACAGGTGAATGAAAGACAGATCCTCGGATGGACTTTTCGCAGGAGACCAAAACTTTATTAACTTTACACTGCATTAGGGGCAGTGTGTGCCTGCCTTATCTCACATAACAGGTGTTCAGCTTGGTCCAGCAAGTGTCTCCTGCGGCCCAGAAGACATGGTTATACTGTTGGGAGGGGAGAGCGCAGGGATCAGTCAGCTCTCCCTCCTACCACCGTGGCTGACTAATGGGAGGCAATGAACCTGAGGAGTAGGCGAAGCCCAGCTATGACATTTTCAGGCATGTGTTGCACTCCCTTCCCATCTCCCTCAGGAGTGGTGCATCTCCTTCGCTGTTCTGATCAGCAACGTCACTCCTGGCTTGTTGAGATGGTGGGCGGGCATCTCTGGGGCTCTCCCTATCCCCATCTCCATTCCAGGGATTAGTTCATTCATCCTGAAGTCCAACTAAACATACAGGGTATATCTACATTGCAATAAAACACCTACAGCTATCCCATGTCAGTTGACTCAGGTTTGGGCTGTGGGGCTATAAAATCGCTGTGCAGACATTTGGACTAAAGCCTGAATGTATACTTGGCAATTTTCTAGCCCCGCAGCCTGAGTTACCTGGCACGGGTCAGCTGCAGGTATTTTATTGCAGTGTAGAGATACAAAGAGAGAGAATCTCTCACACACACCCTCACACCTCTGGTGACATAGGGGATTTGCACATACAAATTAGGAGCACACCGTTTCAGAAATAGTTACAATATTAATCAATATCCACTGGAAAAAGTAACAGATGAATGTTATTTTTCCATGAGAGCCACTTTTAAGAGCTTAAAAGCATAGGAGAAAAGATTTAATAGTGTTAGAAAGACTAAGATGCTTATCATTAAACCTGGGAAGTACACAGAACTTGCGACTTGCAAATGGGTATTTCTAATAAATAAACCTCAACAGAGTTAAGAAGAAAGACACAGGCACTTCATAACTGAGATTTACAAAATACATATTCATCTGATAAACTGAAGCTATGCCAGCTAGCTGTCATTTCAAAAAAATAAGGGTATTTTGCGTATTATTTAGATATTTCATTGATGAAAATGAACACTTGAAACTGCATACGCTAGGATGCCTTAGGCAACCAAGCATATCAAAATATAGTGCATGGAGTGACTTTTACTTCTCCTGCTATTTAAAGACCTATTTTCATGAGCTTATTAGCTACTAGTGATCCCTAAGGAGAAATACAATTAAAACTTAATCATACCAAAAGCTGGGGTTCTTCTGATTCAGCGAACTTGTAATCTTTTATATTTAGTAATTTACTTGTAAATGTCTTAGTGCTAAGACTGAAAGCCAGATAAATTAGTTTCAACCTGCAGTAATGCATCTCCTTTGAACTCCCATGGCATATTTTACCTTTTGTGCATGTTTTGCTCTATCTTGTTTACATGTTTTTAAGCCTTTCAGGAATTCTGAGTGGCAGCATTTCTATTTTTTTAACATGAAAGCAGAAGAGCTGCTCTGCCCTTTAAAGATCATATTGCACATGCTCCCTAGACACATTCTTGTTCTTCACATATGATGCCCACAATATAATAAGGATCAAGATGAAGAATCTGAAGCAGCAGTTTAAAAAAAAAGTCAAGTAAAGTGTTCAGAGAACTTCAAAACCCGCTCTGGAGTGATTATATACTATACTAGGAATTGTACTGTAAATAAAAGGGAAAAACTATTATAAATTAAAAAAAATACAATAATCATTAAATATTACATTCACCAACATAATGGGGCAAATGGTCATTGGTGTATGGGGAGTTAGCGGCGAAACACTTATTTACAACAAGAAATGTTATATCAGACCCTGCATATAGTATTTTTTTTAATTTTAATAAGGTTATTGAAATATTTACTGCTGCTTTTCCCCCCATAAGACTAATGGTTAATTTTAATGATTACAGTCACAAGTCAGAATACTGGAGCCACCTGATTTAAAAAAACAATAATTGCATCTCCCAAGCCATTCCAATACAAGTCTTTGAACTTTTGACTAACTGCGTAAAATGAAATTAAATTAATCCAGTTGAGGACTGGTTAGGTCTTCTTTCTTGAAAGTACACCAAAGATTATTTCACCTTTTATAGAAACATTTATTCTGTAGAATTTGCTAACTGCAACTGAATGTGTGGTGTCCTTGTCTGGAAGAAAGGGAGTTATTGCCCCGTTATGGGGCCCCTGCTGCAGTTGGATGGCAGAAGGAGGAGGAAGGGGAAAATGTACTTGGACAGAGCAGGAGGTGGCCAGACCAGGTGAGACAGCAAAGGGGGTTAGGTCAAAACATCGGAACTTAGTAAGTAACAAATGTGGCAGATATCGGTGCAGTTATTCATTACAGAGGGGATATGCTTCTCTTATAAAATGGATTTGGAAAGGGATTTAGGAGGAAGTAGCCCTTACAGAAGCTCAGGAAGAGGGGGTTGGGACTCCTAACAAATGGTAGAGTGGGGATACAACATCCATTCCTTTTTCCAGTCCCCAACCATCATACAAGGGTAGGGCAGTGGAGTCTCAGCAATGGGCTGGACCAGGGATGGGAGGGGAAGGGCTGACAGCAGCTGCCAATACAGGTAGAAACAATTAAGGAAGAAATTTGCACTGTAGCATTATTGCCAAGTATTTCTAGATATGATCAGATAAATTTGCGGTTTTATTGAATACCATTCATTGCCTCTTGTCTTTTTTCCAGCATGACTAAGATGAAGGAGCCAGTTTTGTTTGTCATCATTTTCTACCAAGTCTGAAAATAGCTTGTAACTGCAATAGCAGGACAGTAACTGTAGGATTTTAAGTAATCTAAGTAGGAGCATGCTTGGGGACTGGAGTGTCTTTGTCTCTGTCACTTCACTGCAACCATTATTTTGTCCATTTTATCCTTCCCAACTCTCCACTTCTTGTATCAGGCATGATCACTATATCAATCTATTTGAGTCAAAAATTATGTTACTAAATAAGATGGTTCTTAAGATAAAATCACAGTAGATTGTGTGTGCAAGGAGTAAGAAATCTGTGGTTTTTCTCAAACCTAAATTCCGTGAGCAGTAGAGTGGAGCTCTATCCACTAAATGACGCATCAGCTTTTAAAATCCTATAATTTCCAACTTCCCATATTTTTTCTCAATCTTTATTCATTTGTTGACATAGTGTGAGTTTTGAATGTCATCTTTACTAGATGCGCTCTGGGAAGAAATACAATTAACAAGACTCAGAGAGGATCTTTTACCTTTAGTAATTTTAATCAGTGGTACATTTCCATAAACACATTTTTCTGTAAACAATTTGCAAGGGAATGTATTTCATGCTGTTTTAACATGCTGAGACCAACTTTATTCTGATTCATTCTGGTCTATTAAAACAACTGAAATAGGACCCATTCTGTGCTTGCTGGAGGGCACCATGTCACAAAGATTATAAAACTATAAAAGATTGCATACTGCCTATTACTGGCCTTGAGACATTTAAAAATTACTTTTTATTAGACAGTTTTCAAATAACCCTTTCAGGCCTTACCATTGAAAAGGTGTGTATTGGTGGTGATCATATGAGTTGTACTCTTCACTTTTTGGAATCTTGTCAGAATTTTTCAAATTGTATGGTTGAGTGGAATTTGAAACTATTCTACCAAGACTGCTCTGTATTTGACCCAGAATTAAACTTAAGGTGCAATGAACCTGATTCCCTATCTCTCTGACACATGACAATTCCTTTTTCACTAATCAGGTTGAACCCTCAGGATAAGTGAGGATTCAAGCAATGGTCTTAGCCCAAGTGACCCAGTCTGCCTCAAGATCTACATACGATTAATCATACGAGATATTTTCAGCTAAGGCAACAAGGCATGTCTTGAACTCCTTTTTCATGACATACATTTCTTTGTGAAAATGCTTTGAGTCCTCAGGGTACCCATATAAAATATAGGAAGAACCTTACAAAATTTTAGGTGCAATGTGTTCTTTCTTTCAGAGGAAGTGTGTATGTAGGAATTTCAACTCTATCCAAAAGAGAGAAGGGGGTTATGCTCCTGAAGCGGAATAGAATTGCCAGTATCATTGAGCATTTAGATCTTCAGCATCGTCCAAGAAATCAGCTCTGCTATTTGTGTTAGATAAGCAGAAATATGTAAAATGTTCTTCCTAAAATAATTCCTAAATTAGTTCAGTCAGTCTAATTTTAACTCAGATTCTCAAGTACGCCATTTCCCTCTTTCAGAGGCAGCTATTTGTTTGTTTCCCATTGCAAATAGTAATACAGCCATGTTTGTTTATTCTTAATTTTGATTGGTTCCTGAAGTGCTTTGCCCAGCCCATTACAGGCCTCCTCATGGTTGTTATAGCCATCAGAAACAATCAGCACATTCCAGTTACAGGATGGATAAAACAAAGCACAATGTGGGGCAAAGCTGCTAAGCTGCTCTTGGTTGAAGAAACTAAAAAACCCCGAAGTTTAGGACCGATGAAGACAATGAGTCAATTCTGTTACAGAATTAGCCTTTCCCCACTCTCCTCAGATCACACAAGCAGCAAAGCAGAATCTTTTCAAGAGAGTACTAGGAGAGATGTCCAAAAAATGCATTAGTTTGTGTATCCTGTGCAGAGAGTAGCAAAATATATTCCATAGACCACCCCATTGGCTCATCATGAAGAATCCTGTGTCTTTGTCAGTCTCCCACTTCTTGTTTGTGTTATTGCTGGCTGTGGGGCACTTGCTTCCATCCCGTTGCTGCCTTCTTTCTTTTGACAGGCATCCTGTTGGTCCTCTGTATTTGTGATAGACCTCATTTCTTTTGACTCTCCTACATCAGGCCAGCGATAGCTGAAGCTCTTTATACATTCTCCTGGTCCTGGTGTTGGCCTGTCTGTCCGGGTGTTCCTGCTGTCTGCCACTACTCCACAGTTGTCTTCAGTTTTTCTTCACTGATCTCCTGAATCAGTAGCTACCTCACTTGCCCTGCAGCTTGGACTGTTGCCTTTTGCCATTGCTTTGTATGGCTACTTGATGGTTGAACCCAGACCTGCTTATCTGTTTGTAGTGGCCGTAAGTCTTTGGCTCCTTGTACTAGCTGCCTGTATACCTTGGCTTTCTCTTAATTGCTTCTGTCTTTTCTGTCATTCCTCCATGGGACTTCCCTTGTGGGAAGCAGAGTCTTGGTCCTCTGCTCCATCTGTCCCTGTATTGGGCTACTGGGAGGAAGTATTGCAATGGTCCAGTGTTGCCAGTTAGGAATACCTTCCTGTCTGTTTTGCCATCAGTTTCTTGGCTGTCCCTACTGCCAACTTTAGCCTTCCCATTGCTTTGTGGGTTCCCAGGGGAAGAAGTGTTGTGCTCAATTCTGAAACAGTTGAATTCTGCTGCAGTACGATGTGGCCGATTGTCTGAGCATAGTATGCCATATTCTGAAAAATGTGTCTTTGGTGTCCAGATCACAGTTCTTGTCTGAGTATTCTCCAGATAGTCCACCTCCCAGAAACTAGAGAAGTAATCTACTGTGTCAATGTCATTCCTGTCAGTAAAAGTGAACAGGTCTTCTCTGATCATTTCCCAGGGTCAGGTTGGGATTTCATGAGGTTATAGAATCTCCTCTGTTGTTCATCATTATACTCTTTATACACATCACACTATTCAATGTCCACTCTCAGTTGAATGCATGCAACTGATGAAGTGAGCTGTAGCTCATGAGAGCTTATGCTCAAATAATTTTGTTAGTCTCTAAGGTGCCACAAGTACTCCTTTTCTTTTCACTCTCAGTTGGGCATTTGTGTCTGGCAAGTAGATATGCTCCTTGGTTTGTTTTAGGCATGCCTCTATCCCCAAGTGTGATGCATGTATCTGTCTCATGATGTCAGTTGTTAAATCTTCCGGGATTACTGCTTGGTCCTGAGATGCACATACAAGTCATTCCTCACGTGGTGTTCGACTGTAAGTTCCTGTGGCACTTGCTCCTTGTGATCTGGCCGTCCATGGAGAATGAATCATTTAACTGCCTGTAGCGCCCCATCCTGTCTGGTGCTCTGTTGCATTGCCTGGAACCTCCATTAGAGTTGTGAAGGTGTTGTAGCATGTTGATAGAGTCTGTCTCCTGTTCCATAGAGTCATCTATGCTGTACTCTGGACGGTATGTCCTGCTCAGTGTATTTGCTACCAGTAATGACTTGCCTGGGTAGCATCTTATCTGCACATCATATAGCACTGCAACCTCAATAAAATGCACTCTAGTCACTTGGATGCACTTAACAGTGACTTTTTCATGGTGCTTTGTAATGGCTGGTGATCAGACTGCATGCCCACCTTGTGCCCAAAAGTAAACTGATGAAACTCTCCCATTCCAAAAAACAGCCAGTGTAATTCCTTTTCTATCTGAGCTATCCTCTTTTTCTATGTGTTACGGCTCTTCTAGCAAATGCCATGGGCTTCTGGCTTGGCATGCTAGACCTCCTCCTGAGGCATCACACCATACCTCTATCTGCTCCGCACGTTTGTAGTACTTTAGGACTGGTGCCTTGCTTATGATTTTCTTTAATTTTTCAAATGCCTGTTCCTGGTTCTATGACCGTTTCCACACTGTGTCATCATGAGTTAACTATCTCAAGGGTTCACAGGCTTCTGACAGGAGTGCACAGAATCTGGAAGGATAGTTGGCCACCCATATAAATTGATGGACTCCCTTCCCATCTATTGGTCTGGGCATTTCCTTAATGGCTCTCAGTTTCTCAGGTCTGACCAGAGTCCCTCACATGTCAACACATATCCAATGTAGAGGATCTCAATTCTTATCATCTTCATCTTGTGGGCATTCAGTCTAATAGTCTACTCCTGGCAGCTCTTCAGGAATTGTTGCAGTTTGATGTCATGGTCCTGGATCCCCTCTTCCTTGACAACTCCTTTTCCTTCAGTAAGAATGTGATCAGCTACAATCATGATGCCTAGTAGCCCCTCTAGTGCCTGGCTGAGTTTACACTGAAACACCTCTAGGGCCAGGCTGATGCTCATAGGCCAAGGGTGGGCAAATATTTTGGCCCGAGGGCCACATCTGGGTATGGAAATTCTATGGTGGGCCATGAATGCTCACAAAATTGTGGCGGGGGGGTGGGTATGCGGGTGAGGGCTCCGGCTGGGGGTGAGGGCTCTGGGGTGGGGCCATAAATAAGGAGTTTGGGCTCCGTGAAGGGGCTCCAGGCTGGGACTGAGGGTTCGGAGGGCGGGAGGGAGATCAGGGCTGGGGCAGGGGGTTGGGGCATAGGAGGCAGTCAGGGGTGCAGGCTCCGGGTGGTGCTTACCTCAAGGAGCTCCTGGAAGCAGAGGCATGTCCCTCCTCTGGCTCCTACATGGAGGTGAGGCCAGGCGGCTCTACATGCTCCCCCATCCGCAGGCGCTGAGCCTGCAGCTCCCATTGGCCTTGGTTCCCAGCCAATGGGAGCTGTGGGTGCGGTACTTGGGGGAGGGGCAGCATGTGGAGCCTCCTGGCTGCCCCTACTTGTAGGAGCTGGAGGGGGGACATGCCACTACTTCCAGGAGCTGCATGGAGCCACAGCACGCTCAGAGCAGGGCAAGCCCCGACCCGCTCCCTGGCTGGAGCGCCGGAGTGGGGTAAGCCCTGGACCCTGCTCCCCGGCAGGAGCTCAGGGCCGGATTAAAATGTCTGAAGGGCCAGATGTGCCCCCCGGGCTGTAATTTGCCCACCCCTGCCATAGGCATTCCTACCCAGCAGTATTTGAAAAAGAGTGTGGCAAAGGTTGTCAGGTGGCTGGATGGTTCATTTAGCTCAATATGTCAGAACATGTTCTTGGCATCACAAACAGTGAACACTTTTGCCATGGATAAATCAGTTAGTATGATGGTTCTCTGGGTACCCGGGCCTGTGAATGACCTTGTTACCCTTGTCCTCTAGTGAGAAGGAGTCTTGCCTATGTTAGCTTCCTAATGCTGCCAACCTTCCATCCACTCAAGCAAACTCCTCTGGGCTATCCTAGCCGTGTGTTTGCCTTGAAGGTCAATAAGAGGAACACCCCAGTCCCCGAGTCCCTTGAAGCATTCCCCTGTGATATCCAGCCCCTGACACTAACTACTTACAGAAATCCCAGGTCTTCTGTCCCCAAAGGTACAGCGTACCCGAGTTTACCAGTTTCATCTTGAACCATCCTTCTTACATAACACACAGCACTTGTGATGAAACAAAGGGTGTATTTAAGAAAGAAAAGAGATTCCACTAGAAACAAGAGAAAGTAATGGAAGCGGTTGCAATACAAAAAAATAAAACACAAACTAGGGTCCACACTTATTAATGGTACCTTTCCTATCTAATAAACTAGGTTCTCTCCTCCTCTCCCAAATGAATAGTCTGTTGGTTGGCTTTCTAGGAGCCAGGTTCTACACACCCACTCAACAAGATGTCTCCTCACAGAATCAATCCAGAGTGATCTTCCCTCTCTGTATTATAGTGACACAGTCTTTTGTCTTTATTCATAGGGAGATTCTCGGTCTGTTTTAATGTTCCTTTTTTACCTCCAGGGGGCTTTGATTGTTTGCAGTTGTTTCTGATGGTTTTGAAACTCCTGGGATGGAGCAAGGCTAGACAAATGAGCCTTGTATTACATCACTGGCTAACCAGGGCTGGGTTACAGCTCCCTCCTGCTTGAATGGGCCATTACTGACACATCCCTTGGTAACTAACTTTTACCTGAAATGCGTAAAGCATAATTTCAATATAAATACATTATTCCTTAAATATTACCCATATGTACATCTCTTAATTATTATGATTCTTGACAAGTTATGAGCTTTCTGTAGATATCTTACATGTTGCTCTTCATGGATAAATATCCTTCAAGGCTTGTGCTTGGTATTGTGAGGTATTTTAGGTCTGAGATGAGAGTTGCTTGCAAAGAACAGGGGGCCCTTTGCCAATTAGCTTCTGTGTCACACTTAATATGTCCTCAGTTGTTAGAGATAGGTAGTGACTTATTGTCATGCTCTGTTAAGTGATTTTGGATCAGTGCAGATCCTCAGATCAGCTGAAGGTTTTCTCACCACTACTGGGCTGCTAGTTTCAATGTGTAGAATAAATCTTTTTCTTTGCCAGTGCCGTCTTCAGTGGCTCCACCAGAGCTAACAGAACTCTCAGTCTGTACATTGGGGTCTATTTCTAACTTCAGATTGCTCTCTAGGTGGCCATCTCCTTGAAATGTGTCCTTTATATTCTGTTAGAATGCTGGACAGGGCTCACAGTGGCTGAGTCTCTCTCCTTTCTCATATTGAGGATATTCTGGAAGTCTTCTGTGATCAAATCAATGGCTTGCACCACCTTGCTGCCCAGAAATTATTGATACTCCTGTGTGACTACTATAAACTCCAAGTGATAACATCGCTTATTTTGTGGGTTTCTTGTCAGCAGCCTCCCTTTTCTCACTGGCCTCGGAATGGCTTTGTTGTTCATCAGCAGCATGTCACCATATTTCTGCAGTCTAACATTGCTGCTTATTAGCACTGTTGAGATTACATTGCAGCTGGCTCCACGATCCAGCTGGAATCAAATTGGTCATTGATTTGATAGCATAGTTGCAAATATAGCCATTGAATGGCTGGCACCCTTCTTCTGCAGTGCATGTGGACTGAGATCTGCTAAAGTCACACTGCAGGTTCCCTCTTCTTCACTGGAAGTCTCAATGTGCTCAATCACTGCATGTACTGCTGCTTTTGTCTTCCTGGGGTAGCTTCCGTATTGGCACGTGATTTTGTTTCCCACACCTCCTTGCATTAGGCTGGGCATTTTTCTTTCAACCTTTCCTGTTACTTTTATGTATGTACACTGGCTTATGCATTTTCAGTCCTTTGGTCTCTGTCCTGCTTCCTGGCTTTACCCTGTGTAGTGGTTATCACTGTTTTTGATCCTTTATGTGGACAGTTCAGCTGCCTTTGCTATTTGGAGACATTTCTCGATTGTTAGATCTGTTTCTCTCCACAATCTGTCCTGTAAACTGGTGTCACATGTCCCACAAATAATCATGTCTCTAATTACGGAATCCTTAATAAAAGGAGGACTTGTGGCACCTTAGAGACTAACAAATTTATTTGAGCATTATTAGTCTCTAAGGTGCCACAAGTACTCCTTTTCTTTTTGCGGATACAGACTAACACAGCTGCTACTCTGGAATCCTTAATGTCAACATAGTTACACGTGGATGTCATTGTTCTCAGCTCTGTACTGTAAGTATTCCTTTTCTATTTCTTGGTTTCAGATGAAAAATCAGTATCTCTCTACAGTCTCCTTCTGTCTGGGATCATAAAACACTTTTATCAGCTGGTTCAGTGTTTCAATAATTGTTCCTGGCAGCAGTGTCTCACTCACTTCTCATCCTTTTTCCTCAATGAGATAGAAAAAAGAATTACCTTCATTTTCTTCTCTTTATCCCTCATTGTCAGCTCTGTAAACAGACTCCGTTCTTACTCCCACTCTCCTTCTTGCTGAGGGTATTGCTAGACTGACCACCATATTTCACATGCCATGTGCTGAGTACTAACATGAGGCAGCTGCATGCTTGTAAACAGGCTTTTTGTTAAGAGAACTATTTACAGAGATGGTGCAACAGTAACTGGCATTCAAGCCATGTGCAAACAGACTGACTTCATCCGAACTCTATCCCTCCTCCACCCTATGCTCCTCCCTCCAAGTTGCATGCAGGTTGCCACACCTATTAATAGGCATATACTGAGTTTTTCAGTGTTGAAACTCTGCCATCTATAAAAGTAGAATGTGGAAACTAGTTTCAGTGTTTGTCTACTGCATGGACAATAGGGGGAGACTGAGGCAACATTATGACATTTTTCTCAGAAAGTTTCACTAAAAGAACTGTGGTTTTATTTCTATTCCATTTAATCCATCTAGGCATTTATACACATCACCATAGTTTATGAATGCATTAAAATGAATGCAGTCCATGAGGTAGACTAAATGTAGGCTTTTTTCTATAGTAGAGTCCCCCTTTTCCTGCCCCATAATAAGGTTTTTGTGTTGTTCATTTTATGTATATTTTATTTTCATTATTATTAGAATAGTCCATGTATATTTTATACGAGGGCTGATTCTCCTCTGCCTTGCATCGAGTTTAGCTATTAAGATTCATGCAAAGTAGATGTAAAATGTTGTCACTGGTTTAAGGGAATGGATAGCATTTTATCCATTCCCTTAAACCAGTTTAAGGGAACTGGATAGCATTTTATACCCATTTTGCAAAGCAATAAAATGGCAAAACACAATGCAGAAGAGAATCAAGACTTACTCCGTTTTCACACAATTCTACTGGTTATGATTCCAGCATTAGGAATAATGTACAAAATTCCTAGACATCAAGTACAGCCAATGGAGGGTGATTCTGTTAATTAGTTAAGGCCACTGCAATGTGTGGCCATTGGTGAAGAAGATACAACGGTAAGATCAGTCAGTTTGGGGAAAAACAACACAGAGAACTGGCCGAGTATAATATTTTATTTTTTATTAAATTAGTAACTCGGCCATTGTCATGTAGAAGTGACTAGAGTCCACTAGGACAAGAGCTATTTCACTTCACAACAACCTGATCGGAATGATTTCTTTTGTCACACTACTAGATGTGACCCATGGTCCCAATGGATTGTTATGTTCTGTGTGACTGACTTCCTCTTTCCCGCTGTGTGCACGTGTGCATAGTTAGTGATTCTGTCTATTAGACCAACCAAGTAAACATTGTTTGCCTTTTGGGATCAAAAGAATGACACTGGCAGTAGACTGCAGTCGCTCCCTGTCATTGTTTTTGCATTTTGCTTTTGGAAGTTTGTTTTGTTTTGAGGAAAACAAAAACTTTGCTGCCTGTCAAAGAAGGCAATCTAAGGTGTTGTCTGCAGAGAGTAGCACATACATATCGAGGGGTGTGATTTGTAAAGTACACTGAAGGGCTGTGCTCTAACTTCCCATAAAACAGGACTATGTTAATGTGAACTAGGTACCTTTTAGAGCGCACCAGCAGGGTCTACACAGTGCAGTTAACGCACAACATGTTAGAATGCTTTATAAATCACGCTCCTCTAATGCACTTTGCTGGCATCCTGTAGACAAGTCCTAAGACTGCAGGAGTATAAACTGGATTTAATAATCTTGCTTAAGTGGGGTCTTTTCATTATAAAATTCAGATTTTACTGAAAATTACTCCAAGTATATATGTTTTCTTAGGAACCTCGTTTTTTTCCTTATTCATTAATTTAGAGCTCTGCCACAATAAATTATTTTGGTTGGATTCTGACTGCTGAATTTAGCCACACATTCCTAGGATATCTGAAATACTGTAATTTCTTCATGCTAACGAGAGTCAATATTCATCACAGGAAATTTTGGTAAATTGCTGGCTTGCCCCTTGTGGTTAGTACAATTTGTCTTGTCATCTGGTACTCTGCCATCCCTCATGCATTAAAAAAATTAGTTGTATCTGTAGTGGCCATGTGTGCATGTAAGTGAGTGTGTTGTATCCCTGTATATTAGTTGTGTTCATTAATATTTACTTCTGTTTCTCATGAGGTGAGACTTTCCTTATGATTATGTGACTGTGCCATTACTTGAGAAAGAGCCTCCAAGACTTAAAATCCAAGTGATTGAAAGTTATGCACTGTCACAGAGTTACTGTGCTGGCTGGGTCTGTGTGTCGGGCACATCCACAGAGGGTAAGGACCCCTGACCCAGAAGGTAACCAAAGACGACAATGAGATGAGGTGTAGGTGGGGTTGGGAGCATGAACATCCCCCCAGCACACATACAAGGGTACTTATCTCACATCTTACATGGCTGGGAGTGCGGCCCGCACCCAGGTCCTCAACGTTTCAGAAGCTGCAGCTCCTCTTGATGCCAGGGACCAGCTGGAAGCCTTGAGCCAGCAGGGAATGAGGAGTAAGGCGTGTGGTGTGGGGAGGCAAGGCTGGCACCAGAGTCCCACTCTTCCTGTTGAGGCCTCCTGCTGGAACCCATGGCAGCTCTTCTTGGTGCTGTGGGAAGCCTTGAACCAGTAGGGAGGGAGAGTTGGGACCAGGGTGCCATTTAGGTTGCACAGGACAGTGGCGAGGTTGTTCATGGTCCCATCCTGGGGCTTATGGAGCTGACTGTGGAGAGGCTGTTTTTTGCCACTGGCAGCAGCATCCAAGACCTGGCATTGGTGAAATGAGCCCCCAGCAGCTAGGCCCAGCAAGAAGCTGAAGGAAGGTGGAGGGGGATCCTATGCTGCCACCACTGGAGGGAAGTGACCGGTCTGGACTGCAATTACAGCTTCCCTCATGGGAGTCATGATGGGGTGGTGGAGTAGGGCTGGTTGAAGGGTAACCAGACAGCAAGTGTGAAAAATCGGCATGGGGGGTGAGGGGATAATAGGTGGCTATATAAGACAAAGCCCCAAATATCAGGACCATCCCTATAAAATTGGGAGAGTTGGTCACCCTTGCTGGTTGTGGGGGAGCAGGGTCCCCCCCTCGAAATATCTGGATTGTTGCCACTGGAAGTAACACTGAGAGGCAGGTGGAGGGAAGTGGTGCTTCCTGCCCAGGGGAGGAGAACTCAGCAGCACCACTAGCAGGAAGGGACTCTCTTACAGTGATAAATACATACTGTGTTGTTACTGAGCTCTTGTCAGTGTCCTCATTGCTGGGACTCTGCCTGTTTATGCCAACCCACAAAGAGCAGACTTCAAGGTCATGCAACAGTATTATAGTCTATGGATATGTCTACTCTAGCACTGGAAAGTGTAAATTCCAGCTTGAGGAGAAAATATTAGTGCTAGCTCTGATCCAGCTGTCATGCTAAAAATAGAAATGTAATCATGGCAGTGTGGGCTGTGGGAGAGACTAGCTGCCCTGAGTAGGATTATGTCTGAGACATACTCAGGGGAGCTAACCTCTCCCACCATGCTCAGCCAATACAGAATCCATTGATCACTGAGAAAAACCTGGGGAATTACATATAGAGATTTAAAAGACTATGATTTTTCAGTTTGGAAAGGAGAAAGTGATAGTAGAGTGAGAGTTAAAATACTAAGTGTTATAGTAAACCTAATAGAGAACTTTTGTCCACCCTGACCTTTAGTGTAAGAATGAGGAAGCTACTGATAATATTAAAAAGCAACTGATATATAAAACAGGTGAGGAAAATGATTGTTTAATGCAGTAGATACAGTAGTAGACCTGTTGGATCTTTGCTGTAGGATACTAGGGAGGAAAATGGTAATAATTTTGGAGGGAAAATGTTTACATGTATATAAGACTAGAGATAGCTTTGCTTTTCTACTAGTTAGGTTACAAGGAATATAAATCTTCTTGCTTCTGGACATAAAGTAATTGCCATTGGAGATTGAGAAGGAATTCCCCGCTCCCTCATGGTATAGTGTTGCACAGTAGTCACAATACTTTAGGGGCTTTTCATCTTCCAGCAAAGTATTGGTTATAGGTCACTGCTATAGGATCACAACTGGAATTGTTGGACCAGTGTTCTGTTCAGTAAGACTGCTCTTATGTTCCTAAGCAAATTTAATACAGAAGTATCATTAGGAGTATAGAAACAGCATCACAATGGTCATCCTTCTCCAATTATGTTTTTTTTTAAGGGAAGGGGAATTTGTTTGTTTCTTTACCGTTTTAATTCCCTGTTATGCAGTTCTTTTTCTCACTAAACTAGTTCTGTTGCATTTAGGGTCAGAAAAAAAAGAAATGTTAAAAAGCAGAGAGGAGCCCCAGTTACTAAGGAGCAAACCCTATGGCAGCAGAACCAGATTCTTTGAGAACTAGTGTCCAGGGTTTAACTAGTGGCAAAGCCATGGGAATGGCGGAGGAGGAACCAGAGCATCCCCTGCTGTGCAGATTCTTCCATTTCCCCTCCCAGTAAAGGGGAAGCATTGGGAGCACAATAGAGGCACATCTGCAGCTAATCCATGGCTTGAGGGTGAAGATTTCTTCCCTATTGCCTGAAGAACAGACTGATATTTACACTCGGATGTGTGTTGCTGCTCAGGACTTGGTCTTATATTTGGATCTGAATCTGAATTTCTCCAAAGCACAGAGGGGTTTGGTTCCTGTACATAGGGCCCATCATAATGCAAATTTATCCATGTTTGATTACAGGAAGAGGTTCTGATACTAATAATTGTAGTTGATAATATAATTTTTTTTGTTGATTTCAGAATTTACACCTTCCCCCACCAAAAAAAAAGCATTTCCAATTTGTTCTTTCACAGAAGAAGCCTGTAGGAAAGTCCAGAAGTTAATGGAAGACATTTACATTACAATCACTGCTTGTATTAAACTTAAGTCTTTTAAACCTGAAGCAAGAAAACGTGAAATTAATTAGCCTGGCCATAAATGTTTCCTATTTATTAAAAAAAATACTGCAAACATACATTTTGTTTTGCCCAAACCAGGTAATTTGATATGGTGGATAGAACTACTAATGCTATATTCTGAGGGCAAAAGAGACTGAAATATTATAACTATTATTTCAGTGCTTACAATTCAACACAGAAGAAATGAACAGCCGTACTTCTATAACTAATTTCTTAACATTAGTGGTGTCAAATGATGCACAGAAAAACAATTATAATAAAAACATGTCCTATAATCACAGTTAAGTTCTTCATTTCTGACTTGGACTGTGACTTGACTGTGGAAATGAAAGATTCAGTTTTTGTACTACGTCTCCAACGATTATTCATGTGTTTGTTTGAATGACTCTGAATGATTTTTAATTGTCTTATACAACACCTAGCAGCTACATATTATTAAAGAAGACTGTCACTATTAGTATGTTATACCTTTTCTGCTCAGTAGCTTATCACTCTGCATTACGTTCAGAGGGTTAGCTGAAAAATAGAAGCAGCGGAATTACACATTTGATTGAATTTCATAGGTAAAAAAGTATTCAAGTCAGACTGTATGGTTTCTCTGTGACATCTTTGGAGTATATTATAGTAAATGCTGAACACTATTTAACGTAAAAAGGAAATAATGATCCTATGAAAATTGTCATGAAGTTCTACTGAGTTGTCCCTTTGATGCTTGTTCATGTAGCTCTTTAAAACATTAATGGAAGTAATGCATGTGAGCTGAGGAAACAAGAGACTTCAGAATAATTGGACATACAGTCCTGATCTTCTAATAGTCTGCTAGTGAGGAGGCTCCTATTATATAGTCTGTTAAGGAGGATACTGCAATAGTCTGCATTCACTGTGGACTTACGTTTTTTTTAGGAGGTGGGGGGAGGGGGAGAAAGACTGGATGTTTTATATAATATGGTACAAAAGCAACCGTATAAGTACATCTACTTTGTTTGTTGCTTTTTTTGTCCTCAAACTTCTTGGAGTATTTTATCAGTACTGCTATATTATTCTTACTCTGAACAAAGTAATAACAGAAGCATAGTTGAAAATGGCTAATGTACTTCCAAATCACAGAAGAAAATTGCTCTTGGTAAATCTAATGGCTATTTTCTTGGAGGTTTTTTTTTCTCTCCCAATATCTACAGCTCTCTCTGGTGCAGTTGAGCATGATTTTTACACCCTTTTTAAGGTGCTTCTAGCACCTAACCCCTAATCCTCACCCACTCAAACACATGAATAAACCTGCTAGTTGGTATAGATTTGTTTTTCCAGAGAGCAGTACTTTACATTTTCTCTGATGTTCTCAATGGCTCAGTTGGATCCATTTTTTCCAGTGGTTTTCCAGGGGCCCTCAGTCCCTGGATGATATTGTTTTTTCTGAGACTATTGAGGGACCCTGTTGACAGAAGTTTTAACAGTTTTAGCCAGTGATCAAAAGCTTTGCCACTGTGTCATAAGCACTTTTAAAATGGGCAAATGAGGGCAATAAACTATCTTAGAATCTGCTGGCAAGCCAGACAAATATGTAGTTGGCCTCTTAAAAAAAAAATTCTATCTAAACTTTTAACCTTTGCCAGAATTAAGTTAATTTTGGTGGCAAGTCCAAAAAGGAGTAGTACCAGTGTGCTAGAGTTTTTTAATCTCTGATTTTTGGCTGGCGACAAAGGGGAAGAAAACTCAGTTTTGAACTTTCCTCTACTCCCACAAGAGACAAGTAGTGCAAGAGTTGCCTGCTAATGTCAACTGTAAACAGTGAGTTCAATAAAAGATTTGATTCACTGTTTTTCATGTCTGTGTTAACATAAGTACAAACTGAAACTAATTTTGTGTGACAGTTGCCACGATAGGATGGGATGCAAGCCCCATTGGGCCACCAATAAATGTTGAGAAAAACTCAAGTCAGCTTAAGTTTTTCAGCAAACACTGCAGCTTTTCCTGGCTCTGGGCACTTTTGAGCACTCACTACATTTTTATTAATTAAGAAAATTTTAATATAGTTCTTTCTTCTATGTAACAAACTTTTGGGAGCACTTAGAGGAAAATGTCACTTAAATCACACCATCTTTTATCAGTCCTGTTGAGGCTGAATTACAGGCCATTATGTCTCAGTGAATGCAACTTGGCTTTCATTAGTTTGCTCTCTTTAGTTAACACAACTTATAATACTGTTCAGTAGAAATGATCTTTTCAGCCATGTTCTCCAAGACAATATTTATAATTTTATTTACAAATCACAGCCCGGTTTCTATGCATTTTGTTCAGTGATTAACAATGACAAGTTAGATAAATTTATAAGGGCACAGCAGTGCCTTTCGCAGGAGCCTCAGGTGTGGGATACACACTTTTGTGCTATCTCAGGAGCTTCCTGGTAAGCAGATTGTCATTCACTTTGGGAGAGGAGGGAACGGGTAGCCAGTACAAGAGAATATGGAGCGGGACTCTCTACCCTTTACTCCCTTTTACTTTCATGTGCAGGACTGATCACAAGGTGGCCTAACTTTTTTTTGCACTGCTCCAGAGTCAACATATTACTCAAGTAGTTATGGCCGGGTCTAATTAATTAATCTTTACTTAGTGTCTTTGCCTTGGTTCTTAAGAGATCAGCTAACCTGAAAAAGCAAATATGAATTTTGAGTAATAAATTCATGTTAGAACTATTGTAAGCAAAGGGGTTAATAACACCTGTAAGGGACAAAAGAAAACAAATTAGATGATTTTTACAAAATGTGCTTCCTCTGTTACATTCCTGACCAAGATGATCCATTTGTTCTCAATAAACACAGGAGATGCAATATGCTTTATATCAGTATCTGAAAAGACACAAACTAATGAACAAAGAAACCCATAGTACAATCTGAAATAAAGTAAGACATGAATCTCTATTTCAAGGGAGGAGAATTTAAGTTGATGTAAAGTGTCAAGTAAGTTACTGTCCATGTCTTCAGAAGTTTTGAGCCAGATCTTCAGCTGCTTTGAGGAGGCATAGCTCCATTGAGGAAGAGGGAGGACAGTCACTGGGCACTGGGGAGTGGCAGTGGAAGAGGAGATGGAGGGAAAGAAAAGGTTCTCATATTGGGATGAGGGAAGCAGGGGAGTAGGAACACAAACTCACTGTTGCATACATATACAAACTGGTAGCCCCCCTATGCCACACTATCTGATCCTTCCTTGTATTGGGGGTGAGGGAAAGGCTTTTGGTTAGAATGCATCTAGCCCTAATTTAGTTTAAATCCACCACTGTCATTAGAACAGGGAAGGCTGCAGGTAATCTTCCCAGGTGACTTTGCAGTTTTGTTCCATCTGTGCTTTTACTATCCCTCTAATTTTGATGACATTTTCACATTTGATTATGGTTGTATATATACCAAAGCAGTATCTGAAAAAGAAAGACACAAAGAAGATATGCAAGCTGCAGCAAGGTGTCATTTAAAAAAAATATTTGAAGTTGAGTTGGTCAAAAAGGGCTCTGGAAATCCACAGGGAGTCTTGGACCAGGTTACAACCAGTAGGAAATGCCACTGCTTTGTAGGCTGACAGTTGCTTCCCCATTGTGATAGGAAACAGCTCTGCAGACTATAGATTGAGGACCACTGCTATGTATGTATCTTATACATACCCAGTGTACGGGTGTATGTATGTTTGTATGTATGTATGTATGTTTTCTGCATTCACCCCCCATTACCTGTGATATATAGAATGTATTCTCATGACATTTCATAAAGGAAGAGGGCAGCCTTACATGTAGGCCTCCAAGAAAAAAGTGTGACTGGGTACATAAAACAATTGTGTCTTTAGGTGCTTTGCAGCGACAGCAACAACTTAGGACATGACATAAAAATGTTAACAAAATCCAATTTCTTTTCTTTCTACACAAAAAAGAGAAAATGGATAAAGATAAAATACACTTGTTTAAAGCACCTGCTCATTCTTACTACAAATAAAGCTTGTACCGGACATTGCACCATGTGTACTTAAAGAAATAACTCTTTCTACAACAAATATATACTATGATGTGGTGCTCTAATTAGACCTATTGTGTACTTTGTTGAAGGTTTGATTAGGCAATGGTAGTCTCACAACTTGTTGCAATTAGGGCAGGTCAAAAAAAATTGAATGAAACATTCTCCCATTGGCTCAGCCACAGGGAGAGACTAAAGTATGTCATAGGAGAGTTCCAGCCAGGGAATGGGGCCTTTCTGGGAGTATGGGGATATGAAGGACCCAGAACTACAATTCTCATGAGGCATCATGGCAGCTCAGGCAGAGGTGGAGTTAACACTGACCCCAAATTAAACAGAAATGTCGAAACCTTTCAACTGGAGTGAAAATGTCAAAACAAAACATTTCAACATTTCTGAATCAGTTTTTTCCTGAGCATTCGGTTCTAGGAAAAGTTTGTATATTTCAATATTTTTGTTAAAATATGGGGTTGAAAACAAAATGTGGAAATATTTGAATTTACCATGGGATGGAAATTCTATTTCTGATCAGTTAAAATGGCAAAGGAGCACATATACTACCAGATTTGTCTGTCCTCTGTGTCCATTTATGTTTGCTTTTGTTGGCAAGAGTGTGCTGCAGTTAAAAAGTAAATAGATAGGATTAGACCAAACAAAAGTATTGTGATCACAAATTAAGGTTGTCATTCCATCAGTAGCTCATGATGTTCAGCCTAAGGGCTTGTTTACGTATGAACATTTAATCCAGAATGCAGTGGGTGCTGAATTTAAAGTAATTAACTGCACATGACACTTATTCCGGAATAAGAGTTCTTTATTTCAAATTAGCTTAGTCCTCTTCCAAATAGTTAATACCTAATTAAAAATTCCAGAATATCTCCCCATGTACACAAGCCCTAAAACTCTGAGTTTACACAGAGCCCTAGTCAAATCAGTGGCCTCTGCATGAGTGCAGAGTTCCGCCTGCAGGATCAGGGCTTAAGTATGTAAGTAATATGTGTGATCATATATGCTTCTGAGATTAATATTCTTCCATTGTATAATGTCCAGGTTAAAAATGAAGGAATGGCCGTTCCTTTGGATTTTCTTGTTCTTGCTGGCTTAATTTTAATAGTTGTGTATAATTATAGTTGCTGTTTTAGTGCATGTTTATAAGACACTATAGTTTTTATTTTGAAATAGAAAAAGTGTTAGCATCTGGCAACCACACCTTGATTCATTCTAGCCCCCAGAGTCACGGTATGGTGCATTAATTTTTCAGTTTGTAATTTGTCAGCTGCATTTAATGGAACCAATTTTCATTACATCTGTTCTATGGTTCAAAGAGCTCTTTTAGTTGCCAAAGGGGGCCAGCTTCACACGGATTCAGTGAGGGTGCTAATACACTGTTTCTTGAAGTATTAGATAACTAGGGATGGTTCCAGTTTTATAGCAAACAGATTATTTTTACACAGGCAAATTCTATATTCATGACTTACCACTGTTAGACTTCACATTGAAAGTGTAGTAAGTCTCTTCTCCAGGAACCAGATATTGATTTTCATGTCATTTTCTTCATAAAACCTACAGATTGCTTATCTTTTCAATCAGGGGTATGTTTAGTCTTTACTGGCTCAGGAAACACCATTATACCTTAGTAGTCTGTTTATTTAAAATAAAAAATAGTTTAGAAGAGTTTTCCTTTGGAAAAGAAAACGATACAAAGAATAACTCTGTGTAATATTCAGTGCTGTGGTGGGCTATTTGCTTTGCCAGGACATCTCTGCATAATTTTCATCTTCATAAAATGTGTAGTCATTGTCTAGTGTTAAATGCAAGTTTCCAATTGACAACAAATTTCAATGAAAAGGTTTTTCCTCATGGGCCGAAGAAAATTTGAAATGTTCTACTGCACTTTGAAGTTCTAAAGCATCAGCCGTCTGAGAATTATAAAGCATTAATCCTGAAGAGTTTCCACCTGACAGTCATGAAATAGCATACCTGTGTGAAAAGTGACTCCGTTTTACTTCCTCAGGCAATGCCATTTTTTTCCCCACAGCTTCAGAAATATTATGAATCCTGTCATATTGAGAAGATGGCCTAGGAATGAGTAAATTCTTTTGAAATCACTGAAGTCGATAGTATTACTATATTTATCTAAGAAGTTTCAATGACATTTATAAAAGCTGTTTATACTGGAAGTTTTATTCTAGTCTGACTAGGTATGTGAAGCTTGCCCCAGAAATACAATCTTGTACTTACTTTTACTGTCTCGTCTTAAGTTATTCAGGTCCAGAAACATTTAAAAAGTGTGGGGTGGGGGCAAACACTGTAGTAGATTGTCTATGTAATGCTACAGTATTATAAATAAGATAAAATTCAGCATGTGAACATGTGTTCAACACTGACACATGCACTAGTTGACTTGATCTTACACATTTTAAAGTGAATGAAAGTGTCCTTTTGACTTCACTTGGACCAGGATCAGGCCCTGTGACAACAGATTTTAATCTAAGGAAATGGTTTTCTCTTTTTCGTAAAGTGAATCTTCATGTTTTTCTGAAGGACAAAAGAACACTTTTGCTGAGCCTCTTTTCTTTGACTTTCTTGATGCCTATTGTTAATGTTTCAAGCAATATGTGAGGGTTCCTCCTCAGTCTTTGTTTAAAAGGTGTATTTCATTGCATGTGTTTCTCCCTTTAAGAGAACTTTATAGGCAAGCCCCAAAGGTAATCTGATCTGTGTCTTTAACAATAACAAGCAGAATAATTCATCCTAATTCCTTGTGAAATTAGGAAGAAAACACAAAATCGTGACTGTCAAGTAATTGCCTGAGCACTAACATACGAAAGTTATGTTTATGCATTTTCAGCATTATGCTGAAAGCAGCAAGAGACCTCTGAGCAAGATCAATTACAAGTTTACAGTCGACCTTCCCTGTGGGTTTTAGATTGGTCACTTTTTTCAAACATACTGAGGTCCATTTTACAGGCTTTCTAACCCTGTCAGTTTTGGATACAAAAAATGCAATCTGTCTTCCAAATAAGAGAAAAAAAGTCCAAACGCCTGAGACTTCTAATCTCTTGTCTTTTCTCATTACATGGAAGCAAGAGAAGAAAGGAAGCCTTAGCAGTTTTTAAACATTCTGGCAAACAGCAGGACAGTGGTGATTTTTCCCCCCAGTTTATTTTATGTGCCAAGCTAATGATCACATTTACATTTTTCAAAAGTAAAAATAAATCTTACAGTGGGGGTGATATTTTTGTGGCTGAAATTGAAGGAATAGGAATTCAACATTATAAGGTAATGTTACAAAAACTCCTATGAAGAATAATTGAAGGGGGGAGGGAGAAACATCATTCCAAAGCTATATTTCAGTTGAAATGTTCTGCTTCTCAAAGTTTAAACAAGATGGAACAGCACAGGGAGTGTGGGAAAAGAACAGCAGAGCCTTAGTCTTGGAATCAGGACTGCACAATTATCGCTATATTGCTGTATAATGTATAGAGAGATGATATGGACAATGCTTTGTATTCATTTTAAATTAAAACACATTGCAAAAGAAACAGCTGGAGGTGTCTATTACCCAGTGCATTACAGAAACTGAAGACTGACATAGAAGGGAAAAGATTACAATGCAGTGATGTAAAAAGAAGCAAGATTACTAGGATGCATTGAATCATCTGAGCCTTCTTTCATAGGAATATAATCTTTCCCCCCTATATAATATATAATACCTTTCAGTTTTTATTTCTTAATCACCAAGGGACTATATTTAGAAATATTTGGAAACTTGTGGATTATGCATAATTCATTTCAATGTATTTCCATGGAAAAGAAGAAAAATATTTGCTATGCATATTAATGAAATATATGTACCAGTTTTTATGCAAGTGTGTGTTTAGTTGATACCAGGGCCGTGTAATACCACACTATGGGTCTGTTATCAAAGTGTGGTACTTCTTCTGAGCAGAAGCAGTCTCCATGTATATCTTAGGCCACCCATAGACTTTCTATGTCCCAATAACAACAAGCATTACACCAGTTTCTTCTCACTAGAACATTACACCAGTTACTTAACAGAGAGTAGGAGTACTTGTGGCACCTTAGAGACTAACCAATTTATTTGAGCATAAGCTTTCGTGAGCTACAGCTCACTTCATCGGATGCTGTAGCTCACGAAAGCTTATGCTCAAATAAATTGGTTAATCTCTAAGGTGCCACAAGTACTCCTTTTCTTTTTGCGAATACAGACTAACACGCCTGTTACTCTGAAACTTAACAGAGAGTAAAATTCAAAAGATATAATAATACCTTAAAATTTGACTCATCTCATCTTTACCTGAAACCAGTGATATGATAGAAAGTTTCTACATTTGTCATTGTTGGGACTAATGTATAGCATCAGCAGAAGTCTATGCAGTTAAAAAGTCAGCTATTGGAGATGAGATTTAATCAAAACTGAGGACCAAATCACCATCTGATGAAACTTGAGGTAGCTCCATACTCCAATTTACAACAGCTCGGGATCTGGACCATATTCTTTTAGATACTTTTTGACATTAAAAGAATTTAACCTAATAAAGGAAGGTTGTCTGTCCATTATACTATTTCAAATATAATGTTTACTCATAGAACTTTCCTTGACTTTATCACTAGCAGTAAATCAAAATAAGACTGGATTAAAGTTATATTGTAATGTAATCTCAAAAGAATTGCAACTAAAAGGTTTGGACTAAGATTTTTTTAAAAAATGGATCACCAAAATGAGTCTCAAAAGTTTATATTTAATCACCTAAATAAGCATCTTGATTTTTCAAAGGTGCTGAACTCTCAGGAGTTTCAGGTGCTTAATTGTGGGTTTAGTACTCGACCTTTATAAAGTCAGTTTGGCAAATTGGAGCTTGAATTTTATGTGTTAATGATATGAGTCTGTTGTCTTTGTATAGCTCAGGTTCAGATGTGAACAAAAGTGACTGGAGTAAAAATATTAAATATCTATATATATTCCTAGAGAAAGTCATAGAACAATGGTGGGCAACCTATGGGCCACACACAGCTGATCAGGGTAATCTGCTGGCAGGCTGCGAGACAGTTTGTTTACACTGACCATCCGCCAGCATGGCTGGCCGCAGCTCCCAGTAGCTGGGAACGACGAACCATGGCCACTGGGAGCTGCGGGTGGCCATGCCTGTGGAACATCAATGTAAACAAAGAACAAATCATAGAATCATTACAGGTGGAAGAGATCATCTCCCTGCATTCCCGCCTCCCTTTTCTTAGACTATCCCTTAAATGTCTCCAATGTTGAAAATTTCTCCAGTATCCATGATTTTATAACCAATGTTCCATTGCCAAACTGCTTTTATAGATAGAAAGATTTTCCTGATATGAAGCCTAGTTTCTGATTTTGTCCCAGCTCAGTAATGAAGTTATTTGATTCTTTTCCCTTTTTCTATCCCATAGTATTTCTTTATAAAAACATAATGTTTTCCAAATATCTTCTTTTCATCGGACTATATTTTATTGTGCAAAATGTGCAAACTGTAAACGAATATCATAGTTAGGGTTTATGATTTTAGTGTTAACCCCAAATCTCCCACCCTATTCAATTGCAGGTGTTCTAATTATTTTTTGGCATAGAATGTTGCTTATTAGCCACTATAGTGTCCAAACACTTCTCTATGGTACTGTTTACTCTAGTTTTTAACTTTGTTTCCATTGAATCACATTCTGTTGATTTCAGTCCATTTCTCAAGATCATTCTTTATTTTAATTCTGTTCTTCAAAGCATTTGTGATCACACTCAGCTGTATATTGTCTGTGAAGTTGATCAGAATAGCATCCACCAGCTTGTTAATGAAGAATAAATATTGAATATTGGTTGCAGAACTGCCCCCTGTGGAGCGCCATGAAATGTTTCCTCTCAACTTGAAACTGAATAGTTAATTACTAATCTGTCTGTGGTGTATCCAAATATGCTTTCAGCTTGTAGTTCTGTAAAATTCACACTTCTCTAATTTACCTATGACAATGTGACAATGTCAGATTGCCATGGTTATCTGTACTTAGCATCTGATTCTGCTTCCATACAGTCCAGTGGGAAAAGTCCCAGTGACTTAAATGGTGCAGGATCAAGGAAAGTTTTTGCAACAGATAAGGACAAGAGGAAAATGGTGTCCACTCTTTCTGCCTCAGCCAACTATATTTTCCCACCTTCTTCCTTCCTTCATGCAGAGGAAGACTATTTTGAAGACTCCTATAGTAGGAGGGGCTCCTTGGGAGATACTGATAGTGGGGATGTTAGCATTAAAGACAGTCCTCAACTTTACGACTTTCAAGTTACAATGAACGGCATTTACAACACTTCTACATTGACACCCTGATGCGATTTATGACTATAGGTTTCGAGTTTACAACACTTGGTGCCGCAATGGAGTAGATTGCAGTTCCAAGTTTCAACGTTCCAGCTTACGACGCAATTGTAAGGAACCAATTGTATCGTAAGTCCAAATACTGCCTGTTCTGCTATGATTATTTATTTATTACAGGTAGCACTGCCTATAATTAAGGTTACCTGACACTTTTCATCCTGTTTTCAATTGTTTATAACTTTGAGAACTCTGTTTGGGCTGAAATTTTCCATGCAAGGTGTCTGCCTCAGGCTGAATTTTTTGGGGAAAGTTTCTTAAAAAAACAATAAACAGCTTATATGAATGCCTGGTTTGCCAGATGGTCACCTGTTTTCCACACACAGATGCTGGTAGGTTTTAAAGTATTTCATGTTCTCTGTGGGACCTGTTTCTTGGTCACGATCTTATGTCCATTCTTGAATGAACCTCCCCTTCCCCCAAGATCAGGGCTGTCTCTTTATACAGTTTTTTGTTCTTTGTTCAACAGGCCTCTTGACAGGAACCAGGTCAAAACAGTGTACACTATTTCTCCAGAGGGTGAAAATTCCACAGACTTGTTACCTCCATTAAGGATTTGCATTCATTACCATTTCCTGTTTCCCAACCCCCACCTCCAGTGACTTTTGTTCCTATGCAAAACATCTTTTAGCTCATCCATTGAGCCAGGAAGACAATCACTAACTAACCCATTAAGATATATAAGTTGATACAATAGTCTTTGAATATTCCATGTGTCCATAGCATCTGTCACATCTCAATATAGCAGTCTTTGATTATCCCATGCTTCCAAAGCATCGCATCTGTCAGAGCCACTAATGGTGTATTCTTCATTTTTACAGTGCCCAATATGAGAAAACTAGTACCAGATTTAGAAAAGTACTGTACACTCACCGCTACAACTGAAGTCTATTGGAGCTATGCTTTGAACAGATAAAGTGCTATAGAAATTAACTTTGCTATGTACTCTCAAAAATCAGGTCCTAGTTGTCCCAAGTTGAGCTTCCATAACTAGTGGACACTTCTTTGACAATTCTGAATTTAATCTCTATGTGTCTCAATTCCCCAGCTGTGAAATTGGATTATAATACCATCTAATCTCTTAGCAGAGTTATGAAGATAAATTCATAAATATTTGTGAAGCATTCTAATACAGCACCATGGAAATGCCACTGATTATAAAATTAATATTTTTTGTATTCCGTGCAGGATTTGGATGATATGCAGAATGTAAAACTAGTGGCCACACATTTAAATAAGGAGATAAAAAGAAATATTGAATCACTACCATTCAATGTATGAGGCAGAGACCGGTGGAAAAAATAGTATGGGCTCATGTAATTAATGACTATCAACTTGAGCTGCACAGGAAATGGTTTTCCTGTATCATGAAAATGTTTCAGATATCAAACATTTTCCATTTTTTCAATATTTTCAAAAATTTATCAAAAAATTCCATTTTCAATTATATTTTCAATCAAAATTGAAACAAATGCATAAAAATATTAAAATGTTTTGAAATCTCACACATTTTCATGGGACATTTGTTGGTGATTGTTGTAAAATCACCAGGGACACTAAAACAGGGAGGAGTCCTGTTTTCATGCGTGTGTGATCATGCTACTTGTACTGAATCTGAACTAGCATGTGGTACTTACTTTACATTATCAGAAAAATCACTTCAGTAGAGCCAGGATTTCACTCATTGCTTTTGGTCCTGGTTCTATTTTTGGGGTCAGAAAAGTATTGCTTTTTAAAAAAAAATTATTAGCATTAATGTACTACATTGTACATTCCTTATTACATATTCAAGCTCATGTTAATATTCAAAGAACCTGGCTAAAGATTCAGGCTTGCTGCCTTCCTCCTTTCTGTAGCCTAAAAAGGGTGACCAAATTTCTAGATACCTAATACCTTTTTGGCACTTCTCTTGTATGTGTGCGTAGACTTTAAGGCTAGAAAAGATCATAATTCACAATGCAGGAAATATCATAATACCTCTATATAAATCCCTAGTATGTCCACACATTGTATATTGTGTGCAGTTCTGGTCCCCCCACCATCTTAAATAAGATATATTAGAAATGGAAAGGGTACAAAGAAGGGCAACAAAAGCAGTTAGGGATATGAACAGCTTCCATGTGAGGAGAGATTAAAAAGACTGGGACTGTTCAGCTTGGAAAAGAGAAAACTAAGGGGGAACATGAGAAAGATCTATAAAATCATGAATGGTGTGGAGAAAGTAAGTATTATTTACCTGTTCACATAACACAAAAACCTTGGGTCACCCAATAAATTTAATAAGCAACAGGTTTAAAACAAACTAAAGGAAGTACTTCTTCACACAACATAAAGTCAACCTGTGGAACTTGTTGCCAGGGGATGTTGTGAAGGCTAAAACTATGGGCTGGTCTTCACTATGGGGAGATTGACGCTGCTGCAATCAATGCAGCAGGGATCGATTTAGCGGGTCTAGTGAAGACCCCCTAAATCGACGGCGGAGTGCTCTCTGGTCAACGTCGGTACTCCAGCTTTCCAAGAAGAGTAAGATAAGTCAACCGGAGAGCACTCTACTATCGATTTAGTGCAGTGAAGACACTGGGGTAAAGTTGACCTAAGTTACGCTACTTCAGCTACATTATTCACGCAGCTGAAATAGCGTAACTTAGTTTGACTTATCCAGATAGTGAAGACAAGCCCTATAACAGGGTTCAAAAAAGAATTAGATAAATTCATGGATGATAGGTTAGATGAATATGAATTAGATACATTTATGGCTGTTAGCCAGGATGGTCAGGGATGTGATCCCATGCTCTGTGTGTCCCTAAGCCTCTGACTGCCAGATGCTGGGACTGGATGATGGGATAGACCAGGCCCTGTTCTGTTCATTCTCTCTGAACCATCTGGCATTGGCCACTCTCAGAAGACAGGATACTGGGCTAGATAGAAACATTGTTGTGACACAGTATGGCCATTCTTATGTCCTTATGTCTCTTCTCCTAAGGTAGGTTCTCCATCCCTCTGATCATCCTAGTAGAGCTCAGCACCTATTCCAGTTTGAATTAATTTTTCTTAAACATGGGAAACCATAATTTCACACAGCATTCCAGACGAGATCTCACCAGTGCTTTGTATAATGGTAATAACATTTCCCTGCCTCTACTGGAAGTACCTTGCCTGATGCATCCTGGGATTGCCTTAGCCTTTTGCACAGCCACATCACACTGGTGTGATACCAATTGGTCACATCACATATACTTGGTGTGAAAGCTTTTCTACTGCAAAGACATTTCCTATTTTACCATACTACAGTTGTGTAGAAACAGGAATCACATTTTTCCAATGTACAATATAAATTCTAGCTGATAACTGTAAAAAAAAAATTTCATTCTGTTTAAAATGCAGATCCATTATGGGAGCATTGAGTAGGCAGGACAGAGGGTCTCTAGGAAGCCAGCATGTTGTCACAAAATAAATATCTTTAGTAATTTCCTCCCAAAACTCTCTAATTCCTGAACACAATCACCACATGTGCAAATATGTTCCTCTTTCCCTGTAACATGTCCAACAGAGCACCTACCTAGTAAGCAAAAATATAATGAATTTTAACTGGAGTCAGATGCCATCAAAACAATAATTTATATTAAAATATTCTTTATGAGCTGTCAAGCTTCCTTCCCCACTCTGAACTCAAGGGTACAGATGTGGGGACCTGCATGAAAACCTCCTAAGCTTACTTTTACCAGCTTAGGTTAAAACTTCCCCAAGGTACAAACTATTTTACCCTTTGCCCTTGGACTTCCACTGCCACCACCAAATGTTTATCTGGGTTTATTTTATTAGGAAAGCGTTGTTTGGAAACGTCTTTCCCCCCAAAATCCTCCCAGCCCTTGCACCCCACTTCCTGGGGAAGGTTTGGTAAAACTCCTCACCAATTTGCATAGGTGACCACAGACCCAAACCCTTGGATCTTAAGAACAATGAAAAAAGCATTCAGGTCTTACAAGAAGAATTTTAATAGAAGAAACAGTAAAAAAGAAGTAACAATAAAAAGAATCACCTCTGTAAAATCAGGATGGTAAATACCTTACAGCGTAATTAGATTCAAAATATAGAGAATCCCTCTAGGCAAAACCTTAAGTTACAAAAAGACACACAGAGAGGAATATCCATTCTATTCAGCACAGCTTAATTTCTCAGCCATTTAAAGAAATCATAATCTAATGCATATCTAGCTAGATTACTTACTAAAAGTTCTAAGACTCCATTCCTGTTGTGTCCCCGGCAAAAGCATCACACAGACAGACTCTTTGTCTCTCCCTCCGTCCAGCTTTTGAAAGTATCTTGTCTCCTCATTGGTCATTTTGGTCAGGTGCCAGCGAGGTTATCCTAGCTTCTTAACCCTTTACAGGTGAAAGGTTTTTTCCTCTGGCCAGGAGGGATTTTAAAGGCGTTCACCCTTCCCTTTATATTTATGACATGAGCTATGCAAATTGAAGATATCCCCTTACCCATATAGAAACCCACTCATCCAGATCAATGTATTTGTCCGATCTCTCTCCTATTTCTTCATCTGGGTTGTTAATGGAGTAATCTCAGATCTTATCTACAACAATAGTCACTTTGATATTTTCTAGGGATAAATTCCTCATTATTAATGGAAGTAGTCAAGGGAGATGGTTTCAGTGACAGGAATTTAAAAAATATGTCGAAAGCTGATAAGATGGTCTGGATGAATGGTTTGTTGTTTTTGTTTTTGTTCTTTGTTTTTTTGGTGACCTAAGTTTCTTTTTAACCGAACAATTACTATGAACAGCTATATCTGGGCATCAGTCATGTTCAAGTTTACCCAGGTTTCGATGTTCTATTTTTAACCCAGCTGATCACAACTTTTAAATGTGATGCATGATGATAAGCCAAATTAGGAAAAGCTACTATACCGCAAGCTTATACAGAACTTACCCTTTGTCTTTTACGTTACCATATGAATTTTAATAGTGCATCCTGCCATGTTTTTAATGTTGTGTCAGCAATACCAACAGGGATGCACTGAAACAAAAATAATAGCTCTAGGAGGACATTCATCTTTGCCAAGTCTACTCTACCTAGCCAAGAAATTTCATATTTGCTCCATTCCTCCAAGTCTTTTATTATTTTAATCTACACTGGAGGGTCATTTGCCTTTAAAGATTTTTATATTTCTCCACAATATTTATTCCTAATTTTTTTAAAGATTCCTTTACCAAATTAAATTTATATAACTGACAACAGTTTATTTTGACCCATCTGGAAATATTAATTCCTAAAATTTCAGATTTACCATAATTTATTTTGAAGTCTGATATCTAGCCAAATTCCAAAGTCAAATTATATATAATTTTTAATGAGGCTTCTGGATACTGGACATATAGCAAGACATGGTTAGCATCAAAGCTATTTAGTATTCTAATCCAGAAGGCATTTTAATGCCTATTACCAGGGGGCTGTTTCTCACATTTATTGCAAATGGCTCCATTGCCAAAGCAAACCTGTGTTCATAAATGGTAGTCTTCTTAGTACTGACTATGGAGAGCCCAGCTATGTAAATGGAAGGAAAAAGTTCACACTATATTTGCATAGATCCTGAACAAAGAAATATCTATTGGACTGTGATCACTTGAATTGCTGAGCTGAAGAACCATTACTTAGTTTTGTCTTCAGCAACAAATGACACAGTTCTACTTGACAGTAACATTAGAGGATTTTTCAGTGTGCTTCTATATTTGTCTATCCAAGAAGGCAGAAACAAGATTGTTTGACTTTACACACAAAACAACTTAATTAGAAGAACATGATTAAGGTTGCAAAGTCAAACCTTCAAAAATTTAGGAAATGCCAGAATTATGGTTGTCTCTGCAGCCTTAATTTGGCTCCCTTGTACATATGCATTGTGAGACAGTCTTTAGTTGCATGAGCACATCCTGTTTTTTCCCACAAGACAAAGTTTGTCATCAGTCATAGACATCATTTTCTTGCTAGTTATTAAGAGAATACCATCAATCCACATTTCCCAAATGTTGTAGTCCAATGTTTAGTGAAACACTTAAGAAAATGATAATATATAAAATCCTCTCCTAAGTATAGGCTGTAAACTGACTATTTGAATCACAAGCTAAATTGAACCATACTCTCCACAACTCCCCAGGGAACTTTTGCCTCAAGAGAATTGGAAAATGCAGTACACAGCACAAATCTCTGTTTTCCCTCATATGGCTATGCCCTGGCCTATGTATTTGCTTTTTGTTTTTTCCCCTTAATCAGGGGTTTTTACCCACAGTCCACAGCAGTTGATCTGTGAACGTTTCTCTGCAATTGCCAGAATAATTCCAGATTTGACCTAAGGCTCCAGGGTGCGATCATGCCTTTTCAATCTGCCAGCCAGAACTTCTACCTTTGGAGGTGCAACAGAGAGTAGTTTAGCATTCCAGCTGTTACAGATATATACAGATATATTCTTGGGCAGTAGTGAGTACATTTTTTCTTTATCGTCTTTCATGGTACCTCTCTGTTTAGTAGCATGTAACCTGCTTGGGTAACTTTGTATAGCTTTATGTTCTTGATACTGCAGAGTCTCTTCTTGCAAAGTCCATTTATATAGCAGTATAATGGCACCCTTGTTCTCCAGCATACAATGCTTGGTTAAACACCAGCAGGATTAATCAAATATATAAAACATTTATCTCTGTTTCAGTAACTGTTGTTTTTCTTATTTACATTTATTTGACTTGTGTTCTGAGTCTCTGTGGCCATTTTAAGTCCTTATGACTCATTTTGCTTGGGTAGATCTTGAAAACTTTCCCTTCCCATTGGCTTTATATCAGTCTTATTTCCTATCAAAAGAATTTACTGGATTAGTTGCTTAATCTCTCCACTATTTAGTATATTTATTTGAAATATAAAGGTAATCATTAAGTATTAAAGGATCAGTTTAATCATTCATTCACCATTGTCTTTTAACAAGAGATAATGTTATCCTTTTAGCCAGTCAGCAAGAAGTTTACTGCCTTGCTTGGAGTTTTGCAGAGTATTTCTCAGTCTGAAAACTTATTTTTTGTGATGCACAGAAACAGCTTCTGTGTGCTGTATGAGGGATTCAGGACTGCATTCATTGAGATATGTACCATTATCATTACTAAAATCCATATTTTATGGGAGGCATTCTTACAAAGGGGACAGGAAGAATGATAACATCCCATGCTGTTAGATTTCTTAAAACAGCCTCAAATATCAAGCCCCAGCCCAGGATTGTTCCTTTCGTTACCACTCCATCCAGAGATTTCTATTTTATGTTTTCTTTTCATCAGAAAAGAAAAAGACTGACATATCTTGGATGTTTGCAGGGTATAAGATTTACTTTAGTTAAACTTGCACCTTTCTGAATACTGATGTCTTTAAGAAAAACAAATAAGATCTAAAGAGTTGAAAGTCTTCTAGATAAGGTATTGTTTAATAAGTTGCAGTTTGTTTTAAATTCTGTGTTTTTTCTAAATATATATTCTTCCAGTCTGGCAACAATCTACTGGACACCAAGAGGAAAGTTCTATTTAGAAGAACGAGTTGAAGTATCTAAACATCTGTCCATACTAAACTCAATGGTCCAAACTCCACAGTTCTTACTCAGAAATTCCACTGAAGCCAAGTTTTGACAGAGTATGAATCATAAGATTTGGCCCTGTGATTTTGATGTTCCAGATTTAGGATTTGAAGCTTTCAGGTGCACAGTCTCAAGCAAAGCTGGATAAGGAAACTGTATTATTCTTCTCTAATTCACTTTGCCTCTCTATTTAAGGAAGTTACTTCATGCCTTTGAGTCGTAAGAGTATAACTACTCCAAAAATGCCTTTAAGTGAACATCCAAATAGGTGCTTAAATTTATTCACATTCAGACCTCTTTAATGTGATAGTGAAACAGGTGTGGATTAGGAAAAAGGCAGGTATTATCTGATTTAGTGCATCATTCACCCTTGGCATATGCTAATCAAGTTACATTCTGTTACTGCTGTAAACAAGATATGTTAAGCAAGAAGCACACTTCATGACTTGGAAAAAAAATGATTTAGCAATAGATAATGCACGATCCTCCTGCTTATGAAGCTCACACTTCTTCAGGAAATTAAAGGAAACATGGGCCTTTAATGTACTTGCATTTGCACACTACACACACACTCACTCTCTCTCTCTCTCGCTAAAGAAGTTTGTTTTTAACACTGAAGATATGACTGAAGAATGACGTAGGGAAGTTTAAAATTTTCTTACTCCAAACAGCAAAAAATGCTTTGTTTCTCAGATGTGGTGGATTGCCTAGAGCAAATTCACAGGTACAACAAACCTATAATAGAGGGCCAAAACCATAAATTTTAATATCTGCAGAGGACCTAGGTTGTGATTGCAAAGCAATGACTGTAGTCAACAAATGATGATTGAAATTTAACCGATCTTTTAGGCATTTATGATCATTATTTTGAATGCTGATATGCCTGAAGGCTTGACAGTCTCTTTATATTCACTGGTGGATGGCTGTGGAGTTCAGTATTTTTTCTCTCCAAGAATCAGTATGTGGCAAGTAGGGTAGACCCAGCTAAATGTCAATCAGTTATAATGGCAAATGCGATAATCGGCTTGCCATTGTAATCAGTCTACAAAAGGCTAAGGAGTTGTTCTATTTGAATGGCATTTTTACTTGATACAAAAGAACACAGAACATGCTCCATGGTACATCTACATTACCATGGAAACAGGACAGTTACGTCAGTATACCAGCAAAAAACAAACACGAGAGTTAGTTTCCACAGTAATAATTCATAAATAAAATAAAAATATCAGTTTGCCAAATTTATTTGCAGGATGACCTGGCTACTATATTTCATTAATACCGAGTCAACTCCTTTTAGGAAGAATTTTAATGTTTAATATAAATCATTAGGTTTCAAGTATAGGACTAATTTAAAAATAAGTCAATCAAAAATATATTTCATTTAAGTGGTCATAACAATTACCATACATTATCGAACATCAAAGAAATAATGCACGTTTGTGCACCATACTTCAAGGGAAAAAATCAACGTCGTTCAAAATAAGCATCTGACATATATAATGTTTAGATGTGAAGACTAAATTATGGAATTCACCTAACCCAATGGCTACTGGCTACTGTCTGAGGTTGACCCATGAGATCCAGGTTTTGTAATAATATTGAGCTTCTTTTTCCCTGGGCTGACTGTACTAAGAAGTGATGCTGTCAGTGTACAAGAACTGGCTGAGACTGATCACAGAATGTCTTCTTTCACCTTCATGAAGAGGAACACAAATGCAAAGACGAGAAGGGGATGAAAAGGCTTCTGCTGTAGGAAAAATGGCTGCTTGAAATGTAAAGATAAAGAAAACCCTCAAATTTTCACTTAAAATTATGCTGTGTCCTGAACTTTTGGCTCAGCATAATAAGTACATGCCATACCTTGTCAATAGGAAATATACTTTTCAAAAGACATTCTGTGTTTCCTCATTAATCCAAGCCTTTTCTAAATGCACTGACAGGGGAACTTGCCTTGCTCAACTGGGTAGTGGTGTGAATCTGACTGTCTTCTCTGATACAGAGCTTTAATATTGATTTTATTTCAATTGTAAGAGAAAAGTCCATGCTTCTGGTGGGGTACTTAAATTGATTCAACTACTGTTTCAATTAACCAAGGGGAAAATATGTCAGCCTTGTTGGTGCTTTTGCAACAGTGTGTCAAGGAAGGGTATAAACAATTATAATTGAAAAATTATATTTGTCTTGAAAGGCTTAATTTCAAGCTCTGCAATATGACCTTGGGAAGATGAGAGAGAGAGAGAAAGAGACCACGTTCAGCTGCCTAGGGCTCCCCACTGCAAAAATAAATAAATAAATAACATTTAAAAAATCCATTGAAATGAATTCCACACAGAATGATGTCTTGCGTGATTTTCAAAGAAAACTGCTACCTAGGGGCAAAATGGTTAACAGTAAATAGTAAAGTTTTGTTTGTCCTTCCATTTAATCTTTCCATGATAGATTGGCATTTAGCTGGGGCAATAGCATCCTAGAAACAACCCACTGATTCACTGCTTACCTAAAAGTTCTGAAGAAATAGTTTAATGCTTTTTAATACAGACGTTATCTATCATTAAAATAACCTAGGCTTGAAAAGTATACGTATCTGAGAAATCATTTCTAGACAAGTAAAACCAAAGAAAATCTTGAATGCTATCTAAGACATGTTTTTAGGTCTTAAAGATATTTTTTTTATTTTAAGAGGTAACAGATATCTTTCTTTCTTTTCTTCTTTTTATTTTCAGAAATAGCTGCTTGTACCGTGTCTGTGCTTGGGCTTGTAACAAAGTACTTTTGATCACCACTAAGAGGTCTAATGGTTGAATCTTTGAATGCAAAACTTCTGTTGAAAATAAACTTCAAGGTCTCAGAGTGCTCTTATCAGATCAGCTGTATGAATAAGTCTCAGGGTCCCAGAGTAGATTGCATAAATCTTTTTGGCTGAGCTTGGTGAGTGCAAAGCTTAATACTCACAGGCTTGCAATCTTTTTGAAGGTGATTATAATTCAGCACCAGCTTTGCATCCTGGATAAAGTTCCCCTTGAACACAAAGTATGTTACATGCTTGTGTGCTAGTGATCAAAATACCCAGAGGATTATAGCACTTGCAGTTCTTAAACCTCCAAAATGGTGTTAAAATGCTATATCCAATCAGCTAAGCTGTAAATTAAATTATTGTAGATTGAAGGCATAGTTCTACCTCATATGCCAAAAACTAATTTCAGCCATAGTATTCCTGCTACCACACTGCATGTTGTTGCATAACTCAAAAGGTTTACTGAAAGTTTATAAACAATCTGTTTAAGATTTTGTGCCTAATTTATTTTTAATTGCAAAATGCAGAACACATTATTGCCTGAGGGTGAAAAAACGTTTAATTTACTTTTCCACTGATAATGCAGCCAGAAAGGGGAAACATGCTTATATGTCATGATATAGAACAACATTCAGAACATTTATAGAACAGCAACATACAGGCTGTGAAAATGTTGCTAAGATTTACCTTATTTTTCTGTGGTGATTGTTTAGAAGTGTAATAAGATGTATTAGAATGCCAATATGTGAACACATTTGGCACTTTTTAGCTACATCTAAACTGATTTTCAGATAGCAGTTCCAAACCTGTGAATTTGACATTTTAATATCTAGAACATTTTATAAAGTATTATTTTAGTGTCACGCTTGTATTGTAGATCTCAACTAATATTAATTATCCTTGAAGGCGGTTTAGTAAAATAATAAAGATAAAATTGACAATTATGACATTTTGTTACTGTAGAGATGCTCATTGAAACTACACACTGATCACCCATGCACTTTATTATCTGTACAAAAACTGGCGGTCTCTCCCTACTTCTCAGCAAGGATTTCGTAACCGAGGCTGTAGTGGGGGGGCTCATGTTTTTTCAAAATATACTACAAAACATTCACTAGCACTTACAAGGTTTTATCATAAATAATGAAAATTGAACTAAAACTGTCAAAAAATTGAACAAAGTACATTTTGCTTTTTATTGTTTATCCACTTACACAATAATCTGCAAAATTCAATATTTCACACCAGGCCTCCCCATTATTAGTGTGAATTAGTGAGATCCAGCTACTACACTTACTATATCACTTTTCATCTTCATCTAAAAGAGCTTTATAATGGGTAAGTAGTATTATCTCAGTTATAGATGGGGAAACTGAGTCACACATATATTAATTGACTTGTCCAAATACTTGGCTGTTCTTAGTAATATTTGCTAGGCTTGCAAAACATGCTATTTGAAGACCTTTCTCTCACTTTCTGCTCCTCACTCCTGTCCCATTTCAAGCCCATGAGAAAGGGAGAACCTGAGCAATATGTTCTCAGATTTTATAAATAAATTGGGTTTAAAATGTGTCACTGAAAATCAAGGATTTTCCTGTTCTCTGGGTCTGTCCCTGTTGGTTTTACAAAACATGATGTGATGTCCTGCTTTTTGGCTGGCTGGCCATTTGAAGTAGCTGCCAGCCTGCCGAGTAGGTGAAGTTAGAGCTCGGTGTGTGCATATCCACCTCATGACTTGCCACATACTTAGAGTGATCCATAAGGAGCCTGAGATTCTGGGCTTTGTTGCAAGTAGCAACTCTAGAGGTCGCTTAGATGCTCTGCCACCATGCATGGTCAGCTGCTAGATCTGACCAAAGGCCAGCCTCCGTTCTTCTGCTAACCTTCTCTGACATCTGAATGCCTGATGGGGGCAGGAGGTGGAAGGAAGGAGAAGGGCAGGAGGAGAAGGAAAGGGAGCAAGGTGTGAGACAAAGGACTGAAAATGAATGGGATAGAGTGAACTTGTGGCAAAGATAGTAAAAGGAAGCAGAAAGGTGGGGAGAATTAAAGCAAAGGGGAATGCGACAGAAGAAAAAAAAAATCATTTCTTTTTAAAAAGGAACCAAGGGAGGGAGCCTTACTTATTTCTTTTATTCCTGACCTGAAACTGGCAAAACATCTTTTGCAGTGACTCTCTGAACTCTCCTCCTACAGGAGAAGTGGTGTGATTATTCACCTTGAAAATCTGCTTTCCTTATGAATAAACTGCTTTATTTTTCAAACATAAACAGTATCAGACTATTGCAAACATTTGGAGCAAATCACAGTCAGGCAGCTCACGGCCTCTGAGAGACTTTTCTAATTTTTGTGCACATGAATTTGCAAGCCCATTAGCAAGAATTTTTAATGAATCTGTAAACTCAGGGGTTGTACCATTTGACTGGAGAATTGCTAACATAGTTCCTATTTTTAAAAAAGGAAAAAAAAGTGATCCGGGTAACTACAGGCCTGTTAGTTTGACATCCGTAGTATGCAAGGTCTTGGAAAAATTTTTGAAGGAGAAAGTAGTTGAGGACATTGAGGTCAATGGTAAATGGGACATGGTTTTACAAAAGGTAGATCGTTCCAAACCAACCTGATCTCCTTCTTTGAGAAAGTAACAGATTTTTTAGACAAAGGAAACACAGTGGATCTAATTTACCTAGATTTCAGTAAGGCGTTTGATACGGTGCCACATGGGGAATTATTAGTTAAATTGGAAAAGATAGGGATCAATATGAAACTTGAAAGGTGGATAAGGAATTGGTAAAAGGGGAGACTACAACGGGTACTACTGAGAGGTGAACTGTCAGGCTGGAGGGAGGTTACCAGTGGAGTTCCTCAGGGATTGGTTTTGGGACCAATCTTATTTAATCTTTTTATTACTGATCTCGGCACAAAAAGTGGGAGTGTGCTAATAAAGTTTCCGGATGACACAAAGCTGGGAGGTATTGCCAATTCAGAGAAGGACTGGGATATCATACAGGAAGATCTGGATGACCTTGTAAACTGGAGTAGTAGTAATAGGATGAAATTTAATAGTGAGAAGTGTAAGGTCATGCATTTAGGGATTAATAACAAGAATTTTAGTTATAAGCAGGGGATGCATCAATTAGAAGTAATGGAGGAGGAGAAGGACCTTGGAGTACTGGTTGACCACAGGATGACTATGAGCTGTCAATGTGATATGGCCATGAAAAAAGCTAATGCGGTCTTGGGATGCATCAGGCAAGGTATTTCCAGTAGAGATAAGGAGGTGTTAGTACCATTATACAAAGGCACCGGTGAGACCTCATCTGGAATACTGTGTGCAGTTCTGGTCTCCCATGTTTAAGAAGGATGAATTCAAACTGGAACAGGTACAGAGAAGGGCTACTAGGATGATCTGAGGAACGGAAAACCTGTCTTATGAAAGGAGACTCAAGGAGCTTGGTTTGTTTAGCCTAACCAAAAGAAGGCTGAGGGGAGATATGATTACTCTCTATAAATATATCAGAGGAATAAATACCAGCGAGGGAGAGGAATTATTTAAGCTCAGTACCAGTATGGACACAAGAACAAATGGATATAAACTGTGCCATCAGAAAGTTTAGACTTGAAATTAGACGAAGGTTTCTAGCTGTTAGAGGAGTGAAGTTCTGGAATAGCCTTCCAAGGGAAGCAGTGGGGGCAAAAGACCTATTTGGCTTCAAGATTAAACTCAATAAGTTTATGGAGGAGATGGTATGATAGGATAACATGATTTTGGCAATTAATTGATCTTTAACTATTCATGGTAAATAGGCCCAATGGCCTGTGATGGGATGTTAGATGGGGTGGGATCTGAGTTACTACAGAGAATTCTTTCCTGGGTATCTGGCTGGTGCTTGTCCACGTGCTCAGGGTTCAGCTGATCACCATATATGGGGTCGGGAAGGAATTTTCCTCCAGGGCAGATTGGAAGAGGCCCTTGGGGGGTTTCACCTTCCCCTGCAGCATGGGGCACGGGTCACTTGCTGGAGGATTCTCTGCACCTTGAAGTCTTTAAACCATGATTTGAGGACTTCAATAGCTCAGACGTAGGTGAGAGGTTTATTGCAGGAGTGGGTGGGTGAGATTCTGTGGCCTGCATTGTGCAGAAGGTCAGACTAGATGATCATAATGGTCCCTTCTGACCTTAATGTCCATGAGTCTATGAATTCATCTCTGTCATACTTTTTGATAGTTATTGTTCTGTTGATACCACTACTCTTGAGTGATCACTATTCCTTGACTCTTTGAAAACCTCATGTAGTTTTTGATCAGTTTAAGTTTTAAAAAATTAGAACAGGCCAGTCAGGAAAATGCTCAGTACAACACTGGTGGGTGGGTAAGTTTTCCACAGTATCTTCCTCAAAATAAAATTAATGGTTTTTAGTGGCAATTGTGTATTCAATAGAATTTCAGACAGACTTTGTAAATCTTTGATCAGTTCCTAACCCTAAAATTCAGAATGATTATTTGCTTTCATGGACATTTGAGAGCTCCACACTAGTGCCAGCTTCAGCAGTTTGGAGGCTGCTTAAACAATCTTTTTACTGTCCCAACAACCTCCTTTCCCATCTTGACTAATTTAATCTCACTCCCCACCCCACCCCCATTCTAAATCCTACTGCAAAGATCACCTTTCTGGCTTGTTGTTTTGATCATTCGTCCCCCTTTTTGAATCCCTCCACTGAATTCCCAATCCTAGCTCCATCAGATACAACCTTTTCCTCCTACCTTCAGGACCTTTGACAATTTAGTCTCGCCCCACCTATCTACTATGTTATCTACTATGTTATCTTATTGTATTGTCAGCCTTTTCTCTGCCCATGTTGTCAGCCTCAGTCACCTACTTGGCTGCTTCTCTCACACTCATTACTATGCTAGGCAGGTGGTGAGTGGGATCTGTTCAATTGTCACTGTCAAACTGTCACAGACCTGGCTAAGTCCCCCATAGGGGATGGCCACCAATATGTTGTAACTAAACCCAAATGTTGGATCTCATGTACTTCCAAGCTGACTGGGTCTGAGTAGCATTCAGTCACTGTTTCTAGCTCTGGTCCTCTAAGGCACAGTCCCAGGTGCAGATCTACTGTCTGACCCCTTTTCTTGGGATGTGAGACTCCACAGTTCAATTGCCCTAGGCCATTAAATCACTGCTCTGATCTCCCAAGCCTCCCCAGTCACTTATGCACAGTCTCCCAAAGTTCCACCTCTGAGTCACTGCTTTATAGTTTTACTCTTTGGGTGAGGTAATCTTTATTCTTAACACATACAAGAGGTACAGAACTTCAGGTAAAACCACAAACACCTGTACTCTTTCTCCCCTGTGTCTATGCTCACCCCTTGTCAAGCCCAAGTGTCTGGTGTGCAGGCCCCTCTTGACCTATGCCTCCTGTAGTCCTTCTATGGTCAGCAGATGGTTGGCTGTTGAGAGAGAGAGAGCTCACAGCAGATCCTGCCCTTCAGTATGGTTTCAGTCCCCTCTATCACACATGATCCAAACCCTGGTCTGATGGTTGACCTGGGGAGTGTCTTGCTTCTCTCATGCCACTGAGCAGGCTCTTCTTGGAGCAAGAGGGCATGCTAGTTACTCAGTCTCAGTGCTGGCTTTGCCCCAGGCAGTGGATGGTAATGTACTTGCAGTGGCACTCCTGCCATCGGGGATAGGGTGCTGCAGCTTCTGCTCTGAACTGATCTGAGGTATTCTCAAAAACTTAAGGGATCTTTTCCAGACCCCAAAGGCCACTGTTGGCTGGCTGTGAGGGAACTGTGAATAACCTGTGATTTGTAGGAAAATCCTAGAGTGTTGTCTGTATCAATTTACATTTTCAAAGATTTCTACCTAAGTAAAAGGGCAGAAACTTACTTTTTGTAATGAAATCTGATACTTTCTTTTACATTCTCCCAAATTAGGGGAGGCTGACAACTGTATCAGGTGTACAAAGGCCATCTCAGTCAAGGTAACACAGTGAGTCATGTCAGAAATAGGAATGGAATCTGATTCCCATTCTTATGTGGTAAACTTTAGACCGTGCCGCCTTAAAATTTACAATTTGCAGAACATTAAATTAGTAGTATTAGTATTACCTAGGATCTGCAATCACAATCAGAGCCCCATCATGCAAGGGTCTGTATAAACAGATGACAGGAGACCATCCCTGAAAGACAAAGGATAGGAGGAGGAACAGAGGCTCAAACAGAGCAGTGGAGTGATATGGCCAAGGTGACACAGCTGGTCAGTGGGAGAGATGGGAAAAGAACCCAAGTCCTCCTGTCCCCAGGAATGCACTGCAATTGTGGTGAAAGCAATCTCAGAATTTATGAAGTCATACTATTTTCCTTTGGCTCAATGTTTAAATAAATAAATAACTTTACACGGCAAGTTTCAAGTGGTAATGTACCCCCTCCCATGTGCTGTATTACATTAAGAAACTGGTCTCACCTGACAAGATTGAATGAATCTTGAGCAAATGTCCTGGTTTTAGGTCTTTTTCTACCTGAATGTTGTTATTGCTAGTGTTGTGACTTTGGATATGATCCTTTGATGAAGCTTAATATGACTTCTATCAGCAGATTCTGAACAGAATGTCAAAATGATAGATAAAGAAGCAAAAGTTATATCCTCAGAATTTGCATTTCCTTCAGCAACTTTTGGCACTTTATGTCAGAAAGCTAGTTTATTTATTTATTCTAAATCTTTTTTTAACCTTTCATGTTCTCTGACAGTGGCCATCAGTAGATTTTTTGCCCTTGTTGGGGAGATGGTGTCAGTTAAGCAAGCTGCATTTATAGCTAGTGACAAGCTCTTGACTGGCTGTAGCCAGCAAGGGGGTGTTTTTGAATGCAATAGCCAAACTCCTTCCTTGAGATAAACAGTGCTGCTCCTTTACAAGCTCCAGTTTTCACTGACTCAGTGATCGGTTTGATACCTTGTTTCAAACTTGCTGTTTTTAGCAGGTAGACAACATCAAACTAGCCTCCAAGAAAGCTTGGTATACATGAATATCCTTGACCTTACGTGAGATGTTATGGCTGTGGTTTACGTAGCATTTTTGTCTTGTTGTGAGGGGCAAAATTGTACTTGACCTTAGAACTCTTAGAGGTTTTTGTTTGCTTGCTTGTTTGTTTTGAGCATCAGTAATGCACTGCTACTGAGCAAGAAGCAAAGGAGAGAACAAATGGGAATAAATCCCCCTGCTTATAACTGTTGGGAACCCTAAAGAACTCAAGGTTATTCAAATAAAGAGAGGACTTCCCAAAGAACATCTTCATCTAGCAAAACTCCTCTGATTTTTTCTTAACCAATGCTTAGTAGTTTGTTTTTTTAAATTTATTGAGACTAGTACGTGTTTTTCATTTGCTCTACAATAACTGAAACTGACCATAGAAAATATAAAATCTACAAATCAAGAAAATGTATGCTGAACTGCCACTACAGTTATACCTGCCCACCATAACAACAAACCATAATTACCCCACATCTGACCATCTAGCTCCACCTGTTGCCATCTCTGAGAACTGCTAAGCCCCCACACTTCCCACTGATTTCAATGGACGGCATGAGGAACACATCTTTCAGAAGATGCTCAGCACCTTGCAGGATTGAACACTTCAAATGGGCCATTTAGTGACCATCTGGCTTACTCTGGTCCCCCCCACACACACACACTCCCCATAAGAAACATTCTTACAGAATTACTTCTCTGTGTGAAGTAAAGGGAGCGAGAAATTTGTTTATTTGCCATATTAGTGTAATATTTACACCATTTTTGTCAAAAAATTATAATCAAGATAGAGACTATTGATCAGTGTCAGCCTTAGCTCTGTGGTCATATAAGAGCACAGCTATCAAACAGATCACAGCTTCCATAACAGAGTTCCTAACAGGCCACTTCTCACAATGGCTTGTGGCACACCACTACCTGTTAGGTTTCAGAGTGGTAGCTGTGTTAGTCTGTGTCAACAAAAACAAGGAGTCCTTGTGGCACCTCAGAGACTAACAAATTTGGGCATAAACTTTTGTGGGCTAAAACCCACTTCATCAGATGCATGGAGTAGAAAATACAGAAGCAGGTATATATACACAGTAGATGAAAAGATGGGAGTTGCCTTACCAAGTGGAGGGTCAGTGCTAATGAGACAATTCAATTAAAGTTGAAGGAGGCTATTCTCAACAGTAGAATCCATTGTCTACAGCCAAGCTCTAAGATATAACCGCATTTGCTCTAATGCCTCAGACAGAGACAAACACCTACAGGATCTCTGTCAACTGTTCTTAAAACTACAGTACCCACCTGGTGAAGTGAAGAAACAGATTGACAGAGCCAGAAGGGTACCCAGAAGTCACCTACTACAAGACAGGCCCAACAAAGAAAGTAACAGAATGCAACTAGCCGTCATCTACAGCTCCCAACTAAAACCTCTCCAGCGCATCATCAAGGATCTACCACCTATCCTGAAGGACAATCCCCCACTTTCACAGACCTTGGGAGACAGGCCAGTCCTTCCTTACAGACACCCTCCCAACCTGAAGCAAATACTCACCAGCAGCTACACACCACACAACAAAAACACTAACCCAGGAACGAAGCCCTGCAACAAACCCCGATGCCAACGCTGTCCACATATCTATTCAAAGGACACCATCATAGGACCTAACCACATCAGCCACACCATCAGGGGCTCATTCACTTGCGCATCTACCAATGTGATATATGCCATCGTGTGCTAGCAATGCCCCTCTGCCATGTACATTGGCCAAACCGGACAGTCTCTACGCAAAAGAATAAATGGACACAAATCTGACATCAGCAATTATAACATTCAAAAACCAGTAGGAGAACACTTTAATCTCCCTGGTTACTCTATAACAGACTTAAAAGTGGCAATTCTTCAACAAAAAAACTTCAAAAACAGATGCCAACGAGAAACTGCAGAACTGGAATTAATTTGCAAACTGGACTCCATCAAATTAGGCCTGAATAAAGACTGGGAGTGGATGGGTCATTACAAAAAGTAATTTCCCCGTACTAATTTCCCCTACTGTTACTCATACCTTCTTGTCAACTGTTTGAAATGAGTCACCCTCCTTACCACTACAAAAGTGATTTTTCCTCCCTTGGTATTCTACTTTTGAGAACAGCCTACTTCCTCTTTAACTGAATTGTCTCATTAGCACTGACCCTCCACTTGGTAAGGCAACTCCCATCTTTTTATCTACTGTGTATATATACCTGCTACTGTATTTTCCACTCCGTGCATCTGATGAAGTGGGTTTTAGCCCACAAAAGCTTATGTCCAAATAAATGTGTTATTCTCTAAGGTGCCGCAAGGACTCCTCCTTGTTTTCACTACCTGGTAATCATTTATATTCCTTTTCCATCTACATGGTGTCTGATGTCATCAGTGAAGACTACTGAGTTGCCAGGTCAGATCTTTTCTTAACACCTGCCTCTGTTATATGCTTGCGGTGCTCCTACTGAGCTGGATGGTTTCTGATAATGTGTGTAAGTGAATCCTGCCAAAGGTTGGGAGGCAGCTAGATGGGGCTCCATGTGCCTTCATATACGTAGATTCCCACAAAACCTACCGTCAGCCTTCTTACAGTTCATCAAAATAGTAGATTTTATGCAGCTATTTGTGAAATTCAAATGTGAATATTCTTGCGAAGTGTATAACACTTTCTTAGGATAATATATTCTAATGTTGGGAGGGATGCCTTTAGTGATTTTAATATATTCAGCCCTGCCTTAAATGCTGCAACATACTGAAACAATTATGATGGCTGTAAATATTGATTCATTTCAATATTAATTCTCAACATACTGTAATGTAAATGCTTCAGTTTCATATTAAAGAATGAAACTATGAACATTATACTTCTCCCCATTTAGCTTTTTAAATCTAAAGTACCCATTAAAATTGAGTACCGTTAGTACTTAGATAGACCTAATAAGACCTAAGTGGATTTGAAATGAAGCGTCTGGGAGGCAGGTAGGTGAAAGAAGTGAAAATGGTTTAATTCCGCCATTAAAAGCATGGGTTATGGTGGGTTTCTTAGGAAAAGCAGAGATGGACCCACTGCCCCTTTCAAACTATTTGCTTGAAATTGTTGGTACTAGTGGAGAGAGAGAGAGAAGAAAAAAAAACTGGAACTAGTCAGCCAGCAATTCTAGTAAACATGCAAAGATGTCTTATTGTGATGTGACAAGTTTAAAACAGAACATAACTTGGCAGACATTGCAGCAGCAATAGCAAAGACTCCAAGAATGTGATTGTTGTACACAGTAGCATATGCTTCTCCAGCAGTACTGAAACACCATGCACCCAGGAATTGTTTGGTATCGTGCAATTGAAACTGCATGCTGAATTTATGGAGACCAACTATAATTACCAAAATAGTATTGTCATTGGGATTTTGAGGGCAACACAAAGTACCAAGGGATCTTTAATGACCCTAAGTATCTGTTTTTCTTATCCAAAATATATCATCTCCAGAATCATTGTGCTCCCTAAAACCATTGTAGGCCATTCATTTAGTACAGATCCAGAGAGAAGAGTTTCACCTCCTGAATTAATTTATATTTAAATATGAATTGTCTACACCTAAATTTACAAAAATAATACCTACCTCAAAGATACCTGGGCACTGTACAACAAGTCCAAAATTACAGTATTCCTAAAAAATCCTTCCCTTCCATAAAAAATCCTGCCCTTCATAAAATCTCAGCTGCCTTCATACATTCATATCAGAACAACACTCCCCCTTCCCCCCCACAAAAAAAAACCAGAATAGAAATCAAAAATGGAAATTATTCGACCAAAATGCTGATTGAATAAAAATTGACCAGGGTACAATGATTAAAACCCACAACTGAAAATGTTCAGCCCCAGAATACAAAGTTCCAGCTGCCAACAGTGGCAGTGCCACAGCAGGCCTCTGCTCTCACCAGCTCAACTTCTGGAAGCACCCAGGAATTCTGTGGAGGTATCCTAGCCAAGCACTGACTCAGCCATCTCTGCTGGCCTTACACATTTTATAAATGTGGTAACAAACCACATATTCACATGACTGCAGGAGAACTTTTTTCCTCCTCAGCCATAGGAGTGAATGATGAGTGACCAGTATTTTCAAGTCTGTCTTATGTCATAATGTTCAAGTGAGGAAATATAGACTGTGTTAGAGGAGGGTTTTGCGGAACTGGATCTCTGCAGAGCTGCGAGGTGTAACGCAGCTTGCATGATATTCACCAGTTTGACAGTCCTGTCATGGCTGCCTGTATCTCAGTCTGACTGTCATGCATTTAGTTGAGCATCCTGCTGGCAAAAGCTGCAGTCATGCCATCAGGTTCCTAGAGGGTGGGCAGGAAGTCTACTCCCCTCTGGCTGTTCCCCCTGCTGGTTTTGGGTGTGGGGGGAAGGAGGAAGGGCAGTAGCACTGCAGATGGCCAGCGTGGTGGTGATAGAAGATGAGGGGGCTCAGTATAGTCACAGGCTTCTGCAGCGAGTCCTCAGTTCCCAGCCTCATAGAGACCTTTGCTCTCCGGCTGGACACTCCACCACTGCCCTCCAGATAGAAGATGGTGGCTGAAGTCTCTCCTAGGCAACATCTTCCCCTCTACTGAAGCACTTGTGGACATCCCAGCAGCACCCATCATTCCCACCCCAGTACATGCACCTACCTCAGACACCTGAGCAAAACCTCAGCCAGCCTCCAGAACGCATAAACTCAGTCATCCCCAGAAGTCACACAGCAAATCCATATACCCACCAGACTTCCTCCTCGCTGTTCCCAAAACCTCTAGACACCCAGTGAACCTAATGCACCCAATGTCACAGATTCTAAGTCTTGTGCAGCTCCAGGTCCCATCACCACCATCTCTTGAGGAACGTTGAACATATGCAAATTATTTGGAATTATGCAAAGTAGTTAATTAAATAATTTACATAAATGTCATGCATTAAGCTGTACAAAACTCAGCAGCTATGTCCATGATTAAAATGAAGTTGCAATTGTGTAATTGAAAGATTTCAGAGAAAAGTCCCACCTGTAAAAGGTAGACAGTGAGTGCACACGCAAGTACACAGTTAAAAATTGTAGACTTGGCTGGTTTTGGTTAAAGTTAAAAATACTGGCCTGGATTACTCTTCTGTCTTCATGTAGAAGAACCTATAGGAAAAATGAATATACAATTCTGTGGTTAATATACTTAATCCAATTCCAAGGCAGTGGCTATCTCTAACAATATCATATAAAGTCACGTTCTTATTAAAGAGGGGAGAATGTATCAAATTACAATTTTTTCTTTCATCTTTCACAATTTAAGGGTGACTCTAGACCTCCAGCTGTTTAATTAGATTGAATCACAGCCCTAACTATTTCAGCTTTTCCTATCTGCCTAGGAGGTTGTAAACTACTTTCAGATGTAGACCTTGCCACTGTTATCCATGCCTTTTTGTTACCTGAGAATTAGACTGCTGCAGTGTGCTTTATATGGAGCTACACCTTTAAATCAATTCAGAGATCAAAATTGATGTAGCATGTACAGTGTCCAGCACAATGAGATCTTGGCCTCTTGGCAAAAATAATAGTAATCAAAGGTACTCAAGGTGGATTCCCCTTTTTTATAAAAGAGTGGGGGCTGCTGTCAGGGTGTTCTTGGTGAGGGTCCTGGGACTTTAAGATTAGCTCCTCTTTTGGTCTGAAATAGCTTGAATTTTGTGATCTGGGCATGACAGAGTTTTTTGGAGAGGGTTGCGGGTGTGTAATGTTGTAATAGTGGAGAGGACTATTTTTGTAGTTGGCTGGCCAGACGAGTTGAGTTTTGTTCCTGTCTGAAAATACTTGTTTTTTAATTGTGTTGAGAGTATTATGGTGTGAAAATTAATTAAATGGTAGGGTGCATAGAACCATGGCATAAGTGTCTTTTAAATTATTTAAATAAGTAGAAAACACATACGCTTTCGTTTCCAAAACATTTGCAAAAAAATCATTAATGTTTTTTTGACCTTCAGTAAAATGTATCAGTTGATTAGAGGCACAAAACATATCTAATTATTATTCTACGAAAGTAGCTACCAGCAATAATTCAGAAACATGTACAATGCAGTGAGTGATTTGTATAGGACCCAGTCCTGCAAGTGCTTAGTACCTGCTAAGACATGTTGAGAAACTTCAACCCTCATTGAGGTCACTGGGAATTGAGGGTGCCAAGCACCTCTCATTAGGTGTCCAGTCCCTCACAATCAATCTCATAATGAGATAAAACAACATCTAGAAATAAATGTGGGCTGTTTAGTATCTGGGAAAAAAAGAAGCTTAAAAGATCATCTGACTGTTGATGAGATAACTTGAGTGCCTATTCAGGGACTGTGACAAAAATGAATTTATCCAGTAGAGTTTTTGAACAAGACCATTTGATTTACAATTGAAAAGAAAGTCACCTGCTGTGGAAGAAACTGAGTCATTCAGCTTTAACAAAGAATAATTGTGATTCTACATAAAATATAATTTTGCTGCAGATGGGAGTCTGGTCTAATCAATTCCTAAAGTTTCTATCAAACAGGTATTAATTACATTTGAACCACTTTAAGCAGTGACTCACCTGGGCCTGGGCCATGTAATGGGATATTAGTGTAAAAGGGATTCAGACACTAACACCCCATTTCCTTAAAGGACACTCCACAGTGCTGTTAAAGGTCCACTCATACAGATGATCCCTTTGCTGATCTGAGTCTAAGATGTATATGATTCAGTTATTTTGAAAGAAATATTGGGAAATTTACAAGAAGACGACGTAAGTACTTGACATTGAGGTCCAGATTTTCCACATGCCTCCACAATGCAACATTGTTCCATATAACAGCGAGTGAGGGGGGTTGCAGAGATATAATCTTATTATTTATTTCACATTCTTTTTTCTTGAAGAGTACCTATTGATTTTTCCACATTAGAAACTATTATTCCAAAACCATTAAGGGGTTAATGTATATTCCTAAAATTTTCCTCATCCTATTAAGGGCCACAGACATAGACTCTCATGATAGTCACTAAAGGTGATGTGACAGCTGTAAGTCTCTGGAGCTGTGACAGTTTACACCAGCATAGAATTTGACTGTTAGGAATCTGAGACTCATTCAGTTGAACATTGTCAATTTAGTTGACTTAGAAACACATGCATTTCCTAAGGTGCCTAGTACATCATGGTCCCCTCTCAAGGATTTCATTGGAAGAGGATTTTTAAAGTCATTAGAATCACATTTATTTTTCATTTGTGGTTCCAAGGTATTGAGTAAGCACCATGGGGGCAGGGGGAGAGGGATCCTTAAAACCATATAGCCAAAGAAAATAATAATTCTCTCTGACTTGCTAAAAAGCAGGAATAATTCCTTGCCAAGAATAAAAATTTTTAAAAAAAAAATACCAGGGGACTATTACTACCAAAAGAGAAAAAGTATGTATACTAAAATTGTCCTTACAAAAATTTAACACACTGACACTATATTCTGATTTGATTTACAAAGACGAGGGAAGTGTGTGTACTTGGAAAAGATCAATACAGTAACATATATTTAAGTATATTTCTAATATATTATTGTTAATTTTTTAAGTGGAATTGGGAAGTCAAATATAGTTTTAGTATTGGTCTTGTTGGCTTATTAGGTTCTGTTCACAAAAATAGTCCCAGCCAATTATACTTTGGCAGAAAACCTCAACCCCCAGTCTTGCAAGCCAATTAATATGGCTGGATCCCTACACCTGCAAAGAGCTCCACTGAGCAGTATTTCATATTAGGGCCTTACAGTTTATTGGCCATTAAAAATGCAAAATTTCCTACGGCTGTTTTATAAATATTATTTCTCCTGTGTCATTGCATATAATCCTAAAACAAGCAAAGCATAAGGAACAGAGAGTTTTGATACTCCTTTGTAGTTTGTAAATTTGTTTTGTCAAGTACAGTACCAATTGCAATTGTGTATTTATAGAACTGCTTTTTGAACTCTTAATAGCAAAAAATTCAAACCCAAATCATTATTTTATAAACTGCCCTAACACTGGCAGAGCTGTGAGGATCCTGTGAGGTAAGGATAAGCAGCAAACACCTTATGTATTGTTTCACAGGCTAATTTACCTTGCTGCAAATTAGATATTTGTACAATATAGTAAAAAAAAAAAAAGTTATATGAAAGTATTGTAATGACAGTGATATGCTGCCGATATGAGGCAACTTTCTTGTACTTTTTATTTATAAAGGCAATTTCACTTCAGGAAGACTAGTCAAGGAGCAGGGATGCATACATGATTTTTCATTATTTCATCTGAAAATGTGTATTTTAACCAACTTCATCAGGATTACTTATTTTAAGAGAATCACTTGGACTTCATACAAAAAAATTCCAAGGATATTGTTTCATTAAAACTACGTATTTCAAATATTCCTTTCAGTACAGATGAATAGTAAGTCCATATTTCTATGAAATTCAACTTGAATGTTTTATTTCAGTTTTAAAAGGTGTCATCAGTGATCCCAAATACACTACAAAATTTGCTTAGGTCATTCATTTTGCTAATTACCAAGAAAGATTAGGTAACAAAAGCAACAAACTTTCTAAAAAAGAAATGATAGAGTTCTATTCAATTTGCTACATCTTTTCGGACAGAATTGGCTTTGAGAAGCATTTACTTTATTTATTATTGGAAAAGACCATACTAGCTTAGCCAAGCAAGAAAATTGCACCAGAAGCCTGCGAGATTTATAATACTTAGAAAACAACAACAACACGACAAAAGGCAATTCAAAACCTAATGAGACATTTGAGATGTCATTTACATCTCTAACCTGACCCATTTCTGCAAAACATTTTTTTTTTTTTGCAATTTGCATACTAAAATCTAGGTATTTATCCATTCCTAACCAAAAGATGATGAGATTACTAATACTACACTGAAGTTAACGTTACCTTTAAGGCTTCATATAGTCCCTTTAAGAAGATGACTTCTCTCTAATATTTTTAAATTAGCATCTCTATAAAGAAGTGATGATTCAAACATCAACAACTTATGCTTGAAGTGTAGCACCTCCAACTTTTAAATGTCACAGATAGTTTTCTAATAGAGCTGGGTTGTAAGTGGTCGCCATGACAAAAAAGGACCTATTCCAGGAATTAACCCAGAGGGAAGAGACGACAAAGGGACAGTGTATTTATTGTAAGTGTACTTCTTGTGCAGAACATGTATTAAAATAGTCAGTGCAGGCACATGCATCAGTACAACTTGAAGGTTACAAAATTCCCAGTTTTTGCATGTGAAAAGTGAGGTTTTAGTGATAATTCACAAGTTATGAAGAATTTTCACTTGTGAACAAGCTTTACAACTTTGGATTATATTAACTTTCAGCAGAAGCCCACCCACCTGAAGGTCCCTAAGAGCCACTTTGTTCTGGGGATCCCTAGTAGCAGAGCTCCATGGATATGTGAGGGCCAATGTGAGGAGTACAGGACCCTCCTCATCTCCACTCCCTCCCCACCATGGGACAATTTGAGAAAATCTTCACAAGGAATTTTTAATAAATTTAAAGTAAGATGACCCTTCCATGGGTTTTCAAATGGGATGAGATCATCTGTGTGTTTAAATGTTGTAATAGCAAAGCTGATATATAGCAAGAAATAAAATAGGAAGCTTTCTAGTAGTCATTTTTTGGGGCCTGCAACTATGTGTTAAGGAATGAGAACTGTTGAATAGAGAGTTTTATAAAATAGTGTGCAATTATATTTCAGAAAACTGGTATATATATTTCCTGTTTCAGGGCTCTATCCCATTTGAAATTTTAGTGTCTCTGAAATAGGTTATTGTGTTCACAGAAATTTAGCAAGATTGTTTTCTTTGTTTTTGTTTTCCTGAGCAATGCTTAGAAAAGTTGTGGTCATAAACGTCGTACTTGAATTTGATGCTCCTGTATAATACAAACAGTCTAATAGCTATGTAGGTCTTGCTAATATTTATTTGAGTGATTAAACATACGCCTGCAAATAAACACATCTTAAGAAAGGGAAGAATTGGCAACTAAAAGAAATTACCTTCGACTACCTAGTAGCTGCAATTGTGAGGAATCTTATCGCCAGCTGGAAGGGTCAAGATGAACACCACATGGGAGGATGAAGTAGCATTTCAAGTATCAACCCAAGACTCATCAGTAGCTGATTGATGTACTAATCTTCAGATTGCCAGTGGGGCAGGAAACCATGGTGCTCAACAGTTCTGAAGAATGTGTGCGCACATGTGAGTGTATGTCTGTGTACCGTAAATACTTGTAATCACTCAGTAGTATAGAATGGTGCATAAGGTCAGATTTACTAAAATGTTGGAGAGGGAACAATAGAATTATACAGTGATGATGTCCAGGTGGTTTTGTTATTTATGTAAATCTTGTATTCTCTTTCAACCGGGGATAAATCCTGCTTTGAGAAATAGCCTTTATGTTGTGAAGAAGAAATAACTGCTGCTCTTAAAACAGGAACAGAGAAGCATTACCAAGAAGACTTTGGGCATGGCTACACTGAAAGCTTCAAAGCGCTGTTGCAGGAACGCTCCCATGGCAGCGCTTTGAAGTGCGAGTGTGGTCGCACGCAAGCGCTGGGAGAGTGATCTCCCAGCGCTCCTGTTAATCCACCTCCACGAGGGGATTAGCTCCGAGTGCTCGGAGTCTGTCTATACTAGAGCTTTAAAGCGCTCAGACTTTCTGTGCTCGGGGGTGATTTTTCACACCCCTGAGCCAGCAAGTTAGAGTGCTATAAAATGTAAGTGTAGACAAGCCTGAGTGTCTCTTAGGAGTGGTCTTTTAGGTTCTAGTGGGGTCATTAAGTAAAAACCAAGAATGTTTGCCATTTTGTGGCCTCAGTTCTGCAAGGTACTTTAAGCAGGAGTCGGCCCATCAACTTCACTGTAGCTGCTCAGATGCTGAAGTTAAGAGCACATATTCAAGTGACTTGTGGAATCTGGACCTTAATTAGCATATCCTATCCATCTGAATAAAAGACATCAACACAGACCACTGAATATGTTGTTGTTACTGTAACTGCATTAATTTAGGACAGTATTTATGTCATTAGATAATATTTCTTGACAAATTTTTATTCTCTCTCCAGGGTCACACAAAACAAAATGTTTGGAAGAGCCTTTTATTTTGTGGTACTTATAATACCTTGTTTCCCCCACTTCCTCCATAGTGTGTGTGCAGGGGGGTGAGGGGAGGGCCGTGTTGATGGCTGGATGGAGGGTGTGTGTGTGTGTGTGTGTGTGTATAATCTTTATTTTTCGAAATAAATATACTGTAGATAAAACTAATGAGATTTTTCAAAGCAGTCTAGAACATTTAGAATTATATGTTCCATGAATTATAAATCCCCAAGACTGCTTTAAAAATCTTAAACAATAGTTCTAACTTTAGCATTTACAGTAGGTTTTCATTTAAATAGATCTGTACAACATTTCCTACTTAGAAAGATTGCATAGAAACTAGTGAGTCAATCCTGAAGAGGACTGAGCCCTCTGGCACCAATCCAGAAAACCATTGACGCACATGTTTAATTTTAGGCATGTGACTAGACCATGGCAGTCAATTGAATAAACTCGTGTGCTTAAAATTAGGCAAATACTTAAATATCTTGCAGAATTAAGGCCTGAATTACCATGGCCCTGATTCTGTAATCCAAACTATGCAAGCAGACTTGTAAAGTCTTGACCCCATGTAAAGATTGATTTTAATAGGATTCTGCACAAGCATAAAGATCCATACATACAGCTCCAAATGCAGGATTAGAGCCATAGTGCTTGGAGTAATGCAGAGGCAGACCCCTGTTCCCATGCAAAGCACCCTGCAGGCCCAAGGGCCCACTCGCTCAGAGTCCTTGAGCCTATATATGCACCCACAATTATGTCATTTACAGGTTCAGTTTTTCTGTTTTACAAGTCTGTTTTGAACCTTAATTTTGAAACAGCAAAATGGAGGCCTCTCTTCTGGAAAGGTACAACTATATATCTTCTGACTTAGACTCTCCAGATCTGAGAGAGATTTTTAAAACAACAGGCACAAATGTGTCAGTTCATTACTTTTCCTAAATATAACTTTTTTTAAAAAAGTAATGAAATCACCCTGAATAAAACAATAACAACATTTGTGCAATCTTAAGTAGGAGTTGATACTGAATGTACAAAATGCCCATAAGATCATGTGAATTGCCTTGTGCTGGACATATGCTGGATGTCCTCAGGCTTAAGACTTAAGAAAGAAGCTAAAAGGGGAGGGAGGCAGGAGAAACAGAAACAGAAATAACATTGCTGCAGCTGCTACCTGTCAGTATGAAAAATAAAATATATGTACGTATAAAAGTGAAAATATGGGAAAAGTAAAGGATGGGGAGATAGAAAAGTGGTAAGAGAAAATGGCGTATGAAACAAGAGATGGCTTGTCAGAAGGAAAAGCACTCATATTGAAGAAAGAAATAGATTTCTAAAGAAAGCTCATCATAATATAGAATAAAGTTTGTCCTTTTTGAGTTGACAATGAAAGCATATGTATTCAGAGAGTGAAAATCAGATTCCTTAAATCTAAGGGATGAGCATTACAGAAGTAATACTTTAATGACCTAAATAAGGAAAAGGTTCTTTTAAAAAAAATAAACCTACACACAACTAAGGATGATGAAGCACTGGGATGGGAAATTGAAGGATATTTACTGCTCAGCATGACCTTTGTGCAAGGGAAAGTGCAGGGGAAAGTGCTTTTTAGGATTTATGTTTATCTAAGAAATGTAAAATTTTTCATATGCAGCACTGGAGTGAGAAATGTGCCACCTGAAACTGTCTTATGCCATGTGTGTTTCCACAATTTTCTGAGCGGCAAACTGTAAATTGATATGCAGGGGAAACACTGGATAAAGTGAGATACTGGACACCACACTCTCTCTCTCTGGATTGAAACTCCTAAAGGCTTCAATCACAAATGAAAACATGTATCCACTTTTCTAAATAACTGGGATTCTGTAACACTCACATTGTTTAGAAGTCTCCTGAGTAATATCTGATAGCATTATAAGTTGGCCCAAATTGTGCCCTCATGTACCTTGGTTCAACTTTAAATGAAGTCCAGGAGAGTTGAATATGTGTGACTGAGGGCAGGATTTAGCCCACTGATAGATATAATTTTGTTTCATCCTTTCTACGATGCTGCTATTAGTTACCTCTATAATTCAAGTAATTTGTCTCAGTAATATTACCTAAATTTTACCTAACATTTGTTGACCAAAAATTGCTTAGTATATATTTTGGTGATGTGTGTTCTCTAAAGAGTTATGATCCTTCATTAGTCACTGTATCTTAAGGAGTGCAATTGCGTCATTTTAGGTACTTCAGGATCTCATTGCCTCAGGCTTCCATGATGTTGACCTTTTATGATTCTTTGCCAACTTGCCATTGGTGTTATCTCAGAGGATCCTCTTTTGCCTATTTCTCCCCCCACCCCCTGCTATAAGATTCTCAAGGGAGTTGACCTTCTACTGTTGATTCTTTACTCTACACTCATGGGATGGGTGAATTAATCCATTCCCATACTCTCTGTTATCACATCTAAACTGACAACTCTCAAATCTTCTTCTCTATTTCCCTCTCTCCCCTCACTCCTATCTAAACGCACATCTCTTCCTCTCTGTCTAATATCTCCTCATGGCTATCCCACAGAAATTAAACATGGAAAAAAATGAATTCTTATCTTACCTCCTAAATTCTCCCCTTCCCACTTTCTGTATCATTGATAACAACTCAGTTCTCCTCCCAGCCATTCAAGCTTGTGCAGAATGGTATAAATGTTTAATACTAATACTTCAAAATGGAAAAAAAATGCCTGCAGCTTTATTTTCCCTTGAAGATTTTCTTTCTTATTATTGTGGTTTGGATGATGGAGAAGAGGGGAATCTGTACCTTTCAGTATCACTCTTATTGTAGGCATCAGTGGCTTTACCATATATCTAAGTTATCCATATAATCAATGGCATGAGTTTCTTACTGTTAATGCTCTTTCCCCCCAGCCCCCCTACCCCTTAACTTTCATTATTTCTTATTTGGAGAAACCTCTCAATGTTGCAGTGTGTTAACTGGATTTTGGCATATGAGCCCTTGTTGCTGGTTGTGTCCATTTTTACCCCAAGATGGGTAATTAAACTAATTATCACCAAAGAGGTAGTATCTTCCCACAAAAGCAGAATGAAACCTGCAATAGTGATTTAATTTTTATTCACAGAACATCTTCAGTGTGACCAAATTTTCACAATAAGCGGAACCCCAGTGACACATTGCAATCTTTAGTATCATTGTAGAACTTCTTTTTTATTTCACTATAGATTGAGATTTTCTAGAACTCAGCTCCCTAAAAATGAGTTGACTAGGCCTGGCCTTTTCAGTGTTTTTTGTTTTGTTTGTTCGTTTTAATTAAATATCAAGAATCACATTCAAAGATAGAATTTGATTTCTATGTGAGTAATAGAGGGTTGCTATTTTTGCAGTTGTTTAATTAAGATATTAGTAAAATACCTGGGTTTGGACATCCAGAATAAAATGCAGAGGTTCAACTGTATTTTTGCTCTGTTTGTTTTTGTTTCTTTTTTGGTTTTGTTATTGATTTACTGGTTTTTTTTTTATTTGTAACTATTTGAATTATTTTTTTTCAAATTATGGATGTTTGTTTAGTTGTTTAGAATGTTAAGTGTGTGTGTGTGTGTGTGTATTTCCGTCTTGGTAGTTAGATTTATAGTGTTCTAAAACAGTGGTCAAATGCAGTAATAGATCCTCCAGTGCAGTGCAGCTACTTTATGCCTGACCACTGGCAGATTATGATCTTAAAGCCACAGCTGGCTGAGGAATAGTTACTCCAGTGTAGGAGGTTCCTTTACTAGCATAGAACTGCCATTGCAGGTCCTATGATACCTCATTTGTTTTTGGCTGGTTTAGGCAGTGTGGCCAGAAATAAAGAGGAGATTCCTTATGCTTTGCTGATCCCTGGCTGCCGTGTATACCTTAGGTCCATTAGCTGCCATCCTAAATTGAACAGCCTGTAGGCTACTCTGTGTTACACTTAGGGAACCAATGCAGCACAGAGCAGGCTCAATACTGGAGAAATGCAAAGGTCATCCTTGCACACTCCACCTCCTGAGTTGCCCTGCACAGGCGTAGCTGAGGCTCTTGATCGTATTCTCTCTAGCCAAGTTTATTAAATTCTGTGACTTCAGGGGAGGCCCAGAGAGTTGCATTATCAGCATAACATGAAGTAGTTGTAGGTGATCGGTAAATATATATTCTTTATGTGGTATAAATTGTAAGGACATGATTCCTCAAAGGTACACTCTCAAGTAGGAACACAAAAGTTATTTTACCTCTATATTTGACACTGCTGTGGCTGCCACTAAAATACTGTGCCAAAGTCTGATGCTCATAATTCAAGAAGGATGTTGATCAATTGGGGAGGATTTTCGAGAAGAGCCACAAAAATGATTAAAGGATTAGAAAACATGTCTTATAGTAATAGGCTCAGAGCTCAATCTATTTAGCTTAACTAAAAGAAGATGAAGGGGTGACTTGATTACAGTCTGTAAGTATCCACGTGGGCAGCACAAGTTTAATAATAGGCTCTTCAGTCTAGCAGAGAAAAGTATAACACGATGCAATGGCTGAAACTCAAAGCTAGACAATTTGGACTGGAAATAAGGTGTACATTTTTAACAGTGAGAGTAATTAACCATTGGAACAATTTACCGGGGTTGTGGTGGATCCTCCATCACTGACAATTTTTAAATCAAGATGGATGTTTTTTTTCTATAAGATATAGTCTAGGAATTATTTTGGGGAAGTTCTATGGCCTGTGTTATACAGGAGCTCAGACTAGACAATCACAATGATCCTTCCTGGCCTTGGGATCTAGGACTCTATTTTTAAAACAACATTCCTTATACTTGGCTCTCTGGCATTCCCAGAGAGCTCATCCAGGCATACACTGTCATGCACTGAAATGCACTATATAATTTCAAACAGGTAGATATAAAATAGTAATGTGCCAAGCATCAGTGTCAGACTGTGAGGTTTGTGTTGTAAAATGTACTACAAGGGTGAACAGGTTACTGCAGAATTTGTAGATCTAGCAATCCAAGTTCCTCTTGCTAAAATAAAATGATTGGAAAAGCTGAAAAGAATCACAACCTTTCCTAAATTGTTATGATTAGTATATTGTGAGCCCAGTCAGTAATCTTTTCCATGAATTATAGTTTTTTTTTTTGTCTTTTATCATTTAAAAAAACATTTTTTAAAATGCCCACATATTGATTGAATATGTAGGGGAACTATTGAAGGTGCCTGTACAACAGGACTGTGAGGTTTCTATGGTAATGCTCTGTTTTATGTTAAATAGAAGAATAATTGCTATTGTAAAATCTTGCAAACTCCATAATAGGATAGAATGAGAATTCTGATGAGAAGAGAGAACAAAAGCTACTGGGCACAATTTTAACTAAGTTTCCCTTGAACTAAACTAAAATTCACATTGGTGAATGAGTGCTGTTGTGAAGGATCATTTTCAACAAATCTGAGCCGCTCTGTGAAGTGGTTTAATAGAGGCCCCTATGTTCCAGGTCCAAGATTCAATGTACAACCAAACTCATAAATTTCCTATACGGCTTGGGGGCCGGGGGAGGTTTTCAGTCCCTAGAGTGAGAGTCAGTGGGGACAGTGTCCAGAACCAGTGTGTTTATGTTCTCTCCACAGAGTTTTGCCAGCATGAAGCAGCTTGCACTTTGCACCAGAAGGGACTGAAGTGGGAGTGGTAAACATTCCGTGATCATTTCAACCTTTCCCTCCTTAGGCGGGGCTCCAGTGACCTTTCCTATACCCCAACCGCATGTTTGGCTGCATATGGCTGCAACACTGTATTTGAAAGTAGTCTGTAGTCCCTCAAATATTTTCTATTCTGGAACTGTAAAATAAGTCTTATGGACAATTGCAAGTTGGTATGTTTTCAAAGAAAAATCTGTTCCAGATGAATTTATAGAGTCTATTGGGCTGGGCTTCAAAATCAATGCGCAGCTGCCACATTTTACATTTATATAAGAATCCTTTTTGTCTCATGCATTGTCATTCATAGACACCCAAAAATCGTAATTTTGAGTGGTAGGAAAACCTTAATTTTGGATTCCATCCTAGATTTAATATTATTATCACGGTTTCATTAAAATAATTTTGTATGTTCGGTATCTTAACATTTTATATTTTTGACACTGATGTCAGTAAAATTAAAAAGTAGATTTCCATAGCACAAGATAAAAAATCTTAACATTGCCGTCTCTGAAAGAGGCAGAATAGCTTTTGGAATAATAATTTTGTCCTTAATTTAATGGAGTTCCTTCTTCAGTTGTAGAAAAAAAGCAAATTTTAGTCTTCACCATTGTCATATGGCTCCGGCAATACTTTATCTATTTGAAATCGCATCATCAGGAGTTTTATTAACCACTTCATGAGTTGAAGATGGTGTCACAGCTTATTGTTTATAGTTTGTGATTATTATCAATTGGCATTTTTTTATTCTTTGCTGGGGAAGTATTTCCTTCGGATTGTTCCTCATTTACCACTATCACTTTTAAAATCTCTATCATGGCAGCTTTCCCTGTAGCTAAAAGAGGATACATTTCTCTAGAGATGACAGTGCTACCAGTCAATCAAAATAATATGATCTTCTTTCTTCCCAAAATCAGGTTTCTTGTGCTGCTTCCATAAAGCCCCTTCCCCAGGGGTTGCCAGGTGTCCGGTTTTCGGCCAGAACACTAGGTTAAAAAGGAACCCTGGAGGCTCTGGTCAGCACCGCTGAGTGGACTGTTAAAAGTCCAGTTGGAGGCACAGTGTGGCTAAGGCAGGCTCCCTACTTGGCTTCACACGGCTCCTCGGAAGCATCAGCGTGTCCCTTGGCTCCTAGACGGAGGCATGGCCCGGGGGACGCCGCGTGCTGCCCCCGCACCGAGCACCGGTTCCACAGCTCCCATTGGCCGGCAACCATGGCCAATGGGAGCCATTGAGGCAGCGCCTGTTGGTGGAGGCAGCACGCACTGTGCAGAGCCGCCTGCTCACACCTCCGCCTCAGAGCCAAGGGACGTGTTGTCACTTCCAGGGAGTCACCCGAGGTAAGCATCACCCAGAGCCTGCACCTCTCACCCCCTCCCATCCTCCAACTCTGTGACCCAGCCATGATCCCCCTCTCTCAACCAAATTCCCTCCCAGAGCCCACCCCCCCCTCCTGTGCCCGAATCCCTTCCCGCACTCTGAACCTCTTGGCCCTAGGCCAGAGCCCCCTCATAAACCCCAAACACCTCATCCACAGCCCCACCCCGGAGCCCACCCCCCATTCAGACCCCTCACCACCCCCACCCTAACCCCAACCCAGAGCCCCCACCCGCACCCCCAACCCCTCATTTTTGGCCCCACCCTGGAGCCCTCACCCTCAGTCCACAGCCCTCACCCCCTCCTGCACCCCAACCCCCTGCCCCAGCCCAGTGAAAGTAAGTGAGGGTAGGGGAGAGTGAGCGACAGAGGCAGGAGGAATGGAGTGAGCGGGCATGAGACTTCAGGGAATGGGCAGGGCAGGGGTGGAGCCTCAGGGAAGGGGGCAGGGCAAGATCTGTACGATTTTGTGCGATTAGAAAGTTGGCAACCCTACCCTTCCCTCTGGACAGTGAGGGTACAAGTTTAGATCATGGATATTTCTCACCCAGCAGTGTTCCCTCTAATTTTTTCCACACATGCAGAATGAATTTTATTATATGCAACAATATGGAGATGATGTGTCAGACCACAAAATTCACGTGGTGGGGGTGGAGCCGAGGGGTTCGGAGTTTGGGAGGGGGCTCAGGGCTGAGGTGCAGGAGCGTGAGGGCTCCAGCTGGGAGTGCAGGCTGTGGGGTGGGGCCAGGGATGAGGGGCTCAGGGGTGGGGCAGAGGGTTGTGGGGTGAGGACTCTCACTGTGGGTGCAGGCTCTGGAGTGGGGCCAAGGAAAGGGGCACCACTCCCCCAGCCATGGCAGGTCCGGGGCTGGGTTCGGCCAGAGGAGGGATGCCCCTTTGCCGGCTGCGGCAGGTCCTAGGTTCAGGCCGAGGGAGGGGCAGGGGCCAGGCTAGGTTGGAGTTGCGGGAAAGGCACCCCTCTCCCGGCCAAGGCAGGTCCAGGGGCAGTGGGGGGTGTCCCTGAGTGCCTGCACGGCTCTTAATAGGCTGCTGTGTGGCCGCGCAGCTTACAGGGAGCTTAGTTACCCAGTCCTTCGCAGTTCTGTCACCAGAAATTGTTTTTTAATTGAAATCCTAGTTAGTTATTCATTTATATATAAAAATAAATAAAAGCTGGTAAATTTTCATGACAATTCTATAAGATTGCAATGCTGTTTATCACAATAGAGTATTATTGTGATCATCTAGTCTGATCTCTCACACATTGCAGGCCACACAACTTCCCACACCTCTCCTCTAATAGACCCATAGCCTCTGGCTGAGTTACTGAAGTCGTCAAATCATGATTTGAAGACTTCAGGTTACAGAGAATCCACTATTTACTTTAGTTTAAACTTGCAAGTGACTTGTGGCTCATGCTGCAGAAGAAGGCAAAAAACCTATTAGTTTTGTCTCTGTTCTGACCTGGGAGAAGATTCCTTCCTGATCCCAAATATAGCAGTCATTTCAGCAACACCCAAGAGCCAGACACCTGGGAAAGAATTCTCTGTAGTAACTCAGAGCCCTTCTCACCTAGTATTGTGTCACCGGCCATTGGAGATATTTGCTACTAGCAGTACAGGTCGTCTACATGCCATTGTAGGGAGTCTCGTTATACCATAAACTTACAAGATCAGTCTTGAAGCCAGTTGGGTATTTTGCTCCCACTACTACCCTTGGAAGGCTATTCCAGAACTTCACTGCTCTGGTGATTAGAAACCTTTGTCTAATTTCAAGCCTAAACTATTGATGGCCAGTTTAAATCCATTTGTTCTTGTGTCAACACTGGCGCTTAACTTAAATAACTCCTCTCCCTCCCTGATATTTATCCCTCTGATATATTTATAGAGACCAATCATATCTCCCCTCAGCTTTTGTTTGGTTAGGCTAAATAAGCCAAGGTCTTTGAGTCTCCTCTCATAAGACAGGTTTTCCATTCCTCGGATCATCCTAGTAGTTCTTCTCTGCACCTGTTTCAGTTCATTTTCCTTAAACATGGGAGACCAGAACTGCACCCAGTATTCCAGATGAGGAATCACCAGTGCTTTGTATAATGGTACTAACACTTCCCTATCTCTACTGGAAATACGTCACCTGATGCATCCTAGGTTTGCATTAGCCTTTTTGACTTCTGCTTAACATTTGAATTCTTCTTCTCTGTTGCGTCCAACTGATATGTCCCCAGAATCTCCTGACTCATCCTGTATCAGAATGAAAAAGATGATTGGGGGGCAGAAATATTTAATTGTCAATTAGAAAAAAAATATGTGCGCCGTGTTTGTGGATCAGAAGTATTTTGCAAGGGTTTTTTTTACTAAAAGTCTTTAAAATAGTGGTAAATTATGAAAAACATAGGTAACTGAGAGAGAGCAATCTGGATTGCTTTGGTAAGCCGAGTGCAAGGAAACCACCCTTGTTTTAGTATGCCTAAATGTATGAATCTAGAAAAAATGAAGGTAGGCCAGACTTACAGGATGAGGGGAATTCTATCCTAGGAAGCAGTACTCTGGTAAAAAAAATGTGGGGGTAGTGGTGAATAACCAGCTGAACATAAATTCCCAGTGTGACGCTGTGGCCAGAAGGGCTAATGCAATACTTAGATGTATAAGCTGGAATCTCAAGTAGGAATAGAGAGGGTATTTCACCTCTGTATTTGGCACTGATGCGACCCCTACTGTAATACCGTGATGAGTTCTAGTGTTCACAATTTAAGAAGGAAGATTATAAAATTGGAGGGGGTTCAGAAAAGAGCCATGAGAATGATTAAAGGATTGGAAAACACGCCTTACAGTGATAGACTCAAAGAGCTCAGTTTATAGAGCTTAACAAGGGATGACTTGAGCATGGTCTATAAGTATCTCCTTGGAGAACAAATATTTGATAATGGGCTCTTCAGTCTAGCAGAGAAAGGGATAACATGATCCAATGGCTAAAAGTTGAAGACAAGTTTAGACTGGAAAAAAGATGTAAATTTTAATAAAGTAATTAACTATTGGAGCATCTTATCAAGGGTCTTGGTAGATTCTCCATCACTGGCAATTTTAAATCGAAGTTAGATGGGTTTTTTTAAAGATATGCTCTAGGAATTATTTTGGGGCATTCTATGGCCTGTGTTATACAGAAGATCACACTAGAGGATCATAGTTGTCCCTCTTGGCCTAGAAATCTATGAATGCCTCCAGTGTGTTAATTGGTGTCATTTAGGGTAGGCTTTGTGAAATGAGTAATTCTCTGCAAGGAACTGGACTGAGAAAATATCAGTTCATTTCCATAATCTGTTAGCAGCTTTCAAATGGCAGTGTCTTTTGGTTACTACCTATCCAGTCTGGATTTAAATAAGTAGTTTCGGCACTGATCCTGCAAACATTTACATATGTGCTTAACTTTGTTTGTGCCACAGAGACTACTCATATGTGAAAAGCTACAAATATGTAACTGTATGCAATATCAGGCTCTTAGAGATGAAAGGCTTCATACTCCATGATCTAATCCTGAAACACGATTGCCCCAACAACCAATGTATTGTGTAGTAGAATTGTTATGGTGGGCAGAATTTCATGGAATTTAATAGAATTGTTGTTATAAAGAAATGGTATCCTACAGTGTGATTTGCATCATGCTGGGCGAGCCGCCTACACTTTTCAGCAGTCGGTTCTGTGTCTGTAATTTATTGCTCTAGAAACCATTAAAATAATACAAGAAATGCCTCAGCAAGTGTGGAGGGAAGAACACATCACAGTTAGACTGTAATGACTATTTAGACTATTTAAACTCACTCAGCTTGTTTTACATTAGAAAAACAAGCCCTAGTCAATTACCTATTTTATGCATTTTATTTGGCTTTCTGTTTTCATTGTGGTTGAGATTAAACACAGTATTACACATTTTAAGGTAGAAGCTTATGAAAATAATTGCTCAAAAATTGCAATTCTAAGTCTAAAAATAGAATGGTCAGATTGAGAATTTCTCCTTGAAAGCTGCTGAACAGATATGCAAGTTTCCATATAAAGAAATGTCTAACACAGTGTTTCCCAAACTGTGAGTTGGGAGAACTGGGCCAAACCTGAGCAGTGCTGCAACATGACTGCATGTGCCGAGGACCAGGTTGCAATGCCTAGTGTGGGGGACTGAGTCCAGCTAGCTCCATGGAACAGCAGTCATTGCTGTGGGATGAGTGCAGAGCAGGCTTGCTTTACACTTTCCCCATCCGCCAGCTCTCCCACCCCTTGGGGGCAGGACCTGTCCCACTTTAGCCACTTAAAATGTTGAGACTCCCTCCCCCGCCCAGACCCCTCAGGAGTCACATTAATAGAGAGGAACCCAAAGGGGTTCATGACCTGAAAAAGTTGGGAACCACTAGTCTAACAGATATGTCTTATTGCAGTGCAATATATGATAAATGTAGGCTTAAATCCATCTACTCCAGTCATTAGCTAAATAGTCTAGTGTAGTGCTTTTTAAAATACTATTAGTTAATATGCTGGCTGTATGAAATCCATTCCCCCATAACACAGGTGGCAGGAGGGGACACGACCAGAGTGCTTTCTGTGCCAATAATCCCTGGTTGGTGGAATGGTCCTTAGAGAACAATTAATGCCAGTATAATCTAGAACAGCCCTTTTTCAGAGTTATGCTCGGGAACAAACTAACTCCCAGCTGAGCCCAGGATGGGAAGGGAGCAGAAAAATGACATAAAACTATCTTTTCCTACACCTTTGGGTTCTGAACTGAGCACAGCCACTTAAGGAAGTTATAGTCCGCTCCTAGACACTACTTGTATCTGCTTATTTGAGGGATAAGAGAATCTTGCCTCTAATTTTGCACTCTTCTGTCAGTAATATTTCAGTGTGTAGCTTTGACCGGTGTGTTCTCTTGAGACAAAATGAACATTCCCTTACTCGTCTAGTCTCTTGCTCTTGCATTTTGTTGTGTTCAGTAGACTTCAGGCCACCTGCCATCTAGATTATTCTTCTTCCTCTATACCTTCTATGTGACCGTCTATAATTGCTTACTACTTTCTTAGTTCTCTAGACTCTTCGGGTATCACAGTGAAACCCTTCAGGAATAAACATTTTGTATATACATATTGTGAGGTTTCTCCTGTAGTCATTTGTTTTTCTCTTTTCTATTTCTTCTGACTTAGTCAGCTTTGTGCCCTATTTTTCTATCTCCGTTCTTGATCCTGTCTAAGTCCCAGTCTAAACAGCATTCACACAGATCTTTCAATTCTAGAGTTAGTTAAACTGTTGCCGCCATATTTTAGGATATTCCTCCTTTCCCAAACTTTTCTTTTCTGTCCTTGTCACTCACTAGTTCCAATCCAATGAACTTTCCTTTTCTCTTCCAGCAGAGCTCATTTACAATCCTAAATGTTCGTTGCTGACAGCTTACCTGTATCTCTTCTGCTTCTGTTGCTCTTCATTCCCAGAACTCTTTCCTGTCACATTTTTTCTTGCTTCTAGCTTGTCACCACCTTTCCCTTAGCTGCTTCTGCATTTCATTTATATTTAATATTATCCACACTTCCTACCATCAATATAGTCTCTTCCTTAACCTCACAGCATAACTTATTTCTTTTGCTTGAAACACTTATTTTCAGATCATATATTGCTTTGCTACCAATGTTTGCTATAGCTTCCTTGTTGATATCCAACAATCATACATTTTCTTTCCCTTACCTGTCATGTATATTTGCATATATCTTAATATGTTGTTTGCTTAAAATGAGGTACAAACCACTAGAAATACATGACTTCCCACTTTAAAATTGTATTGTAACAACCTCCCCATTTGGAAGTCATGCTTTTCAAGGACATATTTTCAGTGTTGTTCCTATTTTGTTTTTCATGTTATGGTCCCCAGTAAAATGGGAGATGGGAGGAAAAAGTAACTGCTAAGTAACTGCCCTTAATTGAATTATTAGTGATATAACCCTGAAGGGAAAAAAGGAGATGCCTAAATGTCAAGGCATTTCCACCAACCCTGGAAGGATGTGCTTAGAAGAATTGGTAAGGATGTCATGAAATTGAACAATAGAAAGTCAGAGATCAAAAAAATCATTTCTATTCATTTTTTCTGTAAAAGAGTGTGTTCTCTTTTCTCAGGGAAAAAACACAAATAGCTTGCTAAGTATGAGAAATCTGGATCTGTATTTTCTGAATTATGAGAGAGGTCAGCAAAGCAGAAGGTTACTTGTAAATATTTTAGTTCCAAGGCTAGTTCTTAACACACTCTGATTTCATATGCAGTTCCTTTCAACAGAGATCCTTGAGCCTGGCACCATAAAAAAACATCCCCAAACAATAGCTTGATCAGGTTTTTCAGAACAATAGAAAAGGCCAAAAAGCAATAGATTTGGCAGATCTGTTTTCCAGATCAACATATTAGACAAGTCTTTGTCTTGAATATATTTTGAATGTTATCTCAGTATTAACTTTCTTAGTTAACAATTGGCTTACAAAATAATGGTGATCAGATTTTTTTTTAGATTTTTCTATACAGTGGTCACCATTTGAAAAGTCAGCATTTACCCACAGCAGGAGCTGAGATACTGTACATATTTCCCTTTACCTAAAATACTACCTCAATTACCGTTGTAGGTAAATGTTGACTTTAATACAGAACACCTGTTTTTCGTTTGCTTACAGATACAATGTTGCATATTTTCTTTTGCACTCTTAAGTAAGCATCTAGAGCAGTGGTGGGTAACCTGCAGCCCACGGGCTGCACGCGGCCCATCAGGGTAATCCGCTGGCGGGCCACCAGACAGTTTGTTTACATTTGCATGGCTGCCTGCAGCTCCCAGTGGCCATGGTTCGACGTTCCCGGCCAATGGGAGCTGCAGGAAATGGCAGCCTGCACCCGTGCTGCTTCCCGCAGCTCCCATTGGCTAAAGGTTGTGTGTCCAATTCTGTGTGCCACACTTTAAAAAATGTGTGGACATACTGGAGAGAGTCCAGAGGCGAACAACAAAAATGATTAAAGGTTTAGAAAAGCTGATCTATGAGGAAAGGTTTAAAAAACCTAGGCATGTTTAGTCTTGAGAAAAAGGTGGGGAGGGAGACTTGATAACAGTTTTCAAATATGTTAAGGGCTGTTTATAAAGAGGATGATGATCAGCTATTCTCCATGCCCAATGAAGGTGGGACTAGAAGTAATCAGCAGCAATGGAGATTTAGGTTAGATATGAGGAAAATCTTTCTAAGTATAAGGATAATTAAGCACTGGAAGAGGTTGCCAAAGGAGGTTGTGGAATCCCTGTCACTGGTGGTTTTGCAGTTCTGAAAAATGCTTGTCATGTCTGCAAAAAGTATGTGCAAGATGCTAGATATTTCACACCTCCAATCAGAATTAGCAAAAAGCCTGCATTTTGTTAGCTCTATTTTGAGTACAAAAATGCTTGTGCAGGTTTAGCCTTCAATAGTCATTTTCCTTAACAGTTCTGAGTCCATCCATGGACTTTTCTCAGATATCGAAGCGTATTTCGAACTGGGCATTAAAACCAACTTAAGCCATAACAGATCGTGCTTGATGTGGGCACCATCTAGCACCTGATTAAACGTCATCTTTTCAGTTTCTTTGTCTGACATTAATGGAGAAGTATGTGTAATATGAAACTTAAATGTTGGAATTTCTCTCCTAATTGTACAGTCCTCTCATCCACAGACACGCAAATTGACATAACTATCTAATTACATATCTAATTCTCTGTTACTGCCAAGACTGTCATAAGGGTTGTTCACTTTTATTGTTATAATTTAGACCCATAGCTCTTCAGAATTTTATGTAGCCTTTTTTTTTTTTTTGCAGAATACATACTACATATGGTATCCTGCCATTTTTGTCATTAGTGTGTTATCTCTTTCTATTTCATTGCTTCATTTTGTTTTCTGTAAACTCAATTGTCATCCACTCTGTACTTATTTTTTTGTCTCCAGTCAAAATATTTTTGCCCAAACAGAAAGCCTTATCCAGAAGTATGAGGGATGCTAACATCTTCAGTTCATTTGCTTAGTTCTTTCTGATTTGGCTAGTATATGAGGCAACATGGAGAAAATTTATGTCATCAGCTATCACTCCGCCTGAAGTCAACCTGTAAACTAGAGTCGACATAAGGGCTGATTCTGATATGTGTACACAGTTGTCCTAGGGGCTGGAGGGATAATTCTTTCTGGAGGGACAATTCAGGCTGACTTTCATTAACCTGTATTTACATGCTTCGTAAGGGTGTTGCGCTCCATGTAACAGAGTGGAGAACAAAAGAGGTTCTGTTATGAAACCAATTAATCAGAAAGAAAAACACATCCAATCCAATAGTAGCTATGATAATAAAGGCATCTTACTAAGGAGTTTATGGAAATATAAATGTGCTTCTCATTAAAGGTAAATGATCCACCACCAATTTCACAGATGGCTAATTACCTTAACAGCATAATGACACAATGCTGTAACATTAGAGGTCACGATTTTCCAACCACGTTTTCATTTCAACACAAAATTTTAATTTCAAACATTTACCCTCTTCTGTTCACTGACATTTTTCCATCCAATGGCAGTGTGTAAACATCTTTAGAAATGTAATGGAGATCTCAGACAGATCAGCTGTTTTTCGATTGACCCAGAGATGACTGACAAGTTGCAACAGATATTTTGTTCCTGGACTGAACAGGAAGGGAAAGTGATCAATTCACTTTCCATCCTGATGTATAGTTGTCTGATTTTTTTTTTCCGATGGCACTCAGCTGGAGAAAAAAGATTAGATGGATGAGTTTCTGGTAGAATAAAATACAGCTTATTTTTGTGATCTAATGTAACATGACAGTGTTCCTCAGGATATGTGGCTTTAGTGAAAAGGTCTATACAGAACTAAGAAACACAATCTACTTGTGTTTTAGCACCTAGCTTTTCTGTATTTCCACTTATTCTCAGGATACAAAGATCTAGCTCTAGATTTATGGGTACTGAACTCATTTTTAATTTGCTCCAATGAACAGCAATATACAAGTTTTTTATTTATTGGTGATCTGCAAGCAAATTGTTGAATGATTATGCAGTGCATGTCATTCTCAACAATCTGATCCCTTCCCTGACCTGTCATCCCAGGGTACTCCAGATCATGGTATTTGGGTCACTAGGCAGTGCTGCAGTATTATCAGGTTCAGGGCTCCTTTGTGCTGAGTTGTATAAATAGAGTACAATAGAGTAAAAATTGGCCCCTGCACCAAATATCTTAAATTTAAATTGACAAGACCCTACAAGTGAATATAACAGTCAGAAGACACAGGAGAAGGAGGATGAGTGGAACAGTAATAGGGATATGAATTTATTTGTATGGGCCTAAAAATATCAGGACTCCTTAGAGGTAATTTTCCATGAGCATTACAGTAGAAATTAGTCTTCAACAAGTGTATTATATATTACAAGGCAGTGGCTTTCAGGGAAGATGTCCTGTATAGAAGCAGTTGCATGGAAGAAAATACCAAAGCGTTGGAGGGTGAATGGCCAAACAGGCAACGGGGGCTGACATCATTGGTGGAGGAAGAGGAAGCAAGGCAATAAGATACAAAGGAATATCAGTGTAGGAATGGTGATAAATTGTGAAGCACCTCAAAAGTGAGCACAGGAATCTTCTCTTTGAGAAATCCAGAGGAAGGACTCAGACGGAATCATGGAGTGTGGCATGGCTAATATGGTGGGCAGGTAGATGATCTTAGCAGGATTGTTTTAATGGAAGAAAAAGATGAGGAAAGCTAGAGAAGAGGAAGCTGCAGGTAGTAAAGAGGGCCTAGTCGAATGTTTAAAGTGGACAGATAGGAAAGGTCAGATATTAAAATGTTCAGAAGGAAGAAGTGGAAAGATTTGGCCATGACCTTGATGTACAGGCCTAGAGAGTGAGCAGAGTAAAAGATGACACCCAAGTTATGGGCCTGAGGGCCATGGAGCATGATGATATAAAGAAATAGGGAGTGGGAAGTGAGAGTTTGGAGATGTTAATCTTGAGACATCCAAAAGGACTTGTCATAGAGACAGAATTTGAAGAATAATTATTTTGGGGTAGAGGGTCTGAATTTGCCTCAGCTGGAACGATGTCGTTATGGAAGATGTGGTTATGCTTCATGTACCTATTTTTATGCATAAAAATTACTAATTACAACATGACAGGGTTCAAAAAATAACAAGATAAATTCCTGGAGGATAGGCCCATCAATGGCTATTAGCCAGGATGGGCAGGAATGGCGTCCCTAGCCTCTGTTTGCCAGAGGTTGGGAATGGGTGACAGGGGATGGATCATGTGATGATTCCCTGTTCTGTTCATTCCCTCTGGGGCACCTGCCAATGGCCACTGTCGGAAGACAGGATACTGGGCCAGATGGACCTTTGTTCTGACCCAGTATCACCATTCTTGTATTCTTATGTCCTTATGTACTAAACCGTTCAAGAAAATATTGCATTGTCATAACTTAAAGGAAACAATAATTTGTTGACTTTTCTTTTTCTGTATCTTTAAAACAATGTTGTTTTATGTATTTTGGTCTGACCAAAGCAGTTAATTTACATCTACCAATCTCTTCCAAAAAAAGAGAGTCAATTTAATAACATTTTGGTGCAGAAATGGATTTGTTAACATCTGTAGCCATTTATCCTTTCATTTCCATTCTTCAATTCTAAAAGCATCACTCACCATCAACAAGCCTGAATTAAGGTCTAGGCACTAGCCCCTTGCCTATGAATCTAGATCCTACAGTCCTGTAATTACACAGAATATCAACTTTCATTGAAGAAAAAAGTAAATTTCTAGCTCTGATGGTTGTGGAAAAGAATCTTAAAAACATGAATGAAGTGTGACTAATGCAGTGAATGCATCAAATGAAGTGAGCTGTAGCTCACGATAGCTTATGCTCAAATAAATTTGTTAGTCTCTAAGGTGCCTCCTTTTCCTCCTTTTCTCCTTTTCTTAATGCAGTGATGTCTGCCTAAATCTACAGAGAGCCTAACTCTGATCTCTGAGATGTGTGAACTGCCCCATTCATCTCAATGTAGTGTTAAATACTTGATTCACTGCTCTTGCTAGCCCTGCAAGAGGATTCTGTATGTTGAAGGAAGAGAAAAAATGCAGCGTGCCCAGCCCACCCAGACAAATCCCTGGTTGTTGGGAGTAAGTACTGCGGTGCCACCTGCTGCCAACCCTTCCTCTGCAAAGATAGATGGCACCCCCTGCTGCTGTGGTACCTGCTTCTGGGGTAGGGTTTCCTGCTGCTACATGTGGAAGTAAGAAGGTGGCCCTGTGCTGCTACTGCTGCATGTTTGGACGGAGGGCTCTCTTGTCACCACCTCTCCAAATAGGAGGTCATGGCCTGGCATAGCAGTGGAGTGCAGGGGGCCCATGTCATGATGTGCCTATGGCTCCAGATAGCCTTACTCTGTCTATGTATATCACTGCATATACAAACACACAATGCCAGGAATTGGTGGATTTTACAATGAGCTTGTTTAAAAAAGGAAAGTGAAACCAGAAACAGTTTGTACAATGTACCTTTCTTTCGTCTTTCTGGGCATTTTTTTTTTAAAGGAAGGTGCTTTTATGATCCATCTAAGTAAACTACATTAAACTGTCATGGCCTGTTTTGCTCAGATGAGGTATATGTACATACTGGATGCCAGTGGTCAGTTAAGTTTTACTTGGAACAGGCAGTGAGGAGGGCTCAGTTAATCAATGGGGTGATTTTCCCCAGTGATACGATTGTCCTTTCCAACAACTGAGAGAGAGATTAATAGACATCAGTGGTTTCTAAGCTTTCAAAAGAGACACATGGACATTAGTGGCTGATGTCATCAGTATCTCAGTGAGTGATCTGCCGTCTATCTGACTGTGCCTCTTGGAAGGCTTCTAAATGGGACTACCTGTTCTTTCTGATAATGCCTTACCAATGTTAATTTTCAATTATTCATTAGGGCCCTAAACCCATGTTTCTTGTGGATGCCTGTGGTGGGGCTTCAGGGTTTGTGCATGTGTGTTGGGACTTTCAGTAGAATTATTCAGTAGTTTGTTGCAAGGACTAGCATGTTTATGTTTAGTGTCAGAGTTTATGTGTAGTTTAAGTTGAAGAGCATTTCCCAAGAATAGTTTATGGGACTATCCTAGAAGAATTTAAAAGAGAATAAGCTTTTGATTGTTTCTTTTTGAAACACCCTATGGAATGTAATAGAATTATTTTGCTGGTATAAAATTGTATAGGCTGTTTAAAAAAAAAACCTATAAAAGTGATATAATTTTTCTGTAAATGTTATAGGTTCTTAAAGTAATTCTGTATAATCTTATTATAGCTATAGAAGCCTACCAAATTCTATAGGATTTTTCCATAAGTGAATAAAACTACTTCTGCTTTTATATTGTTTTCTTTCAGACTCAAATCTAAATTACTGTTGCTGTTTTTCTTTTCTGTTAAACTTTTCCTGTTTAATTCCAGCACTAGTTACTCTTTGTTACTACCAATCTTGAGTACTCTTCTCCTTTAAAAACTTCCAATAGCTGAGTATTTGTACTATTGCCACATCAAAGAAGTCTGCCTTACCTTTTCTTTAAGATTATTTTGTCCTCAACAAAGTTGGTCCTTAAGCTTCCAGCACTTCAGCTGCAAACAACTTTAAATCAGTTTTATAAATATAAAACCAACAAAAAAAAAATCTTCTACCTGTTTCTCCTTGTGGCTTATTCCTTTGGGCATGGTGCCATCTGACTCCAGATTTGTGGTGCTTCTTAATACAAAATTATTATTATTATTGATTATGATGATGATAGTAGCATCTAGGAGTCCTAATCATGGACTAGGATCTCATGTCTAAGTGTTGAACAAACATAGACAAAAAGGTGGTCCCTGCCTCAAAGAGCATAGAATCTAAGTATAAGACAAGAGCCGAGCGATGGAGACAGACTGGGGAGTACCAGGAAACAATGAGATAATATTGGTCAGCATGATAAACAGTGGTTTCAGCACATTAGCAGCATAACTGGTGCCAACTGATGGCAAAGGAGAGTTTTAACCAGCATTCTGAAGGAGAATAATGAGTGAGTTTTTCAGGTGTTTATGGGGAGCTCCTTACAATCAGAGGGGCAGCTTGGGAGAAAGCACGCAATGCCTGTTTGAAAATTTAACAAGTGAGCAATAAAGGTTAGCATTATGGGGCTGATCAATGGTGGGAGTTGATATCTCAGTAGTGCATGAGAGATGATAGGTAAGAGTGGGAATAGTCCATGAAGTGCCTGCAAAGTGGAGACACAAGTAGTTTGTTAGATGCAATAAAGAAAGGGGAGTCAGTGGATGGATGCAAAGAAAAGAGTGGCATAGTCAAAGAGACTGGCTAGGAAAATGATCTTTGCATCAGCATACTGAATGGATCTAAGCAGGACAAGATTGCATTTATCACAGTCAGAGAAAAGGATGTTGTGATAGTGAGATTATGAGAATCTGAACGAGAATTGTAACTGTGTGGCTGGATAGGAAAAGCCATGTTTTAGTGATGATATACAGACAGAATTGGCAAGATTTAGTCACAGTCTGGATGTAAGGACCTAGGGAGAACTTGAAGTCAAGGATGATGCTCAGACACACAGATGAACATGATATATTAGGGAAAAGTCAACATGGATTTTGTAAAGAGAAATCATGCCTCACCAGTCTATTAGAATTGTCTGAAGATGTCAGCCGCCATGTGAACAAGGGTGATCCAGTCAATATAGTGTACTTGGACATTCAGAAAGCCTTTGGCAAGGTCCCTCACCAAAGGCTTTTAAACAAACTAAGAAGTCATGGGATAAGAGGGTACATTCTCTCATGGATCAGTAACTGGTTAAAAGATAGGAAATGAAGCAGGAATAAATGGTCAGTTTTCACAATGCAACGAGGTAAATAGTGGGGTCCCCAAAGATCTGTACTAGGACCTTTGCTGTTCAACACATTCATAAATGATCTGGAAAAGGGGGTAAACTGTGAAGTGGCAAAATTTGCAGACAAAACAAAAATTGCTCAAAATAGTTAACTCCAAAGATCACTGTGAAGAGTTACAAAGGGAGGACAAGATTTCATGAAGAGGAGCATGGTTGACTGTGTCAAAGGTAATGTGGCCAACTGTCTAATCTCCCAAACCCAAACACCCTTGTCCCACCCCCTCCCCACCCCTTCTTAGAGGCCCTGCCCCATTTTCACTCCTCTCTTCGTTGCTCACTCTCCCCCTCCCTCCCTCACTTTCTACAATCTGGGGCAGTGGGTTGGGTTGTGGGAGGGGGTGCAGGCTCTGGGCTGGGGCTGAGGGTTCTGAGTATGGGAGGGGTCTCCAGGCTGAGCCTAGGGCAGGGGATTGTGTTGTGGGAGGGATGAGGGGTGCAGGCTCTGGGAGGGAGTTAGGGTGCAGGAGGGGGCTGGGGCAGGGGTTTGCAGTGCAAGAGGGGATGCAGGGTGCAGGCTCTGGGAAGGATCTTGGGTGTGGGAGAGGGCTCAGGGAGTTGGGGTGCAGTGAGGAGTGTGGGCTCCAGCCGGGTGGCGCTTACCTCAGGCAGTTCCCTGTTGGCGGTGCAGCAGGGCTAAGGCAGGCTCCCTGCCTGACCTGGCCCCACGTTGCTCCTGGAAGGGGCCAGCATTTTGTCTGTCCCCCACCACCACCAGAGACTACAGGCACTCTGCGCGCTGCCCCTGCCTGCAGGCGCCACCCCCGCAGCTCCCATTGTCCTTAGTTCCCAGCCAATGGGAGCTGCCCAGTCAGTGTTTGGGACGGGGGCAGCGCACGGAGAACCCCAGCCTTCCCTAGGGAATGTGCCAGCCACTTCCAGGAGTGGTGCAGAGCCAGGGAAGGCAGGAAGCCTTCCTTAGCCCTGCTGCGCCGCCAGACTTTTAGTGGCCTAAAATCTCCTGGATTGGTTTCCATAGCTATCTTCCATAGCAGAAGATAGAGCCAGATTCTGGGAAACTCCCGGCAAAACCGGGAGGGTTGGCAACCCCGGTCAAAGGCAGATGACAGGTCAAAGAGGATGAGTATAGAATACTGGTTCTGAGATTTGGCTGGGAAGATTTCACGAGAGACTTTGGCAAGAGTAGTTTTAGTGTAGTGGAAGAAATGGAAGCCAGATTGGAAAAGGTCTAGGATGAAATCTGAGGAGAGGAGCAGCAGACAGCAATTGTAAACAATGCACGCAGTGAGCTTAGAGATGAAAGGGGCAGTAGTTGGGGAGGCAAGCAGGGTCAAAGGTGGGGGCGGGGTTATGATGAGAGAAACTAGAGCATGCTTGTATTGTGAATGAAAAGAGATAGAAAAAAGTCAGAGTTAAGTGGAAGAGCAAGGGAGGGAAAGAGAGAGGGCATGAGGGAATCAGGTGATGGGAGGAGATAGGATGGGATCACTGAGAGAACTGGGGTTACAGGAGGAAAGGAAATGAGAAAAGTCTGCATCTGTGACAGGAGAAGGAAGTAAGAATTATAGAGGGTGGGAAGGAGAGGATGTCATATAATTTTTTATCAATTTTCTCTTGGAAAAAATTGAGGAGATCTTGTGCGGGATAGAAGTGGAAGTAGGAAGAGGGGAGGGTTTGAGGAATGAGTCGAAGGTAGCAAGAAGGCGGCTGGGATTGCAATTCAATTATGTTGGATTCAATTATGTTGGAGCTATAGAGTTCCTTAGCTCGGAAGGTGGCAGAAGAGAAAGAGGAGAGAATGAATTCGTAATGGAGGAAATTAGCCTGGTCCTAAAATTTCCACCAGTTGCTCTGCAGTGCAAGAGGCAGATGATGAGGGTGAGCCTGGGCTGGGAATTGACAGCGTCGTTCTTGTGCAGGTAGAGAATGGCAAAAAAAAAAGCCCAGGGTGGAGAAGAGTGACGATTGGAGAGAATCAACAACCATATTGATGAAAGAAAGGGAAGAGAAGACAAGGAGCAGACAAGAAGTAGAAGTCATGGAAAGGCTAAGTGACAGGGCATGGGGAGTTGGGGGTGCTGATAGGTGATGCTGAAAGAGACCAGGTGATGGTTGAAGAGGAGGAACTCAGCAACAAAGGGATCAGAGAGAGAGCAATACTTGGTGAGAACCAAGTCAAGCCTTTTGATGAGTGAGACATTTCAACCAGGGCTTCAGGTTGAATGAAGAGAGGAAGCGGAGGAAACATACAGCTAAGGGGTTGGATGGGTCATCAGCATAGAAACAGAAGTCCCTGAGGCTGAGCATGGGAGATTGTGAGAAGAGGAAAAGAGCCAGAAATCAAAATCAGAAAGGAAGGCTGATGGGGAAGAATTGGGTTGCCGGTAGATAACAGCAACATGGAGGGGGAGTGGAAAGATGAGTCAGGTGCTGTTCAAAAGAGGATAGAGAGTGGGAAGGGAAATAAGGCATCACCTTGGAAGGGGTAAGAATGAGAGAGGAGAAGCCCAGCATTCCCACCATGGTCTGATCCAGTGCAGGGAGTGTGAGAGAAGAGGAGGCCACGGTAAGAGAGGCAGTTGCACAGGCAGTGTCAGTTGAAGGAATCCAGTTCTCTGTGAGAGCCAGGAGCTGGAGGTAGCGCAACATGAAGAGGTCATCGATGGCTGAGATCTTTTCAGAGGTGAAGTGAGCGTTCCAGAGACAACAAAAGGAGGGAGGAAAAAAGGAGGCGGGAGGGTGTGAAGTTAGGAATGGTGGCACCAGCGGGACAGTGGTGATTGCGGGGATGGGTGTGGGAGGCAGGGAAAGAGGGAGGGCCAGTGCTGGGGCAAATGTGACCAGATGTGAGGAGGAGGCAGCAGGGGCAGAGGAGGGTGTGGACATGGGATCTGGATTTATGCTGGTGGGAGGAGAGGAGAGAGAAGCAGTTAGGGCTTATGGGACCTATAGCGGGGTGATGGAACTGTAACCCGGATGGAGAAATAGAGATGGAAGAAGAAAAGAGCGGGAAGACAGATGCTACAATATAGAAGACAGGTGTGGTGAGAGCCATGAGTTGTAGATGGGCAAAAAAAAAGTGGTGTTTGAAAAATGTTGTGAAGATACAGGGGGAGGTAGAAAGTGGGACAGGAGCTGCTCTCCCATGTTTGCCACAGGTTGCCCTGTGAGGCTGCTAGATTGTGTTGTCCCGAGGAAGGGGAAGATGATGGCCAGGCTGCACCACTGGTAGTATCTGGGCAGAGGGAGACACTGGGACACGGGTGGCTCCCTGGTGCATGTAGCAGGACCACTGCCAAACAGCTATTTTTGGGTTGCCCCAGGGAGAGAGAGGAAGGCAGCTGAACTGCTTCTGTCTGTCTCATCTTTCCTTTTTTCTTCATTTTCTCTTATTTTCTGTGTGTTCCGCTGTTTTGTTTCCGCACAGGTTAAGGGTTCTTGCAATAAGTTGTTGTTTCTTGTGGAAGTAAATCCAGGTGCACACACAGTTACAGGCTAATTCTCATTTATTAACAGAGCTGCAGTGGTTTGCTACACATTCTTACAGCGCTGAGGTTTTTAAAGTTACAATATGGTGACAGTAAAGGGGCATAACATTGCAGTGAGTTGTTTCGCCAAGTGAATGGGACTCTTCTCATGAGTAAGGCCAGCAGGGTATTTTGCCCATTAGGAGAAAAGCAGGCGCTACAGCAGGTGGCAGCTCATGTCAGTTAAAAGCTAACTCTTGTTTCCATATCTGTCCAACTAAAGGGAAAGTATGATATTCTGGAAAAGTCACTGGACTGGGAATCAAAATCTAAGGCCTGCCTACAGTACAGAAGTTTGCATCAGTGTAACTACCACTATACAGTTACCACACATTTCTATACTTTATCAAATTACATGGCACCAGTGTAAACCCCTATTGACATGGCTGAGGTACGTCTACATTAGGGGTTTGCACTGGTGAGGTTAAATCAGTGCCTTTGTTCTTTTCCCAGCTTTGTGCCTCAATGTCTCCATCTGTAAACTAGGAGGCTAATACTTCCCTAATTCAGAGCTTGTTGTGAGAATAAATTTACTAATGTTTGTTACGTGGTCAGGGTTTTGATGACCACCATAGAAAAGCCTGTACATGAAGAAAAACAAACATATTGTTTTAAAATTACACATACTATTGCTTGTAAGGGGAGCATATTGTACAGAATGTAAATTCTTCTAGCTGCATCATGATGTCAAACAATTTTACACATATATAGGCCTAAAAAGATAGATCATGTCCCCCAAAATACCCGAATGACTGATTCAGACTTATGAAAAACAAATGAACTTCTAGAAGAAGATTAAAACAAAAAATGCTTCTTAAACCTAAAAGATTGATTCACCTAAAAATGTCACGGTTCAAAAGTGAGGACCTGAAGAAGAGCTCTGTGTATGGTTGAAAGTTTCTCTCTGTCACCAGCAGAAGTTGATCCAATAAAAAATGCGACCTCATCCACCTTTTCTCTCTAATATCTTGTGACCAACATGGCTACACAGTACTGCACGCTTGGTTCAAATACAAACAATAAATTAAACAATAAAATACTGCATGCTTGGCACATAAATACAAACAATAAATTAAACATTCAGGAGGAAAAGGAGTCCAGCACACTACTCTGCTAGGCTTGGCAAGAAACCAACACCTAGTCTTATCTGAATAGCAGCCAATAATAGTGAGCTTTAGCTCACTCTGTTGCTTGGCAGAGCATTAGTGTAGCTTTCTTTACTGAGTCTTCATTTATCTTGGAGTGGATAAAGTGTTCATTTGATTTTCTGTGTATGATAAAGCAGTATAGATAGATTACCAGTACTGTCTTTATCTGGAAATGCACTTCCTCCCTGTGATAATGCAATTTAGGATGGGACAGCACTCTGTGGATTTTATTGAGAAAATGCTATTAATATTAATTGACTAAAAGTGTAAAATCTGAGAAATCCTAAAACTGTCCTTTTTCTCCTGGGAGATTGGGGAGACGTTTATAGAATATTTTTGCCTGTGTGGCATATTTGAGATGTGAAAAACATTAACAATGAGGAGGGCTTTAGGTCAGGATCACTCTGCATCATAGATGACATTATCTGCTGATTTAGCTGAGCTGAAAACTGCTGAAAAATAATCCTTTTTGTGCCCTTGTCAGTGGCTTCAGCCAGAGTAATAGAAAATCAGCTTTACCTGAGTCAGATAATCATTACAAAATGAATTTTGTTCTTGACTCACGGAAGTAATTGGGGGAAAAATATTTGATAGGTATGATGAATATTATTTTAAGTTAAAGCTTCCTGGAATGTATAAAATACTAAGTGCTGCTGCTAATTGAGCAACTCTATGCATCTGTAAATTAGCTGCTTGAATTGAAAATAGATGATTAGTTAAAGCACTTTTTCCCCCAAAGAAAACTTGCTGTTCTCCTTTTCCTTAGCATTCACAAGGGGTATTCAGTTAATCATAGTGAGGTCTCTCCCTTAATACTGCAGTAGCTGATTACCCAGCAGGAGGTGCAGTTCCAGCAGGGTAAGTCAGAATGGTGTTGGCTGTTCCCTGGGGAGGGACATCCTGTAAAAACACCAAGGTTGAGAACTGTCATATTCACAGCAGTAGGTGCATTTTCCTCAGAAATTAATGGAGCAAGCTGGGCAAAAAATGTTTTTAAACTACATCTTCCCTTGAGTAAGATGCAAATTCAAAGCTCTTTTGAAGCGTTGGAATGAAAGTTGAAGATAAGACTTTTTTAGTTTTTTGACATTGATAATATAGGCAAGACTAGCACAAGGAATATTAAATTGAAATAGAAGTGGGCAGATGTTGTTTGTGTTGGTTCAAAATGCAGCCATAACTCTTTCAGAGCCAGTTTAGCTAGATACTTTAAATATCTATTTAAATAAATATTTAAATAAATTTACTGCAAAATATCTGTCATAATCCTTCCTTCCTTCACTCTTTATGGATTGATCAGCAATACCAGTTTTCACTGGAAATTTGGGCTTGAAATGCTTGGGAATCAGAGGATTTAAGACAGGGGTGGGCAAACTTTTTGGCCCGAGGGCCACATCTCGGTATAGACATTGTATGGAGGGCCACGAATGCTCACAGAATTGGGGTTGGAGTGCAGGAGCGGGTGAGGGCTCTGGCTGGGAGTGCGGGCTCCTGGATGGGGCCAGATATGAGGAGTTCAGAGTGCGGGAAGGGGTTCCGGGCTGGGGCAGAGGAGTTGGGGGGGGTGTGGTGGGGCCTCTGGGGTGGGGTTGGGGACGAGGAGTTTGGGGTGTAGGACAGTGCTCCAGGCTGGGACCAAGGGGTTCAGTAGGCAAGAGGGGGATCAGGGCTGGGGCAAGGGGTTAGGGCACTGGGGTGGGTTGAGGGCTTCGGCTGGGGATGCAGGCTCTGGGGTGGGGCTGGGGATGAGTAAGGGGTTTGGGGTGCAGGAGGTGCTCCAGGCTGGGATCAAGGGGTTCAGAGGACGGGAGGGAGATCAGGGTTGGGGCATGAGAGGGCTGAGGGCTCCAGCTGGGGATGCAGGCTCTGGGGATGAGTGAGGGGTTTGGAGTGCAGGAGGTTCTCCAGGCTGGGATGGGGAGGGGTTCAGAGGGTGGGAGGGGGATCAGGACTGGGGCAGGAGGTTGGGGTGCAGGGGGAGGCTCAGGGATGCAGGCTCTGGGCAGAGCTTACCTCATGCGGTTCCTGGAAGCAGAGACCTGGGCCCTCTCCAGCTCCTATACCGAGGCGCAGCCAGGCGGTTCTGCTGCACACTGCCCCATCCACAGGCACCACCCCTGCAGCTTCCATTGGCCGCAGTTCCCAGCCAATGGGAGCTGCAGGGGTGGCACTTAGGGTGGGGGAAGCATGCAGAGCAGAGCCCCCTGGCTGCCTCTACGTATAGGAGCCAGTGGGGGGCCATGCCGCTGTTTCCGGGAGCCACACAGAGCAGCCCCTGATCTTGCTCCCCAGCGGGAGCTCGAGGTACAGATTAAAATGACTGGTGGGCCGGATCCAGCCTGTGGGCCGCAGTTTGCCCACTCCTGATTTAAAAGAATATCTATACCTAAGGTCCAATCCCAGAAAACAAACATTTGGGGCAAAGTAAAAGCAGCAGAGTCCTGTGGCACCTTATAGACTAACAGACGTATTGGAGCATAAGCTTTCATGAGTGAATACCGACTTCATCGGATGCATGTAGTGGAAATTTCCAGAGGCAGGTATAAATATGCAAACAAGAATCGGGCTAGGGATAACGAGGTTAGTTCAATCAGGGAGGATGAGGCCCTCTTCTAGCAGTTGAGGTGTGAACACCAAGGGAGGAGAAACTGCTTTTGTAGTTGGCTAGCCAGTCACAGTCTTTGTTTAATCCTGAGCTGATGGTGTCAGATTTGAAAATGAACTGAAGCTCAGCAGTTTCTCTTTGAAGTCTGGTCCTGAAGTTTTTTTTTGCTGCAGAATGGCTACCTTTAAATCTGCTATTGTGTGTCCAGGGAGGTTGAAGTGTTCTCCTACAGATTTTTGTATATTGCCATTCCTAATATCTGATTTGCGTCCATTTATCCTTTTATGTAGGGACTGTCCAGTTTGGCCGATGTATATTTGGGGCAAAGGAGTGCAGTTTTGAGATGCACCATGTGTCTCTTTTCAGCTGCATTCTGTGTGCTGTTCAGCCGCGAGAATCAATCTTATGCAGCTATGCCTGTTCTAAGAGATGGAACACAAAGGGGTTATCGTCTGTGCTTTAAAGAGAGATTTTCAAGCCAATTTCTGTTCCTCCACTTGAAGGAAAAAGTAAGAGGGCTCTGTGTTTGTAATGTACTATTTCTACAGGATTTCCTTTAATAGTGAACTTTAGATCCTTTAGGGTTTCTACTAATGATTTATTCAGACCAAACAGACCCGTGCCAACTCTCCATTCTTGTTGTCTTCAGCTTTCAATTCTCACTCACTTTGCTCTGTTCAAGCTCAGTTTTGCTTCTCAGTCCCTTCCATTCAATTCCTTGCTTTGCTATTCAGCTTCTTATACCATGTTGGTCACCATGATGTCAGAACACTTTCTTGCAAAGAACACCCATAACGCATAGGTTCAACAGTCTACCACTTCTCCTTCAAATCCTTCCTATAACACATATGTCCAACATGCCCACAAATCCTAGCTTGCAACCTACCCTTGAAAATATATGAAAAACAGTTGCATGTGGACAAGTGCTGAGACATGTTACTAAAAAGACTTCATCTTTATGTTGCTTTTTTGTTACTTTCCGTCCTTGTTGCTATACAGTAAATAATGTCAAGTCAGCAATACAACTAGTGACCTTGTAAACATTTCTAAGAATCAGTAATCTTTGTTAAAATATTGCAAAAAAACTCATTACATTTTCTATTTTCATGTCACTAGAGACACATTTTCATCTCAGTTTTGCTTTAATTTTATACATACCTATGTCTGATCTATCATATAGGCAAAGACATCTTCCCTCCCCAACTGTGATAAATGAGTTAATATACCTTTTAAAAACACTTTATTTTTATTTCTGTTTGGTATACATTTCCATATCCATAAGAAATACAAAGTCTGATACTCAAAAAAAAAAAAAAAAAAAAGTACAGCATATCAGATGACAAATGTGAGAAGTGATGTCAGTTAGATGGTGCAGGCCCTTACCAGACACACCATAAAAACAGTCATATCCCATTAAGTCAAGTGACAAGGCCTTCATTGTCCTTTAATAGAAACCAATTGTTAGTGAATGTATGGGAGGGAGGGTGGGTGGTAGCTTATGAATATGATTTTTCTTCCATAACTGTCTTAAATTCAGTAGGTTGCATGTTTATGCAGTTATATGAAATAATTAGATTCGAACCTTCCTCTACCCACTGCTAAAGTGATCTTTCATGGATTTTCTTTCATAAAGAAGTTTACCTAAGACTTTTCCAGCTGCTTTCTTGAAATCTTACCAGGCTAGTTCATTGTACAATTCCAGCAACTCACTTAGGTACACATACTCTCAAATCCTGTGTGAATTAACAGGTTATACGCAGAAACAAAGAGACTCAAGCATCTAATCAGCCCACTCTCACAGGGAGATGGGTCCACATCAAAACCCTAGATTCAAAAGCCCATACATTTTGGGGGCAGCAATGCTTTGAAACATAGATACAATCCAAATTTGGCAGTTCATGCCCATTTCTGTTAACACATTACAATTACTTCTGATTTTAACTCCACAGTAAAATCTGTATTAATATCTGCACTTGCATTAAATATGCATGTTTACACTGATTCTTAAGGTAAAAATGGATCCAGCTCTTTCCAACAATAACTCCCTGAAATATATTGCAGTGTTTAAATTTAGATATTTGAGGCTCCCTCTAGACAACAAGTTATTAAAACATCTGCTTTTCCATAAGCCATTCTGTTCTCTGCCATTCCACATGTCCTTTTCTACTTCACCAGGCAAAATTGCCCAATCTAAATTTCAGCTCAAGTGTTTGATGGCTTTCACGCTGAGCTCAAACTGTTAGTGCTTCCCTGAGAGAATAGAATTGAAACAGGATTTAATCTAAAACAGCAAAATAGAATAAAGGTTTTACATATAAATAAGTAATGCCCTGTATATTTTTATGCACATTTTTCATTTCTAGATTTTGCATGCAGTGAAGTTAAATGCTAAAATGCACAGATAACCCAATACTTACAGAAAAGAACATGCTAATGCATCTGTTGTCTGCCCAATTAATGCCTTTCGTAAAGTATATTTTCATCCAAATTTATAGTAATTGCTGCTACTTGTAAAGTATAGTGTTGCCAGTGTTCCCCTGCTCTCAGATTGTCCCTTTAAAATAGTGGTAACTAGTTCAAAAACCATCATGACCACTTTGCACAATACTATCAGGAATAATAGATAATATTTTTACCAGTCTTCTAGCCACAGAAGGTTCAAGTTTGGAGTGAGGTGCTTTTTGTGTGGTGCATGGTGTTCACTAGACTATTCTACAACAAATCAAAATAATCAGTTATCTGTAAGCAACACAGTGTGGACCATTCAGTACCATGGCATTCACAACAAAACTTTGGTCTTCTGCAGTTAATAATTATGAAACTGACTTTGCTGATTAAAATCTTGCACTTGATAAATTAAACGTAACAGTGGCATGTTGTTTGCTACTTACATACCTGTTCTTTTTCCCATCCAGACTAATAGCCATCATTCTCAGCTTCTTAGATACATTTTTGTTATAAACTCCTTTATTGCAGTTCCTAAAGTTTAAAAAAAATTAAGAAATCGCTTTGAAATCCTAAACGCAATTGGAGTTTTCTGAATGGTTGTCCTAAGAGATCTCACTGTCAGGAAGTTCTTCAGCTTAATTTTACCCTTTCTTAATTTCATGGTACTCCTTCAATACCCTTGTATTATTGTGGACAGCTGCTTTCCTTCTGTAACCCTTCTGCCCATCAGAGTTGGCAGCAACAAGGGCTGGGTTCAGTATCTAGGGGTTCCATTCCAATAACACAATGCAAAACTGGCTCGAGCCCCCACCCAGTGACCTGGGACAAATATATACCACCCCCGCTGGGCGCCTCCAAGAGGCAATACTTCCCCTCTCGCAAGCACAGGGTCTGAGTGTAGCAAAAAGCCTTTTAATAACAGAGAGAAACAATGTGGCATTATGTTGGGGAAATACCACCAACAGGATTCATAACACAACCCATGAGCAAAAAACCCACCCCAAGCAAATTGCGGCGTGTCCTTTCCCTTTGGTTCTTGAGACCAGCAACCCAAAGTCCAACAACCCAAAAGTCTCTGTCCCTGGTCAGGGCAGCCCCAGAGTCCGAAAGTTTATCTGCAGAGTTTTACCTCCCAACCTGGGTGGAGATGGGCAGGGGGCAGTTAAGGGGCACCTGACGTGGTCCAAAGCTGATTGCCCCACCTCTCCTTGGGGCTCCGCTCTGCCAGCCGCCCCCATGAGCTGCTCCAGGCATCCGACAAACTGCTCTGCTCCACCAGCCACTCTGCTCTGCCAGCCATCCAGCAAACTGCTCCGCAATATATCTTCAGGCTCCCCCACTACTTAACACAACACTCAGTGATTTCAACTCTTAGTAAGTTTAGCTCTTTTGTGATTTCAGCTCGTATTAGGGGAGCCTCAGTGCTGGTGCACCATTAGCCCAAAGTGAATTCAGCTCAGCAGCCTGTAACTAGACTCCTAATGGAATCAAAATTAGCTCTGATATTCCACAGTGGAGAGAGGAGGAAGTGCAATTAGCATGTAAACCAGAATCTTCACCAGGGGGCCCATACCACGAAGTATTAATACCTGTCCCCAGCCTCTCTCCATTCACTGGGTATTGGAACCCATGACCCTTGCCTAGCGAATGCTGCTTAGTTGATGGTGAGTCTCTCCATCATAACAAAAGGCCAAATACAGTTCCACTGTCCTTGATTCATATAATCAAGATAATAACAGTTTATTCCTGCCCCAGTAACAGAGAAACTGGGGCTCCTACAGCAGCCAAAGTGACCATCTAGGCAGGGTGGGTGTGCTTATGCAAATGAGATCAGCCCCTGAAGTTCTTTTCCACAACCTACCATGACTCGCCACCAGATGTCAGGATAGAGCTTATCCTGACTCTGCTTACACTTCCTTGGTGTTTACACACTTCAGATATTTGTAAATTATCATAATTTTGTACCTAGATAACATGGTGATGGGGGCATATTAGTAACATGTAGATTGATAATATCTCTCCATGGCAGCTTTTTTGCCAAGTTTTATGCATTTAACTTTTAAGGATATGATTTTTCAAGTGCATAACTTGACAATAGGGAATATACTATCTTTATTCTGTGACTGGGTGATTGTGCCTATGCAGGCCCAAACTGACTGTCCTGACTGGATGACATATTCTGTTAGAAATCTATGTTTCACTTGCTCTCTGCTATCACTGTTAAGCAGAAATGGGCTGAAACCAGAATCTCAAATTACCACTCTTCCACCTCAGTTAACTGGGTTGAAATATAGATCTGAATGCTTGAATACAATCCTATCCCAGTGATTTTAGTTCTGGGATCCCGGATGACATATTTTCAAATTATTTTCAATGTAGCCCAGGACACAAGAACAAGCTGATAAAATGTTCACCATGCAATGTGGCATACATCTTGCAAATGGTCTCACAAGAGTCTGAGACCTCTTGAGAACTGATTGAGAGTTCAATATTAAACTCTTGCCTTATTTAAGGCGAAAATCCAAATTCTACCTAAATTTAATCAGAATCTGGATCCAAACATCACCTCTTTGGCCTATCCCTCCTCCTAAATTCCTTAAGCATTACTGCTCCCTAGTTCAATTAGGAGACTAATTGATCTAAAGCCCTGAAAGTCAATGGGAGTCTTTCCACTGACTTCAGTATGCTTTGAATCAGGCCTTTGGGACACTAATCCACTACATCATGGCCTTCAAAATGTGTTCTCCATAAAATTGGATGATTACAAATTTCACAGGACCCATTGAAATAAATTAGCAAAAGTTCCTTCATTGGACAACAACCAAACCCAAACTTGTTCTGTGTGCTAGTGACTATAGATTTAATCTCATAAATTCTTACTAATTGTGTACAAGACAGGTCTAATAGTCTCTAACAAGGCAAAGAAACCTCTCTACACCATGAAAACTCCTTGAGTCAAAACCCGAGCACAACTCCGGAGTTCAAAGTAGAATCTTGCCCTTATCACTACAGTAAGTCAGCTGTTGGCCTGGATACACGTCACAAAGAAGAGAGTTTTAATCTGGTATTCTAAGATTAGTCCAAATGTTCTGGGATGACTGGAGCTGGGAGTGCTGCTGTCATTGTGCTTTGCCCCTTGAAAAAGGAACTTCATGTCTCTTAGAGCTCCATTTCACTTTTCAGTGATCAGCACTGTGCATGAAAAGCAAATGATTTCCTACAGAGATTTGTCCAGTCAGTGCAAACACAGTGAGCTGCACAGTGAGTGCGTTAGCTAGCATGCCCCGTTGATGAAGTTTCGTTGGACAATTACATTTCTTGATGGTGTTGCTGCAACTCTTTTCTTTGGTTTTAGATATAATTTTAACATTCACAGGAATGAGGAGGTTTTGACATTGTGGTATTGTCTGTGTGTTTGTTGTCAGAAACAGAGCATGTGCCTTGCAAACTGCATTGGCACTATTTAATTTTGTAAGGCATGAAAACATTGAAGATCCATATAGTAAGTTACAAAAATAAATAAAGTAACGGTTGTAGAAAGATCAGGAGGCATAATTATATATGTGTTAGAAATAAGAATAAAAGATATTTATTTTCTCCAGGCTCTGTAGCTATTTTTGAAGGTTTAATATTTAGCCCTTTTTACTTTTGATTTTTTGTTCCACATCTGACAGGCATAAAATTGATGTAATTACCATTCATCTTCTTAACACAAACATCCTTTCTGAGTCTTCATCACAATATTAAATATATACTTTTTCATTTTAATTTTGACTTTTGTTATTCTGCCATCTTAATTTATATTGCTGGGGTAACTGAATTAATAAAGAATGTAGGATTAAGGAATTAGATGTTCCTTCCATAAACTTATTTGGGATAACTTAAGACTATTTTCAATAGAAATTTTAGTGTTGTACGTTGCAGTACTCTCTAAACAGGTGAACAGGGAGCTCTTAATAAAAGTGTACATGACCCTCAAAATAGGCATTTGTCTGATTTTGCTGTTTAATGTAACCTAACCTACTGCACAGTTCTCTGATTTTATTAATATCCTGTGGATACAGTACTTGTCTGAAGAAGAACGAAAGCCTCACAAACTTCCAATTATTTTCAATTTTATACTTGTTTGATTAGAGTGCTATTGTCTGTAATTTTATAGGTTTTTTTGAATCTTCAAAGTGCATGATTCATGCCTAGAAAATGGGTTGTTTTGTGTTTCCCAGCACTTGCTTTTTTTTATCCTTGCCAGTTATAACCTGATAACCTGATTTCATACTGTGCTTTAGCACAACAATACAGTCATCAAACTAAAGCAACACAGTAAGTGGGCACATTAGCCATCATTTTACTTGATCACTTGGGAGAGATTAAATTTATTCATTTTCTGAACAGATAATGAAATATTTAAAACATGTTAGAGTAAACGGTGGCAGCATTTTCAAGCTCTGACATGCTCATTGCCAAAACAATATTCTATATGCTGCATGTGTAAGACTCTTGCCAAGTTGTTTGGAAAATTTCTGCCAGTCTTTTGGCTCATTTGCATTTGGTTTATCTAAAGTGAAATCCATTCAATTTTATTGAACTGTAATTCTGGTAATTTACAATATTTACATGCTGCGGTTAGATTGAAAATCAGGCCTTAATTCAAATTCAATCTAAATTTACTGCATAGTAATTAGGGCTTTGTAACTGACACTAGGGGGCTATTGATTTAATGAAAAACTTAACCTTACAGTAAGTGTTTAATTAGTTGCTGCAGTAGATTCTGTGCTGTCCTAAATCGTGGACTTTAGAGAATCAGGTACTAATTTAAATTACACCACTATATAAAGATCAGAACTAATTTTTGTAACATGTAGCCTAACAGATGAATTAATTTCTCACTCTTTGAAAGGGATAAGGGAAAGAGACAGTAATGAAAGTTAATTCCTACCCTGCCTAATTTCACATATAGCCATATAGCTGACGTGGAAATGATTACACACCTTTGTAAAATATTGATGTAAAGAGTTCAAAAAATTAAGTCTATGAGATTTTGTTCATTTTTTGTTAATTTGGAATTTTTTTCCTGGGTGGGGGGAACGCTAACACAATATATGACTATCTGAAGATACCCTATTGAAACTGAAAAGGAAATGAAAGATGTTCTGATGATAAAAAACAGGTAGTGTTTTTCTTTGTAATTGATTAATGATGTGCCAAAAATAGTATGTAAACATATATTTTACACACACAAAATCTGTGTTAAAATAATGTGACTTAGGTTGTAAAGCACTCAAAAGTTAGCAAATGCTACATTTACTGTTATCCATGCAGCCTTAATTCTGTCCTCTTGTGCATCTATCCTGCTCACTGAATGAGGCAGGCACCTATGAAATAGCATGTGATCATGTAATTAAAGACTATTAAAATGGTTATGTACAAAAGGAGGATGAATGAAGTTTTCACAGTAAACCATGAATATGGCATTTCCTAACTTTTGAGAGCTTGACTTTGCCACATTAACATTCTTTTAACATAGTTTTATGTGTATTTCCCTAGGTTTTACTAAAAAAAGAAACTGATAAAAACAAATTCTATTCGGTGTAACTGTACCAACTTGAGCTACAGACTAAAAACATTAGCTGGCAGCAGGAGAAGGCTGTTATCCGAGAGTGTGGGGATGGGTTGCTGGTTCCAGATATTGGATCTGGGGAGTGGACAGAAGGAAAACCAGCCTGTACTGGCCTTCTTTCTCTTCTCCTCCTCCACAGCTGCAGGAACTCCTATCCCATGTGTCATCCCCACAAAGAGGGATCGTCTGCTGGCACCAAGTGCTTGGTCCAGCAGGTGTTTTTGGAGCCCCTAACTTGTCTCTTATCCCACTCAGAAGCTGGGGAGATTCTGCCCCGGTTTTCCCCCTTGTGGGGCATGTGTAAATGGGTCACGGAGGTCATGTACTAGGTCAAGGGTTTAGAGTAGCTGCTCTGGTATTTCCCTGGAGCCCGGTGCAGTCTGGTCTGCTGCTTCTGTTGTTTCTGCTTTCGTGACAGCATGAGCTCAGCCTCTGAACATTGTGATTTGGCCAGGCTGTCTACGTTTTCCTGAGCACTGCAAGTGAGAGAAGGGAAATGCCAATTTGTAACACTTACATCTCAGCCAAAACTGAATAGAATTTCATGGGACAAAGAAAAGGCACTTTGTAACCTGAGCGGATTCCCCCATGCCGAATATCAAAGGCCTGATGCAAACAATGTTGTGTGTGAGGGTCTCTCAAAATGATGGTCTCCAGAACCCTTTATAATGGAAAGTGTTAGGCAATCTAATTATAGGGGTCCCTACCAGCTCCCCCTGTTTTTGTATAAAATCTGTCTACAGATAAAGAACAGAATTAGACCCAGACCCAGTGTATCAGGGACACATTGTAACCACAGCAATACAAAAGGAACAGGTATATTGAGAAGTAGCACATATTTGAGAGTAATCATAATTAAGGTCAGCATGGCAATGTGGATTCTTAACCATAATAGCATAAAGAACTTTAGGCTAATTTTTGTAAGTCTGTTTATTTCTTGGCTTTTCTATGGTGAAGATCATTGTGGTATTTGAGCATTTCACTTACACTGGTAAATTAATCCTCACAATACAGCTATAAAATAGGCAGTATTATTATCTCCATGTTACAGATTGGGAACTGAGGTTCAAAGGGGTTTTGCGATTACCCACAGGAAATTGGTGGATCTAGGAACACTACCCAAATAACAATACCATCCTTCCTCTCTAGCTGGTATATTAGAATCTTTATTAGGTTCAGAGACACTAATAATGGCAGCCAGAGAGCAATACAATTCATATTTTTGTTGTTTCAGGCACTAAATTTCTCCATAATAAGACTTTTTAACAACCATGTTTGTCTAGCATCTCTGCTGCTTCCTCCCTGTGCCAAGCCTGGCATGATGTGGACTTTAATTTCTATATGTTTCTAAGCCACTTGTTTTCTTATTAAACCATGCTAAGCTCTCAACTGTTCTTGTGTTTCTTAAACTTTGTTTTACTTAATTTCAAAAGTAAATTTTCAAGAGTAATGACATTTTTCCTTGTTTGTTTTCTGATTATAAGGTGATAGTACAGTTGCTTACTTGTTTAACCTGTCTGCAGCCTCTTGGTTGCCCATTCAAGGGCTTTTTTATAGTCATACAGTGGCTTCATGTTCTGGAACCTAGAAGTAGTAATATTCCTGTCTGAGATTTCTATACAAAAGCTGCAGAGGGGAGGATTCCTGCTAGTATATTGTTAAAGCACTTTATCTGTCTTGTACTGTATTTGTTAAGATAGAAAAAAATTATTTTGACATTCTTCTGCATCTCCCCCATCTGTCTGGCAGCAAGCATAGAGAAAATATGGAGGCCCAAGAGAATAAGTATTATTAGCTCTAATGTAGAAATTCACCTCCCTCAATATTTAGTGTACATTTTACAGAAGAAAAAAAATCACTTATACCTCGCTCTAATATGACACTTTTCATCAGTAGTTCTTAAAGCACTTTAGAACTGGGGGAAGTACAGTAGAACCTCAGAGTTACGAACACTTCGGGAATGTAAGTTATGGTTGATCTTCTAGAAGTTTACAACTGAACATTGACTTAATACAGCTTTGAAACTTTACTATGTGGAAGAAAAATACTACTTTCCCTTTATTTTTTTAGTAGTTTTTGTTTAACATTACCTGTTAGGTTCACTCCCTCTGGGGCACCTGGCATTGGCCACTATTGGCAGACAGGATACTGGGCGGGATGGGCCTTTGGTCTGACCCAGTATGGCCATTCTTATGTTCTTAACACAGTATTGTACTGTATTTGCTTCTTTTTTTATACTCTGCTGCTGCCTTATTGTGTACTTCCTTTTCCAAATGAGGTGTGTGGTTAGCTGGTCAGTTTGTAACTCTGAGGTTCTACTGTATTGTTATCCCCAATTTTCAGACATGGAAACTGAGGCATAGGGAGGGAAGTGACTTACCCAAGTTCACCTAGCAAATCAGAGCAGAGCCAGGATTTGAACCCATATCTCTGGAATTTCATCCAAATGCTCTACTGTACTAGGCCAGTCTGCCTCCCTAGTTCTTTGCATTGTTATGATTAAGGATCTACAGTGCCACACTGATAATTAATTGCAGCTGAACTCCTCCTACCATAAAAATATAGTAGATGGCTGACTTCTGTGTGAATTAACTGTAAAAAGAGGCTGACACACCATTGCCAGAACAGAACATCACTACCAAAAACACAGCTGCTGGTATCTACAAGTCAAAATGGAGCTTATAGGTCAGGTCAAAAAATACATCTACAACAAATAAAATATTTCAAATCATGCTGTTTCAAGCAAAGGGGCGCTTTTTTTAAAGCAAGAAGTAGATGGAGTTCAAGATAAAGGAGATACCACCATTATACATGCAGAAAACGTAGACACAGTGCAAAATGAAATAATAAGAAACACTGAAAAGATCATGTTATATAGTGATATTTCAAGACTCGATGAAATAATTATGTACATAAAATTTGTTGGAGATTCTGGGCTCAAATAAGCTACTAATCACTTTCATTGTACTCTTCATAGACAATGTTTTTTCCATTAATAATACTCTGCTTAAAATATTTTTTCTCCCACTACTTCACTATGAAGGAGAGCATTGGGAGGAAGAGATTTGAAATGGTCATAGTTTCATCCTTTTACCTCTGCCTAGCCAGTGCTTCCTCCTGATGATCGGTTTTGATGGGTCAGTGGGGTCTGGACCAAAAGTGGCTTCTGCAGACAGAATGGCCAAGATCTGGAAGATTGGCACCACTGCTTCTCTATCTTACATGTCTTGTAATAACTCAAATTGAAAACAGAATATCAGTACAATATGATATTGTGGGATATTTCTTAAGTGCTGCTCTAGGAAACACATTATCTGTAAAGGTTTCAGAGTAACAGCCGTGTTAGTCTGTATTCGCAAAAAGAAAAGGAGTACTTGTGGCACCTTAGAGACTAACCAATTTATTTGAGCATGAGCTTTCGTGAGCTACAGCTCACTTCATCGGATGCATACTGTGGAAACTGCAGAAGACATTATATACACAGAGACCATGAAACAATACCTCCTCCCACCCCACTCTCCTGCTGGTAATAGCTTATATAAAGTGATCATCAAGTTGGGCCATTTCCAGCACAAATCCAGGTTTTCTCACCCTCCGCTCCCCCACACACAAACTCACTCTCCTGCTGGTAATAGCCCATCCAAAGTGACTACTCTCTTTACAATGTGTATGATAATCAAGGTGGGCCATTTCCAGCACAAATCCAGGTTTTCTCACCCCCCCACCCCCCTCTAAAAACCACACACACAAACTCACTCTCCTGCTGGTAATAGCTTATCCAAAGTGACCACCCTCCCTACAATGTGCATGATAATCAAGGTGGGCCATTTCCAGCACAAATCCAGGTTTTCTCACCCCCCCCACCCCCATACACACACAAACTCACTCTCCTGCTGGTAATAGCTCATCCAAAGTGACCACTCTCCCTACAATGTGCATGATAATCAAGGTGGGCCATTTCCAGCACAAATCCAGGTTTTCTCACCCCCCGCCCCCACACACACACAAACTCACTCTCCTGCTGGCTACTACATTATTCCCCTCTCAGTACCTTGATGAAGGGAGCATTCCCAGGGAAAAAGGGCATTGATGGGCCATCCTTATGCCTTGTCAATTCTTGTCCGCTAGAATGGTCCTTTGGGGATGTGGCAGCAACCCTAAGGCTATTCCTGTGTATCTGATAGACAAACTGGGCCTTGGCCAGCCCCAGCATTCAGTCTTGCACTGAACACAACTTTGCTAAACCAGAGAATTGGGCCTACTGTGTTAGATCCAAATTCTACTTTCACAGTCCAAGTGCTTCTGAAGAATATGGATCATTATCATATATACAGAGAGAGAGAGAGAGTAACATAAATTAGATATATGAAATAAAAATAGTAATTGATTGAAGTTTGTCATCTACAGCTAAGAGAAGCTCAAATAAAACTTCAGATAATAGGTTAAGTTAAATGTTTATGAGCTTCCAAGCCAGACATGCATACTTCTGTTAAAAGGTGCAATCCAGACCAGTGAGGAGTTGTCTCCACTTGTCCCACAACCCTGGGTGCCTTACAATGTTTTGTTGTTGTAGCTCCCAGCCTAGGATGCTCACCACCAGCCCACAAGCATGCCGGTCATACCCTGACGTCTCTGTGCTTTGTACCCCGGTTCAGCAGCTATGACCCCAGCAGCCAGCCTTCAGCCCCCCACATCTTTATAGACCAGTAAAACTTTAAAATGGATTCTTCTGAGGATTATCCTTCAAGTTTATTCAAGCTGTGAGGAAGGTGACATGGAGTCAAGTCCAGTGGTGAAGGAAGCTCCATGTTCTTTCTTCTTCCACTTGTGTTTGCTGAAATGCAAATTGTTCTCTTTCCTTTGGTTTATTGATGGTCCTGTTTATTGCTTATATATAAAGTGAGGTAGATGGACATTCCTTTGTTTATGATAGACCTGTTTAACGACTCCCTGACATGCCTGATTTAAACATGCTTTAATAATAATTCCAGCATATATTCATAACTCTTAATACACATTGCGTACATACATCACACAAGATGTAATTAATGATCAGGGAGTTATTAGGTTTCAAATGATACCTCAGATGGCATATTTTGTACAAAGATGATTATAATAGTGTATAGGGTGTGAATACAGGGGTGCTTAGTGTCACAACTTCACTACATAAAAAATGTACTATATTCATCTCTGAAAAGCAAGTTTATAGCATGGCCTGCTAAAGCACCTTAGTTAGTGTTGTGTTACAGTTTCATTAGTTTATGATATTGTATATTGTATATTGTTTTCTGAGGACTGTAATTTGGCCATAAATGCTTACTCTGGGTTAAAAGAAACTTGGCACAAACATTTCCTTTCAGGAATATTATTTTAAAAAATCAGTTTATTATGTTTTATGAGTTTAAACAAGTTGAAGCTGTACTATAGTGGTTTCAAACATTTCTTTTTCTACTTTTTAAGTGTCATAAAGAAAATATTGCAGGTTATTTGGTCCAAATTTTCAATAAGTAATTTTTTCTAGTGATGGGCAAACATATAGGTTGAAAATCATTTGAATTAGAATTGGAAATGAAGATTAGAAAGTGTTGCGTTTAACAATATTTTAATCAGATTAGAGAAAGACAGACAACACAGTTACATGCCTTTCGCATGGCTCAGCAACCATAAATAGGGGCGGCCACGTGCTATGCTGCTCTCCTGAGAGAGACAGCACAGAAGGCATCGTCCACGGGGAAGGGAGGGCAAAGGTGGCGTTATGCCACATTTGAGACCCATAGACTGCAAACTATTGCACGCAGACTCCAAAATGACCCTTGGCATATGTTACAGCAGATACCAGGGGATGTTTTAACTTACAGTACATTTCCCCAGCTGTCTTTGGGTTGCTTTGCAGCCAGCATCTCTGTAACACTGGGTACTTTGGCTATCCCCTTCCTCCCTCAACACCCCACCTCGCCAATGCCAGGGTCTGACGAGGTGGGAAATTGTAACTTACACCAAACCTATGCTGCTCCTGATCTGAAGAATTTTTCTCCTGGCCTCTTGTGGCTCATTTATGGCCCCATATGCTGTCAGAGCAGAATACAGGGACCAGAGCCATGGGCAGTGGGTGAAACTTCCTCTGTGGAGGCGAGCTCCTTGTCCCTCCTCTTCCTTCCACAGCCCCGCCCACACTCCACCCCTGCTCTGCTTCAGGCCCCGCCACTGCTGACTCGCCATTCATCTCTTCACCCCCCCGCCCCCAGATCTCACCCTCCACTCATCTCCTCTCCCACACGCCTGCACTCACCCACCTGCTGCTCGCCTCCTCACCCGCCCCCTCCCCAACCCACCAGACCAGCTTAATTGCCAGATAGATTCTCCTCTGCATGGTAGGGAGTTCAGTGTATGCTGTATAGAGAGAGATGAAAAGCCAGGCTACCTGCGCCAACCTGAAGCCTAATCTCTCCTTTGCAAAAATGCTTGTCATTGACAACCTGCATTGGAGCCATAGTTTAATCACCTTTCTTACACAGAATTCCCTGCCAGACTCGTTTGCTTAACTTGGGTTTGAGTAAAATGACTAGATCAAGAAATACTCACTGGCTATGTCAGCTCCTCCTTGAGCCAGGTTATCAGTTACTTCTTCTGGGTACAGAGAATAATTGAAGGGTTGTCATTTGGAAACTGTTTTTAACCCCAATAATACATTTTCCTACAATATAAAAGCCAGCTGAATGTGGCCAAAGGAGTCCTGGGCGTTGGCAAATGCCTGTTAAATGGCTTCATTACCACTTTAATGGCTCTTTAACAGTTTCAGTGATCTCTGCTACTACCTCTCTGGAAGGCTTTTTCAGTGTGTAAAGTTACTCAGGGATTCCCCTCTGCTCGCCTCCTCACTGCCCCCCTCTGCCACTGATTCCCTGCTCCCATTCTCTCTCTCTCTCTCTCTCTCTCACACACACACGCCCCCAGGCGGGACAGGGGTGAGGAGAGACACTGCCAGCATCTGTGGGGACCTCTGAGTGGGGAAGGGGGTGGGGTGGAGGAGAGCAGGAAGACTCCAGGCAGCCTCAGGGAAATGTCAGAACAGGGAGGGGAGGGGAGTGGGGGCACCATGGCCCAGGTGTTGGGAGGCAGGGATGGCTGTGCTAGGGGAGGCAACGCCTCCCCTTGCCTATTATACCCAAAACCCATGACCAGAGCAGAGACCAGAATTGGCCCCTACATACTTTCACCAGCAATTACATACTCCCAAAGGAGTTACCAGGGTTTTATAATACAGGAAGCTAAAGATCCCAGCACTGTTCCCTCCAGTGTCAATCCCCTGAGCAGAACCTGAGCAAAGTTTGTCAGTTTTTGTTTGTGAATTCTTCACAGAGGCTATAGTGCCAGCCAAAAAGTAAGTAAATACATAAAAATTTAAAATTAGCAGGGTGTAAATCTGGAAGACTTTTTCTAACTCCCCTCCCCTTTTTCCCCTGATGTTTTACATCAAGTTCTGACTTCACCTTTTCAAATCTTGAATTTCCTGATGAGGTATCTTCCCCATTATTGGCCTTCATGCATACAGAAACTGATTACTTAAGGCTGATGCATTTTTATCCTGAGTGATTTGCTGTGTATGTTGTGAAGTGCCATTGATGTCACAAAATTGTCTGCATCCAGGAGAAATCCAAGATGAAATTCAATCAAGACAATGCACTGTACTAAACTTAAGAAGGAAAAATCAAATTCACAAATACAAAATGGAGAATAACTGGTTAGGCAGTAGTACTGCAGAAGAGGATCTGGGGGTTACAGTGGAATTGAATATAAGCCAACAATGTGGTGCAGTTGCAAAAAAGGCTTTTATTCTTGTGTGCATTAACAGGAGTGCCATATGTAAAACATGGGAGATAATTGTTCCACGCTATTTGGCTCTGATGATACCTCAGCAAGAGAATAGTGTCCAGTTCTGGGCATGGACAAATTGGAGAGAGTCCAGAGGAGAACAACAAAAATGATTAAAGGTTTAGAAAACCTGATCTATGGGGAAAGGTGAAAAACCTGGGCATGTTTAGTCTTGAGAAAAAAAGGCTGAAGTGGGGAACCTAAAAATCTTCAAATATGTTAAGGGCTATTACAAAGAAGACAGTGATTGATTGTTTTCCATATTAACTGAAAGAAGGACAAAAAGTAATGGGCTTAGTCTGCAGCAGGGAGATTTAGGTTAGATATTCAGAAAAAAATTCTAATTAAAAGGGTGGTTAAGAACTAGAATAGGGTACCAAGGAAGGTTATGGGATCCCCATCATTGGAGGTTATTAAGTACAGGTTAGACAAACAGCTATCAGGAATCGTCTTAAGATATAGTTTGTCCTGCCTCAGCGCAGGGGGATAGATTAGATGACCTCTTGAGGTCCATTCCAGTGCTACATTTCTATGATTTTATGAAAGATGCTCCATGATTGAAGGACGAGTTTTTCCTTTATAAATGGATCATTTTCTTGTCATGTAATTTCACAGCAGTACCAGACATTATAATAAAACTAATATGCTCTCCTACCTCAAAAACATTTAAAATTGTGTGATGATAGAAGAGAAGAGGGGAAATGTGAGGAGAAGGGTTAAGATAATTCACTGTAGAACGTGGCCATATAATGCAAAGTCTCAATTTGATGTAATGTATGCCTGTGAATAGGTAACTGCTTTTTAAATTTTTTTTCTAACAGGAGATTCTCCCCATGCATTTTCACACTGTAAATCATGGGAGTAAAGTCATCACATTAACTTAGTGGCAGAAAATCCTCCATCAGATCACTGAATTTCTACTGTCTATGGGACCAGAAATCTGTGTGATCAAATGATGAGTTCGTTACTTTCCATTTATAAATTTGTGCTGCTTCCACCCCTAAGCTTTCTTGCCTCTGACAGCAGCAGTAAGAGTGTCCAAACAGCTAATATCCAACCCAAGATAGAGGCAACACAGTTGAAAGTTGATTTCACATATATTGGCGAAAAAAGCAGAAATAGTGCAGAGCAGCTCATTGAACAGCTTATGGTAATATTCAGCAGCTATTGAACATTTTCTGGCATTTTTTCCATACTTTCCCCATAAGAGACAGGATTACATTTCCATACACTTCGCGGAGCCTTGCTCTTATAGTGGTATCATAGCAACAAAGCTATTTTAATATCTATAATGTAAGAAAAGCATTTGAGTTCACATATAGCAGGATTAAGATCTGATTTTATAATAAATCATTGTTGAAAATCTGTCCTCCTAAGACATCCTTAAAATATATTCCATATACAATCCTGCTTTTAATAAAATAAAATATGAAAAAACTTTTGG